>NC_092136.1:44764294-45406794 GCF_043159975.1 Macaca nemestrina
TAGAGGCTTATGTACCAGGCACCAAACAAGTGATTCCATCCTCTGCTATTTAATCAGCAGCACTTTTTTTTGCGCTGTCCACAAGGATCCACCAGGGTGCAGAAATTCGGTTTGACAAGTGAGGAGCTTTTGCTTTTACTTTGCCTATAAAGCAACATAATAATATTTAAAATAGAGAATAATGTTATTTTAACCTGGAAGCACATCATAAGCAATTTTAGCTCTGGAGCAATTCAGCAGACGCGGTTGTTGAATCCATGAGGCAGCTTCCACAAGATAAATATTAAAAGCCTGGAGCTATGCTGACTCTCACCTGAGAAGTGGCTGCCTCTTTTTCAGGGAGATTTTTGTAGTGTTGAATTGATCAAGAGGTAGTTTCCGTAATGAGACACTGATATATTTCCCCTACCCCAGCCATTTCTTCTCATAAAAGGATGGCCAGAAGCACTGCCTGGCATCCAGGATTCTAAGGAGAAGATGAGTTTTGAAAGCTGTCCCATGGAAAGCATCTTTGTAATGAGCCATTCCATGAGGCCAGTCCCCAACAAGAAGAACCGCCTCGCTCTCTAGGAAGATGGGCTATGTGAAATTGCCATCCCCTTTTGACGTTTCCACTGGGATCACCTATTCTTTGAAGCTGGAAACCCAGAAAAAGACACATTCTGTCTCCTGGTGGTACTTGGTGTAATTTAATATCATGTCTCCCTAGTCAATACAGTGGTAACTGTGGAAACACACGGTTAGTCCTTAATAAATATTTGTTGAATGAATAAATAAAGACTTTGAAATCGTAAAGACCTGGGTCTAAATCCCATTTCCATCACTTCTGGGCTATACAAGGTTGACAACTTCCTTAATCTCGGAGTCCAATTGCCTGACCTATACAATGGGGATAAGAATCACTAATTTAGTAGGATTTCTCTGACGGTGAAATGTCATTAACTGAGATAACATATGTCATTAACTGAGATAACATACCTCAGGGCCAAAGTCTGAACATAGGAAGCATTCAATAACTGTTGGTTCTGTCCTCTACATTCCCATAACCCACCTCTGCAGCAAAATGATTGTCCAAGTCTCTGAATGCTCTTTGTGTTATCTGTCTGTACCAGGTATTTGAGCTCAAGCACAAAGTTCCTTATATCTACAGAGAATCATACACTCATCAAGCTGGAATAGATAATAGGAATAACTGTTCTCTCTCTCTTAATGACATCCTCCCAACTAAAGCAGACATTCCTAAAAGACAGGAGAGTGCCTTCATTTCTACAGCATACAGTTACACATACAGGGAGCATTAAATGCCTAGAAATGCATTTTTATGTGCTTAAATACAAAAAAGGGATGGGGACATGTGCTGTACACGTACTATGTGCAAGTTGCTTTTAATATGTATTCTTATATAATCTGCATTACCTTCAGGAAAGACATCTCTGGACCTTTACAAATAAGAAGATAGAGTCATAACTGGTAAATTCATTAAGAGTATATTGTCTGCCAGTTATGTACCTGGTACTTCTAAGCACTTACTGAATGAGAGAGAGTTCTGACCCTGGTGAAGCTTACCATCTAGAAAGACCAATGATGAACAAATAAACAGTCACAAAAACGATACTCAGAACCTGCTACATAATTTACAGAGTCCCTTGTTCAAAATTTACTAAACAATTGAAGAGGGCAACAGCAGGGCATTAAGCTAATCACAGGACGTTTCTAAGCACAGCCCCGTGGGACTGCACAGGTTGATGGCCCATGAAGCCAGCCCTGCCTATACTTTCAAACTGTGGTGAGTGTGAGGAAGGAAATACAGATGTTTCCGTTGGAAAGTATGTGATAGAATGACTGCAAATTGATTCCCCATTTGTACTCACACATCTTGAACAGTGACTTTGTACACAGTCACATCAAGAGGAGGAGTCTGTTTCCCTACCCCTTAAGTCTAGGGCTGGTCTTGTGACTTGCTTTGACCAGTAAAGCACTGTGGAAGTGATGGTGTGCCAGTTCCCAGCCTAGGCCTCAAGGGCCTTGTGAGCATCTACCCTACCTTGAAACATTGCCAAGCACCACAGGAACAAGCCCAGGCTGGTCTGTTAGATAATGAAAGACACATGGTCCAGTTGCCAACACTGCCCCAGCCAGGAATTAATCACTATGTCACTGAGATTATCCCAGATAAGTCAGCCTTTGGCCAACTCCACCAGCCAGCTACAGGCATATGAGTAAATCTAGAGGGGATCAACCAAGACTGATCCTTATCAACACAATTTTTCAGCAGACCTGTGAGCCTATTGACATAAGCCCCTGAGTTCTGGGGGTTTGTGGTGCAGCGATAGCTAACTGATACATGCAGTAATGGTGAAGGACCTGCAAACAGAGGGTGCTCCAGGAAAATATCCTGCACATGTACTCTAGAACTTCAAATACAAATTATAATTAATCAAAAAAAAGAAGACAGCATTTCAAACAACCGAATGAAAACTGTCCTAGGCACAAGCAGGTGAAAAGGCCCTGTTACGTTCAAGAAACTATAAAAAGAGTAATGTGGCTGAGGCATGGTGGGCAGAAGAGAAAATGGCATGAGAGAAGGTTGCAGAGGACAACAAGGACCAGATCTTACACTGATCTGACACGCAACAGAGAGTCACTGAAAAAATTTAAGTAAGAGAGTAACTTCATTGGCTTCAAAAAGCAAAGTAACACAAGTTCAACAGCTATAATAAAGAGGTATGTTCAGGATTCAAACTCAGATCTCCATCCCTTGAAACCAAGATTCTTCCTCCCGGCCCTGGAGTTCTCGTTATGTTTCTGTCTAAAGCATGTCCCAGAACCAGCAGCATCAACATCACCTGGCGGCTTGTTAGACATGAGAAGATTTTGGGTCCCAACCTAGGCCCACTGAATCAGACTTTGGAAACAGGACCAAGCTACCTGTTTTGTTTTTTTTATTTTGTTTTTTAAATGTTTACATTATAAACGTTTTAAGTGCACAATTCAGTGGCATTAAATACATTCACAGTGTTATGCGACCATCACCGTTATTAATCAAACTTTTCTATTGCCTCAAAGAAAACTCTGTAACCATAAAGCGATAACTCCCATGACCTCCCACCCCATTCCCTGTTAACCATTAATTTAATTTGTCTCAATAAATTTGTCTATTCTTGATACTTCACGTAAGTGGAATTATAGAATAGTTGTCCTTTTGTGTGTGGTTCCTTCACATAGCATATGATTTTAGGGCTCATCCACATTGCAGTACGTATCAGAACTTCATTCCTTTCTTATGGATGAATAATATCTCACTGGATACATATACCAAGTGTTCTTTATCCATTCATACATGGGTAGACATTTGGCTTCATTCCATCTTTTGGGTATTTTGAATAATGCTGCAGTGAATGCTGACATACAAGTGTCTGTTGAAGTTCCTGTTTTCAATTCTCTTATCTATAAACCAAGGAGAGGAATTGCTGGATTACATGGTAATTCTGTTTTTAAATTTTTGAAGAACGAAGAAACTGTTTTCCACAGCAGTTGCACGATTTAATTTTTTAATTTTTTTAATTAAAATGTTTATTTTTATTTTAAATTTTATTTTTTAAATTTTACTTTAAGTTCTGGGATACATGTGCAGAACGTGCAGGTTTGTTACATAGGTATACTTGTGCCATGGGGGCTTGATGCACCTATTGACCTGTCCTCTAAATTCCCTCCCCTTACCCCCAACCCCCAATGGGCCCCAGTGTGTGATGTTCCCCTCTGTGTCCATGTGTTCTCATTGTTCAACTCCCACTTATGAGTGAGAACATGTGGTGTTTGGTTTTTGCTTCCTGTGTTAGTTTGCTGAGGATGATGGCTTCCAGTTTCATCCATGTCCCTGCAAAGAATATGATTGTGTCCCTTTTTATGGCTGTGTATTACTCCCTGGTGTATATGTACCACAATTTCTTTATCAAATAGTCTATCATTGTTGGGAATTTGGGTTAGTTCTACGTCTTTGCTATTGTGAATAGTGCTGTCATAAAAATACGTGTGCATGTGTCTTTTCAGTAGAATGATTTATATTCCTCTGGTATATTCCTCTGGGTATATACCCAGTAATGGGATTGCTGGGGCAAATGTTATTTCTGGTTTTAGATCTTTGGGGAATCACCATACTGTCTTCCACAATGGTTGAACTAAGTTACATTCCCACCAATAGTGTAAATATGTTCCTATTTCTCCACGGCCTCACCAGGATCTATTGTTTCTTGCCATTTTAACAATCTCCATTCTGACTGGCTTGAGATGGTATCTCATTGTCATTTTGATTTGCATTTCTCTGATGATCAGTGATGTTTAACTTTTTTTCATATGTTTTTTGGCCATGTAAATGTCTTATTTTGAGAAGTGTCTGTTCATCTCTTTTGCCCACTTTTGGATACAGTTTTTTCTGGTAAATATGTTGAAGTTCCTTGTAAATTCTGGATATTAGACCTTTGCCAGATAGGTAGATTGCAAAAATGTTCTCCCATTCTGTAGGATGCCTGTTCACTCTAATGATAGTTTCTTTCACTGTGCAGAAGCTCTTTAGTTTAATTAGATCCCATTTGTCAATTTTGGCTTTTGTTGCCATTGCTCTTGGCATTTTCATCAAGCTGTATGATTGTATATTTCCACCAGCAGTATACAAGAGTTCCAAATTTTCCACAACCTCACCAACACTTATTTTCCCCTTATTTTCTACTAGAATGGGAATTTTATTTAAAAATTATAACCACTGGGGTATGCAATGACATATCATTGGAGGTTTAATTTGAATTTTCCTAATGACTAAAGATGTTGAGTATCTTTTCATGTGCTTATTGGCCATTTGTATATCTTCTTTGGAGAAATGTGTATTCAGATCATTTGCCCATTTTTCAATCGGATTGTTTGTCATTTTGTTCAGTTATAGGAGTACTTTATATACTCCGGACATTAAATTTTTATAAGACACACAATTTGAAAATATGTTCTTCCTTTTTTGGTTTTGTTTTCACATCCTTAATAATCTCTTTTGATGAAGAAATTTTTTTTATTTTGAAATCCAATTTATCTATTTTTTTCTTTTGTTGGTCATGCTTTTTTTGACCAAAAGAATCCATTGTGAAATGCAAGACCACAAAGATTTACCTCGACTTTTTAATTCTAAGATTTAATGCTTGTAGCTATTATATTTAGAATGTTAGTTGATTTTGAGATCATTTTTATGTATAGTGTGAAGTAGGGGGTCCAACTTCTATACACAGAATCACAGCATCTGTGAGTACAGATAGTTTTACTTCTTTTCCAATTTGAATGCATTTACTTATTTTCTTGTCCATTTGCACTGGCTAGAAATTCCAGTACAGTGTTAAATAGCAGTAGTGATATCTTTGCCTTCTTCCTGATCTTAAAAGGAAAACTTTGAGTCTTTCACTATTGAGTATAATGCTAGCTCTGAGCTTTTTCATTAACGCCCTTTATCATGTTAAGAAAGTTCCCATATGCTGCTCATTTTCTGAGTGTCTTTATCATGACAAGATACTGGATTTTGTCAGATGCATTTTCTGTGTCAATTGAGATGATCCTGTGGGGGTTTTTTTCCCTTCATTCTATTAATGTGGCAAATAATATTGATTCATTTTCCTATGTTAAACCACTCTCCTGATAAATCCCACTTGGGCATAGTGTATAATCCTTTTAATAAACTGTTGGATTCAATTCATTTGTATTTTGTTGAGAAATGTTTCATCTACATTCATAAGAGATATTAGTCTGTAATTTTCTTTGCTTATGATGTCCTTATCTGGCTTTGGTATTATAGTAATTCTGACCTCATAGAATGAGTTAGGAAATGTATTTCCACTTTAATTTTTTGGAAGAGTTTGAGAAGGATTGATGTTCATTCTTCTTTAAATGTTTGTTGCAATTCACCAGTGAAGCCATCTGGTCCCAGACTTTATTTGGTTGAGAGATTTTTGTTACCAATTCAAACACTTATTATAAGTCTCTTCAGATTTTCTAATTCTTCATGATCCAGTCTTCTTCATGATCCAGTCTTAGTAGGTTAGAGGAATTTGTCAATTTCACCTAGGTTATCTAATTTGTTTTCATATAATTATTCACAGTCTTCTATTTTAATCCTTTTAATTTCTGTAAGGTCAGTAGTAATGACCCTACTTTAAATATGACAACCAATTGCCTTCTGGTCTCCGTGGTTTCTGATGATAAATTGGCTGCTAATCTTATGAAGAAGTCCTTGTATTTGACAGTCACGTCTTGCTTTCCGCTCTCAAGATTCTCTTTGTGTTTGTCTTTTGATGGTTTCATCACAATGTTTCTCAGTGTGGATACCTTTGAGTTTAACAGTTTGCTAAACTTCTTGTATATATACATTCATATATTTCATCAAGTATGAAAAGTTTTCACCATTATTGTTCCAAATTTTCTTTCTAGTACTTTCTATCTTCTCCATCTGAGACACCCCTGGTGCATACATTAGTCTATTTGATAATGTCCTACAGATAGATCCCTCAGGCCTTGTTCATTTTTCTTTATTCATTTTTCTTTTTGCTTCACAGCCTTGTTAATTTCAGTAATCTTATCTTTAAGTTCCATTACTCATTCTTCAGCCTGTTCAAATCTTCTCTTGTATTCCTCTAGTAAGTGTTTTATTCCAGTTGTACTTCTCAGCTGCAGAATATCTGTTTGGTTCCTTTTTATAATTTATATCTCTTCATTGATATTCTCATTTTGTTTATACATCATTTTCCTGACTTATTTCTTTATCCATGTTTTCATTTAGCTCTTTAAGCACATTAAAGACAGTTATTTTAAAGTCTATACAGTAAGCTCAATATCTGTGCTTCCTCAGGAATGGTTTCTATTCATTTATTTTGCTCCTTTGAACGACAATACTTTCCTCTTTCTTTGTCTGTGACTTTATTTAAACACCAAACATTGGGATGTTATAACATATTAACACTGGAGAACAGATCCTCCCCTTTACTGGGGTTTGATGAGTTTTGGTTTCCTTTACTTTTGATTGTTGAATGCTATAGTAGTCCATTTCTTTAGTCGCTTACCAAACTATTTTTGCAGAGACTGTATTTCTAGTCACGTAGAGTAACTGAAATCTCTGTTCCTAATCTTACGTTATAAAGTATTTTGGGCCAGGCAAGGTGGCTCACACCTGTATTCCCAATCCTCTTATAGGCTGTGGAAAGAGGATTGCTGGAGGCCAGCAGTTTGAGACCTGCCTGGGCAACATAGTGAGACCCTGTCTGTATGAAAAAAAAAATGAAAATTAGCCAGGCATGGTCACGTGTGCCTGTAGTCCTAGCTTCTTAGGAAGCTAAAATGGGATGATTACATGAGCCCAGGAGGTCAAGGCTGCAGTGAGCCATGATCATATCATTGCCCTCCAGCTTGGGCAACAGAATGAGACCCTGTCTCAGAACAAGAAAAAAGAAAAGAAAAAAAAAGTTAAAAGAAAAAAGTATTTTGACAGGGATTTCCTTGAATGTCAGCAGCCAAAAACAAGAGAGAGAGAGAGACTCCTCTAACCCTTGCAGATTATCTCTGTGCTGGGATCCTCCTTCAACACTTAACCAGGCTTGCACGGATCCTGGGGATCAGCCCAAGATGAAAGCTTTGGGTGTTCTCAAGTCTTTTCTGGCCTTGCCTCTTGCCCTAGGCATGTGTATGGCTTTCTAAATTCCTTGAACACACAGGTGATTTTGAATGTCCTAATTGTCCAAAGAAACTCTCTTTCCAGCATTTTCTCTTTGCTTTACATGATCTACTCTATGTCTCAACCATACTCTTTGGCCACAGGCAGCCACATGGTGTTTGTTAGATTTGAAATGTTTTCCTAAATTAATACATAATAATTGTATCTATGTATCGGATACATTTGATACTTGGTACATGCATACAATATATAATGATCAAATCAGGATAATTGGGATATCTATCACTTCAAACATTAGTTATTTATTCAAGCTGGGAACATTCCAAATCTTCTCTTGGAGCTATTTTGAAATATACAATAAATCAATGCCTGCCACGTTTTTCTAGCATGGAAGAGTTCTGAGTTAGGTGAGATGGAAACAAGTACCTTGTATCAGTTCTTCACATAGTCCTAGATAGTTAGAATAGACATACAAAATAATTTGTGAATAAGGTCTGCTCTGCCCATTCCACAACCAGAGACTGTTGTCCTACACTAGGAACATGGGCTGAAATCTTTCAAGACTGCCACTGGGTTATAAATGCTATGGTGCAAAAGGCAAGTAAACACACCTCACAGCTTTCCTAGTCCTTTAAAGTTGCCTTTTTCTTGATTTGGCATTCACTCAGTTGCTATAAACCTTTGACTATTTTCCTAAGTTCCAACAAAGTTGGTTCTGACAATTTCTGCTTGTTTTTCAGTGTTTCTGTCGAGAAACAGCAGCTTGGGGTTTTCTACTCTAACATTTTGTTGACATCCAGCTACTTGTGTTTTAACAAGCCTTACAGGATATTTGTATGCACTCTAAAGTTAGAAAACCACTAATCTAAAAAGTCACTAATTAGAAGCTAATTACTGACCATATGTTAGATTTGTGGGCTCTTTATAGAGAGGAGGCAAAACCCTAATCCAGGCTATCAACACGTATTTCCCGTATGTCAGTGCACTCGAATTTGAAACTTCAAATTGAATAAATCAAAACCAATAAGAAGGTTGTGAAAAAAAAGTGTCGGTTCTTAGACCCTACTGTTCAGATTCTCAATGAGGAGGTCTAAGAGTACACAATAATTTGATTTTTAAAGTCTTCCAATGTGATTTTAATGTCTTTTCAGGATTGAGAACCAGCCATTGCCCTTCATTACAGATCCAGGGCCTACAAGTAAAGTAGAGCTTCACCAGGTAGTAACTAGCTACAGAACAAGAAACAGCATTGCAGTGAATATGAGTTCAGTTTTAAACTGAGACACCTGGATGAATTTCTGTTCATTCTTGGAAACACGGCAAAATTATATACATATACATATATACACATACACACATATACACATATAGTCACATATATATGTGGATCATCACCCTGAAAAAGTATGCCATTGTAAACATTTGGAGTATTTATGATGTACAAAAGGGTTGAAAACAAAATGCACCAAACACTTGAGAAATAAAATATCCTCAATATAGTTGAAGTCTTCTGGGTTTACAACCCTAATAAAATTCCCATTTCCTCCTCTCAGAATTAAACTATTCTAAATTTAGTGTTTATCATTCCTATGCATTTGTTTTTGTATATATATGGATGTATCAATAAGCAGTATATTGAATTATTTGGCATTTTGAAATATATAAATGATTTAATACTATAATTTTCCCCTGCTACTGGCTTTTTCATTTAAAATTACTTTAGCAATTCATCAATTTTTGTTCAATTTCACTGATTTTTATGTTTCTTTGGATGACTCTACTACAATGTATTTACACATTCTCCTATTGATGGACAATTAAGTTTTTTCCAAGTTTTTGAAATTACCAAAAAACAAACAAACAAAACAAAACAAAAAAATCTCCTGTGATGATGCTTATACATGTATACCTGGGTATATGATCAAGAGTTTCCTCAATGTTTATACCAAAGAGTTGGGCTCCTATGTCAAAATTATGCATATAACAAGGATTCCCAAATTTCCCTCCCTATTTGTTTTACCAATTCAAGTTTCCAACACAATGGGTGAGAATCCATTGCTCAACAACTTCCCCTACACACAGCATTGTCAGATGGTTTTTCACTTTTGCCAGGCTAATGGGTAAGAAATGGTGTCTCATAATGGTTTTAATTTGCATTTCCAAGATAACTAGTGAACTTGAATTACTTTCAATATGTTCACTGGCTATTTATGCTTACTACTTTGGAAAACCATTCTTCTGTATCTTTTGCCTGACTTACTATTGAGTTTAAAAAAAAGCCTTCTTATTGATTTACAGCATTTCTTTAATGAATACTTTTTTTTTTGCTAATTGTTGTCAAGATCTTCTTTGATGTATTGTTAAAATTTTTAGAATTTTAGGCAGTAAACCCGTCTATATTTTATTTAAGGACTTTTGCACTTTTTATCTTAAGAACTTCTCTATCCTGAATGAGATCGTGAAGATACGTTCTTATGTTGTCTTCAAAACCTTTCAACATTGTGCTTTCATAGTTAGATATTTAATTCAACTGTACTTGTAAGTGATTTTTATTTATTTTTATTTTATTTATGATTCAGTTATATATTTGAAGCTTTTCCTTATACTGTACACAAAAATCAATTACATCACTCAATGTGTGTATATATTATATATACATATATAATGTTTTTAAATAACTGATTTTCCTAACCATGTATTGATGAATCCATCCTTTCCTCATTGCTCAGGAATGCCACATCAGTTACGTATCAAGTTTCCAAGTTTCCACATATGATGAAAGGGTTATTTCTGGCCTCTCCATTCTGATCTCTTGGTTCATGTGCTCACCAATGTAGTGATATCACACTCTGTTGATTGCTATAACTTTATAATAAGCCTTCACATCTGGATAGCTAAGTCCCTTCCTTTTCCTCCCTCAGAAAATGTCTTAGTTATTCTTGGCCTCTGGTCTTCCCTAAAAACTTTAGCATCAGCTTGCAGAGTCCATCAGGAAAAAAACAAATCCTCTTGGGAACTGATTACAAGTTCATTGACCCTAGAGACCAATGTAGAAGGATCAGCCAATTATTTTAAGCCTTCTTCTCCAAGAACATAGTGTACTTCTGCCCAGTTAAGTCTTCTTTTGTGGTTTTTAATAAAATTTTATAATTTTCTTTATAGGTGTCATGTATATATTTTATTTGATTTGTTCTTAAGTATTTTATTCACATTTTGATATTATAAATAAAATCTATTGAATTGCAACTTTTGTTATTGTTGCTATTGCAGCTGCTACTTTGTTGCTTTTGTTCAGCAATGCAATTGATCTTATCTTTGGCTTTACCTCTAGCACTCTTTCTGAACTCTTGCTAACTCTAATAATTTGGTGAGCATTTTTTCCTACATAGGCAACTACATAATGTGTTAATAACTACATTTTTCTTTATACTCCTTAAGATTTTTACTTATTTTGCTGGTAAGAACCTCCACTACAATCTTGAATAGAAACACTGATAATAATCATTCTTGTGTGGTTCCTGATTTTAACAGGAATTTCTTAATATTTAAACCATAAGTATGATATTTCATGTATGCTTACTTTATGTACTTTTATCAATTTAATGCAGTTTCCTTCTATTTCTAGTTTGCTAGGAATTTTTAATGAGTCAGTATTGAATTTAATCTAGCGCTTTTTCTGCCTCTTGAAAAGGCCATTGGATTTTTTTCTCCTTTTGTCTGTTCAATGTAGTGAATTTCATTAAGAAATTTTCTGAAGATAAAAACAAATTTTCACTATTGAAATAATCAACTTGTTCTCTCTCACACACCCAGACACACATGCATACATACACACTGCTAATAAACAGTTTGCTAATAATATTTTGCTTAAAATTTTTAATCTAATCTGTTCAAAAGTAAATTGGCTTAAGCAATTCCCTTCTCATACGGTCCTTGTCTAGTCTGCAAATCGAGGTGACACTGTCCTCATAAAATTAGATGAGTTGTATTCTCATTTATTCTCCTCTTTGGAAGAGTTTATATAAGATTAGAATTATTTCCCTGGATGTGTCCTAGAATGCCCCTGTAAAACTGTGTGAGCCTCGTGGTTATTTGGTGGAGGGACATGGTAGACTGCAAGAATGGTGCCAGTGCTTTGCTCCTCACTGTGTCCATGTCTGTGCAATGTGAATTTGTAGCATATCCCATCAAAAAGTCAAATCTATTTCCAATACACTTGAATTCCAGCTGGCCTTGTAACTTGCTTTGGCCAGTATAATGCACCTAAGTAATCTAGTGCAAGTTTCAAGCCTAGGCCTCAAATGGCCATGCACATTTCTGCTCTGACTCTTGAAACTTTGTTCCATGATCATGTAAACTAGTTTGGGCTAGACTTCTGGAAATTGAGAGGCCACATAAAGCACAGAAAAGCCATACCAGCTAAGGTCATTCTAGTACAGCCAGGCCCCAGAAACCCCAGCAGCTGATCAAAGATGTACAAATGAACCCACTGAGAATAAAATCCAGCAAAGTAAGCCCAGCTTAAATTTCTAACCCACAAAATTGTGAGGTAAATAAAGGCTGTTGTTTTAAACCATTAAGCTTTGTCTTGATTTGTTGTCTATCAAAAGCTAACTGGTACAATAGACTTCAAATCATAAACTCAATTACTTTAATGAAGCTAAGACTACTGTAGTTGTTTATTTCAAGTCCATTTTGGTAATTCATGTAGCTTTAGAAAATTGTCCATTTTTCTCTAATTTTCCATTTTATTGGCATAAAGTTATTAATAAATGGTTACTGTTTTAATTTTTGCAGGATTTATTGTTATATGCTTTTTTTATTTCTACCTTATTTATGCCTTCTCTCATTTTCTTCTTGTTCAAATTTCCCAGTGTATTTTCAAATGACCAAATTTTGGCTTTCTTGATCTTGCCTATTGTACCCTACTCATTATTTTATGAATTTCTGTTCTACATTCTTACTATTTCATTCCTTTTACTTTCTTTGTATACATTCTGTTGCTCTTTTTCTAACTTTCCTATTTGGATGTTTAACTCATTAAATATCTACCTTTTCTAATATAGGCATTTAAAGATAAATAGTGCTAAGATTTGCTTTAGCTGCATCTCACAAATTGTGATATTTATTATCTTTCTTAGTTATTAACTTATACTATTATTTTTCCCCAGAATGATTACTTAAAATGATACTGTTTATATTTCCAAACATATAAAGGTGAGAGGTTAGTTATCTTTTCACTATTTATTTCTAACATAACTGCATTGTCATCAGAGAATATGGTCTATGTATCATTTTTTGTAATTTTTTGTAATTTGTGGAGACTTCCTTTTTATGGCCTTTTATGCAGTTAATTTTCACAAAGATTCCATGTTCTAGGTGTGTTCATTGTTGGTTGCGTGTGTGTGTGTGTGTGTGTATATATATATATGCAGCCATTAGATAAATTTGTTAAGTATGTTTAAATCCATATGCTTACTAATTTTTCTGCTTGCTTTATCTATAAGTTACTGCAAGAAGTATGTTAAATATCACTCAGTATGATGGCAAATTTATCCATTTTCCCTCTAATTACCTGCTATGCATATATGTATAGTTTAGTAAACATTTTTATTAAAGAATAACATATATACAGAAAGTTACACAAATCATAAAAGTACATATTGATGAATTAACTCGAAGTAAACACTTTGTGCAACTGCCACCTAGATACATAAATAAAACTAGGAGACTTCCCTAGTTTTATTTATAGATTTGTGAAAGCAAATATTATTTGTGGAAGCAAAAATATGGAATCACCCTAAGTGTTCATCAATGATAAAGAAAATGTGGTATATACAAATGGTCAACAAACAAATGAAAAAATGTTCAACATCACTAATTATCATGGAAATGCAAATTAAAACCCCAGTGACATACCACCTTAGTTCTGCAAGAATGGACATAATTTAAAAATAAAAAAAAAATAGATGTTGGCGTGGATGTGGTGAAAAGGGAACACTTTTACACTGCTGGTGTGAATGTAAACTATTACAACCACTATGGAAAACAGTATGGAGATTCCTTAAGACCCAAAAGTGGAAATACCATTTGATCCAGTAACCCCGCTACTGGGTATCTACCCAGAAAAAAAGAAGTCATTATATGAAAAAGACACTTGTACACACAGTTATAGCAGCACAATTCACAATTGCAAAGACATGGAACCAGCCTAAATATCCACCAACCAATGAATGGATAAAGACATTGTGGCATATATGTGATGGAATACCACTCAGCCATAAAAGGAAATGAAATAATGGCATTCACAGCAACCTGAGTGAAATTGGAGATTTATTTTAAGTGAAGTAACTCAGGAATGGAAAACCAAATATCGTATGTTCTCACTCATAAGTGGGAGCTAAGCTATGAGGTCACAAAGGCATAAGAATGACAATGGATTCTGGGGACTTAGGGGAAAGGGTGAGAGAGGGTGAGGGGTAAAAGACTACATGTTGGGTACTGTGTACACTGCTCGGGTGATGGGTGCACCAAAAATCTCAGAAATCACCACTATGAAAATCTTATCTATGAAAGAAAAAAACCACCTGTTCCCCAAAATCTATTGAAATTTTTTCAAAATTATAAAAAATAAACACAAAATATAAAAAACAAAAAAAATCATAGAATTTTAAAAAAGAAAATATGGCCTATATACACAATGAAATACCATTTGGCCAAAAAAAGAATATGAAGTCATGTCATTTGCAGCAACATGGATGAAACTGGAGGTCATTATCTTAAGTGAAATAATTCAGGCATGAAAAAGGCAAGTATCACAAGTCCTCACTTATATGTGGGAGCTAAAAAATTTGAATACACAGAGAGTGGAAAGATATAGAGTGGAAAGACAGATAACAGAGACTGGGAAGGGTGAATGGGGTACATGGAGAAGGATGAAAAGCTGGTTAAAGGGCACATACATACAGTAAGACAGAAAGAATAATTTCAATGTTTGATAGCAGAGTAGGGTGACTACACTGAAGAAAATGTATTATACTCAGGCAATGGACACCCTAAATACCTTGACTTGATCACTATACATTATATATATAAAACAACATTCACATGCACCCCATGAAATTTATGCAAATCTTAAACATTCTGTGCATGCCTTTTAATGTATACAAATGTATATCTCTATTTGACATTAGGTACCTAGAGTATTCTTTCTTGGTCACAGGAAATACGTACGTCCATTTTATTAACTATACTAACAAACAGGTTTCCTTAGTACTTAAATCAATTTCATTCCCACCAGCAGTGAATGAAGGCTCCAGTTGCTCCACATCCTTGCAAATACATGGTATGGTCTGTGTTTTTAATTTGACCCATTCTGATGGATATTCAGTAGCATCTCAGTTTGGCTTTAGTTTCCCTGATGACTAATCATATTGATACCATCCCCTATGTTTACTAGCCTTTTGGACATTCCCTTTTGTGAAGTGCCTGGTAGTATTTTTCTCAAATTTTTTTATTGGATAGACTTTTTGTTATTGATGTAAAGGGGTCCTTTATACAGTTTGCATAAAAAGTCTGTGTGGGACACAACTACTTTGAATAGTTCCTCCTATTCCTTCACATGCCTTTTGACTCTCTTAGTCATCTATTTTCATGAGAAAATTTCCAAATTTTAATATATTCCAATGGATCAGTCTTTTCCTTTATAGCTATTATTTCTTATGTCTTATTTAAAAAGCATTTTTTCCTACATCAAATTCATAAAGTATTCTCCTATGTTATCTTTTATAAGCTTTGTCAGTTTAACTTTTAGATTTTTATCTATAGCCCACTTGGAATTGATTTTGCATTATCAGTTGTGTGAAACAGGGTCAAGATTAGTGCTTTCCCCATGGGGATATTCAGTTGACCCAGCACACTGTAGTGAGTAGGCCATCCATCCCTGCTATCCTACCAGGCTACAACATACAGTTTGAGATTATGTTATTCAGTATGTACATCTTTAAAACAGCTTATTGTTATGTGGTGACCTTTTTGCCCTTGCAGTTTGATATCAGCAGTTTCTCCAGCCTTCTCATGTTTAGTTTGGCCTATTTTTCTTTCTTTTTTTTTCTTTTAACTACCTCTCTATCAACATTTATGAGTCCTTATTTTTTTGATGTTTCACTGTAAGCAATATACAACAGGTTTTGGGTTTTATGAATTCAATATAATACTCTTATTTTTCATTCTAAGTGTAAATCACTTAAATGATAATAACAATTGTGAAATGGAATTATATCTGGTATCTTACATTAAATATTTCTCTTCTTATCTTATTTTGGATTGATGAGGCTTTAAAAAATCCCCTTTTCTCTTATACTTAAATCTCAGAGTTTGGGAGTTAAACACGATTTCTATTATTTTGATGTTGTTTTAATTCCAACATGCAGACTTAAAGTCTAAAGTTAATCAGTTTCTCTATTCTTTTTCTGACCAATACAAGGCCTTAGAGCACTTTAAATCGGATCACCCCTACTATCATTTTATTGCTGTCAATATTTTTTTCAATTTTAATTTTAATTGATTTTTTTTTCTTTATTTCCTCTAAAAAAAAAAACCCCACGGGACACATGTGCAGAGTGTGCAGGTTTGTTACATAGGTATACATATGCCATGGTGGTTTGCTGCACCTATTGATCCATCCTCCAAGTTCCCTCCCCTCCCCCCTCACCCCCCAACAGTCCCCTGGGGTGTGTTGTTCCCCTCTCTGTATCCACGTGTTCTTAAACTCCCACTTATGAGTAAGAACATGTAGTGTTGGCTCTCTGTTCCTGTGTTAGTTTGCTGAGGATGATGGCTTCCAGCTTCACCCATGTCCCTGCAAAGGACATGACCTCATTTCTTTTTATGGTTGCCTAGTATGTCATGGTGAATATGTACCACATTTTCTTTATCTAGTCTAACATTGATGGGCATTTGGGTTGGTTTCATGTCTTTGCTATTGTGAATAGTGCTGCAGTAAACATACATGTGCATGTGTCTTTTTTTTTGCAACGGAGTCTCGCTCTTTCACGCAGGTTGGAATACAGAGGCAGGATCTCAGCTCACTGCAACCTCCACCTTCTGGGTTCAAGCGATTCTCCTGCCTCAACCTTCTAAGTAGCTGAGATTACAGGGATAAGCCACCACGCCTGGCTAAGTTTTGTATTTTTAGTAGAGATGGGGTTTCACCACATTGGTCAGGCTGGTCTTGAACTCCTGACCTCGTGATCCGCCCACCTCGGCCTCCCAAAGTGCTGGGATTACAGGTGTGAGCCACCATGCCCAGCCTGAGCCACTGTGCCCAGCCGCATGTGTCTTCATAGAATTATTTATATTCTTTTGTGTATACACTCAGTAATGGGATTGCTGGGTCAAATAGTATTTCTGGTTATAGATCCTTGAGGAATCACCATACTGTCTTCCACAATAGTTGAACAATTTGCATTCCCACCGACAGTGTAAAAGCACTCCTATTTCTCCACAGCCTCACATAGGATCTATTGTTTCTTGGCTTTTTAATAATCACCATTCTGACTGGTGTGAGATGGTATCTCGTTGTGGTTTTGGTTTGCATTTCTCTGATGATCAGTTCTAGCAGTTGTCTCTTTGTTCTCATTGGTTTCAAAGAACTTCTTGATTTCTGCCTTAATTTCATCATTTACTCAGGAGTCATTCAGGAGCACATTGTTCAGTTTTCATGAAACTGTTTGGTTCTGAGTGAGTTTCTTAATCCTGAGTTCTAATTTGATTGCACCGTGGTCTGAGAGACAGTTTGTTATGATTTCAGTTCTTTTGCATTTGCTGAGGAGTGTTTTATGTCCAATTATGTGGTCAATTTTAGAATAAGTGTCACGTGGCACTGAGAAGAACGTATATTCTGTTGATTTGGGGTAAAGAGTTCTGTAGACGTCTACTAGGTCCACTTGATGCAAAGCAGAGTTCAAGTCCTAAATATCCTTGTTAATTTTCTGTCTCATTGGTCTGTCTAATATTGACAGTGGGGTGTTAAAGTCTCCCACTATTATTGTGTGGGAGTCTGAGCCTCTTTGTAGGTCTCTAAGAATTTGCCTTATGAATCTGGGTGCTCCTGTATTGGGTGCATATATATTTAGGATAGTTAGCTCTTCTTGTTGAATTGATCCCTTTACCATTATGTAATGCCCTTCTTTTTTTATCTTTGTTGGTTTAAAGTTTGTTTTGTCAGAGACTAGGATTCTAACCCCTGCTTTTTTTTTGCCTTCCATGTGCTTGGTAAATTTTCCTCCTTCCCTTTATTTTGAGCCTGTGTGTGTCTTTGCACATAAGATGGGTCTCCTGAATACGGCACACCGATGGGTCTTGAGTTCTTATCCAAATTTGCCAGTCTGTGTCTTTTAATTGGGGCACTTAGCCCATTTACATTTAAGGTTAGTATTGTTACGTGTGAATTTGATCCTGTCATCATGATGTTATTTGGTTATTTTGCACACTGGTTGATGCAGTTTCTTTGTAGTGTCATTGGTCTTTATATTTTGGCATGTTTTTGCAGTGGCTGGTACCAGTTTTTCCTTTCCATATTTAGTGCTTCTTTCAGCAGCTCTTGCAGGGCAGTCCTGGTGGTAATGAAATTCCTCAGCATTTGTTTGCCTAGAAAGGATTTTATTTCTCCTTCGCTTATGAAGCTTACTTTGGCTGGATATGAAATTCTGGGTTGAAAGTTCTTTTCTTTAAGATTATTGAATATTAGCCCCCAATCTCTTCTGGCTTATAGAGTTTCTGCTGAGAGGTTCACTGTTAGTCTGATGGGCTTCCCTTTGTAGGTGACTTGGTCTTTCTCTCTGGCTGCCCTTAACACTTTTTTCCTTCATTTCAACCCTCGTGAAGCTGATGATTATGTGTCTTGGGATTGATCTTCTCACAGAGTATCTGAATGGTGTTCTTTGTATTTCCTGAATTTGCATGTTGGCCTGTCTTGCTAGGTTGGGGACGTTCTCCTGGATAATATCCTGAAGTGTGTTTTCCAGCTCGTTTCCATTCTCCCTGTCTCCTTCTGGTACTCCAGTCAATGGTAGGTTTGGTCTTTTTATGAAGTCCCATATTTCATGGAGGCTTTGCTCATTCCTTTTCGTTTTTCTTTATTCTTGTCTGCATGTCTTATTTCAGTAAGGTGATCTTCAAACTCTGATGTCCTTTCTTCTGCTTGGTCAATTCAGCTATTGATACTTGTGTATGCTTCACAAAGTTCTTGTGCTGTGTTTTTCAGTTCCATCAGGTTGTTTATGTTCCTCTCTAAGCTGGTTATTCTAGTTAGCAATTCCTTTAACCTTTTATCAAGGTTCTTAGCTTCCTTGCATTGGGTTAGAATATGCTCCTTTAACTCAGAGGAGTTTGTTATTACCCACCTTCTGAAGCCTTTTTCTGTCAATTTGTCCATCTGATCCTCCATCCAGATCTGCACCCTTGATGGAGAGATACTGAAATCATTTGGAGAAGAGGCACTCTGGCCTTTTGGGTTTTCAGCATTTTTTCATTGATTCTTTCTCATCTTCGTGAGTTTGTCTAGTTTCAGTCTTTGAGACTGCTGACCCTTGGGTGGGGTTTTTGTGGGGGCCTTTTGTTGTTGATTATGATGCTGTTCTTGTCACTTTCTGCTTGTTTTTCTTTCAACAGTCAGGTCCCTCTTCTGAAGGGTTGCTGCAGTTTGCTGGGGACTCACTTCAGGCCCTATTCATCTGATTCACTGCATGCCTGGAGATGTAACTTAAGGAGGCTGGAGAACAGCAAAGATGGATGCCTGCTCCTTCTGGGACCTCTGGCCTCAAGGAACACCAAACTGATGCCAGTAGGATTGCTCTTGTATAGGGTGTCTGACAATCCCTGTTGGAGGCTCTCATTCAGTTAGGTGGCACAGGGAGCAGGACCTGTTTCATGAGGCACTCTGTCTATTAGTGGAACGGGTGTGCTTTGCTTGAAACCCAGTCGTCTAAGCTGCCCGGATTCTTCAGAACTACCAAGAGAAGAGGCTAAGTCTGCTGGTCCACAGAGACTGTGGCCACCTCTCCCCCTAGGGGCTTGGGCCCAGGGAGATCCGAATTCCGTCCCTGAGTCTCTGGCTGGAGTTACTGGAAATCTGCCTCCCTTGGCTGGCGGGGGAGGGGGCTCCCCTTTCCCATGTGGCTCTCAGGTAGGCTGCCGCACCACACTGTTCTTCCCTCTCTCCATGAGTCACGCCAGCCTTCTAGTCAATTTTGATGAGAGAACCTGGATATCCTGGTTGCTGGTGAAGGATTCCACTGTCAATATTTTTAATTTTATTTTTCTAAAATTAAGCATTACTATTATATTTTAATCAAACAATGATAATGGCAATCATTCAGAATAATACTCACTGAGATTTGTGCATGCTGTCAATATGCATTTACTCTCCAATTCTTCTTGCACTATATGTCTTCTTTCCAAGAAGTTTTTAAAATGAAGATCTATTAGTCATAAACTGAGTTTTATTTCTCTACTAATGTCTTTATGTCACACTCATTCTCAAATGACAATTAAGCTTGGTATATGCTACTACATTGGAGAGTTATTTTCTCTTGAAACTTGGAAAACACTTTTTCTACTGTCTTTTGACTTCTGCTTTTACTGGTAAAAGCCAGCTGTTCAATTTGTTATCCTTTTGTGAAAAATTTGTGTTTTGTCACTGGCGACTTTTAAGATCTTCTCTGTGTCTTTGGAGTTCTGCTATTCTGCCAATATATCTAAGTGTGGCTGTCTATTTATCTTGATTTGTATAATAGGTTACTAATGTGGCCAAAAAAAATTCTTCCCACCTTGCATCCATATCCTTGCAATGTGATATCATGGAGCAACCCTTCAAGAGATGAAGTCTATTTATTTATCCTTTGACTCTGGATTTGGCCCTATGACTTGCTTTGGGCAATAAAACATTAGTAAATGTGATCAAGCAAACAAAGCCTTGAAAAGCATTAGTACTTTAGGGATTGCACTCTTCCTATACTTGGAAACCCAAGGCTGACATGTAAATAAGCTGAGCTAGGCCACTGGAGATGAGAGACCATGTGGAGGACAACTGAAGAACAAGAATCAACAGCCAGCCAACCCCCCAGAGAGGTGAAGAGGCTCTCAGATCATCCTGCCACCTGCTGGCATGCCAATTAACCACAGACATGGGAGAGAGCCCAGCAAGTATCAGCTTAGCCAGGTCAAAGCAGAAAAAAAATGGCTTTTGAGCTAAATAAAATGGCTGTTCTGATGCCTCTATGTTTTCTAAGTGGCTTCTTAGATAGCAATCAACAACATATAGTTTTATTTCATTGTTCTTTCAGTAATGAGAATTAATGTCTCTTATCAAGTTTAGAAAATTCTTACCCATTATACTTGTAATAGTACCCATAAACTTTATCTCTGTTTATTATTTGGAATTTTCAAATATATATGCATATATAGATATAATATATTCCTTATAATCTTCCTTAATTTTTAAATATATGTATATAATAATATTCATATCTAAGAAGCTATCTATCTATCTAAGCTATCTAAGAAGCCACTTAGAAAACACAGAGGTATCAGAATAGCCATTTTATACAGATACACATACATATACACACATATTAAACAGATACGTAAACTTTTTTAATATACATGTATCTTTGCTATATTTTAACCTCTTTCCTATTTTCTTCTCTTTATCTCTGAAGTACTACTATTAGTTTAATTACTTTAACAATATTTTCCATTTCACAAATGCTCTCCATACCTGTGTCTAATCTGTTTAGCAGGTTCAGTGAGGTTTTTGGTTGTTTTTTTTTTTTTTTAATTTCCAACAACTATATCTTTCATTTTTGGAAGTGCTTTTTAGTTCAATTATCTCTGGGCCTACTTATTGTCTCTAGTCATAATACATTCTTTATTATTTTGATTCTTCAAATATTTTAAAGAGAAGTTTTTAAAAAAATTTTTTTTAAAAAAACATTCCTTATCCGCTGATTTCATTTTCTGTAGCCCTCTGAGGACTAACTGAGCACTTTTTTGTTTCTTTCCACTGTCACTCATGATAGCTTTAGAGCTCCTATTTTATGGACTTAATCTGTGGGCATCCTTTGAGGTGTACATCAAAAGTGACTTTCTCCAAAGATAATTTGTATTTTCTTCATCAGGACTCCCAGGGTACATAATCCAGGGCCAGGGCCACTTTAATATACTTTATTGAGTTTCATGGGTAAAGTAAATCTGGGTTTCAAGTCTGCAACACTTCAAGTGCTGTGGTTTACTAGTTCTCTGGGAAGTATTATTTTTTCTTACCTGGAGATGAGATGTAGACAGGATAGTTTCTGGATTGCCTCCCTCTGCTAGATAGTGGACTGACTTGACTTTAAAAATTTCCATTCCAACACTCATTCATGCATGGGATCTAAGTAATTCCTCCCATCCTACAAAGATGGTTGAAATTTAAGGCTCTAACTGAAATTTTCATAGATTGCTGGTGGGAATGCAAAAAATGGCACAGCTACTTTGAAAAATGGTTTAGCAGCTGCCTGTGAATTTAAACATACCTTTATATACAACCCAATAATCCCATATCCACACACTTACCTAAGTGAAATCAAAACCTCTGTTCACACAAAAACCTGTATGCAAATGTTTATAGAGGCTCTATTCATAGTTGTTCCAAACTGGAAATAACCCAGATGTCCATCAACTGAAGAATGGACAAACAAACTATGATACATTCATACAACAGAACTGGAATACTAACTCAGCAATAGAAAACAATGAACCACTGATACACATAACAACTTGGTGAATCTCAACATACAAACTTATGTAAATATACACACACACATATATGATTCCATTTATATAATATTCTGGTAAAGGCAAAACTACAGGGTCAGAAAACAGACCAGTGGTTGCTAAAGGCTTCGGGCGAGGAGAAGGGTTGAATACAAAGGGGGATGGAAATTTTTGGAGGTAAAGAAATGGTTCTTTATCTCAATTATAATGATGATTATAATACAGCGTAGATTTTCCAAAACTTGTGACACTGTACATTAAATGGAATGAATTTTCTTGTATGTAAATTATACCTTAATTTCTTTTTGTATTTTTTTAATTATACTTTAAGTTCTAGGGTACGTGTGCATGACGTGCAGGTTTGTTACCTAGGTATACATGTGCCATGCTGGTTGGCTGCACCCATCAACTAGTCATTTACATTAGGCATTTCTCCTAATGCTATCCCTCCCCTAGCCCCCAACCCCTGACAGGCCCCGGTATATGATGTTCCCCGCCCTGTGTCCACATGTTCTCATTGTTCAGCTCTCACCTATGAGTGAGAACATGTGGAATTATACCTTAATTTTTTAAAAATTAAAAGGAAGGAATCTAAGGCTCTAAGTTCCTGGTACTGATATCCCTCTGGCTTTCTCTCCCCTCCACATATTTGGTCCCCAAGGAATTCCTTTCATATAAGTACAATGCTGAATTTTAAAAGGTTTTTGGGATATTTTATCGAGCATTATAGGCATTTTGAAGCAGAAGGATTTTTAGAATATCTGGTCTGCCATATTGCCAGAAGCAAAAGTGTGTCATTCTTTTAAAGAACAAGACTGTCTTAAAATTTCATGGCATTTTTAAGTTTTTCAATTTATTTTGTCACTGTATCCTCATGTTTTTGTGAAGTATAATAATGCAGTTATTTTTTAAAAATTTTTGGATGCAGGAGATACACATGTAGGTTTATTACACAGGTATATTGCATGATGCTGAGGTTTAGAGCATGGATGGTCCAGTCACTCAGGTAGTGAGCATGGTACCCAACAGATAGTTTTTCAACCCATGGCGCCCTCTCTCCTTCCCACCTCTAGTAGTCCACAGTGTCTATTGTTCCCATCTTTGTGTCCGTGTGCATTCAATGTTTAGCTCCCACTTAAAAGTGAGAACATGCAGTATTTGGTTTTCTGTTCCCAGTAATGCAATTAAACCAAAGCTCAAGGAAGCAGAGATTTAGTTTTCATATCTCGACATCTACTCTAAACTGAATTAACATATAATCTGAGAAGGGAAACCAGTTTGAAGATTATCCTAAATCCTTCAGAATTGGGAGGTCAACGTTTTGAGGTCATTTGCATTCTGGATCATCCATACCTGGCAGCAAAGTGAACTGGATAATCTTGGCAAGTCACTTAACACTCTGCCTGGTTTCAAAGCGCCTACTTCATAAATTCTTAGGACAAGTAAACCAGTTTATTCATGTCAAGCACATAGAAAAGCATGTGTCACAAAGTAAGTGTTCAATAAACATTAGTAGTTATTATGCCATGCCCTTCCCACTAATGTAATTATAAACGCATCTCCAATAACACGGAAAATTGAGCATTGCCTATATATGTACTTCAATAAAAAGAACGTTAGTGCTTACTTTGAATAAGCCATGCTTTTGGTTGCGCTGGCCAAGCCATAAATTGATTCCTGGAGGAAGGTTGGTATCTGGAGGGTCTATCACACGCTCATAAATCCTGTAAAGACAAAGAACACAGTTACTAATAGAGAGGCTCAAAGCAGAACCAAAAGGTACATATGCTGTTTGAAGTACGCATGCCATTAGCTGCTGTATGAAGAGAAGCCAATATGTGGCACACTTTAAATGACAGATAACACAAATGCAGAGATCTAACACTTGGACACATCATCTGGGCCCCTCCTGTTTTTGTCTCCCTTCTGGCAGGGGAGGGAGGAAGAAGGTGACATTTTTGAGTGTCCACTCTGAGCAATGAACTGCCCACAAACTCTGCGAGGAAAGTGGTTTGATACACATTATAGGTGTGAAAGCTCAGATTTAGGGATTATAAATGAGTCAACCAAGTGAAGACAGCAGTGAGTAGTAGAGTTGGGATAAGAACCCTTATCCGCCTGGCTCTAAAGCCACTGTACTTTCCTTTGCACCCTGCTATTCCCTGGCTTTGGTTTCTTTAGCTCCTACTCATTTCTGTAGTAATCTGAGAGAATCCTTTAAACAAATAGATTGCAGCTGCCTAGATGATCATGTTTTTAGTCTACAGAACCATGCAGCTTAAGTCATTGTCCAACCACCAAATATTTATTGAGCACTTCTTACCCTCTAAGCTCCATACTAATCAACGGAAAATAGAGCAAGAAACCAGACACACAAGGTCCTACTCTCATGGAGGAAAAGTAAGGTAAAAATTCTGTATATGAAGAAAATCCTCATCTAATCCATACAGGCACATAACTAATACAGAAGAGGTCAGGGCCCTACCTAGGATCTTTGAAGTTTCTAACAGAGCCTACCAAACAATTAATGTCTCAG
Organism: Macaca nemestrina; assembly: GCF_043159975.1. Taxonomy (NCBI): domain Eukaryota; kingdom Metazoa; phylum Chordata; class Mammalia; order Primates; family Cercopithecidae; genus Macaca; species Macaca nemestrina. Next base: position 44,789,344 of record NC_092136.1, read on the forward strand.
TTATTCCACCCTACCAAGGTCCAGTTAGTTAGTCACAAATCTTTTATTTGTGTCCTCTTTAGAAATAATCCCTGAAACCACCCACTGATCATGAGCTTCCACCTCACCCCTGGCAAGCACCTCTCAGCACCGGATGCTCAGAAGATTCTGGATGGGGTGAGATACAGTGATCTGTAAATGAGAACTATGTCCATTTCTTGCTTTCCTGAGTCCTCGTTGAGGACTGAGCAACCGCTGTGGAATCATTCCTAGGTGTGTCCAGAGGTAGAGACAGCTCATCAGTCCTCCCTGCTGTGATGGAGCTGACTGCCTCCTGCCAGAGGGTGATGTATTCCTCCGGTGGTTCTCACAAGGAAAGTGCGGAAGAACTGAAAGACTGTCCACTTGTGTCAAGGAAAGTGAGTGATTGTGAAGTTGCTGCGGTTGGGAGCTGTCACGCTGCAGCCTTATATCTTAGCTGCACAGCCCATTACTCTACTATTCCCCACTGGAAACCTGCTGTTTCCTAACGATACATGCAAGGTTTTCAGCTGGCAAAGCTCCAAGCACATCACGTCTTTCTCTACTAATTATCTTTCCATTATAAATGGAGGCTCAAAACATAATCAAGAAAAAATAAGTTTTCCTAAAAAAAGACAGAATGTATTTTCTTCAAAGGAATCTAACCTTTTTTGTATCTTAGAATGAACGATTTTAGATGAAACTATTTGTCAAAACTGCCTTAACACAGGAGCCGGATACATACTTCCTTTAAAATTTTTTTCCTAATATTAGTGGTAAAACTAGAAACAAGGCAAATTTACAACATAGGAGATATGCATAAGTTATAGATCAGCTTGAAATAATTTACTACAGTCATTAAGGGTGATGAATATGCAAGTTGTGAAACAAGGGAAAGTATATACAAAATAATTTTCACTGGAAAAAAGGGAATGCAAAATTATTTATGCCCTATAGAGATAATGAGGCACAAACGATGTTCAATGTTGGTAAATACCAGAAGAGTCCAGAGACAAATGGAAATCACTGTATTTGGGTGACGAGGCAGAAGCATAATTTCTATAAGGTTATTTTACTAATAAATTGAAAATGTCAAACTATTTAACTTAACCTCAATTTTAAAAGTTTTGCCTCTGTCACAGTTAGACGAGTTTTCAATTCAAAAGTTTATTTTACATATTCAATATGCTAGAAGATAAGCTCCAATGAGCAGAGTAGGCCCTTAATCAATATTTATTAAATGCATGAATTAATTAAGGAAGAAACAATCGAAGAGATCAACTTCCTATGCTACCTTATCTTGCAAAGCATAATAGCTCCGTGTGCCTCAGAAACAGTTGAAGAAGCAAACATCTGAGGCCTACCACCATCAGCTAAAGCAGGGTGACCCAGGGCACATGTGTCAAAGTGGTGTTCTCATGTCCCATGTCACACAGCCCCCGCAAAGACACCATCCTGATGCCAAGGAAGGTCTGCCGGATACTGCCTTCCTGGCAGCCCTGCCAATCTGTTCCAATCTGCATTAGGGAATTCTGTGCAGCAGGTGGAATCAACAAATAATACAGATGTATCAACATGAAGAGAGTTTAAAAACAGTATTTTTTTAAAAAGAAACCTTGCTGAGGAGGGAGGAGGAAATCTAATCATGAAGAAACATCAGATAAACCTCAATTGAAAGACAGTCCACAAAATAACTACTTGTGGTCTTTAAAATGTCAATGTCATGAAAAATAAAGGCTGAACAACAGTTGGAGATTAAAAGAGATTTTAAAAGACATAAAAGCTACATGCAAGATGGTATCCTGGATTAGATGCTAGGGCAGGGGGAAAAATCCCATAAAGGATATTATTGGGAAAATTTGAATAAGATTTGTAAATTATGTAATAGTATTTTATTGATACTCCATCTCCTGATTTTGCTAACTGGGCAGTATATACTTAAGTGAATGTCTCGTTCTTAGGAAATAGGCACTGAAGTATTTAGGGGTAGAGGGTAACGATGTTTACAACTTAACTCTCAAAGTGTTCATAATAACAATACTGTTTGTATATATATATATCTCTATGAATACACACTTTCTCTTCCTTCCAAATAATGCAGAATCCTGGCAAATATGATTGTTCCTTGTATCACTCTTATAAGTTTTCTGTGAGCTTAAAGTTATGTTAACATTAACAGCTTAAAAAATAGAGAAAAAACCAACAAGGTCCATAATGTATGTAAACTAAAAATTCACACATGCAAAAACAATATTATCGATTAGCTAAGGATATTCATACAATTTTCCTATCACAGGCCTGGTGGGAATGGTGAGGCAAGAAAAAGGTGAATGAATGAAACAAGAAAGGTGCATGGCACAGACTAATGCTGATAAGATAACACAAACTAAGAAATTGAATTATCACATTCCTACATGTACCCCTACAGAAGGGAAGCTATACATGCCAGCCAAAGTAAAATCAGAATCTTAGCACAAAGGCGGCTGGTCCCGGAGGGACAGTTTGGGTGGACTGGATAATGTAAAAAGGCAGGTAGGGCACAGTGATCTGTCACTTAAATCCAGTGTCACCCAAGTCAACTAAAATGAAAAGTAAAAGCTAATACAGTGAACTCCTTGCTCTCCAGTGTGGTAAGGAAATGGAACTTTCTGATGTATAGGGTATTCTAGTTAATGAGGTTTCCTTCACATCAGCAAATAGCTGATTGCCTACAATGTGTATGACACTGTGCTGTGCTGTGCTGTGCTGGCTATGGGAATACATACAGGCAAATTTAGAATGGGCAAATCCTTGTCTTTAGATCTAATGCCTGAGACAGACACATGTATGGACAAACCTTATAATTCAATGCATTAAATTAAACGTTTCCTGGAAGCAGAAAGGAAAAACAAAACAAAACAAAAACCAGAATTCTGCCTGCCATAGAGAAAATTTTCCAAAGAAGGAGACACTGCACTGAGTTTTGAATGAAGAATAAAGTGGAGCTGAAAGAGCAGACATAACAGCCAGCACCTATACGGCACTTAATGTGTGCCCATATTGTGTATCGAGGGCTTTCAATATGTTAATGTACTAAATCCCCATAACAGCACCCTCAGGTGGGTGTTCTTGGTATAGCAAGGTCAAATACCTCATCCATGGTTAAGCAGCTTGTGAGTGACACAGCTGGGATTTGAAACCAGATCCTATAGTCTATACTATTGACCACCTTGCTCTACTGCCTCTCTAGACAAGCAATGAAGGGCAGTTCCAGCCACAAAAGCCCCAGCCAAGCCACTATTTATCGAAGAGTTAAAATACAGGAAAACGAAAATAGTAAATGATTTGGTAGAATTTTTACATCAACTCTGAACAAGAGAGGACATGATTAACATTCCCTGGGATGTCTTCCTGTTACAGACAGGTTTTTTATTTCCTAAAAGAGCAACATGAAAAGCTAACTCATTCAAATAAAGTAAAATTCCTAACTAGATTTACTTATCAGAAGAAAAAGGGGAAACAAGTTCATGTGTCAAAGCATGAAGGCAAGACCGGTCAGCTCTCCTGGAACCCACTTTGTTTTCCTCCTAGATTCACAGTTCTACTACACTTCCCAGCCTCCCTTGAAGTTGAGTGTGGCTATGGAATGGGAGTGGAAAGGCTGTGCCCCACTTTTTTTTTTTTTTTTTTTTTTTTTTTTTTTTTTTTTTTTTTGAGACGGAGTCTCACGCTGTTGCCCAGGCTGGAGTGCAGTGGCGCGATCTCGGCTCACTGCAAGCTCCGCCTCCCGGGTTCCCGCCATTCTCCTGCCTCAGCCTCCTGAGTAGCTGGGACTACAGGCGCCCGCCACCGCGCCTGGCTAATTTTTTGTATTTTTAGTAGAGACGGGGTTTCACTGTGGTCTCGATCTCCTGACCTTGTGATCCGCCCGCCTCGGCCTCCCAAAGTGCTGGGATTACAGGCTTGAGCCACCGCGCCCGGCCGGCTGTGCCCCACTTCTAAGCTCGCCCCTCCACCCCACACAAAATAATTTAAAAACTCCCTCAGGTATCTTCCATGCTGTCTCTTTCCCTTTATCTCTTTGCTTTTTCTCCCTTTCAGCTGCCTGGAGAAGACTGAGGGCTAGGGGGTGGACAGAGCTATAAGACAGAGATTCTTGAATCCCTAAATGATGACATCAAAGGCCACCTATCAACTAGACACACCCAACCGGACTCTATTTAAATGAGAAATAAACTTCTGCGAAGTTAAGCCACTGAGAAGGAGAGGATATTCTGAAGTTGTGGCTAGTATCATTTACCCTAAAAAATATACCACGCTGAAAAATAAAAAGGTAACTGTTGTCTTTTTCATGCCCACAAAGCCAAGAGGTATCTTAGATCGTGTGGTATAGCAAAGATAACATAAATTTGGTATTAAATACATTTGGGTTCTTCATATTGCAGTTCCGTATTCTACTAAATGCATGACTTTAATCAAGTAATTTAATTTCTCTGTACTTCAATTTCCTCATTTAAAAAATAAGGATATTACTGTTGACTGTATGGATTGTCATGAGGATTAAACAAAATACATTACATGCCCTTGGCACTTAGTCGGTGCTGACATTGTGTAAGTCTCATGGGTACCTAAGAATGCAGAGCTGCACAGGTCATGTGACCCAGTCCGGCCTACTTGCTGTAGCTCTCACCAAATGGACCCACTGAGATGGGAAGTCTCAATATCTTAGATGCTTACTTATGCTTTGAATTTACAGTTAAAAGAAATGACATCACTATCACAGGGAATTTAAGGGCTTGATATTTCAATGTTAAAATGCAAGAACTCATTGTCTGTTTTGCCATACATTTCCACAATTATGAAAATTTAAGTCTTAAGTTTCTTTTTTCCCTTAATAAACTTTAAAGCTAGAACAAGCTAATATGTAACAGAAAAAAAAGCATTTCTGTTGCTGTTTAATCTGATATTATGGAGAAAACTGATGATCTATTTAGATACTAAACTTTGCATTAAAACAGAATTTTTGGATAAAGTATACTTTCTACGAATCCTAGAACTGCAGTATTTTTATTATTGTAGTTTTAAAGTATCATTTTTTCAGCTTTCTTTAACTCTTTCTGGCCATAAATCGTAAACTTCTCTATGTAAATTACTCAAAGTTCTAAGCAAATATCTTATTTCTTTTACATTCTTCCAAAAATATAATCCTTTGACATTTATAAAAGTTTTATTTTTGTGGAAAGTTAATCATAAACTCACACATGATTGAAAATAGGCTCAGGCAACAGGAAGAGATGGAAGAAACAATTTATAAGATAGTGTGCTTAAACACACTATCATCAACGCCCCCCGCCCCAACACACACACACACACACACACACACACACACACACACACACACACACACACACACACACACACACCTGGGCATCAATTAGCTTTTGTGAGTAAAATACGGCAGCACACTATTCTTAACACTTTCACCCACTCCAGTAGTAAGCATTTTCCTAGTCAATTTGGGATATTTAATTGGATTTAGCCAATTTATGAAAAATGTTTCTGGAAAAATGAAAACAGCAGTAAGCAGAGGCCTGCATTTTAAGTTCTCATCTAGGACTACCCTTACATTATACATTCTTTATATATTATTTTTATGCATTCTAACCCCCCTATATGTTGGTTATTTCCTGATCTCTCAGAACCTCCCCATTTGGACGATCCATTCAGACACATTCTTCAACTCTTCAGCACATAACACGGTACCTCCCATGACCCACAGGGGTCTCCAAGACTCTGGTCGTGGCTGGCCCTGCCTTCCTAGATCACCTGGCTAAGGAAGGAGGAAATAGCTTTCCTGGTACCCTTGTGCCCATCATATCCATCCTGAAGTTGTATGTGTACTTCCTGACTGCTACTACCACCAATTATCTTCTGAGTCTGGAGGAAATGGAACAATGACCACAGCATTCCTATATCTGCTTAGATATCTCCTGCACTAGACGCCCTCCCTATCCATCCTAAATAAAGTAACTCCTAACCACCTGGTCAGTCTCCATCACTTAGCTTGCTTTACCCAGCACACTGTAAGCACCTTAAGATAAGGAGCCTCATCTGTCTTTTTCAAATCAGCATTTCTAGTATCTGGAAGAGAACCCAGCCAAATTCATACACTGAATGAATAAATGAATGAAAGTTCTCTGACTATATTCAGAATAGGAGAACTATAGTCAGATAGCTATAAAAGTTCTACTATGGCAAAACTTGAGGAGGAGCAATTTGCAACAATTAATAATCCAGACGAGAAAAATAGTCAAACGTGACACTTTACGTTATGCTAATAATCATGAGATCCATGAAGTCAATGAAGATGAGTGAAATGTAATAACCCTTTTAAAGTGTCCTCTTCCACCATCCCTACCTTGTGAGATTTATACAAGAAGCACAAAAGAAAGAGCAAGATAAACCCCTCTCACTGTTTCTCACCCAGAAAAGAGAGAGAGATAGCAAATTTGAATCTATCAGGCAGACAACTCACTAACAGGGAAACCAGAGAGACGTATTTCAGAAAGAGCAGGAAAAGCAGTTGGCAACTTGAAAATTAATTAGATCAAATGGCATCTTTTTTGAAAAGCACATGATTTACTGCTTAATCTGATTACACTGAAATCAGTCTAAATGTACCACATTCCTATAGGCTATCAGATGTAAACAATGCATTTGATCTCCAACCATCAAAAATTTACCCTTTCTTTGGGCTGCAGAACACTCACTTCCCATTAGACATGTGTCTGAGGCTTTGTATTCACTTGAGCCATTACAAGGTGCTGCCTATTAAGATGTACTGGGAGAATTACAGGAATTTTGCATGCCATTAGTATCTATCAATATTTTAAAGTGTAAGTATCTCATTTCTAATATCATACCATGCAACATTAAACATCTAGTCAAAAGTAAAACCTGCTTGAGAGGAATGAACAAGGCAAAGAGTAACTGCCACACTCCGTGTCAAAGCCAGTCATTGATTCAAGGGCTCACATTAGGAATTTTCTTCCCAAGGTGCAACTTCTCTTAATTCATGACTTTGGTTTAAAACACCCTCCCTAACAAGCGTCCTGTCTGCTTAAAAGACTAGGCGATATTCTGTGCAGAACTTGATTTTCTCATTAACAGATAAAGCCCTCAGAGCTAAACACAAAACAATGTGGTGGTTCAACAATACTACTTATAAAGAAATATTGGATTTTTATTTACCTGGATAAAGGAAAGTTTTTGAAGGGACTCCACAGTACCTTTCCTAATCATATAAAAGAATAAATTTCCAATATAAATCATGTGAATTGACATGTATTATGCCACTATTCAATAAGACAATATGAAGCCCAAATGAGACAGTAAATGAAGAGGTTTACCTTGGGCTTTGCCAAGAATTGAAGAGAAGCTCTCATGCCCTTGCTGAAGAGAAAAGTTGCAATGACCTTCCTTAGCTACATAGAGCCTCATCTTTACTGCCTTTTAGCTGGCATTAGTGAATCTCAAGGTGCTCCTTGGAGAATTTTTCCTATACAGAACGTAAGTTCATTCCCACCCTTTTTTTCTCCGCAATATGGTAATGGGTGAAGCTAAGCCCCTCTTTGGGCCTTATGCTAAGGGGACATAACAGACCCTTTCCCCTCTTAGCCTCATACGAAAAATGTGAGAATTATAACTTTCTTGAGCCCCACTAGAAAAGCAGAAGTTACGATGTCATCAGCATTATTTTTGGCACCAACAAATATTGAGCATTCATTCCATAGGCTGTTACACTCTTCAGAGCAGGTCCTCAAAGCTTACTCACTGTGACAGGGTGTTTTGCCAGTCGTGTACACTGATGAGCTGTCTGTTCAATTCCATATTAGGCTGCCTGGATGGTATTAATTATCTGCTCAAATGGAACACACAGTACATAGGGCTGAAACCAGAAGGACATGAAAGGAACGGCCCAAAGAGTAACTCTGTAGTCTCCTCCTGCCAACCTGTTTAACAAATCCAGATGACACTCAGAAAATGACAAAATGACAAAATTAAAAAATGCAACACAGGCATTATATCAGAAAACACAGACTGTAATGGGGAGAGGGACGACGGGGATAAATACAGTATGTCCCCAACAGGTAAGGACTGAATTCAAGCTGAATCCACACAAAGCACAGGAAGAAGAGCTGTAACAAGGCTCAGCGAGTTCCTTAACAGCTGTCTGTAAATACAAATGCAAACAAAAAAGAGAAGGCGCAAAGTTGAAATCTGCAAGGAGATGCCTTTGCTGTGTTAAATGAGAAGGCAGAAATGTTCAAATGAGATCAGTAAACACTGCGGGAGGGAGTTTGCCAAAGCAGGGTGTGGACACCCTCCTCAGAGAGGAGAGAGGCCTTTTCAGAGATCAAGCCTGCGTGTGACCTGCTTCATCCCCTTAGGAAACCCTTGTCAGGTTCATGCTTTTTCTTGCCCAGCAACTGAATTTTACTGTTTTCTTTTTCTCTCCTCGTCTGTATCTCTAATGATAATAAGGGTGCTTTTTCTTCTTAACCATATTTTATGTCCCTATCATCACTCTTTCACTACTTCTTACCAACCTTTCTCTGCTTAAAATTCACGATCCAGATATCATTCTGAGATGATTGTGATTATGTACCAGGGTCAAATAACCAGCTCATATAAGTCTGTCCTAACTAGCATTTGTATCTGTGATTTGACAAAATAATAGAAAGTATGCTTCACTGTTTATTTTTAATTTTTTAAAATTTTTGTGAGTATACAGTAGGTGTATATATCTATGGGATACATGAGATGTTTTGATACAGGCATGCAAAGAGACAGGGTCTCAAACTCTTGGGTTCAAGCAGTCCTGCCACCTCAGCCTCCCAAGTAGCTGGGACTATAGTTGCATGCTACTATACCTGGCTAGAATATAGGTTTCTTAAACATGTCGGAAAATTTGAAGCTGGTGTGATGGTTTCAATCATGACAGATTTAGCACAACACCATCAGGATTAAAAGAGATATTAATAGCCAGGAATTAGGGCCAAATCAAAAGAAATTTCACATGGAAAAAATAAAAGGGTCCAAACTTAGGGTAAATATGCTACTGAAAGACAGAATGTGAAATCTAAGGGTAAACGGAAACACATATTTAAAAAAATTTTAAAAACACACCTTTTTGGTCAACAGTGAGCTAAGATCAGCTGTCAAAAAGGATGTTGTGATCTTAAAGTGTACCATGAGAAGAAAGTAATTATCTCATTTTATTCTGAGTCAATCTGTCCAGAGATAATCACATTTAGTTCTAGGAACTTCTCAGATAATAAACAGATATACTTCAGAAGGAATCGGAAAAGATTGTGAGGACATTGTGAGCCAAATTAAGTGAAGAACAGTTGAAGGAACACAGATGTTCTGTCTGAAGAAGTAAAGATTAGAGAGGTCATAATAAGGTCTTCAAATATTTGGAGGACTATCATGTAGAAGAGGAATTGAACTTGCTCTGTGTAGCACCAAGAGGGAAAAGTGATACCAACCGGTGGAAGCTATAAGGAGGCCCTTTGAGCTCAAGATAGAAAAAATTTCCTAGCAGTCAGAGCTATAGCATACAGAGGGAAGGGGCACTCCTGGAAGGCAGTGAACTTCCAGTCTCTGAAGGATGTTTCAGCAGATGATGAAGGACAATTAGCAAGCCTCAAACTCAGAGAGATGGAGAGGCACTGCCTCAAAATTTTTAAGAGCTGCCTTTGAGTGAGCAACTCCTATAGCCCAAAAGTTTACAGACTTTATAATCCTTGCAATAACCCTAAAAGGCAAGCATTGCTATACTCAATTGACAGATGTTCACAGAGATTAAATGACTTGCCTAATACTATTCAGTAAATGGTGAATTCTAAATTCAAATCCAGTGTAAACTTCTGCCATGCCATACTGGCTTAAAACCCTCAATGAATTCTGCTATTAAAAAGTCTAGGCCAGGCAAGGTAGCTCACACCTGCAATCCCACCACTTTGGGAGGCTGAGGTGGGTGGATCACCTGAGGTCAGGAGTTCAAGACCAGCCTGACCAATATGATGAAACCCCGTCTCCACTAAAAATACAAAAATTAGCCAGGTGTGTTGGCATGCGCCTGTAATCCCAGCTACTCAGGAGTCTGAGGCAGGAGAATCGCTTGAACCCGAGAGGCAGAGGTTGCAGTGAGCTGCGATCATGCCATTGTACTCCAGCCTGGGCAACAAGAGCGAAACTCTGTCTCAAAAAAACAAAAAAAGTCTAAACTCAGGCCAGGTGCAATGGCTCAGGCTTCCAATCCCAGCACTTTGGGAGGTCAAGGAGGGTGGATTGCTTGAACCCAGGAGTTTAAGACCAGCCTGGGTAACATAGCAAGACCCCTATCTCTACAAAAAAAAAAAAAAAAAAAAAAAAAGTTAGCCGGGCATGGAGGTGTGTGCCTGTAGTCCAAGCTACTCCAGAGGCTGAAGCTGGAAGATCCCTTGAGCCTGGGAGGTCGAGGCTGCAGTGAGCTGTGATTGCATCACTGCACTCCAGCCTGGGCAACAGAGTGAGACCCTGTCTCAAAAAAAAAATAATAAATTAAAAGAAAGTCAAATATTCAACCAGTGGGTTACACAAAGAGCATCAGTCAGGAAAAGATCATTAGAATACAGCCAGAAAATTCCCATTTGTGTCTTACCTTTACTTTCATGTTTTGTGACTTGGGACAAGTTACTAAACCTCTCTGAGTCCTTGGTTTCTTCATCCATAAACCTTTAATAACAACATCTACACACAGGATTTCCCGTAAGCACAAAACATCATCTGCTTTGTAAAAGTACTTTGAAAAGTCTAAAATGCTTTTCACAAATGAAACATTATTAATGTTTTTAGGTGAAATCAATGCCTTTATCTTCACAGAATAATCTAAAAGATATTTTAGTTTGAAGTATTTTCAGACAAAATACCAAAAACCTCATTGAGACCACTTGGCTCAACTGGTTAGAACACAGTACCTAGTGTTAGCTTCACAATTTCTGTAAAAGAGGAGCTTAAAAGCCACAATCTGATAGGAAAGAGAGGGGAGCATTAACCTCTGAAATCACTCTCTAGATGGTGCCATTGAGGGTACATCAAGACCACAGTCATCGGTCCCATCTTTTCCAGGGGTTCAGAGCAAAATGTGCTGCTCCTAGTGTTCAATTATACCCCAGGCTAGCTGCCTCCAAAATATTTGCTGATGCTCACAAGTGGGTGATAAGTTAGGGCAAGCCCATATTATTATTCACCTAGATGAAGATTCAGATATTATGTTCCAGTGATAATAAATCAAAAGACCGCTGCTCACATAAAACAGACATTGGTAACCAGGACTCTCAGGGTTGGAAAGAACACTGAAGGCCTTCTGATCCAACCTCTATCTGCTACTTGTTATATTAATCTATAAGAATCCGAAAGCCATCTGTCATTCAGTGAGCATGTGTGACACTCTCGTGTAATAGTTTAAAGCTTCCCAGCGCAAACAAATGTCTCCCCAAAGGCCTGATGATTGAGCATTCCCAAACAATCCATATGAAATATATCAGGGACTAGCAGTTATGGTAAGGAACACAGGAATTATTTTGCTCCCTCTCCATGCAGTCTTTGCACAGCATAGACTACACACACACACACACACACACACACACACACACACACACACCTCAAACACTGCCATCTCCACATTCAGGCATGGATTAGTATTCTTTGACTTTTTGACTTTTTCAGGACTTTGAAAACCACCAAAGGTCCCTTGACAATTCCCAAACTTTACTAGGCAGTAGGATAGCCTCATAAGCTTTTCAAAAATACAAATTCATAGGCCCCTCACAAAATCAGACTTATAGGTGCCAGCCTGGCCCCATGTGGCTCACACCTGTAATCCCAGCACTTTGGGAAGCCAAGGTGGGCAGATCACTTGAGCCCAGGAATTCCAGACCAGCCTGAGCAACATGGCAAAACACCATCTCTACAAGAAATATAAAAATTAGCTAGGCACGGTGGCATGTACCTGTGGTCCCAGTAACTCAGGAGGCTGAGGTGGGAGCGGGAGAATCACCTGAGCCCAGGGAGGTTGAGGCTGCAGTGAGCCCAGATTGCACCACTGCACTCCAGCCTAGGCAACAGAGTGAGACCATGTCTCCAAGGGAAAAAAAAAAAAAAAAACAATCTCTGTAGAGGCCTCATTTGGCATTATCTGCCCTTGAGCAGCAGAGTCAGGCTTGACTGGGAGCTCCTGCCCCAGCCCCCACTACGGCCAAGCAAGCCTATGATGGAAGTAGTTGGGCCTCTTCTTACGGCATCTCCCAGGCAAAGTAAGAGGCATAGGGAGGGGATTTTCCTCTGCAGGACCATTCCTAGAGGTTTTTCTACATGACTGAAAAAACAAACGAGAAAGCAGTACTAAGAAAAGAAAAATTCCTACAGCGTCCCACCATTTTCAAAGCATTATGAGGAAATGAAAGAGTTCTCCTGACTATGCCCATTAATAACAGTTGTTTGGATGATGGATGAATAGACAGATTAGATAGACTGGACAGATAGATAGATACATAGATAGATAATATATAGGCAGGCACTTGTAAATCTATTTTGACAAGAATAATATTATATCCCTGTCCTCCTAGAGCCTGCATCGTTGGGCAGATGAACAGCAATACAAATAAATAACTTTATTTATTATAAAATTAAAGTGAACTGAATATTCTCCATTTGTCCTGGCCAGATATGCTCTCCACCCCTCTTTGCCTGGCTTTGAGTTACAGGAGACTGATCTGTAGCAAAAGTTCCTCTCCTTTTGGTTCCACTTGGTTTCAGTCAAAGGGAAGTACTAGCAGGAGGGCAGGAAGGGATTGAGGTTGGAGTACTAATTAATTAACATATTAAGGGCATAGAATAGTATTAGCTGAATAATGGTAGCCACTTCTATTAAGAACAAAAACAAAAAGTGAAGAAGGTCCCTAAGTCCCAAGCGGTGCTTTAATTTTTTTCCTCTTTCTCTCAGCTGCTGTCTACTATCTTCCCAATATAAAAGTGCCAAGACAAACTTGATTGTTTTTTAATCATGTTTACAGAGAGGACAACTTGTGTGCCTTGACTTCTGCTTTGTAGCAAGCATACTGAATTATTCATTTAGTCTGGGGCTCTTTCTTTTAAAAAGTAATCATCATCTTCTTGAAAGAAATTTTTATTTTTTCAGGCTATCAGTCCTGTCAGACTTTAGAAGTTCTCAATCACGGAAGAAGAGCAAAGCAATTTAGATAAAATTTCCTGTTCGAAGGAAGACTTTTGTTATTAAATGTGAGGCATTCCATAGTAACTGCCAGCTGTTTAATCAAAAAGTTATTGTTCATTGTGGAAGAAAAATTGGAGTTTGGAAAGCAATGGGCTACAAGCTCGGAAAGTATCTGATGAAGTTCCAAATCCTTTTCAAACTCCAACTCATCATTTAAACCATAATGGCCCATTTCTGGTAAGGTACTTCATGGATGATAATAAGAAAATCACTGAGATGACTGAGATCTCCTATCATCTCTTTAATTATCTCCTTTCTTGATGGCCCCTTCATGTTCAGGTTATGGGATATAAATTAAAGACAGTTGCCAGAGACGTGTCAAATAAGCCTATTATTAAGGACACACAAGTGACTCCTTTCATTTCAAAGACCAAATGAATGATAAAATAAAAATTAAACGGGTGAGAGAATTAGAAGAAGGAAAAAACTGTGTAGTAGTAAGAGAAAGTTTTGAAGACAACCAACGGGAAAAGAATAAGCCCAAGAGTTAGAGGCCTCTATTCTAAATTCTGGATTTAACCAGTAACCTTGGGATGTAGCTTTAGACAAATCATTTCCTCTTCCTGGATTATTTCCTTACCTCTCACATAAAGAAAATGATGCCTGCCCTACTTACCTATTTATGTTGAGGCTCAATGAGGCCATGAACAGTAATTGCTTTGAAAATGTCACCAATACAAACGTAAAGTGGCATAAGTGAAGTGATATTAAGTCACCTGAATGTTTACTGATTTTCCACATCCTTCCATTGATCCAGCTACATCCCTTTCCTTATGTTCATTCCATGAGATAATCTGGTAACCTTTTAATAACCTCACCTTCTTTGCTTAAGGTATTCAAGTTGATTTCTGTTACTTACAACTAGAGCATCCTAACTAACACAAAAGTATGCAGGAAGATACGCTGTAAGGCAAGCAATTCTAAATTCAAATGAAGCACTATGGTAAGTCTTGGCATGACCACTCACCAGTACACATAAAGTTAAGAATTCTGTTCTTCTCACCATATCTGGTACTTACCTCACTTATACCCTGTGATGTAATCAGCATTTTATAGATTCAGGTCAACTGAAAAGCAGAAACCAGCTCTTATTTGCCTTGGCATCCTCAGTACCTAAAGCAGTTAATGGCACAAAATATATGCTCAAGAAGAGTGGTTTTCATTTCACTTATTTTTGCACTTATGCACTCAAATTGTATCCATCTGATCAGTTCCTGTACACAGTCATCTCCCTACAACTGTATAATGTTGATCAAATGGATGAACGGGCTCAGTCCTCTCTGCCTCTTACATTAATTGTCCATCAGCACTTTCAATACTAGGTTGATGTAAAGGTTGAAATGCAAATTTTCATTTGAAAGAGGATGTTTGGAATAGCTGAAGAATTACTCAGGTAAATGCCATACTACATTTCCATGCATAAATGAAAATTTGTATGCACATTCCCCTAGTCTCTTTAACCTCTCCTCATCCCTTTATATAGATCTCATAAACAATGCTCTCTCTCAGTAACATGTAACTGACCAGGCATTACTAGGCACTTAATACTAACACTCAAGAAACATCAATTAAGTGAATGAATAAATGAACTACTTGATGAAATCTACGGCCTTACGAGCCTCTCCGCTTCACTTTACAGAGACTGAATTGTTAAATATTGGCAATTCCCAAAAGTTTCATATACTGTTTTGCTTCCACCCACTGGACCCTTGGTTCCAGACACCTTCCTAGCACTTCATTAGCTATATAATACACCAATATTTAACTCAGCTGTCAAACTGGGAAGTGTTTACCATTCAATTTTTCCTCTAGTTTTCTTGAAAATGCTACTTTTGCCTTGTTTTGTACATTGCAGTAAAAATATCTAATGGCAACCTGAACTTTTTTCCTTTGTGAGGTCTTTTTGCCTTAAGATCATGAAATTTCTCTTTTATATAAAATTTTATATGAAATTTAATATAAAAGTTTCATATTTTATAAAATTTTATATAATTTTATAAAATTTACTTTTACTAGGATATATTTCAGACTTTATTTTACAGATTGATTTTCCCAGATTTATAATGGACCAGCTCAATGTGTACATTTGGGTTTTCTTTTATTTTCTTGCATTGCAATTTTTAATAGCTTTATTGAAATATAATTCTTTCATTTACTCATTCATATAATTCACATACAATTCATCCATTTAAGCTATATATTTCAATGTTTTTGATATATAACATTAATTTTTTAAATTGTGATAAAGTGTTTATAACAAAAAATTACCATTTAACCATTGTTAATTGTACAATTCGGTGACATTAATTACATTCACAATGTTATGCAATTATCATCACTATCTATTTCCTTAACTTTTTATCATCCCAAACAGAAACTCTGTAACCATTAAGCAATAACTCTCCATTCACCCTCTCCCCAGCACTTGATAACCTCTAATTTACTTTCTGTCTCTATGAATGTTCCTATTCTAGATATTTCATATAGATGAAATCTTACAATATTTGTCCTTTTGTGTCTGGCTTATTTCACTTAGCATAGTGTTTTCAAGGCTTATCCATGTTGTAATATGTATCAGAACTTCATTCTTTTTTATGGTTAGATAATATTCCATTGTATGTACATACCACATTTTGTTCATTCATTCATGGATAGACACTTGATTCCACTTTTTGGCTACTATAAATAATGCTGCAATGAACAAAGTATCTGTTCAAGTCTATGCTTTCAATTTCTTTTGGTATATACCAGGGAATGGAAGTGCTGGGTCATATGATAATTTTTTTAGCTTTTTAAGGAACTACCAAACTGTTTGTCATAATGGCTGTACCATTTTACATTTCCACTAGCAATACATAAGGGATCTAATTTTTCCACATCATTATCAACAACTGTCATCTTCTTCTTTAAAAAAAAAACTATAGACATCCTAGTGGATGTCTATCTCATTGTAATTTTGATTATCATTTTCTTAATGACTAAGGATGTTCATGTACTTATTGGCCATTTGCCTATCTTTTTTGGAGAAATGTCTTTGCAAGTCCTTTGCCCATTTTGAATTGGGTTGTTATTGAGTTGTGTGAGTTCTTTACATATTCTGGATATCAATCCCTTACCAGATATACAATTTGCAAATATTTTCTCCCATTTTGTGGGACATCTTCTTACTCTCATGAATAGTGTCCTTTAATGCATAAAATATTTAATCTTGATGAAGTCTAATTTATTATTTTATTTCCTTTGATTTTGGTATTATATTTAAGAAATCATAGCCAAATTGAATGTCATGAAGACTTTATGTTTTCTTTGAAGAGTTTTATAGTTTGGGTACTTACATTGATACATTTTTTAGTTAATTCTTGTACAGGGTATAAGGTAAAGCTCCAATTTCATCTGTTTGCAAGAGGATATCCAGTTTCCCACCATCATTTGTTGAAAAGACTTTTTCCCATTTAACAATATTGACATCCTTCCTGAAAGTCAGTTGATCCTATATTTGAAGGTTGTTTCTGTGTTCTCTATTCTGTCCTATTCTACGTGTCTATCTTCATGCCAGTATCACAGTAAGTGTTATAGCTGTGTAGTACATTTTGAAATTGGGACGTGTGAGTTCTTCAAATTTATTCCTCTTTTTCAAGATTGTTTTGGCTATCTTCCAATAAAATTTTAAATATTAGTTCTATTCGGTTATTTCATTTTGCTTCTTCAGGGACTTCAATTATACATATTTTAGATAATCTGTATCTATCTTTTTTGTTGACTATTTTCTTTCTGATTCTTTTTATTTTCATTCTCCTGGTTATTTTAATGCCTCTTTTTTAATGTCCCCTATAATTCTTTCAGTTGAACATATTCTCCTTTGGGGGTTTTATTATTTTCTTCTTCATTCCTAAAATGATTTTGTCTTTTTTTAAAATTTCTTTTCTGTATTAAATCAATTCACATTTTACATACTACTATTTTATATACACTCTTCCTCTGAGTTTCTTAATTTTTGATTAAGGATGGGTTTTCTTAGAGATTCTAAAGGTTTGTTAAATGATGTTTAATTCAGATTGATAATATTTTATCACAGTTGTTTTCTACTTTGGGTTTTTTTTTTTAATTTATATCAGCTGAAATATTTTCTCGTTTTATTTTTATAGTAGTTTTGTATACATGTTTCTGCTCTTTTATTTTCATTTCATAAAGTTTCATTTTCAGGTACATTAAAGTGTACAGTATTGTCTGCCTCCAGTTATGCTAAAAATATGGATATGTATACTTTTATTTTTTATCCTTGTTGATCTATACGTGTTTGGGAAATAATGTGGAGTGATTCAGGTGTAAGCAAATGCCATTTTCATAGAACAATCTGGACATAAGGGAAACTTTCCTTTATCATCCTTCATGATACTCCAAGCTAGGTTAATAACAGCACCTCTGTATTCTTATAGCATTCCTACCACACTATGGGTAGCACCTTCTGTATTGATACAGAAATCATTTATTTATCTACATCCTGGACTCCTGAAAAACTTGGCACTATTCATAATAGCAAAGACATGGAGTCAACCCAAATGCCCATCAACGATACACTGGATAAAGAAAATGTGGTACATATACACCATGGAATACTATGCAGCCATAAAAAAGGAATGAGATCATGTCCTTTGCAGGGACATGTATGCAGCTGGAAGCTGTTACCCTCAGCAAACGAATGCAGGAACAAAACACCAAACACCACATATTCTCAATTTTAAGTGGGAGCTGAATGATAAGAATACATGGAAAAATGGCAGGGGAACAACACACACTGGGGCCTATCAAGGGGTGGGTGTTGGGGGAGAGGGTATCTTGAAAAACAGCTAATGGATTCTAGGCTTAATACCTAGGTAACGGGATGATCTGTACAGCAAACCACCATGGCACACCTCTACCTATGTAACAAACCTGCACCTCCTGCACATATACCCTGGAACTGCAAATAAAAGTTGAAGAAAAAAAAAAACTCAGACCTTTTCTTTAGTATGTGTGGTTAGGACTGGACTCTTAATTGGCTTTATATCATTACTCTGCCACTGACTAGCAACAACAACCTTGAGGAAATGAGTTATTTTACCATCTTTTTCTAGTTTTCTCATCTGGAAAACGTGAACAATAGTAGTACCTACCTTATATGGTTCTTGTGAGAATTAAGAAAGAGGGCACATTTAAAGTGCATAGACCAGTGTTCAGCATATAGTATTTAATATCATCATCTCTTTACTCTCAGAAACTAGTGAAGGACAAACACATTTTTTAAAAAAACTCAATAAATGTTGAACTAAAAAATGGTACAGATTTTTGTGTCTTCTCGATTGTAATAGCACCTAAAATACAGCTGATATACAATTTAGCATTGCACCAGGCAGTATTGTGTGTTACAATCTACTAATCAATGTGTTGGTTTTATGTTCCAAATAAGATCACAGCTTATTATAAGATATAATAATATATATAGATTCTATATCTCCTATAGCATTCCACCGGCAAAAAAAAAAAAAAAAGCAAGCTTGACAATTGCTTTTTTGAAAGATATAATATTAATTTTGAAAACACACAAAAAAGAAAGATATAGTATTTTGATCCTCACTTACATTCTGGACAGATCTCTCTGTGTTAGAACATAAACTCTAAAGAGAAACCTACAGCTACTTTCTTATGCCTCACCATCTCTTCCCCATCAATAAGATTACAGTATAATAATATCCAAGTCTAACTCTTCCAAGCTAAGAGGGTTTGACATAGTCATTTAACCTCTTTATGAAATTGGGAGGTGACTGATTCCTCCCAGGTGTTATGAAATATAGAAATAAAATAATGTCTGTAAATCAGGAAGCCTAGCTTGTAGTAGCTGCTCAAGAAATAACTCTTAGTCCTCTTCCTCAACTCTGCCTTCCACTTCATCCCACTTGCTTAGTTTGACTAAGTCTACATCATTGACCTGATCCCAAATGAGAAAAAGGCCCAGCAGATATCCCTGTTATCTGCTTATTGTAAAACAATCTCACACATATTCTTCTGGCCCTGCAAACTTGTTTGAACAAGCGACTCCGCTGCTTGGCCCCTTGGTGACTCTCAGAAAATCAAGGACATCAGCTTCATTTTTTGTTTTGATTTGGTCTTGTTTGGTTTTGTACCAATAGCATATATAATTCAAAGTGCTCAATAGTTAGTAATATAAGATACAAAGGAAGCAACACAGCATTGCCATTAATTCTTTCCTTCAACAGATATTTATTACCCACTATGGTTTATGCATTATGCTAAATTCTGAACAATCTTTGCCCTCTTTTGGGAAGGTATAAAAGGAGAAGGTGAAAATACACAGTAATCAAATAAATACAGGAATCAAAAAATACGAAGAAGAAAATAAAACAGAGTAAGTGGGATGGTGAGTTACATGCCAGGGGAGTTTCTACTTTAGAAAGTTTTATGGATGAGATGGCATTTGAAAAGAGACTTCATAGAAGAAATGAAGCAAGATATGAGAATGTCTAAAAGTATTAGAGGAACAACAAACAGCAAATGCAAAAGACATAAAGGAGTGATTAGGGAATGTTCAAGGAACAACATCAAAGTTCAAGGAATCAGATGTGGTTGGAGCAGAGTAAGCAGGAAAGAGAATCGTGGGAAATGAAGTTGGGAAAACAGCAAGGGGCTAGATCACTTTAGACTTATAGGTCATCCTATGGCTCAATCTTTTATTTTGAGATACAAAGTTTTAAGAGTTTTGAGGAGAGAAGTGATGTTATCTAATTTGAATACATTACTCTGGTTGATGGGTTAAGAATAGGTTGGGACACAGCAAAGGTGAAAGCAGGGAAACTTGTTGCAATAGTCTACAACAGTTTGTAGTTGTGGACCAGGCTGGTGGTTGTAGAAGTGGTGAAAAGTGGTCAGATTCTTGATATATTATGAAGATAAAATTAATAGAATTTACTGATCATTATATTTAGCATGTGAGAAAAAGTAACGAGTGAAAAAAATTACTGCAAGTGTTGGGTGGCCCAGTAACCCAGTGAAGAATAATTTTCAAGGATGGGGTGATTCATTACGTCAAATGCAGCCGACAGGTCAAATAAGATGAAGATGGAGAATTAACCGCTGGAAATGGTACTATGGAGGTTTCTGGTGACCTTAATAAGAGTTGCTTTGTGTGGTATGATAAGGATCAAAACGTGACTAGGGTTAATTCAAGAGAAAATGGAATGGGCAGAAGTGAAGGCAGAGCATTTGCCAGCTCTTCTGGGGAATTTTACTATAAAGAGAAGCAGAGAAATGGGAGTATGGCTAGAGAGAAATATGGGATTAGAGGAAGATTTTTATTTACATCGGATGGATTTATATAATGTATACAATGCTGCTTGAGATGGTTCTGATGAGGGAATATTGATGATACTGGACAGAGGGCACAAGGGAAAGGGGTGGCCTAAATTGGAGCATGGACAGTGCCTGTAGTGATGGAAAATGCAGAGTATAGAGCAGGCAGGTGCATGGAGATAGTGACAGGAGCCAGTAAGCTACTCTTCTAATTGTTTCTATTTTCTGGGTGAGGCAGGAAACAAGTTTATAAACTGAATGTGAGGAGAGGGGAGGATTGTTGAGGGTGTGAGAAGAGAGGAGGCAGCATGAAATAGTCACACTGGCAAAGTGTGAGAATATGATGGCTTGGGAGTCATGAAGGTCTGGGTTTCAATCCCACCTCTAACGCACCTCCTGCTTCTGGGACCTTAAACAGGCTAAACTTCCCTGATCCTACTGTCTCAGAGTCAAAATGGAAATGAAGATGCCTTAAAAACATCTGCTCTCACACCACACAGGATTGTTCTGAAGGTCAAATGAGATGCTATATGTAAACCCCTGACACACAGTGAACAACTTATAAATATTATTCAGTCCTTTTCGACATCCTCTTTCTTCTCTTCCACCCTCCCTCTATTTCTCTGTGTTTACCTAAGTATATATGAGTGAGGGCAAAATAAATGTCTCATTCGCAATTCAGAAATTTTAAAAAAGGAATTTTGGGACTCTTTCCAATTCTAATATCCAACCAAGTAAGTCAGCCAAGAAAACGAATATTTGATTGGTTGCTCCTCTGTATCCAAAGTGTGCAGGTACTGGAGTAGAAGGATCTCAAGACATATGTGATTATTTTTTCTCAATTAAATAACCTTATGGCATGGGCAGAAAAAAAATAAATATAAGTAGGAAAGTTATTCTTCCATATGCACACCGTACTCTCTTAAACACAAACACTATGCATCCTTCAAGCCCAACTCTATGCAAACTAATAATAATTTGAGGATACCCAGAGATCAGTAAGTTCAAACTCCTCATTTTGCAAATGATACCCAGAAAAGGGAAGTTCTTTCAAAGATCACCACAGAGTTGAATAGCAAGAGAAAAGCTGGAACCCAAGTCTTCTCACCCACTGTTCAGGATTCACTGAATTTTAGTTCATAAATGTCTCTTCCTCTTTCTCCTCCTTCTCATCCTACTACTGCTGCTAACAATAATAACAACATTTGCTGACTGCTTACTATGTGCCCAACTGCTTTCCATGCATTACTTCAGTTAAACCTATGATGTAGAGTCAATCATCATCTTTTTTTTAATGAGAAAACTGTGGCCCAAATAACTTAGGCAAAAGGAAACCATTGAGAAATTAGGGATCTGAATATGAACACAGCCTTTCTCTTAAACCTCTGTTCATTCTACTTTCCCCTCATTTCCACTGGAAGTCAAGTCTCCCATTTTCTAATTTTGTAACAGCTGATCTGTGCCTTTGCTTCTATTAGGGTCCTGAGTATTTAACGTCTTGGAGTTGTGGGTTTATGCCTGCCCATTGCTTCAAAGTTGTGGAAAGATATTAGACATTAGATGTGAGCTCCTTAAAGACCCAGAATTCTGTCTTGTGCCCAACATAGCCAACTATGCATAGTAATCCTTCCCTCATTTGTTAATTCATTCAACAAATATTGTTGAATCTCCACTCTGTGCCAGGCATTTAGCCAAGTGCTTGGAACTCAGCATTAAAATAAGTTCAAGGAGCTGATTTCCTTATTGGAGGCAAGGGGTACAGGTAGGAAAGAATGACACACACCATAAAACTGTAAACAGGTAACTGATCAAGATAATTTTACACAATGATAAGTCCTTCAAAGACAATAAAAGAGGATGAGGTGATTGACGTGATAAAGAGTGATCTGCTATAGTGGGTGCTACCTCCCTCCAGAAGTTCATGCACAAGGCCTTCCAAGGAAATTTCCAATATAAATGCCATGGCCATTTCCTTTTAGCCACAAATGTCAGATTATCCAGACGCAAATAACAGGATTTACTCTTGCCAATACTGCACTCTCTGCATGTTGAAAAACAAAAGGCCAGAAATTGGCCTTTTCACCTGTTTCTCAGCACCATTTCAACAGCTTCCTCCTTTTGGACCACATAACTGTATTTTCCAAAGGCCTTACCATAGAGTCCATCTTCCCAGAGGCTAATGTCATCCCTACATAATTTGTCTGTAATTGGAGGAGCTCTCATCTGTATTCCAGATGAGTTGGACCTGTGGGCTAAGGTGAATGGAACAGGAAGTCTTGTGGCATCAGCTTTGGAGGGTATTTTGTTGGGTCCTATTCTCCTGCCAGACATGCTTCTCATTGGCTGTGCTGAGAAGCAGGTGATGATGCAGAGTCCCATCTGGAGACCCAAATGCTCTAGCCTCAAAGCCTTCTGCTTTCCCCAATTCCCACTTCAAGCTCCTCGCACATCACAAAGATAGTAACTCCTCCTTTGTGCACAGTACATTACAGTTTATATAACATTTGTACACTCTTTGTTTCTTCCTTGAAGGCAGGAGGTGGGAGGGTGATATAGACAGAAGCAAGAAAATGACTGCCAGCCCCATTTTACTGAAAAGAAACCCAAGATTCAAGGGAGTTAAGAAACACACCCAAGGGCACACAGCTGGGAAGTGGTGAAGCCAGAGAGAGAGCCAGGGTTTCTGAATTAGGATCTGTAACAGTCAGCGTCCTGGTGGGAAAGTCAGTACACTGTGCTTTGGTCATTTGCAAAGAGAATAATAGATTAAAAGGGATTGTTTACAGAAGTACAGGCCAGGAGTACATGAACTGCGAGGGATGGTGGCACCTTACAGTTTGTAAAAAGAAAATGGGAAAACCTCTTCCCTTTCTGGCATAAAAGGGCAAGGAAGCCAAAAAGGACCACCTAATACGGTCTGTGGCTTTCAGTCAAAGGTCACAGCCAGCCCAAGGTGACCCCACAGAGAAGGAGACAGGGCAATAGATACCTTCTCCTCCTCCCTTCCCCGGCCTGTTCTTCCTGCTAATAAAATTCAAAATAAATCCAGATGGCAAAGCAGCCCACAGATGCAGCCCACGCAGGTCAGCCTGCTCAGACACAGCAGAGTGAAGGGAGGGGAGACAATGTTTCCAGAGAAGCCAGCAGAAGATACCCAGCTCAGACTCCAAGACTTTTCCAGCACCCCACCCGGCCTCCTGCTTGAGGGATGATTGCAGCTGATACCTGAGCACATCCTCTTTTGAAGGAGGTGACATTTTGGCTAATCCTAGTGATTTTTCATCTTGCAAATACTGGGTCACCTTTTTCATGTGGTGCTTAGCAGGGATGAGCTTTAGAGCAAGGCTCAGTCATATAATTTGTGCATTTAACAGCTTCATGTATCCTGTAAAAGTTGTATTCGTATTCATCTCCAGAATCTGAAATCTAGATTTCAGAGCTCCTCCAAGTGAAGCCTTAAGCTCAACTGCAGATATAGATTTCCACTGCTGCATAGCTCTAATTCCAGAGAGGTCCAGAGCAACCATCCCCCAAACTATCATTGATACAACTTGCCGTTAAAGGAGGGCAGGAAAATAAAAATATCAGTGTGTATCAAAAAGTCAAGGTCAGGGAGACTAGTAAAGCAAAGTCAGAATCTCCCCTGAGGTCAGGAAGGGCTGTCCTGCCAGTGAGGATGCTGTACAGGAGGACTGGCAGGAGGACCCAGGAAGTTCTGAACTCAGTACACAGGGAAGGAATCCCAACAAGTTGCCAAACTGAGTAGGTATCAAAATCTAGGGATTGGTGAACTAAAAAGGCAAGCGCTGACAGGATCAAGAGATCAAAGTAAGTGTGAAGTCAGGCTTGGGTAAAAGCTGCAATCAGGCTCTGGCGTAGCTGGGCCTGCCATGGCCCTTTATATGTATAAGGAACACCTATGTTGAAAGGGCCTTTAAGAGGGCAGCAGCAACAGGCAGACAGGTAGAGGCCGGGTTTCCCAAAGTGAAGGCCAACAAGATTGAGCCCTGCCAATTGGGACGATGGTCTCTGGAGGCAGGAGGCACTCTGGCCTCTCAGAACCACTCATATTCTTTCCCTTCTTTGACCATGGCCCTGTCTTTTGAAGATGCCCTGATGGCA
This sequence comes from Macaca nemestrina, assembly GCF_043159975.1. NCBI lineage: Eukaryota > Metazoa > Chordata > Mammalia > Primates > Cercopithecidae > Macaca > Macaca nemestrina. The sequence goes on from NC_092136.1 coordinate 44,814,131, forward strand.
GGAACAGCCATGTATCAAAATGATAAGGAGATGTTGGTCAAAGGATATATAATTACAGTTAGACTGTGAATAAGTTCACAAGATATATAGTATGGCATGGTGACTAGAATTAATGAAGTATCTTGTAGCCTTGGAAAAATGCAAAGAGAATAGATGTTGTGTTCTCACCACAAAATTTGTAACTTTGTGAGAGAATGCATCTGTTAATTAGCTAGTTCTAACCATTCCACAATGTATGCATACTTCAAACAACCTGCTCTACACAATAAATACATACAATTTTCTGTCGATTTAAAAAAAAATTCAATTGTTAAAAAATGACTCTTGAATAACCAGACACTGGTATTATCTCCTATATTTTGTCCTTGGCGGTTCACTTCTGCTTTTCTCAGATGAGAAAGAATCATAGTCAGATTTAGCATCCGAATCATCATGATGGCACATATTAAACACTTACTTACAAGACACAGTGCTAATTTTCCAGAGGAAAGCATCTAGAAACAATGCCAAGGATGGCAGAATCAAAGGACACATAGGGTGTCCCTCCTGCATGTCACTTCTGAGCTACTGACTCATCCCAGGCACGGCTTTATCTAAACTTCTGAAGTAAACATTATATATCCTTATCATTTCAGCTACTGTTATTAGCAACCAGGAGTGTCCTATTTGATCTAAATGCACTGTCACATTTAATTCTCACAGTCACTTGAGGGAGGTACTCTGTCCCATCTTATGATTGAGACTTAGAAAAGTAACTTGGCAAGGGTAGCGTATCTAGTGGCAGAGCCAGACTTGAAACTCAGTTCTGTCCAACTCCAAAAGCTCATGCTCGTAACCACTAAACTACACTGTCTCTCACTGTGCTCACCTGATGTCTGACCCTGGCTAGCACTAGCTCCATTTCAGCCACACAAAATAAGATTGAGCATTATGACCCTGCTCGGAGCACCTGACTCTTATCACAAACCCAGTTCAATCTTGTTACTCCCATCTCAGTGCAGGATAATTGCCATGGTCTCACCTAGCTATGCAGCTGAGACAGGACATGCTGATCCAAGGGCAGGGGCTCTTGGCTCCCTGCCCTGTTTCTATAGTCACTGCTGTGTGGGACAGGAAAGAGAGATGTATTGTAGCCCAAAGCAGGAGGCTAGAGGCTTGCAGGTGAATACTGCTCCACACACTACCAAGGGACAAAGCAGCCCCAGGCTACCCTGCAAGAAACCAAACAGCCCTCATTCCTGCTGAATATGTTCCCGCTGCAGATCAATAGCATATCAGGCTGATATTCTGTTAAATGAAAATGCAAGGTGAAGAATAACATATATAATGCTATATCATTATTGGGGGGAAAAAAAAACGTGTTGTGTATGCAAAGAAAAAATCTGAAGAACAGAAATAAAACTGCTAATAATGACCACTTCTGTGCAATAGGATTAAGGGCAGGGCAATGGGTATTGTATAGCGTTAAACACTTTGCACCTTACATAATTTTTAAAAATTAAAGAAAAACATATCCATTGATCTTCACACTAAGGCTACACCAGTATAGCCTGGGAGTCATGAAATCCTGCCCAAAGAGGTTAGTCTAATGGGCTTGAATGAGGCCCTTACTGTGAGCTTCAAATTTTACAAAACAGACCCACAGGATTTAAAGATGGAGATATGTCCTGTGCAGGCAAAACACAAGTACCCAACTGTGTTTGTTCTCCATCAGGGGTACATATCCCTTCACCCTACCTGTGATCAGTTTATGTTCGTACTCTATCTGTAAATTAACTTCGCCTCCACTCCTTCACACCTGCCAGAGCTCCCGCTGACACAGGCCACATGTAAATTCAACTTGAGAGCGAGGCACAGTTCACCTTGTGCTGTGAATCAGACCAGGAAATCACCGAAAGCCTCAGATAAATTAACTGCCTTCCTGAAGAAGAGAACGATACTCGAAAGTTCAAAGCAAAAACTGCTAGGATTACTTCATCTTCACCTTTCCTTGTGCCTGATATTCATAAAGCACACTGAAAGTTACAGCACACATTCACGTGCAGGCTCTCATTTGAACCTCACGACACCCCTGTACACGTGGACTGGGTAGAAATGATGCCTATACAGATGAGGAGACTGAGGCAAAGAAATAGGAACTTACTAATGAGGCCGTCGAGAATGCGAGGATCAGTGACCACAAGCTAGGAATCCAGATCCCTAGAGAAGCTTTGCCATTTATTCATTCATTCGGGTATTTGCAAATATTTGCTGAATACCCATTAGGTGGCAGCTCTATGATCGGCATTTTTGAAACAATGGTGAGCTCATAGGGTGCTTATGGCCCACAGGAATGGCAGACATCAATCACATGATCAAAAATTACTGTGTTGAAAAGCAAACACTATTTTATGGTAAAAGCGTAAAACACAAGAGGCCCCTTTCTGTTAGCCTGAAAAATAAGGATGTGTAGGAGTGAACTTGACATCCTAGAAACAGCATTGTGCAGAGGTTCTGTGGCTTAAGTGAATATGATACTTCTAAAGAACTAAAAGAACTCGGAATCAGAAAAAGGCAGAAACCAATGTAAGGAGAAACTACAGAAGGAAACATGGACTAGACTACACACAATTTTTGTAAGCTATATTAAGGATTGTGACCTTTATCCTAAAGCTTATCAGAGGCTATTAAGCAAGCTTAATTGTGTGTTGCAGTGGGTAGGGAATAGGATGATCAGGTTTGCAGTGTTAAGTCGTTATGTATCAACCTAATGTCCATGAAAAATTGCCATCCATGAAAATTACTCAGAATTCAATGCGTTCCCCTACCTCCTGTGCTCTCTTATTAGTTCCTGCAGCCTCTAGTACATATCTAATTAGGTGCCAATAAAAGAAGCAATAACGACAAATGCTCTCCTAAATGGGGGTCTCCTACTGCCCAACCCTTGATTTCACCACCACTGGTTTTTAATGAGACCTTCAATTGTAAAGTCCCCTTAAAGAACACAGAGAATTTGTCACCTTGAGGTAGCAAATATCAAAATTTATATCGAAGCAGTGTAAAACCACATACGTAACACTGGAGACTAGTGTAACGTCTATTCCACATTTGAAGAAATGACCAAATGGCTCATTTGCAGTCAGCATGATGTAAGATTATGTCCCTGGCTATTACACATCAGCACCAAGACACACTCAAGGCATACAAATCTTACAAGGACAATGGGCCATATCTCTGTGGTGTTGAAGTCATGAACCTATCAATACTTCAAATTCCAGGAAGGAGGGAGTCTTTGAATCGAAAAACAATACACATAAGCCTTCTAGCATCTAAAGACCAACTGATCTGCTATACTTGGAGTTTATAACAAGGTGGATTTGGGCCCAACAGGGAAGTGGTCTTGTGAGGCGACCAGCAAACCTAGTCTCAGAAAGTGATACATAAAACTTAGCCTGTGTGTTTTTTCTCCAGTTTATAAGTTGAATACTTTGTTCTTCTTCCATGATAAAAGTATTATCTCACCAAACAGGGAGAAGGAGGCAGAGAATAAGAAAATCCAAGCCCTGGGTGCTAGCCCAGAGAAAGCTATTTGACTCTCTTGAGCGACTACAGATGGAACAGGGGGTGGAGGGAGTGGTAAAGAATAAGCTCCTCCCAAAAAAAGGAATAAAGAAGGACCCCTGGGCGCTGGCTGTAGTCTGCCACTGACTTATGTTGTATCCCTGGACAACTTACTTCTTTACTTCGTGTCACGCCAAATATTAGGTTCCAGCCCATGCCGAGGTTTGAGGGGAGTGGGTGGATGGGTGGCAAATCACTGAAAGAACACCAGGGGGGTGGGGAGGGGGCACGCTAGGCAGGTGAAATATGGTTTTATTCCGCTGCTCTCTCAGCAGCAGCTCTCTCACACTGTTTGCCTTTATCTCGGCTGCCTGCTCCAGCTCTGTGGCTCCTGCCATTCCTTCATTTACAGCTGCATTCCCTGGCCTACGAGTCTGGCTCTCTCTTACAAGGTCAATAGCTTCCCTCTCTCCCTCTGGGCACATGCCATACGTACAGTGTCAGCAGGGCAGTTATACCTTTTACTAACAATAGTGGTTCTGAGCCAGGTGATGAGCCCTCCCATGTTATGGCTTCATAGCTGTGATTATATAACAAGTGCAGTTATGCACCTGCACTCCAAACTCACTGAGTCCCTCTGGCCCGGATGTCTGCCTCAGCCTATTCTTGACCAAAGCACATCCATGTACCTTGCACTCCACCAACTAGGCTGAGGGAAACATAGGCTTTGGATATACAGGTTATACACATAAGCTTTGGGTACACAGGCTCAATATACACACACAAGTTTATAAGTTTGGGGAACATAAGTTTGATATATAGGCTTGGCACACAGTTCTTACATTCCACTCCCTAGGCTGAGGGCATTTTCTTAGTGGGGACCCCATAGGGCAGCACCCTGAACCCTACAGGTTACAGCAACAATATAGGGAGTAACAACCTATTGCTAATATTCCCACTATACTACCTATGATTATTAGGGCCCAACATAGGGTAGGGCCCAGAAATGCCCACCAACTCTGTAGGGGGTCATCAGTAAGGCACTCAATTGCTTTAATCTCCTATGACACCCCTTAAAAGCTCCTGTGTTGTATCTCAACCAATGTCCGTGGAACCCCAAGTCTCTAGCTATGTCCAGTTCTTCACGGAAGCTGGATGGACATGCCAGGGCAAGCTCTCCGCAGCTGCTGTTGGAAGGGTGGTGCAGATCCAACAGTTTGAGATATTGGTTACTTCAGCGTAGGTGTGGGCCTAGTCTGCAATGCTGTTGGAGCATGTCAACCTACAGCCAAAATGACGAAGCAGGCACAGGTACTAACAGGGGTAAATCATGTTCCTCAGGCAAAATGCAGGTTAATTTTTCATCTCTGGATAACAATGCAGTCGCCAAGGGCTTCTGCCCTGGGCAATGGTACCACACCTTATCAGTTCCCCATGGTTCTTTTGGATCTTGTACCTGTGCCAAAGTCACAGAGGAGCTTCTAATAGGCCACACAGACAGTACACATGGCCCCAGGACGAAGATCCCTTCCTTGGCCGTTCCCCTACAAATGGTTAATTGTGGAGGCCACACATTAAATACCCAAGGAGTACCATGTAAGTTATACTGCAGTCCACGGGGGGCAACCCACAGGGGGCTATGATAGCCAACCATCTGCAAAGGGCAGCTTGGAGAGCTTATGGCTAACACCAGGTTTTCTGTTCCCTCTGTTTTCAGGGGTGCTGGGGCAGGCAACAACAGATTATCATTTGTCCTCATACCTAGTTGGAGAAGGTCATCCTTCCTCTCATAGATCCAGCCATATGGCCTGGCCCTACATGGGTTGGTGACTAGCTAATTCTGTAACTCTTAGGTAATTAACCAAAAGGTTAAGCCTTGATAAACTGCCCAGCTATTGGTGCAGATTACCATAGGTGTTACTTCCTTGATCATCATCCATACTGCCCTGAGTTCAGCTCATTAGCTACTTTGCCCACACTTGGTATAAAACTCTACAGTGTCAGTACTAGGCTGGACTGCAATAGCAGTCCAGGCAGCAGTAGTACTCTGGCTAGACTTATCTGCATACTATGCCTCATCAGAAATAGGGGGGTGCCCTTCCTTAAACAGTGATGGCTCAGGGTTTAGGGGTACCTCAGGCCCCATGGCCCTATCTTGCATTAGGACTACAGGCTACAGGCTTCAATAACTCTTGTACTTCTGCTGCTAAGGGACTTGTATTTAGAGTACTCCGCTGCTCTAAGTAGGTGTCCCACTTTGCTAAAGTGGATGTCTGTGCTGTCCCAGTCTGGGGGGTTGTTATCCATGAATGTACCCATCCTGCTATTGGGTAAGTTGTCTGCACAACAACTGTGTCCCATCCTATTATGTTCTTATGAGCCTGAAGGGCAGCATATGCAGTTACTAACTGCGTCTTTATCAAGGAATACTGGAGCTCAGCTCCCTTCCATAGTTGGGACCCAAAGCCTACTGGTGTATTCAGTGCTCCATGCACTGCTATAGGCCCTAACTGAAACTATCTGTGGTCACATGCACATCAAGTTTAAATGGACACCCCTGGCTAACTACTTGTAGGGCTTGTGTCTGCTGAATTGCCTGCTTGGCTGCCAGAAAGACTCTCTCAACTGCATCATCTCAATCCCAGGCAAAAGGAGCACTGTTGCTTTTAAACCTGGGTGATGTCCTGCAGGGACTGAGCATGTACTTCCCTCTGTGCAATCAGAAACACCCATCCAACTCTGCCAGCAAAGACATGTTCCTTCTTGGTGCTGTGTGGTTCCAGTTGCTTCAGCGCTTTCTCCACACTCACAGGAGACCCATCCACTGCCTCTCACATTTCCACTGAGGCTCATCAAAGCAGCACCGCTACCACTGGGTACCACAGCCCATGCCGAGGTCACATAGCCGAGCTGGGAGCCTCGGGGCTGAAGAACCACTCACCTTCTCCTGCCAGCTATGCCAAATGTCACACCAGATATTAGGTTCCAGCCCATGCTGAGGTTTGAGGGGAGTGAGTGGATGGGTGGTGAATGGCTGAAAGAACACTTCGGGGGCTATAGGCAGGTGAAATATGGTTTTATTCAGCAACTCTCTCATCAGCAGCTCTCTCACACCATTTGCCTTTATCTCGGCTGCCAGATCTGGCTCTGCGCCTCCTCCCGCTCCCATGCTTACAGCTGCATTCCCTGGCCTGCAAGGCTGGCTCTCCCTTACATAGTTAACAGCTTCCCTCTCTCCCTCTGGATGCATGCTATATGCACAGCGTCAGCAGTGCAGTTATACCTTTTACAAACAATAGTGGCTCTGAGCTAGGTGATGAGCCTTCCCATGTTATGGCTGTGATTACATAACAAGTGGAGTTATGCACCTGCGCTCCAAACTCACTGAGTTACTCTGGCCCTGTCTGCCTCAGCCTAATCTTGACCAAAGCACATCCACATACCTTATACTTGGCATCTCAAAACCTCCCATCTATAAGATGCAATCACATCCATCTCACAGAGCTATAAAGATCAAGTGAACGTATTAATCATCTCTAGAGAAATATAAGACACTAACCTTATCTCACTAATGATTAAGCAAAAGCTCTACATTTTCCTCAGCGTCGTGTTATGCCTCTGAGGTTAAAATGTCAAAGAATACAAGAAACTTGAATTAGCATTTCCCCAGCCCCTTTCTTGCTTGTACTTCAGCCAAAAACAGCATCAGACCTGGAAAGCAGATATTAGCAAAACTGCATCGAAGGATTAGTTAGTCAAATGCTTTGCTGAGGATATACCAGCACTAATCACAGCCTGGGGCTGTTTACCTCTATTGAAAATAAAATTCCATTCTGGGTAATACAGGCATTCCAAGTGTCCCAAAGAAGCCAACTGATGGCTACAACTTGAGGCCTGTAAGTTCAAATGTGTGAAATTTGCTGTCGGAAAAGTGACACCCTCCGACTAATAGACTCTAATGAGTAGGGATGCGACATGGCATTCTTGAGGGAGAGTTGCAGACACAATCACACAAGCCCTTTAAGGAGAAGAGAAATTATTTCCACTCTAATTGCCAATGAGAACCCTCAGGTGTGGGTCCAGGCACATTAGCTGGCTGGCTCTGCAACTCTAGAACCCTTGCTGGAAGAAACACAACAAACTAAAAAGGATAATCTGGAGAGAAAAGTCACCTGGATTTGGGGTTTGTGCAGGAAAAAGAGTGCACAGAATCATTTTCCATCTGAGCCTCTTCATCCTCACACCCTAACCCCAATATACTACCTAAAAGAATAGCTGAACAGATGCAGCTATAAATCTGTTTTCTTGTGTCCAACAGCTCTGGCTGCTATTATTTATAACATTAGTTTAATTAAAGTTTCCAAGGAGATAGATGAATCTTGTTACAGTAGTATAGAAAATCAGTTGTTTTCAATGACGACATCAGCATCCCTGATCTACCTGGAAAACTAATGTACTGTTTGGAATTCTTTGGTTTTGCTTTTGTTTTTTCAATTAAAAAGTCCTTATGGCTCATGCATTTTTTATTCCCCAACGCTCCTTTCCAACAAGTGAAGCATAAAAGGAACAGAGAAAACTAATATATGAATGTGTATATTTTTTTCAAACAGTTTCACCAGGTATATTGTTCTGGTTTATTTTCTTTCCTTGCTTTTCTTTTTAAAAAATAACCATGCATATCCATCAAAAATAGAGTAAAATTACAACAATAAAGATGCAAGCATCAATATTTTTCCTATCAGAAAATATATTTTTCTCTTGCACCTATTTTCCCCCTCCATTCATCTATATAGACCCATGTCCACGTAATACAATGACAACATGAGATGTGACTGAAGGCAGGTAGATGAAATCACTATGAGTTGGAAATGAGTATTATTTTCCTCTCTATTTTAACACATCTCAGGTCTCATGTATGCAACAAAATGCTTTCTTTTTATTCTGCTCATCACTTCAGGGAGCCAACAAACCACTAGATAAAGGAAAGAGTCTATTGTATTTTTCCCAGTTCTTTCTATTTGCAAACTTGAAAGCCCAGGAGTGCAAGTGGATGGAGAAAAATGCAGGTCACTCTCTCATCTTCCACTTCAATTAATCCTTTCACCTCCTATCTCTCTCTGCCATTGAGGCAATCATTAACGAAAGGCATATTTAAACCCACCAGAAAAAAAAAAAAAAGTTGAAGGCTCTTAAAAATTAGAAATAGGTCTGTTACTGATGTTAATAGAACATAGGGCAAGGTTAAACTTGGAATCCACCTAATAAAGTTGAAATGAATATGCCACAGGGTACACAGCATGAGTAGAAATGTGGGGGCTCAGTCAGAATGAGATATCCAACACTGTAATGGTCAGGTTGCCTTAGCAATTAAGCAGACACTCTCTATTTTGCCTGAAAATCTCATTTTGAAAGTATTATATTGGCCATCTATCTCTTTAACATTAGATCTCTTTCCTGTTATTTAAATCTCTGTGACTTAGCAGCATCCAAGGTTTTTTTTTACTTCAGCATTCAGAGGATGTGTGTCTTTCACAGCACAGCTATCCATCATCTGCTTGCTACTGTGCACTGCCCTGTCTTGTAGGTCACTAATGCCTCCATGGCCAGAAAAGCCGGCATCCCACACAGGCTGTCCACTGTCACATGCCTGAGGCAGAGAACTCAGGAAGAAACAGCACAAGGTGGAAAGAAGAAAAGGCCAGCATTCATTAGCATCCAAAAGTACATATTCAGTAGCTTCTCCAGCAAGTGATTTAAAAAAGAAAAAGAGAGAGTGAGCATCCAGGAGAAGTAGGCTTTGGTCTTTGCTCATCAGCAGCATGTTGCACTGCCAACTCACATATAAATTCAGATGATTGCAAACCCCTGCAGGTCCACTACAGAAATGGCACTTTGAAGAGGACAAGCTAAGTTGCTCTCCATGGTGCAAGGGGGGAGGGTAATGCAAGCCCTGAACTCAGCCTTGTGATGAGATAGAATCAGAAGGAGATACACCCAGAAGGCTAGAGTTGGAAGAAGACTTAAAAGTCATCTAGTCCTAGCCCCACATCGTATACTTAGGAAGCTAAAGCCCAGAGACAGTAAAGGACTTGCCCAGGGTAATACCAATTTCTTTCAGTTCAAGTTTTCAGTCAAGAGCATTTTTGTGCTAAAAAGTCAGACTTTCAAAGTAGAGAAGCAAATAGTATACATTTGGCTCATCCATGTGGGCTTTAGGACATTCAGAAAATGAGAGCGAATTAGTTCCCTCATTTGTAAAGTTAAAACTTTACATCCTTTCATAAAAGCCATGATAATTTTGCCTCATGAGTGGTGGGGAGTAAATTTCCGAACCACTCCTCACAGGAATAAAAAGGGGAAAAGGGCATGTCACTTTCTCAAAGCCCTGCCAGGATCAACAAAAAATCTTACATAGCAGGTGGTGTTTCCTTCCCCACTCTGCCTCAGTTACAGATTTTTAAAGTGATTCTATTGGTGTAAAAAGCACGCAATACTGTGCTGCACTACAGACCAGAGAACTCAAAGACAAACTACTGGAGAACCTCGCTTAGGATCTGGAAAGCAGAATAACCTCAGAAACCTCACATTGTTCAGTGAACCTACATTACACATTATGTCCTGAATCCATGGGACATAAGCCACTATTTTCACAGAGGTAAAAATTGGACTAAATGTTACTCATTTTCAGTACAATACATTAAAACCTTCTCTATATGTTGGTACACGTCTGTTGTGCTCAATGATGTTGTATGTTCATAAAGAAGCTTAACATTTTCATAGAATTTGGCATACACCCTCTAGCTAAATTCTTACCACAACGCTATGGTAGAAGAATTAATATTATTCCCATTTTAAGATGCAAGAGCAATTTCTGGCATATGAATGAGTGAATGAATGAATGAGAAAATTAGACATAGATTTCTTGCTTTCATACTCCTGCATCATTACATAAAATTTACATTTTATAAATGGCAAAACTAAGACTAGGGTCCAAAATGTGTTTCCATCTAGGTTAAACTACAGAGCTCAAATGCCTCAAATATGAAACATGGAAGACAAATCTTTCCTTTTCCTTCCCTCTCCCACACTTCCTTCTCTGTCTCTCCCTACAGGCCTTCCCTCACTACCAACTCGATACTACTTGCCCATACACACTTTTCTCTCACCAGACTAGGTTTGGCATTGTGATGCCAGTGAGACAAACCTTGTTCTAAGCCTGACTCGTGTGACTGATACAGAATTAGATCACATAATGGTGAAACCATAAAGCTGTAGAGATTGTCATGCATTTTCACCTAGGCTGGTAAGAAATTGAGAGGTTACTCCAAGTCCCCAAGGAGCTTCCCCTACTGTGACCTCCCAGGCCTGATTGTCTATACCAGGAATCCAGCAATATGTCATATACTGACTGCTTTACCACATCTCTTGTTCTCTTGCCTTGTACTGTTATTTAAATTTACACATGAGTATGTCCTACCTTCCCAGCTTCCTTGCCATCTCTTCCTAGATAGAGGATCTGAAGCTGCTTTGTTAGTTTGACATGAGGCATATGGTAGCTTCCAATTTTATTTTAATTAATTTTGATAATGAGTTGTGCTCTTGTATTTCTGTTTATGAAGTGAAGAGCCTATCGGTTGGAGAACCAGGAGATTGAGAGTCTCAGCCTGGCTCTCTTGAAAGCTGAGACCTCTGATAGTCATCTCTTAATTTCCCTCTGCATTCTATAGCAGAAATGCTTGTATAAAACCAACATCATGCATTAGACTTGTGATTTAACCACCTCAAAAAATACGAGGTTAAATAATATGTTGGTAAGTAGTTGCAGAGCTCTCTGGAAGGAAGATGCCATATCAACAGATTTCATTATGAAAAGTCTACACGTATAAACAGATATTCACAACCTGAAATTACTCAGAAATTTCAGATAGAAACCTTGAATTACTGACTCATTCAGTGATTTGTAGCAAGTTTAGTTTTGGATTCTGCAAGCTTTTCAAGGTCAGTTGTATGCAAAAATTGGATGTGCTCTGTGGATAATAAATAGCACGTGTTAAAAGGAAAAGCTAAATATGTTTAGTCTAGTCTAGACTATAATCACTTGTTAACTCCCTGTCAAGGTGAAAATCGGGCTGCAGATGTGTGTATATGTGCCATACACATTTGAACAAGTCTGAAAAAATAAGATGAGAGTTCAGAGCTAAGTTGAAATGTGACAGACTGCACTTAAGAGCTGAATTTTTCCAGCGATGAGGAATGAGGAGGTTAACACAGGGTAGGGATGCCTGCATATCACAAAACGTGCTGGTCAAAGGCTGGGTGAATTAAAAGCCATCCATCTCTTAGCTGCTGAGGAGCTCAGCTCCACTGTCACTTCAAGATCAAGATCCTGGGAGTCACTGTTTCCATTTCTTTCCACTGTTCAGCTGCCATTGAGAGCTATCAAATCAGCCTGCTTACAGGGCTGTTGTTTGCATCCAGGCTTCCTCTGATACCAAGGGATTAGGCCCAATCACTGTGAGGGGCTCTGGTGATTTCAGAACGAATTTTAAATGACTAAATGAATAAGCCAAGAACTTCCTGATGGCAAGGACTCTTATTTCCTTGTATCCTGCACAGCCTGGCAGAGATAGTGTGCCCAATAAATTAATTTGATGGGCTGAATGAAAATTAAAAGTTACAAATAAAGAGAAGGAAATAAAATTCATTTTGTTCTGAAAGGGAAAAGTTGCTTATGCACCAAATCCCAGATGTTGGTGGATTCTGTCCTTTGAGTAATAGAGACAGGCTGTAAAGTGAGCTGAGAAGGGAGAGGGTGAATCTAAGGAAGGTTCGTTCCAGGTTTCATTCTAGGCTTCGTTGGCAACTCTTAATATAAAAGGCAGCTGGAGAAAAACCCAAGGCAATGGAGATAATCAGTCTGCCCACCCAACTGAACGGTTCCTTTTATTTTTCTAGCTTGGGGTAATCTGCTATCCACACATCAGGAACTTCTAACTAGGCCCAGCTAAACAGCTGAAGCAAGGAGAAAAGTGTCTCGGTAGCAAGTAGAAAGTGTTGAACTACCGACCAAAATAGCAGTAGCTTTTCTTGTGACAATTTGTACAATTAGGTCTGAAAAAGTTCTGTTTCTCAATTCTGACCTAAAAAAATAATGTGCAAAATCCTGCCACATTAATATTCCTCAGAGCAATGGAATTATCTGGGAAATCTTCTCTTCTTGATTTTAGATGTTTTCATGGTCCCTGAACCTTCTGCAGTATCTTTCCCTTGGAAAAACTCCCTGGTATGGTTGTGACCTTGTCTTTGGCAGTACATGTCATTAGCATACTATGGAAGTCACCTGGAGGGTGGGTTAGACTAAGGTTTTGGAGGTAGCTTCAGACTCAGAGTTTTGGTTATATGCTTATTATATTATATGATTCACACCTAGTTATTTATCTTGACCTTTTCTACTTCCAAATCTGCAAAATGGGTCTAGTAAAACTGTCCCCATATCCCAAGGAATACTATTCCTAGCACATTACCTGGCCTATAGTAGAGGCCTAATAAATGTATATCCCTTCTCCAGCACCAGTGCAAAGGGTTCCATCAGTCGGATTCCACATCTTTCCAAGCAGCTCCCAGGATTAGCAATATAAGACATGTGGCGGGGAAATACTAGAAAGGAACAAACTGCTCACCTTGAATCTTGGCCTTCCCTCATGTACCAAATAAAGTGTCAATGGTCCCCATTACTGAGCTAAATAGCTTAGTAGTAGCTAGATGCAGACACTCATAGGTCAAACTTGGGTTCAAATCCTGGTGCTGCCATTTATTAGTAGGAGGATTACAGGCAAATATATAACCTCAGTTTCCTCATCTTAAAAAGAGGAAAAACTAACAGAATGAGTATGGAATAAGTTAATCTATGTAAAGTACACAGCACTGTGCCTAGCACAGTCAACATTCAAAAGTTATCTAACATCATCTCCTTTCATGCTCTAATTAGCAGAACACTACTGGGTGAGAGGCTGAGAAAAACTCTAAGGGTAGATAACAGGGATCAAAAAATAAGAATCACAAGGTAGTATGAAATGGATAGCTGAAATTCACTCTCTGTGAGGGTGGCTGAGACTAAAAGTGATAGAACCGGCTTCTTGATATATGGGACAGAGCTTCCGCTACTCTAAAGTCAGCAAGTTCGGGCTGGGAAGAAACTTGTGAAGAAGGTAAGGTTTATGTCCTGCATTACACACTACCCTCTCCTTAAACCTTTTCTCCTTCTTACCCTCCTTCAGGTAACTGGTCTTCCAAGACTTCATTTATTTGTTGTAGCCCAGCCTCTCCACCAAATTCCTTCCCCTCTTTCTAAACTAGTGGTTTTGAAATGCCAGTCCATGCACCAAGGGAGACTGCCCACATGGAACCTATATGGAGGGCTTGTTAAAAATATTGCTTCTCAGGTTCCACCCTCAGGAAATCTAACGCAGTAGGCCAGAGGCAAAGCCTGGTTATCTATTTTTTTTAATATGTTCCCCAGGTAATTCTTAGGTACAGTCAGATTTTGGAATCATGTTTCTAGACTTTTCCTACATGAAAATCAAAATTTACTTTTCTTATTACCCAGTCTTCTGGGGCCATTTTTTCTCTGACCTACTTGAAAAATGTATTTGTGTTTAGATTCTACGAATCATTAACTAGCAGCAACTTCATAAACTTTCCCTCCAAGATCTTACATGAGGGACATGTTATGCCACAAGCCAAAGTATGAAAAATATTAAGAAAACAGAAAGAATATTTGGAATACCCTCAGTCAATTCTTTATAAATGGGAATGACTCTAAAGAATACTGTGAACTACAGATCTCCTGGTAGAGAGGTCATGGTTGCCATGAAGGACATACAGCATATGGAAGTTTGAAGGCAGGGTCAAAGAGGTGCCATTGATATGCAGAGTAAATAACAACAACAACCACCAATGTGGACTGAGCACTAAAGGCCAACCACCACCTAAGAACTTTTCTTGAGAGAAGAATGTCAGGAAACAGAGTACAACTTTTGGAAGGAAGAAACAAAAAATTGCATAGCAAGAAAGCAGCAGTATCTCCAGGACTCTGAAGTTGGAAATTACTAAACTTGGGTTTTGTGACCTCTTTCTGTCCTGTGGCTCAGAAGGATAAGCAGGGCTCTTCCTCTACAATCCCATTTGGACAGCATGTGGGTGTAGGTCACAGTGGGTCATAGGAGTGCTGCCTGATAGGCCACTTTAATTCTAGAGAGTTGAAGGGGGCAATGAGCTCCTGAAAGTGAAAATGGATATAGCAGCTAAGCATTGGCTTTATCCAGGCTGCCCAGGCCCGGTCTGCAGGGTACAAAGGAGCTAGTGGTTTCTATGGAAACTCTGTCCAGACATACTTACTATATCTGGTGGAAACCACAATTCTTCAGAAGTCTAAAACGTACCTTAAATAGGTCACATCAAAATGGACCAAGACTCACCTCAAGATGGCAAACCTTCCCTTGAGCCTGACACCAGTTCCCTGCCCTTCCAATTCTTCTAAAAGAAACTGCAGAGTCAGAGTGGCAGGCACATTCAAGTATCTCCTCATGAGAAATGTGGTCTAAAGCTGACTGACCTTGGAATATCTCTCCTCTCGATGGTTTTCGGAAGGCAGGCTATCCCCAATATGCCTGTTCCTTATCCTGGGTTCAAGGGAGCAAGCCTTGTGTGGCTGAAAAGTCATTTTAACTTTGATGGCATCATTAATGAGAATCAACAATGCATGGGCACTGCTCAGAATGCAAAAAAAAAAAAAAAAAAAAACTCTGTAATTGGACTCAGGTCACTATCCATAAGGATTTTCAGTGGGTTCTGGAGAGATAAAAACTTTCCCCTTGAACACCATTATCCAGCTGTCCAGCCATAAATGATGCAATAGAAGCCGATGGTCTCCCTCATTCTTCAACTTTCATTAAGCCTGGCTCCAGTGACAGACGAGGGAGACAACATTTCCATCCCACCCCAGCCCAAAACCTCCTGTAAAACCCCCCAGACCTCACAAATAGTCCCACCATCCCCTGACAAGCTGGAAGGCTCATTCCTCTGGAGAAAATACACGGCATCAATTCCAAAAGGCTCATACAACAGCCTCTTTAAGAAGCCTCCATTTGGAAAAGATATTTAAGCAAAGGTGAGCTTGATGAAGTGAAATAGAATTAGCTGCTTCAGTAGCACAGGCTTCTCAGATTCATTCTAAGGTAGACGAGCTTATTCGCTTCCAAGTGGAACGAACTCAACAACAATATATCAATGTTAACTGTGATCACAGCTCCATGGAATTCCAGCCAGTGCCTGGAGCACACTGAGGTGCACTTACTATTCCCCAATCTGCAATCAACCTTTTGTACATTTGCTCCTAATCACGGGATACAGTTTCATTTTAATGAACTGTTTTCTTATCATATTACAGTTGGTCATTTCAGCATGCCTAATGTCCCATTTGGTAGGTTAAATTACAATTAGGGTCCCTTGGTGTTTGTTTCCTGGCAAGTCATGAAGGAATCTGATATTTTTTTCCCCTTTTCCATTGCTTGATTTCAAGGGCAGAATCAGCAACGCTCAAAGACAAAGAAATACCTGTTACAGTCGACGTGGAGCAGAAGATGAGAGGCACTAACTGACAGTGCAATCTTGTGCCATCGTCCATCTGCCATCCGGTAAGGAAGTGCCTCTGTCCTTGGCTTCCCACTGTGTATGTAGTGATACCGAATCTCATCCCTCAGGCCACTGCTCTCCAGTTCAAAATAGCTGTATGTAAAGGAACAAACATTTGTTTTATTTTAGTTCTGGATATCACAGCCATCATCAATCCCTCAACCCCTTACTACCGGGTCTCTCACAATCTAAAATATAGCTAAACATGACACAAAGAGCTAAGACCTGAAATCAATGCACTGTATGACACCCAATGAATCTATTGTCTGAGAACCCTCATGGCAACATCTTGAGCCTCTGAAACAGAGATCAATTGATCCACTGTGAGGTAACAAGCCACAGCTAATTAGCAAAACTCAGTGCAGTGTTTCTTAAATACTTCAAAGTACAAATCAGAACCCTCATTCCATGAATGTCTAAAAAAGGCCATTCATGTGGAATTGATCTATTGATGGTTATTTTTAGAACAATTATCTTTACTTTTTCAAGAATTAAAGGGAAATAGAAGTCATGTTGGACACAGGGATTGAAATACATTGTCAGAATGAAAAGATTAGTCTTTTTCTTCTCCCTAAACAAAAAGATATAATTGAATAACAATTCCTAGATAATAAGCAGGGGAGAAAAGGTTGAAGCTAGACACAAAAGAATCAGTATTTCAAATTATCAGAGAATGAAATATGCAATTAAGTTTTTTCTTTTCCAAGATTATGATCCTGTTTTTCAGACCCATAAGAAATTCTTAGCCTTACCACTGTGGTCTGCACTTCAGTCATAAAATACTACAAGCAACTTTGGGACACTCCTCAGGCACACAACAGGGCTGGTACTTTCACAGGTGCCAGAACTATTTTGTTTCCTATGCCTCTCTTCTGAAATGTGTCATTGTCATCAACATTGGGCCTGATCTCACTGCCAGGGCTTGCAGTAGGTATTTCACATATACTAATTTATCACTCAAAAAACCCATGAGACTGGTATTATCTCTTTTTAAAAAACTTTAAAACTGAGATTAAGGATTAAACATACCCAAATCAGATTTAAACTTAGATCTAAATTTGACAGTGTGTGCACTTTCTACCAGTTTGTCGCCCATCCCAGAGGCATGATGACAAAGTGGTGAGGATAGCCTCTCCAGGCACTAACTCCAACAACTCATCCATACAGGCAACTCCAGAGCGATTTGCCTAGACAGGTAACTAGGCTTAATCCCTAGATTTGGAAGGGCCTGCTGCTTCTATTCTAATCCACTAAACTGGCTAACCCCACGAGCCAAACTGTATTTAATCTAAAAGACAAAATGTATTTTCTATGAGGACTAAAATGAATCTATCATGAAACTCAGCCTCTATTGTGCGTGAATCCCAAAAGTCATGCCAAAGAACAAATACATATGTCTTGCTCATCTTTCACAGATCTTTCCAAAGTAAACAGTGAAGGGCAAGCAGAGAGTCAAGACCAGCCTCTGACTCACCTCATTTGCACCAGTACAAAGAATCATGCCCAAGGTCATAAACTAAAAGAGGTTATTTATACCATAGCAGCCAACTTCTAGGCCCAGGTTCACACTTATTAGTAATAATTTATGTAATACATACTTTATAACACTGCACAAAAGGAAGTGCTTTAACAAGCCATTTATTTTAAGGGAATTCTCCAATTTCTTCTAAGTTGTTAGAACACTGAAGAACCAAACAATCAGAGAACTTAGAGATCAAGAAGATGTTATAGAGTATTGGTCATTCATTAATTCATTCAACATGTCTTTACTGAACACATAATGAAAAACTAAGAAGGGGTTTAAAATACATATCCCACTTCTGAAGGTGGTTTGTGACTAGGGAAGAAGGAAGTAAAATATGTCCCTCCCCCCCAAAAAAAAGGTGGAAAATGGCCTAAAAGGAACAAATGAGGAGGTAAGAAAAGTCATTTAATGAATGATTGCCATGTGCCAGGAATATGGCAAGTGCTTTCATAGACATCATCTTTTTAATTTCTTTAAGGTAGATTTCATTATCCCTATTTTATAGGTGATCAAAGATATTAAGTATCTTGCCCAAGACCATTTAGCACCTGTATAGAAATGCACCACAAGCTTATATTTGAGATCTTACCAGGATTCACACATCATGAGAAATCTCTCAATTACTTTACTTTGACCAATAAGCAACTACTGGGGGAAGGGACATGACCTTGAAAGGGCTTCAATCAATGACAATTAGAAATACTCACAGAAGTCACCTGATGGAATCATTAAACAGGGAGGCAAATATATTTAACCAGATTTCATCATTATTCTCAGGGTTGTGGCCTCATTGAGCAAGTATTCAATGTATTATAAACACATCTCTTAAAGATCACTTTATAAAGCACTGGAGTCAGTGATTACTTTGGGGTAATCACAAACATATAGCTATGAGAAGAGAAGTCTGTCCTAGTGTCAGGCAAATGATACTTGTATCTCAGACTAAAGTTTCTGGCCACATCCTGCACATATTCAAAAAGTGCTGCATCTCATGCAACTTGGATGAAAATCAAGATGATATATTTTTGAAAAAACGTGTCAGATAACTGCTGAAGCAGCCTTAGGGACAATAAAAACACTGGATGGCTAAGCGACATCTGGATAAAATTCTTTCATGAGGGCTGGGAGGAAAATAAGGCAACATTTCCAGGCAGTAATGCTCTACAAATAAAGATGTGCAGCAACTCTGAGCAGAAAGTCATTTGGCCTGATGGGATTTGGCTGTAGCCTGGAGGGAAGACTCATGTTTTGTAGTAGAACCTTGTGACTCAGTGTGGTCTACAGACCACCAATAGCAGCATCACCTGTGGAATTTCAGATTATTGGGATGACCCAAGGTCTACTGCAGCAGAATCTGCGTTTCAACAAAACTCCCAGATGATTCACGTTCTACGTTTACATCTATGTTTAAGAAGCACTATAGTAGTATGCCAGGTGTTGCCTTACTTCCTGGCCAGCTGGTCATGATGAGGGGAGCAGAAGTTTGATGCTACGAGCAAGTGAATAGGAGCCATGTGGTGCTGCCAGGTAGAAGGAGGACACTGGAAGTGACAGTAGGCTGGTATCTAGTGAGCAATCTACCCCTCAGCAGTCCTCATGCTTCAGGACTCAGGTGTATTGGGGTTTTTTCAAGAGTCTATGGGGGAGGGCAGCTGTATAAACGATAAAACTGTAAGTCAGATTTTGTAAGCAAAAGATTTTGCAAGCCCTTAGCCTTGGACCTCAGCCAAGTGTGTTGTTCCAACAAACTGCCTTCACTCCCAGAAAAGTCGGCTCATCCTGCAAATATTTGAAAACAGCAGTGATATTCCCTCTTCTTTTTTCTTTTTCAAGCCAAGCATCCCTGGCACCTTCCTTTATACTCCCATCTCCATCTAAATTATGAACCCCTCCTGGACAAGGTTTCTGCCTTCTTCCTTTCTCCAGCCTTCCCCATGTTGGTCACCATGTTCTAGGCATGGTCAAATGAATCAATTTTCCACTTAAATATAGCATCCAGGAATAAAGGCATTGTACAGATGTGGTCTAATGCAAAGTACAGTGACACTATCACCTGCTTTGCTCTGAGCTGTGCACAACTATGCCTATACTGACTTTCCCATCAACTAACACCCCAAGACCTTTCACACAAAATGTTATGAAGGCAAATCTTTTCCAACCTGTATTTACTTAGCTGAATTTTTTAAGCCCAGGCCTTTACTTAGGTGCAAGGTAGACCCTACCCAGAATCAACATTCATAATTCCCCAAAGGTCCACCCTTGGGTATTAGGTACAATTAATATTACCATGAACTGAAGTCAATTTTCATAAGACTATCTGAATTCCTTAGTAGACTGGAAATAAATTCAGGAGCAATAATTCTAAAAATTTAGGTAAAGATCAATCAAGTTATTTTTATTAAAATTTTTATCATTTTCCCCAAAATTGATACCAAAGGTATCCTATTTTGAGATTACATACATGTATAATATTAAAATATATAATACAATTTTATATGTATATATTTATAATAAAATTTTATATTTTTATATATATAATAGAAGGGTGAGATATATTCAAAATGTTAAAGTGATTATTGCTGGATGAATTATGTGGCATCTGTGTACAAGAGTGAAAACAGTAAAAGTTAATTTTAGATGGTATCCAGCACTAATTCACAAGTAAAGGTAAAACATTTCTTAGAAAAGGTCTCTTTTCCAGTTATTCTACAAGGATATATACTAGCTATTTAGAGAAATATATCACACCCCAAAGAGCTCCAGAGTTAGTGCAGTACCTGCTTACATTCCAACAATGATTCTTCTGTGGCCCTGAAGAAACCATTGCTTCCTAGGAGTCTGGGTGGGGAGGTCAAAGCAAAATGGATTTGGGAAACAAGACGACACCCTTTCCCAGTGTGTACCCCTAGCAGGACCCTCCAGATAGACAGAAACCCAGGTAGGCGTCCAGCTACTTTCTATAAAAGGAACAAGCCACCACATATAGAGAGAGAGAGTACCTGGGTAGATCATTTCCCAAAATCCTGGAAAATCCTAAAGATGATGAAAAAAATAAGTTTCCCAGCATAGTACCTACAATTTTGTAGGACCTCAATAAAGGGTAACTCTATTTTAATGGGCAATAATAATAACAATGATAACAAAAACAATATAGCTAACATTATTTATGTAATAATAGCTAATACTTACTGAGTACTAATCATTACTAGGAGAACTGCCTTTAGGTCTGTATATTTCATATCAAAATAATTCCTACCACAAACCTGTAAAATATTTTACTTGTTTTAACAAATATTTCTATAGTACTGACTATGGGCCAGGCACTGGTCTGCAAATATTTACTCATGTAATCCTCATAACAACGTTAAAAATTACCAACTATTATCATCCCTATTTTATAAAAGATGAAACCAAAGTACAGAAAGATTAAATAACTTGCCCAAGTTTGTACGGGTAGATAAGAACAGATCCAGGATTTAAACAAAAGCAGTCTAGTTCCAGGCTTCATGCTTTATGCTGCAACTCAAGTCCATATTTTAACCACTACCTCATTTTACAGCTATGAAATTAAAGATATAAAGCTCAGACCACCATAGGAGGCAGAGCCATGACTTGAACCTGAGTCTGTTAGACACCAAAGTATGGTGGCAACACCCCATTACTTTCTACTGTGTCAGGTTTTTAAAATATATTATCTGTAATTCTGCCAATAATCCTAAACGGTACTTATTATTATATTCGTAAGTGTGAAGTGTGAGATCCAAAATGATAAAGTGCCTTGCCTGCAGCCACATCACTCCCACGATTCAAATCCAGGTGTGCTTAATTCCACCACACTGTGCTCCTCACTGGGTTCAGTGGCATGATCACATCAGCGTCAGAGGACAAAACAGTTCCAGTGAACTCAGGCAGCCTCCATCCATGGTTCTCATGATGCCCTCAGTCAAGGTATGCTGCCAAGTCATACTATTGCAGACCCAGGTGCCAGCCCTCATTCTTTATGCTAATCTCATCACTCTGGAAAGAAATGCTACAGTTGTTCATGTTGAAGCTCTTTTTTTTTTTTTTTTTTTGAAACAGAGTCTCACTCTGTTGCCCAGGCTGGAGTACAGTGGCACGATCTTGGCTCACTGCAACCTCCACCTCCTATGTTCAAGCCATTCTTCTGGTTCAGCCTCCTGAGCAGCTGGGATTACAGGCGCCCCACCACCATGCCTGGTTAATTTTTGTATTTTTAGTAGAGACGGGGTTTCACCATGTTGGCCAGGCTGGTCTCGAACTCCTGACCTCAAGTGATCTGCTCACCTCAGCCTCCCAAACTGCTGGGATTAGAGGCGTGAGCCACCGCGCCCAGCCCATGTTGAAGTTCCTGTCTCTTTCCTGGTCCTAAGTCCACTGTTTGGCTGACAAAGAGATTAAGCCAACAATACAAGGCAGGTATACCGTGCCACACCTTAGACCAGGGGTCTCAATGGCTACGTGTCTTGAAAAAGAGGCAGTACCACCATTTTTAATGAAGTAGTAGTGGGACTACTGAAGCTTAAGTTGCAACCTTAAACCTGCCAGAAAAATCATGTGATTTTTGGCATATCACTGCCAAAAATGATGTCGTATCACTGTCCCACTATGCCTCGGTTTTTTAATGTGTCTTAAATAAAGTAATTATATCTGATCCACAAAGCCCTAGGATTTCTCAAAAGGCTCTTAGAGTCCATGGCAGAGGGAAAAGACAAGGCCCATGACCTTTTTTAACCAGAGCAACTTCACTGTCATCTATTACATAAATTGGAGTTTCCTGTAAGATTTCATTTGGATAAAAGAATAGTTTTAAACTATTCTTTAAAAAAACTATTCTTAAAAGAAATAGTTTTAAACTATTGAACTAAATAATTTTTAAAGTCCAGCTCAGGTCTAAACTCCTAGAATTCTTATGCTAATTTGCATCTGATTGGTTGGTCAATTAGTTTCATTCTATTCTTGATATTATGTCAACATTCAGGCTCCAGACTCCTTATCAGCCTGGAGGAGAGAAGAACGAGAGGTAAGTGTAGCAGATGTAGCTAATATCTACACCCCGCCTTCTCCCTGGGCACTGGGCACATACTAAAGTATATTCCCCAGTTCCCTGTAATCTAGAAGGGACCACATGAGTAGTTGTCACCAAAAAAAACACCACGAGCAGAGGTGTTGTGTATTATGTCCAGGCCAAAATAGTTAACAGAGGATGTGCTTTATCCATGCCAGTTGCAGAGGTCCAGTGGAGAATTCTGAGGCCTTATTGGGTGGTGGCACCATATGGTGGAGAAAGTTTGGGTCTATAAACGACTTCATGGAGCACAGATACTTTTCCTCACACAGATTAACACTGAACTGGGAAGTAAACAAAAATAAACTTTTACTGATAATAACCAGTGAAATTTAGAGATTACTAGTCTACCTTGACTCAGTAAAGAGAGGTACAGAAACATGAAACCAAAGAAAGGCAAAAAGAAAAAACGCTGAAAAGTAACAATGGGCACAGGTCATTGCTGGTCTATAAGTAAAAAGAAATGACAGCAGCTATGAACACAGTCATCTCCTGTCCTGTATGTCACAGATAATCTGAATTACATGGCTTAATATTCTGTTGGGAAAACTGTACTTTCAGTCACAAAATCTCCCATCTTGCATACTCTTCTACAATGTGAACTTCACATTCCTTACCTTGAAAGGTGGGAACTGTCTCCTCCCCTTGAACCCGCATGGACTTGTAAGTACTTTAAGGGCAAAAGGAATGCCTGGTGACTTCCATAAATGTAAAAATGCAGTTTCTATCTTGTTTACCAGAACACTTGCGCTTTAATCCCTAAGTCACCTTGTAAAAAGTTCAACTACCCTGAGGCCACCTTGCTGTGAGGAAGTCCAGACCGTACTGGGGAGGTGACATGTAGGTGCTCTAGTTGACAACCCCAACTGGGATTCCAGCCAACAACCATTATTTTATATTTTTTTAATTTTTTTTTATTATTATACTTTAAGTTCTGGGGTACATGTGGATAACGTGCAGGTTTGTTACATATGTATACTTGTGCCATGTTGGTGTGCTGCACCCATCAACTCGTCAGCACCCATCAACTCGTCATTTACATCAGGTATAACTCCCAATGCAATTCCTCTCCCCTCCCCCCTCCCCATGATAGGCCCTGGTGTGTGATGTTCCCCTTCCCGAGTCCAAGTGATCTCATTGTTCAGTTCCCACCTATGAGTGAGAACATGCGGTGTTTGGTTTTCTGTTCTTGCGATAGTTTGCTGAGAATGATGGTTTCCAGCTGCATCCATGTCGCTACAAAGGTCACAAACTCATCCTTTTTTATGGCTGCATAGTATTCCATGGTGTATATGTGCCACATTTTCTTAATCCAGTGTGTCACTGATGGACATTTGCGTTGGTTCCAAGTCTTTGCTATTGTGAATAGCACCGCAATGAACATACGTATGCATGTGTCTTTATAGCAGCATGATTTATAACCCTTTCGGTATATACCCAGTAATGGGATGGCTGGGTCATATGGTACTTCTAGTTCTAGATCCTTGAGGAATCGCCATACTGTTTTCCATAATGGTTGAACTAGTTTACAATCCCACCAACAGTGTAAAGGTGTTCCTATTTTCCATATCCTCTCCAGCACCTGTTGTTTCCTGACTTTTTAATGATTGCCATTCTAACTGGTGTGAGATGCTATCATTGTGGTTTTGATTTGCACACCAGCTTTCTGAGTGAAAACACCTCCAGCTGGCCTGCCCAGCTGTCTACTCTTCTCACTGAAGCCACAGAAGTGGTAGAATAGAGATAAGTCATCCTTTCTGGGCTCTGTCCAAATTCCTGATCCACAGAAACTGTGAGCAAAAGTTTTGGAGTAGTTTTTTTAATACATCAATAGAAACTGGAACACTCTAACTTTGGGTATACAGATTTTTATTATATCTTTAAAAAATTAAAACTATAACTTAAGTATGTTTCTATTAAATGCCTGGGTCATTGGCCAGATAACCAAATCTCAAAATGTTGATTTTCTGCTTATAAATAGCACCACAGATATATAACTATGCATTTTCTTTTAACTTATAAAAATGGAATTCTACCAAAAATGTAATTTAATATAAATAAACCATTATGTATTTTAAAATACACGGTTTTCAGAGGCTACTTAAAGAAATAAATACCTTACGACTACTTTGATATCTTTCTCATTCATCTGTTATTTTTCTTGTATCAAACCCAAACATTCTGGCCTCAAGCTTCTTGTTTACACTAATGGAAGTGGACCCATTGGTGGTCCTTTCACGAGTCAGATATCTTTGGGTTCCAGGTCCATGTGCCCTTGAAGGCTACAGAGCTATCTGACTAAACTAAAGGAAAGTCTTGATTTTCCTAGACAAACTTCTGGTACTCTCAACTTCTGTTTCCTTTATTCAGAGCAATATGGAAAAAGAATATATACCAGAAAAAAAATATGCCAGGTATAAAGAGGCTTCAGAACCCAGACATCTTGCGATCAATCCCTCCCCTCTGCCATTCAATTCATGTGTGAATGTGGGCAGGACACACCATTTCCCTAAACCTTCTTTTCTTCATCTAGTTGAAAATAAACATCTACTTCACAGATTTGTTTTGAGAATAAAATGACATACATTTGTAAATCGTCTTACAAATTGCCTAGTATCCAATATTGATTATGATTTCCCTTCATCTTTCTATATACATGAAAATAAACAGCCTTACAAAGGTGCGATGCTGCTGAAAGCATATGCATTCTGCCTTTTCTCAGAAAGAAGTGTTTTTCTACCTTCCCCTTCCTCTTGTTTAGACTAGACCTGATGATTTTACTTGTAGTTGTAAGGTTACATATTAGTTCTGTACTCGATCCTCTTAGCAAACATATAGCAAGAGATTAATCGTGACAGCAATTACAAACTGCTTTTGTTATTGAAAATAAAACACTCATTGTTAAATGAAATGTAAAACTCTGGCTCTTTATGCCCATTCAAAACTGTTCTATTACACTCTTTAAAAATCCACATGGTATTAGCCATGCTGTATTTAATAAAGTAAAGGCTGGCTTCTAACTTCCCTAGAGAACCAGGAAAAATACACGAAACTTCAGGCAAGTTAAGATAGAAAAATAAAATTAGTGACAGAATACACTTAAAAAAAAATCAGCTAATATAGCAGGACAAGGGGCGAGGAATCATTTGGTTTTGATTGTCAAGGACTGCAAATACAGTAAAATAAAAACATTTATTAAGCAACCAAGCCGAAGGCACTAAGCTTGGAATTGCACAACTGCATCTGAAGACTAAGGTATAACTTTGGATCTCCAGGACTCAAAATTAAGATGTTTATGAATATCAAGATTTAGGAAATAGGCACTAAATATATCATGGTGGTTGTAGTTGTAGTGGTAATGGTAATCGTACTCATGACCAAAACATATGTAGCACTTTCTATACTTCTTTCTAAATTTTATCTAAAATGCCTAAAGAAGAAATATTATTGTTCCCAAACAAGAAATATAATCTTCAGTTTTCTAAATTTTTTTGTTTCTATTGTTCAGAAGTAAACTGATATATCTATAAAGGTACTCAGTGGAAAATTTCCCTTCCATCCTGTACCCAGTCTTCCCAGTATCCAACAACGCTTATAGGCAACTAGTGTTGGTATCCCATGTATTTGTACAAAGTTTTTTATGGTAAACTCTTTTAGAATAGTTTTATATTTGCAGAAAATTACAAAAGTAGAGTTTCCACATATCCCACACCCAGTTTGCCCTATTAATGAACCAATACTAATAGTTTATTAACCAAGTCTGTATTTTATTTAGATTTTCTTAGTTTTTACCTAATACCCTTTATATGTTCCACATTCCTATCTAGGATGCTACAATACATTTGTTTGTCATGCCTCCTCGGGCTCCTTAGAGCTGTGCCAGTTCAGACTTGTCTTTTTTTTTATGACCTTGACAGTTTTGAGGAGTACGGGCCAGGTATTTGGTAAAATATCTGACAATTGGGATTTGTCTAATTTTTCTCATAATTAATACTAGAGTTGTGACTTTTGGGGAGGAATACCATAGAAGTAATGTGCAAATCTCACAGCATCATATCAAGAATGCATTCTACTACATGACATCACTATTGATGTTACTGTCAGGGTTTATCTCCCTGGCTGAGTGTTTGTCAGTTTTCTCCATTATAAAAATACTCTTCCCCCTCCCAGTTCTATACTGTCCTCTTTGGAAGGAAGACACTCCGGAGCCCACACTTTAGGAGTGGAGAGTTACATTCCACCTCCTTGAGGATGGACTATTGAAATGAAAATACTCATTTTACATAAATTATTAGAATTTTACTGCATGGGATATTTATCTATTCTCATTTATTTATTTATTCAAACACTTATTATATCAGTGTAGACTCACAGGTTATCACTTTTTACTTTGGTTTATAATCCAACACTGTTTATCTTGTTGCTCAAATTGTTCCAGCTTTAGCTGTTGGACGTTTTTCAGCTGGTTCCTTTGACTTACTCCCATCATGTTTCCTGTTTTGTTTTATTTTGTTTTGAGCATTTCCTTACTTTCTAGTACTACAAGATGCTCAAGGTTCATCTTATATATTTCCTGACCCAATCCTAAAATCAACCATCTCTCCAAGGAAGCCTTGTTCCTTTTACTGGAGAATGGTATTAGAAATCAAGATTTGGCCACTATGTGTGCTCATTGCTATGAGATATTGTTGCTTCTGAGCTCTCTCAGCCAACAAAGAAATATATGTGTGTGTGTATAACAATCAGTACATATACACATATCTGTAAATATTTCTATATGTATCCATTTGTATCTAAAGTAAGCTAAACATGAATTCATACTGATATCTTAAACTCTAATCCATTATCACATAGATAATTCTAGTCTTTGTCCCATGCTTATCTGTAATTTCCCATGATCTGCCATCCATTAACTTAATTATTCACCTTCTGTATACATGTATAGTGGTTTTAATATCATTAACCAATACCCTCAGGTAAACAACTGTATCAACTCAAGTGAAGGGTCTATATACAGTTCCTTCGGCCTTTAGTCCTACCTACTCCATTCGTGTCCAAAGTTCCGGAAGTCAGCTCCTATTTCCTCAATCCCCGTTGTTGAGGTTATTTCATACATTTGTAATACAGTTAGATAATTCTGTTACATTCTGAATTCCATCCTGGGATCTCTTAACTTCCTAAATGATTTTTTAAAATATGCACACATTGAGGTTTATTCTCTGTGCTGTAAGGTTCTGTGGCTTTTGACATATGCATAGTGTCATGTACCCACCACTACAGAATTACACCCAATAGTTCCACTACCTAAAAAATTCCTCTGTTCTTCACCTATTTAACTCTCCCCCAACTCCCAAAGCCCTGGAAATCATTAATCTGTTTGTTATCTTTTTTTTCATCTTTTTTTTTTTTTTGGCTTTTTCCAGAATGTCATATAAATGGAATGATACAGTATTCAGCCTTTTCAGACTGGGTTCTTACACTAAGTAATATGCATTAAAGATTCATCCAAATACGATCAACCATAAAAAAAAAAAAAAAAAAAAAAAGATTCACCCATATCTTTGCATGGCTTAGTCATGCATTTTCTTTATAGCTGAGTAATACATCATATAGATGAACCACAGTTCATTTATCCATTTACTTATTGAGGGACTTGGTTACTTCCTGTTTGTATGCAGGATTTTTTGTGAAAACAAGTTTTCGAATCAATTGGTTTGAAATAAGTTTTCAAATCAATTGGTTTGAAATAAGTTTTCAAATCAATAGGTAAATACCTAGAAGTGCAATTACTGGATTTTGTGATAAGACTATGTTTAGCTTTGTAAAAAACTGCCAAACTGCCTTCCAACGTGGCCGTACTACATTACACTCAGACCACCAATAAACAAGGATTCCTGTTGCTATTGATTCCCACCAGCAATGTTGGGGGTTTTTTGGATTTTACCCATTCTAATTGGTGTGTAATGGTATCTCATTGTTTTAATTAGCATTTCCCTAATGATAAATGATATTCAGCATTGTAATATGCTCATTTCCCATTTACATATCTTCTTTAGTAAGATGTCTATTCAGATATTTTGCCTATTTAAAAAAACTGGGTTGTTTATTTATTGTTGAGTTTACTTACTGTTGAGTTTCAGGTGTTCTTTATATATGTTGGATATAAATCCCTCCTCAAATGTGTGTTTTTCAAATTTTTCTTCCAATCTATAACTTGTTTTTTTTGTTTGTTTTGAGACAGAGTCTTGCTCTGTCACCCAGGCTGGAGTGCAGTAGTGTGATCTCCACTCAGTATAAGCCCCACCTCCTGGGTTCACGCCATTCTCCTGCCTCAGCCTCCCAAGTAGCTGGGACTACAGGCACCCGCCACCACATCTGGCTAATTTTTTTTTTTTTTTTTTTTTTTTTTGTATTTTTAGCAGAGATGGGGTTTCACCGTGTTAGCCAGGATGGTCTTGATCTCCTGACCTCGTGATCCGCCCTCCTTGGCCTCCCAAAGTGCTGGGATTACAGATGTGAGCCACCGCGCCCAGCCTATAACTTGTTTTTTTAATCTCTTAATCTTTCTAGTAGAGCAGAAGGCTGTAGCTGTAATAAAAATCTAACTTAACAACTGTTTCTTTTATGGATCATGCTATTCATGTTGTACCTAAAAGCTCATCACCGAAGGTATGTTTTCTTTTAGGAGTTTTATAGTTTTGCATTTTATATTAAAGTACATAATCTATTTTGAGTTAATTTTTGTAAAAGGTATAGGGTCAGTATGCAGCTCATTCTTTTGAATACAAATGTCCCATTGTGCAAGCATCATTTGTTAGGAAGAAAAGAACCTTTTCTCCAAAGGTTTCTTATGCTTTGAAAGCAAGTATAAATATACTATTTTGTCCCACCTCTTTAACACAAATGGTAGCATAGTATTCTCACTGTTCTATACTTTTTTCAATTGATGTAATAAGAAAGCTTTCTTATGCAGACAGCATTTTCTTTATTTTTACTGTTTTCAATTCAATATATATTCTCCCACTCAAAATTAAAATCACTCACTTATCCATAACACAAATCCAAATTACAACTAGGTAAAGGGCCATTTTCTCAAGGCTAAGTCAGGCTTACATACTGTGAAAGCAAGATTGAAAATCATATATGCAAAGAAGGCACTAAGTGTAAAGATAAGTAAGTAACAAGCGCAAGGTAATATAAAAACCTTCGATATGTATGCCTCTTGTCAAAGATTTTACATGTCACTCGATAAAATAAAAACTGATGGAAAGATAGACAACAATACAAGCTTGACCTTTAAAACGAGGAGAGGAGATCCACTCCTGAATGGTGATGTAAGAACGTTTCAAAAAGAAGCTAGATGTAGAAGAATGATCTAGACTGGAGTGAAATGGGTAAGAAAAGTGCTTCAGGAGTGGGGAAAACGTAAAAACATGGAGGAAGAAATGTGTCTGGCATGCTTAGGCCACAAAGAAAGAAGTATGAACAGCACTGATGATGTATACAAACAGATCAGAGGAGTTGTGAAGCAACAGAAAGGTAAGCTGGAGCTAGATTCATAGAACCAACCACCGATATTTGGCCCTCTGGCCCTTTTCCTATAGCCTAGTAGTTCTCAAACTATTTTACGTTAGGGCTGATATGCAGGTAATGTTCAAACACTCCCACGGGTGTCACCAGTTATACAAAATTTGTTTTCTTACCTCTAACTCCAGTCCTTTCTCCACCTCTCAGAAAGTGCATCATAACAGTGACTCTATATACCCTGACTCCACAGTAATATGTTAGGGTGCTTTTTTTCTTTTGAGACGGAGTCTCACTCTGTCACCAGGCTGGAGTGCAGTGGCATGATCTCGGCTCGCTGCAAGCTCTGCCTCCCAGGTTCACACCATTCTCCTGCCTCAACCTCTCAAGTAGCTGGGACTACAAGCGCCTGCCTCCACATGGGGCTAATTTTTTTGTATTTTTAGTAGAGACGGAGTTTCACCGTGTTAACCAAGAGGGTGCTTTTTTACATAAATAAATCACAAATTTATATCTCCAGTCTAGACCTGTCTTCTGAACTGTATACTTGTATAACCAACTATCTACTCAGCATCTCTCCCTGGATACCCCAAACTCAATACTCTCAAGACATTAACTCCTAATTCTTTCCCCAAAACCTGGGCCTCATCCATTATATCCTATATCAGAACAGAAGCTAAAAACTTAAGCATTGTCTTTGACACCTTTCTCTCCCCAGCACCTGATATGCACACCATCAGCAAATTCTATCACTTCTGTTCCAAAGTATCTACCATATTTATCCATTCCAAATCTCCTTCACAGCTATCATCCTTATCTTATCCACCAACATCTACTACTAGCAACTATATAGATTCCTATCAGGTCTCACTGAATCCACCCTGGCCCATTCCAATCTATTCTACAGCCAAAGTTATGTTTTTAAAACAAAAATCCAATCATATTATCAACTTCTTCCAAGCACTCCCACTTCCAAGTTTAAAATCCATCAATGTCTTCTTATTCCTATTGAGTTCAAGCTTAGAAGTCTTAGGCATGGGCTTCAGGAACCTACATGCTCTAGCCCCTGCCTATCTTTCCAGTGTCAACTTTCTCACTCTCTGTCTTGCCCTCTACACACCAACGTTCTTTCAAGTCTTCAACCATACCATGATCCCTCCCACTACAATGTACTTGCTCCAACTACCTGAAAGGCTCTTAACCCATTCTTTCCCTAGCTAACTTCTACTCATTCAGCTCTCACTTTTAATGTCACCTCCCCAGGAAGTCCATTGACATGCACTCCCTACCACTACTACCTAGGGTTTTTTTTTTAATGAGACTATGCTCCTTTCCTTCACAGCTATCTGTTTGACCTTACATATTTTTCTCATTATTTTGTTAACATCTGTCTCCCACTGGATAAGCTTTATGAATACATGGACTATATGTTTTTTTCACCATGGTGTCTTCAGAGCCTAGCATAACACTTAGCGTACTGTAGTGACTTAATAAATATTTTTTGAATAAATGAATAAATATAGTAATAAATATCTGGATTTTAGTAACAGTAACAAATTACAGGTAGCATGCCTTAGTGCTGATTGTGATACAACAAAGGGTATGACATTGCAGTTGACAATCACTCTTATAGAAAATAAATTACTCATCAAGAAGGTAATTCAGGAAAAGCACCATTTAAATAATAATAATAATAATAATGGCTAACATTTATCAAGTCTTACCACATACCACCTTAGTAATTACTTTATATACAATATTGTACTAAATTCTTGGAACAACCCACTAGAAGGAGGTACTATTATCATCTTCATTTAACTAGTGAAGAAAGCAAGTCAGAGAGAAGTTAAATGATGACCAAAGACACAAAATTAGGACAATGATGCCTAAGTCAGGCCCTCTTGGAAGAAAGAACTATGAGAATCAACACAGACCAACCTGTCCTATAACTGAAATTTCCACTAGCCATAAGAGTCACCGGGAAGGCTGACATCACGAGCAGAGCGTTCAGCTGGATATGAGGCCAGCCACCATGAGCTGGAAATGAACTACCCTTAACAGAAGCAACATGGAACCCTCCTCTGTTCCTGGTGCTGACGGCTCCACAGTACTGGAGGATGAGAGTGGGTGCCGTAGGAAACATGTTCTAGTGGCTGTTTCTGTTAGGAAGACATGAGCTCTCAATAAATGTAGTGAGATAAATTTTATGGTAAAGTACTTATCATAACTGGCATGCTATAAGAACTCAATAAATGTCAGCTATTATTATTGTCATCATTATTTAAATGTTAATTTTGCTGAATTGCCTCCTTGATAAGAAACTTTTATTTTCTACAGTGATTCTCAACTTCAATGTCAAGGCAGTTTGATGTATCACCATCATCTGTGAGATGTGCCATATGTAATTTATTACTGCTAATAAAAGCCAGAGGTTCGTTAAGGTATTCATTCATTTATTTCAAAAATGTTGAGTCTCTACAACTTGCTAGGTGCTTTGCTAGGTTGTAAAGACACAGTGATGAACAAAAACAGATATGATCCATGTGTTCACAGAGCTTACAATCCAGTGGGAGACAGATGTTAACAAAATCATCACACTAATAAATGTAAAATTGGAAACGAATAAGCACTGTGAGAGAAAAGAACACGGTTCTGTGACAAAGCCTGGATCAGTTTAAGTCACACTGGGATAAAGCCACCCGGCCTGAAAACCACAGGCTAAACATGAGCATTGTGAAGAGTCTCATAAAAGTGTACGGTCACTAAGAAGAACAGTGCTTAGGAATGAGCTTAGAAGATGGAGCCCAGATGGGCCTAAGTGGTAACAGTCATTCACAGTGAGACACTGAAACAGGTGAGGGCTATGCAGTAAATCTCTCAGGGGGCCATTAGTAAGACTAGTGTAGCAAGCTCCCACCCAGCCCACCTGCTATTACAGAAGCCTCCTCCACACCCAGTATCACTGCTAGTGGAAATAATGACTAAACATTCCCACCCCCTACCCTGAATTCCCTGTTCCCTCCTCAGGAGAGGACACCTGGATCAGGTGAATTCATCTATAAAATCTATTTGCCTAGAGCTAATATATGTAAGTGAACATTTGCCTAAAGCAGCTTTATCTGAAACCAAATTTGACAAAAACCAATTTACCTTCCTATCACATATGAATTCTTATAAATTTCACAAACATGAATTTTTATGTTAGTAGTACTATTAGGGGAAATCACCATTAAGTAGACTGGCCATTAGGCAAATTGAGTTTAGAATCATGTATTTTGGGCAAACTTGAAACACCGAAGCCCAATCTGCAGCAGTTCAAAAAGGTAGATGAGATGGCTCTGTGTCATAGTGCGTTCTCTCACTATCAATAAAACCCTACGAAGCTAATATACCCAGGGTCCCCCCCACCTTCCAAAACAACTAGCAGGCTTCAAAATTAATCAACTTATCCTGTGCTACCATAATTCCTGTTATGTTCTTCATCTCCAGAATGCCCAGGAGCTTCCTGGCCACCATCATCATGAAGCCGCCTTTATCGAATTTTTGATAAGCTCAGTTCATTCAGGTATCAAGGGGGCACAGCCACTGTAAACACTTTAAAAGTGTTCCTCAAACATGAGGGTGCACATGAGTCAACTTGTCAAAATGCAGGCTCTGATTCAGAAGGTCTGCTGGGGTCTGAGAGATGGCATTTCTAATAAGCCCCAGGCGACGCTCTTGCTGCTGGTCTGCAGGCCACACGATGAGCAGCAAGGTCTTATGAGATGAGTACGATTGTTAAGATG
The DNA here is from genome assembly GCF_043159975.1 of Macaca nemestrina. Classification (NCBI taxonomy): domain Eukaryota; kingdom Metazoa; phylum Chordata; class Mammalia; order Primates; family Cercopithecidae; genus Macaca; species Macaca nemestrina. The sequence goes on from NC_092136.1 coordinate 44,848,284, forward strand.
TGCAGGTTGAACTGGAGATGAAATTTACTAGATATGAGAAGGGAATTCTTCTCTGATCTTGGACATAAGAATGCAAGAAGATATCAGAAACTTACTCACATGTTTGTGGAGTTTGAAACAGTGATGCAAACTTTCTCTGAGAGAGTTTGCCAATGACTCTCAAACATTAAGAAAGCTTCAAAAGTCAAGTTCCCTAAAAAGGTGACTGCTATGATTGGATATGGTTTGTCCCCACCAAAACTCATATTGAAATTTGATCCCGTGTGGTGGTGTTGGGGGGTGGGGCCTAGTGAGAAGTGCTTGGATCATATGTATGTATCTCTCATAAATGAATGGATGCTATTCACACAGTAGTGAGTTCTTGCTATCCTGAGACTGGAAAAGTTCTCATAGGAGCAGATTAGTGATGGATTTGTGATAGAGTAACTGTTTTCCACACAAGGAATTTTACAAATCACATAAAATATATCCCTGCCTACCTTGGAAATGCATTGTTAAGAAAAGAGTTCCCCCCTTTTTATTACACCAACAGTCTACAAAAGCTATTTCAGGAGTTGGGCGTGGTGGCTCACGCCTGTAATCCCAGCATTTTGGGAGTCTGAGGCAAGCAGATCACCTGAGGTCAAGACTTCAAGACCAGCCTGGCCAACATGGTGAAACTGTGTCTCTACTAAAAATATAAAAAATTAGCCAGGCATGTTGGCACACACCTGTAATCCCAGCTACTTGGGAGGCTGAGGCACGAGAATTGCTTGAACCCAGGAGGCAGAGGACAGAAGAGAGAGCAAAAATAAGACCAGGTATTACTGAGGTGTTGCTCTCCATCTTTTCTCCTTCTTCCATAAACAGACGCACAGGAACACAGCTTCTCACTTCAGTGATTCAAAAGCACTCTCTCAGTTGAGGGCTGGAAAAAACTTTTTTTCTTTTTCTTTTTTTTTTTTTTTTTTTTTTTTGAGACAAAGTCTCACTCTGTCACCAGGCTGGCTCTCGGCTCACTACAGCCTCCACCTCCCAAGTTCGAGCAATTCTCCTGCCTCAGCCTCCCAAGTAGCTGTGATTACAGGAATGTGCCACCATACCCAGCTAATTTTTGTATTTTTAGTAGAGAACAGGTTTCACCATGTTCACCAGGATGGTGTCGATCTCTTGACCTCGTGATCCACCCGCCTCGGCCTCCCAAAGTGGGGGGATTACAGGCATGAGCCACTGCGCCCAGCCAAAATCCTTTATAAATTACCACTTTCTTTAATTACAAAATGAAAAATAAAAACTTCACAGTGAAGAATCCTGGAAGGCTCCACCTTAAAAAAGCAATCAAGGATAACATCACCAGTAATAAGATATAGCAATACAAGGAATCCTTTGACATGATGCACACAGAAAAGACAACATCATTCTATGGTATCCTTGCCAAAAAAAATAACAACTTAATCAGGAGAAAATGTCAGAAATTCAAACTAAGGGCCATTTTATAAAATAACTGGCCATACTCTTCAAAAGTGTCAAAGTCATGAAGACAGGAAAGTCTGACAAACTGTAACATTTTTGAGATTAAGAAGAAACAGCAACTAAATGAAATGTGGGCTGCACAAGATCCTGAAACAGAAAAACAAAATCCTATATTCATTAAAAAACAAACAAACAAACAAACAAAACTGGCAAAATTCAAACAAGGTGTGGAATTCGATTAATAGTCCTACAGCAGGATGGGCGCAGTGGCTCAGGCCTATAATTCCAACACTTTGAGAGGCCAAGGCAGGCGGATCATGAGGTCAGGAGTTCCAGACCAGCCTAGCCAAGATAGTGAAACTTTGTCTCTACTAAAAATACAAAAATTAGCTGGGCGCAGTGGCGGGCACCTGTAATCTCAGCTACTCAGAGGCTGAAGCAGGAGAATTGCTTGAACCCAGGAGGCAGAGGTTGCAGTGAGCCGTGATTGCACTACTGCACTCTAGCCTGGGCAACAGAACAAGACTCTGTTTCAAAAAAAATAGTCCTGCAGCAATATTAATTTCCTGATTATCATAATTTTACCATGGTTATGTAAAATGTTAATATATTAGAGGAAACTGGGTGAGAGATATATAAGACTTGCTGTATCATTTTTGCAACTTCCCTCTAAGTCTAAAATTAATTTCAAAGAAAAAGTTAAAAAAATAAATCACTGTCTTCTCTTCTAAGAGGCCAAGCCAAGGAAGCCAAGCCAGTGATTGACATCCCAATGGAAAATCTATTTTATCTTTCATACTTGCAAAAATAGAAAGACTGGATCCTCTGGACATTCTCCTTTGAATCATAGTTTTTTTCCCAATAAAATCTTGGCTCCTGGTTCTCCTTCTCATCTTCCTCAGCAACTGAGTTATTCTTATAATAAATCAAGAGAAGCCATCCACTCACCCAGGTTAGAATTGTGAAATCCACCTTCTATCTGTCACAGTTGCAGAAAAGTGAAACCCTTAAGAACAGACAGAAAGTGAGACACTAAAACTGACTCAAAGAAACTGACTGAAAAGAAAAAAAATATGATAAGCATAAAACAGCATTAAAATTATTAAGAGTTCCCCTGTCCTACATGAGATCGGGTGGACATCTGAGAGTGGGAAGGCCAGAATGCAGGCAGAAGCCAGAATGCAGTAGATCATGAATTTCTGGGTAAGAGGAACCCCAAGACAGTTCCACAAAGCCCTTACCTGCAGCGATCTCAACAAGAATTGAGCATGCACGAGGTCCCTAGGTTAAATTTTAGAAAAGTGCTAGGAAAATGGCTCCTCATACCAATCATTAAGGTAATGACAAACTTTAGGGTTTTTTCAATTATTAACTCTCTTCTGGGTTTCTAGGGTTTGCAAGTTATACGTGGAGACTACATTTCAAATATGGCTGATTTTAATAGATATTCCAAGAGTAGAACATGCAAGATAAATGAGATATTCAGAATACCTCATTTAAATCATGCCCTTTAAACTTAGGACAGAAAGCATGGGATCTAAACAATAATAACATTTGACAATTATTGAGCGCCTATGTGCCAGACATTGTCTTAAATCCTTAAAATATGCCCATTGGGCAGATATGATTATACCTAGCTTACAGATGAAGAAGCTGAAGTTCAAAGATATAAAGTAGTCCAAGAAAACACAACCAGTAAGTGGTAGATTCAAGATAGAAACCCAAGTTTACATAACACTAAAGACGCCCTGTCTGCTCCATGACACTATGTCTAGGATGTTGTAGAGGAAACGAAGTTTCTAGCACCAATAAAGAGATGCTGAGGCTGTTGGGAGTAGGTAGCATAGAGACAAGAGCAATTAGCAGTCTCCCTTTGGGACTAAGATATTTTTAATCTGTGGTGCCCATCACAACAGAGGGAAATCATTTAAACAGTTTTGCACAACCTCATCACTCCCCCACAGAGAATATTGTGTTTTCAAAAATAAGAAAGATAGTACACATTAACTTAGGATGGAAGAAAATCATAACCAATTTACTTTTCTTCTTGGCACAGAGCTAGGACTCATTTCCCAGCCTTTCTTGCTAAAAATACTAGGTGTGGCCATATGCTTGAGTTCCAGACAATAAAATGTCAGCAGAAGTAATTGATACGTGTGTACTGCTTCCAAGGCTGACCCTAAACCTCCTGCATGCAATCCTCTTTCTGGTTGCTGGAATAAAGACAACCCTCAGAAACACCTGGAATACCACATGTTGAAGATGGAAGAATGACAAAGTGGACAGAGTCTGGGCCTCTAACTCTCCACTAGAAGAAGATCTTCCCAGGCCAGATACCTAGCCAGAAATACCTGCATTGGTCTTTTATGTGAGCAACATATAAATATGGTACATGCCTAGCTAAAACTGTCAATGAGAAATAGTTCCTAATTATAAGCCTCAAAAATCCCTTCAAGCCATACAGAAAGAAAGACTTACTTTCTCCTGCTTCATTTGATAAGACGATAATGAGCACTGACAGTATCTACACAGCTTTGGCACAAGAATAAAAACATGAGTTTATTTTGACACTGGTCACCCAGGCTTTTCTGATCATGGTCCAGGGGGGTCCATGGAATTAGAAATTAGATACTAATGTTCATGCCTTGGCAGGCACCATTAGAATCCCCCATCTTACACATGAAAACATTTAGATTCAGATAAACCAAGCCATAGTTCTTTCTGCACTCCCACTGCGAAACCAGGGCTGTGTCTTGGCAATTCCAGCATAAAACTCTCAAAGGTATTACAGTTAAACTAACTGCCAGTGAGCAAGAGAGCCAGATCTGACACTCAGGTCTTCTGGGTGAATGTGTTATCACATATCGAAAACATTTAACACACAAAAGTATACCCTCAGCAAATGTTAGTTCCCTTCCCTTCAACTCAGCTAAATATAATCTCTCTACTGACATCCAGTCTGTCTCACTCTTCCATGCAAAGGTCTTGTTCACATGAACAAGCAAATTTAAGATACATCAGGCAAATACCCAGATTGGTTCCACCAAAGCTCATTCTTGCTTGGAGGGGTTTTTATGGCAGTAACTTCAGGGAAGGCAAGCTTTTATAGGTAAGCCTTTGGGTGATTTTCCTGAAGGGGTGTCAATCCCCCAATAAGTTCCTAATCCAGAATTGTGCACTAAAAAATAATTAACCAGAGAGGAGTGCCCAGGGAGGAGTCCAGGACCCTGTCAGTGAAAATCTGAAGAATGTTGGAGGCAGAGAATGCCAGCTGTCCCTTGGTGTGCACTCTCCCCTTTCCTTTAGTAACTGAATCTTACTGAAGCACATGGCCATCTAGAATAAAGGCCACATTCACCACCTTCCTTACAGCTAGGTATGGTCATGTGATCAAGCTCTCACTAGTGGGATATCAGTGAAAGTAATATGTGTAAGGAGAATGCTCTCGACTTCTTGTTCTCCTTCATGCTGGCATAGCGAGGGAATGAGACTGAATCATCAAGAACCACAGGCAGAGGGCCATAATACAGAAGAACCTAGTTTCTCAACCCTGTAAAGTTGTCACATAAACTCTGGACTACTATATTAGTCCATTCTCATGCTGCTAATAAAGACATTCCCAAGACTGAGTAATTAATAAAGGAAAGAAGTTTAATTGACACACAGTTCAGTACGGCTGGGGAGGTCTCAGGAAACTTCTGATCATGATGGAAAAAGAAACAAATACATCCTTCTTCACATGGTGGCAGGAAGAAGTGCAGAGCCAAATGGGGAAAGCCCCTTATAAAACCATCAGATCTTGTGAAAACTCACTCACTATCACAAGAACAGCATGGGGGACCACCTCCATTATCTATTCACCTCCCACAAGGTCCCTCTCCAAACACATGGGAATTACAATTCAAGATGAGATTTGGGTGGGGACACAGAGCCAGACCGTATCATTCCAGCCGTGATCCCTCCCAAGTTTCGTCTTTCTCACATTTCAAAACACAAATATGCCTTCCCAACAGTTCCCCAAAGTCTTAACTTATTTCAGCATTTGCCCAAAAGTCCAAGTCCATATTCTTATCTCAGATAATGCAAGTTTCTTCCACCTATGAGCCTGTGAAATCAAAAGCAAGTTAGTTACTTTCTAGATACAATGGAGGTACAGGTATTGGCTTAATACACCCATTCCAAATGGGAGAAATTAGCCAAAACAAAGAGGCTGCAGGCTCATGCAAGTTCGAAATACAATGAGGCAATAATTAAACCTTAAAGCTCCAAAATAATCTTCTTTGACTCCATGTCTTACATCCAGGTTACGCAGATGCAAGAGGTGGACTCCCAAGGCCTTGGGCAACTCCGCCCCTGTGACTTTTCAGGGTACTGCTCCCTTTCCAGCTGCTTTAATGGGCTGGCATTGAGTATCTGCAACTTTTCCAGGTTCATGGCACAAGCTGTGGGTAGATCTACCATTCTGGGATCTGGAGGACAGTTGCTCTCTTCTCAGCTCTACTAGGCAGTGACCCACTGGGGACTGTGTGTGGGGGTTCTGACTCCACATTTCCTTTCTGTACTGCCCTAGCAGAGGTTCTCCATGAGGGTTCTGTCCCTACAGCAAACTTTGCTTGGACATGAAGGCATTTCCATACAGACTCTGAAATCTAGGCGGAGGTTCCCAAACCTCAATTTTTGACCTCTGTGGACCTGCAGGCCCAATACCACATAAAGGCTGCCAAGACTTGGGGCTTGCACCCCCTGAAGCAATGGCCTGGCCCAGGAAACCATTTTTCTTTCCTAGGCCTCTGGACCTGTGATGGGAGTGGCTGCTGCTAAAGTCTCTGACATGCCCTGGAGACATTTTCCATATTGTCTTGGTGATTAACATTTGGCTGCTTGTTACTTATGCAAATTTCTGCAGCTGGTTTGAATTTCTCCCCAAAATTGATTTTTTCTATCGCAGTGTCAGTCTACAAACTTTCCAAATGTTTATGCTTTGCTTCCTCTTGAATTCTTTGCTGCTTAGAAATTTCTTCTGCCAGATATCCTAAATTATCTCTTTCAAATTCAAAGTTTCACAGATCTCTAGGGCAGGGGCAAAATACCAACAGTATATTTGCTAAAGCATAACAAGAGTCATGTTTACTTCATTTGCCAACAAGTTCCTCATCTCCATTTGAGATCATCCCAGCCGGGACTTCATTGTCCATGTTACTATCAGCATTTTGGTCAAAGCCATTCAACAATTCTCTAGGAAGTTCTAAACTTTCCCACATCTTCCTGTCTTCTAGGCCCTCCAAGTGTCTAGGAAGTTCCAAACTTTACCACATTTTCCTATCTTCTTCTGAGCACTCCAAACTGTTCCAACCCCTGCCTGTTACGCAGTTTCAAAGTTACTTCCACATTTTCAGGTATCCTTACAGCAGCAACTCACTCCTGACACCAATTTACTGTAGTAGTCTGTTCTCACACTGCTAATGAAGACATACTTGAGACTGTGTAATTTATAAAGGGAAGAGGTTTAATTAATTCACAGTTCAGCTTGGCTGGGGAGTCCTCAGGAAACTTGCATTCATGGCGGAAGGAGAAGCAAATATGTCCTTCTTCACATGGCAGCAGGAAGAAGAAGTGCAGAGCAAAGTAGGGGAAAGCCCCTTATAAAGCCATCAGATCTCATGAGAATGCATTCACTATCATAAGAACAGCATGGGGGGAGTCACCTCCATGATCTAATCATCTCCCATGAGGTCCCTCTCCCAACACATGGGATTACAATTTGGATTACAGTTCAAGATGAGATTTGGGTGAGGATGCAGAGCCAGACCATATTAACTACCTACATTCAAACTGCTGCAAGAAAGATAATTACCCTTCCATCTTGCTTAAATCATTGTTGTTTGAGTATTTGCTTCAGTAGTCATTCCCATATCCTAACCAATATAGACTGTGTGAGGCTGTCTGAGGTGCAGGTGCAGGGACATTTCTGAAGGATTTCCATGAGCCTTGGCTCGCCTTCCACCTCTGATTGGGTGGCTGTTTCCTCTCTACGGCCTTTTTGAGAGAGGGTATACAGTACAGCTGCCCTGCAGTGATTCCCACATACTTGGCAGAGTATTCACATTAGAATCACTTGGAAACTTATTTAAAACTGACATCCCCAGAACAAATTCCCAAGCACTGAGATTCAGGAGATTTATAACAATTTCCAAAATAGTATATTTAAAAGCTCTCCAGGTAATTAAAATATTCAGCTATGTCTTCTGTGCCTTCTGAAGTCCAAGGGGATTTGGCTAAACGTGTGGCAAACGACTCGATGTTTCCATGTGACCCTCCCTGCAGTCCTACTACTGCTGCCCCTTCCAGACTGATATGGTTTGACCCTGTGTTCCCACACAAATCTCATCTTGAATTGTACTCCCATAATTCCCGCATGTTGTGGGAGGGACCCAGTGGGAGATAATTGAATCATGGGGGCAGTTTCCCCCATACTGTTCTAGTGGTAGTAAATATAAATCTCACGAGATCTGATGGTTTTATCAGGGGTTTCTGCTTTTGCATCTTCCTCATTCTCTCTTTGCCTGCTGCCATTCATCTAAGACGCAACTCGATCCTCCTCACCTTCCACCATGATGAGAGGCTTCCCCAGCCACGTGGAACTGTAAGTCCAATTAAACTTCTTCCTTTTGTAAATTGCCCAGTCTCAGGTATGCCTTTATCAGCAGCTTGAAAACAGACTAATACACAGACCTTGTATTTTCTGCTGTTTACTGTACTATTTTCCTTCATGGTTCCTTTATGACCCTTGTCACTGGCAGAACTGTTCTCTTCAGCTTTCCAGGCCAAGCTCTTAGGTGTACCACCACAGCTCATGCCCTCCACTGAAAACTGGACCTGCTTTAGACCTCTTTATTCCCCACTGCATCATTCATTCATTCATTCAGTATATATATTACTACAAGACCAAGGTCTTTAAGCTGAGCACATAAGACAACCAATGATCTTACCACCTCCAATTTTCCAGCTTCATCTCCAACCTTTACCTTCCCATCCTGCATTGGTAAGCACTGTTCCCGGTGATTGGAATGTTCTTCTACTCCTGGATACCTGGCAAATCATACCCACTCTTCAAGACTCACCTCCATCATCCACATGAAGGACTATAAGAACTACCTTGCTACCCCTGACACTGGCGAACTGTCAAAATCTGCCAAAAATCAAGCTCCACAATTCTCATTTTAAACTGATCAATCTATTAAAATATCTCTGAGGTGTTTCACCCACCCACACCTGCAGGTCCTGGGCATACCGGCCCCAAGAATGACTCTTGCTCTAGCAAAAGGCGTCCTCTCTCAGAGAAAAAAAAAAAAAAGTTTGTCACATTCATTCAACCAAAATATACTAGACATTTATGCCATATCATGCCCTGCCAGGGAATGAAGGTAGAAAATGTAATCACCTGATTGCTAATGGCTTCCATCTGCTATACCATCTATTTGATTTCTTTCTGTGAGGACTTAATGTCTATTACCCAAGTGCTCTCTGAGTCCTGACTATGCCAGTTTACCAAGCCACTCCCTTGAGCTTAACTCTTCAACTTCTGCATGTCTCCTGGAGTCTTTCTGCCTGGTTTCCAACCTACTACTTTGCCTAGGAATCATTCTCGTGTATGCTCCCTGACCCTCAGTCTACTCTTCACTGCCAGTTATTATCTGCTCCTGTCCACTCCTAGACTGACTTGGGACACTCAGGGACCCAGTATGAGCTTAAGTAAACACAGTGGCCTGATTAAGCACTTTAATGTCCTTGGTAGAAGCCTCTTAGAACAAAAGAGAAAAATGGAAAAGAACTGGATGTATTACTACTGCCGACCCAGTGGGAGCTACAGAGAGGCCCTCAGCTAATCTCTTTGAGGGTATTAAATAAGAGCTTTCTTATGGTTCATCTTCATTTGCTAAGCAAGTGTTTCCCAGTAACATACAAATGAACAAGAGAGCAGCCCTGGTATTCGGATTAAGCAATATGTGAGTCACTACAGAACCCAGGCTGAGCCTGCTGGTACGTAAGTTATTGCTGCCCTTTTTAAAAATTTAATTAAAGTGTTTGAACATTATCTCACTTTAAAGATCTAGCTGCTGAGGCTCAATTAAAATTCCAAAGTGTCAGAGTGAGAAAAAGCCCCAAGTGGACATCTAACTTCATCCTGAGTTTTAAACATATGAAAACAGTTGGACATTTTACAATCATAACAAGTCCTTTTGGAGACGGACATTATTACCCTACAATCAATTCAAGATGTTTTACAATCCCTCTGCCAGCATGTGAAACCCTTGTGTACTTCATATAAGGAGCTGGTCATGAGCTGATAATACTCACTGCAGAAGAATGAATACATCCACACCTTCCCCAACCTCATCATAATCATACTTAAGCTCAATCAGGCACTTGACACATCTTACTGTAGTGTGGGAGCCTGAGAGCAAGTTGCTCAGTGGTAAACTCTCCCAGAAATGAGGCTGGCTAGTAATTTGTATTCTAGAGACAGGTGGAGGAAGAAGAAGGGTGGAGGAGGGAAAGGAGTAATGCATCATGCCTTTGTCTTTGATGTCACACCCATAATCGTTCCCTCCCTCCACCTTACTCTGCAACCCACAACTTCTCCACCTGGTAAACTCTGACTCATGCTTCAAGTCCCAGTTTAAATGCCATCTCCTCTATAAAGCCTCCTTTGACTTTTCCTGGAAGGGTTAATGGCTTCCTTCTCTTCCTGCTTCTCAATAGGGCAAATATTGATGGGGCCTCTACAAGGTGCCATGCATCGTTCAAAGTGCTTGGGATATAGCAGTGAACAAACCAAATAAAATTTCTGTACTTGAGTTGTTTATCTAACAGAAAAGAGAAAGAAACAAAATAAATATATATTGTATTAGGTGACAAGTTTATAAAACATAAATCAGGGTAATGGGGATATAGCACGGCAGGGGCAGAGAGGGGGCGATGCTACAGACAGCTATCAAGAAAGACTTCTCTAATAAGGTGTAAATCTGTGAAAGGAGATCTGAATAATTGGTGAGTCTATGAGGAAGAGGGTATTCTATACTTTGACAAGAAAAATAGGTACAAAGGGCTTGGGGCAGGGGCAAGAGGAAGCTGGACATGCCTGTGAATAACAGGGAGGCCATTGTGGCTGAGCTGAGTGACAATGTAGTAGAGGCAGGAGATGAGGTCAGAAAGGCAGGCAGGAGCCAGATCCCACAGAAACACAGCCTTGGTAAGGACTTTGGATTTTATTATGAATTAGTGGAGAAGGAATTTAAGAGTGCTAACCAAAGAAGTGGCATGATATTACTCATTTCTTTTATAATACATATTATGGTGTGCTGTAACTGTTGAGTGATCTGCCTCTCACAAGGGTACATCTCAATCTCCCCAGCTCCTAGCACAGCACCTAGTTTATAATAGGTATTTAATAACATTTTAGAGAAAAAAAGAGCAGAATGAATAAAAGACCGTAAACTGGCCACAGGCCTCCAGAGCATACAGGACTGTCTGCTTTCCACTATTTGTCAGGGAAGGATTAGCCTCATAAATTCTGTATATACCTGTGGTTACCTTATGTCATGCTTTCAAAACATCACCGTTCTCCAAGCACAAGAATAAGCAACTACTCTAGTCTCCGAGAAACAACAAAGCATTAAGAGTTGCCACTGAAAAAGGTTGCTCAACATTCCTGTAACCAGAAATTTGAGGTCATAAAATCAGCCTTCAAAACTAACATAGGGTCCAAGTTCCATTGTCACTGCAGTCTAGATTGAGAACCTTATCTCACTCTCCAGTAAGACTTACTAAAAATCCTCCTGAAGTCTGCCTGAAAGGTGCTCAAGGAATCAAACGGATCATCTCTTTGTCCCTTAGGCACCATACAACTATAGTTAATAACTCTTTATGTCCCCGGAGTCCTCTGAAAGATGAAAAATGAAACTATCTTTAACCCCTGGAGTTGCTGTACTTAACCATATTTCAAATCCTTTGCAAAAAAGTGGGAAAAGATCTCGACAAATTTTCATGGCTTTCTTCAAGTTTTAAGGTGTCTAAATTTCAACCAGATACAACCCACCCATTTCTGGGGTCTACACTGGCTTAATGAAGGGGAATTTATCAATAAAGGCTGAATGTTGTATTTTTCATTTACTGGACAGCTCAGAGGTTATTTATCTTACCCTCATCTGAAACTTTTAGACAATTTCAAAAGTCTCATGTAACAATCTAGAAACGGACATTGCAGTTGTCCAGCCCCCTTTCTGCCTCTGAATCTTGACAAGTAGAGAGCTCCCACGCATTGCCCTCAGTGGACCACAGGCCCAAGTGGGCATTAGACATCTTTGCAGCATTTGAACAAGAGCCTTTTTCAGGACGTATCTTATTGCTGACCTCAGAAAGACAAAGTACAGGTGCCAATCATGAATGCAACACTGTAACTGGTTTAAACCTCACCAAGCCTTTCCTCTCACTGCCTGTTCTCTGACAACCTCACCTGTTCCACTATGTTCAGGGGTCCAAGACTCTGCTGCTTTTATCTAGACTGAAAGTCCATCATGGCCTTGAATCAATGCTGCGCATGCAGGATTTTCCAGTGTTTGTTAGCATGCTAAGGCATTAAAAATACCTCCAAAGCACCGCATGATTAAAATAAGTTTGGGAAATGCTGGGTAAGTTTAAAGAGCCAGTAAAATATACTGGTCAAGAAAATGTGCTGAGGAGCCAGATACCTGGGTTTGACTCTGAGGTCCATCACTTTACTAGCTGGGTGACTCTTGGCAAAGCAGCCAACAATCTGTGCTTCAGTTTCCTCATCTGTGATGTGGGGGTAATAATACCTTACTGTTTTGTACAGATTAAATGCTACTACACATTTGAAGTACCTAGCACAGGGCCTAGCACTTTATGACATGATTTGAAGAGCTCTCAATATGCTAATATTTATTGTGATTTTCCAAGAAAGACAGTCATGCTTCCCACATGTATTTAATCTTATAACTCTTCTTTTCTAAGGGTGGCTTACATGCCCAGTGGCCCTTGGGACCCATTTGGGAAACTCCCCAACTTAGACAACGATATGTGCCCTAAGTCAGGCTAGAATTACATCAATCTCAACATATCCAACTCAGCAAAACTGTAATTACTACCATGAAGTAATACTAAAGGCAGGAGATGAAAAATGACATTTAAAGATAACTCACCACTTAAAATCATTAAATGTCTTCCCAATCTGATTTCAAATTCTTCAAATTTGGTTTTGCATTGTGACTCTGCCATTTTCTATCTGTATGACTTTGGACAAATTATTCAATTTATCTGAACAGCAGTCTCCTGAGTCCAAAGACTAAAAAAATAGCAGGGGTTGCTTCTCTTATATGGGATGAAACAGACTTCAAACCAACGACATTAAAAAAGGACAAAGAAAGACATTACATATGCTGAAAAGTCCAATTCAACAGGAAGACTTACTTGTCATAAATAGATATGCACCCAAAAATGGAGCACCCAGATTCATAAAACAAGTGCTTTTAGATCTACAAAAAGACTTAGAAAGACACATAATAGTTGGGGACTTCTTAGATCACTGAAAAAGAAAACTAACAAAGATATTCTAAACTTAAATTCAACACTTGACTAATTGAAACTAATAGACATTTATAGAATACTCCATCCATCAAACACAGAGTATACATTTTTCTCATCTGCACATGAGACATTCTCAAAGATCAACCACATGCTTTTCCATAAAGCAAGTCATACCAATGATAATCTCAGACCACAGTGGAATAAAAATAGAAATCAATACCAAGAAGATCTCTAAAAATCACACAACTACATGGAAATTAAACAACTAGTTCCTGAATGACTTTTGAATAAACAATGAAAATAAGGCAGAAATCAAAAAAAATTATTTAAAACAGAGACACAACATATCAAAATATCTGGGAGGAAGCAAAAGCAGTATAAAGAGGAAATGCCTACATCTAGAAGTTAGAAAGATCTCAAATCAACAATTAACATAACAGCCAGAGGAACAGAAAAGCAACAACAAACTAACTCCAAAGTAAGCAGAAGAAAATAAATAACTAAAATCAGGAGAGAACTAAAGGAAAGTGAGACCCAGGAATCCATACAAAGGATCAACAAAACCAAAGATTGGATTTTTGAAAGGATAAAGAAGATTGATAGACTGCTAGCTACACTAACAAAGAAAAAAAAGAGAAGATCCAAAAAAGCACAAACAGAAATCACAAGGGTGACATTACGACTGATATCAAAGAAATACAAAAGATCATCAGAGACTATTATGAACACCTTTATGCACACAAACTGGAAAATCTAGAGGAAATTGATAAATTCCTGGACATGCACAACTTCCCAAGATTGAATTAGGAAGAAACTGAAATCCTGAACAGACCAACATCAAGATCTGAAATTTAGTCAGTAAAAAAATTACCAAACAAAAAAAAGCCCTGGACCAGACAGACTCACTGCCAAATTCTACCAAACATACAAAGAAGAGTTGGTACCAATTCTACTGAAACTATTCCAAAAAATAGAGTAGGAAGGACTCCTCTCTAACTCATTCTCAGAAGCCAACATCACCCTGATACCAACATCTCGCAAAGACACAACAAAAAATGAAAACTACAGGCCAATATCACTGATGAACATAGATGTAAAAATTCTCAACAAAAAACTAGCAAACTGAAACCAGAAGCACATCAAAAACTTGATTCTTCATGCTCAAGTGAGATTTAATCCTGAGATGCAGTTGCTTCAATGTATGCAAATCAACAAATGTGATTTAACACATAAACAAAACTAAACACAAAAATCACATGATCATCTCAATAGATGTAGAAAAGGTTTTTGGTAGACTCCAATATCCCTTCATGATAAAAACCTTTAACAAGCTAGGCATGGAAAAAAATATACATCAAAGTAATAAGAGCCATCTATGACAAACCCACAGCCAACAACATTCTGAACAGGTGAACACTGAAGGTATTCCCTTTAAGAATTGGAATAAGACAAGCATGCCCATGCTCACCACTCCTATTCAACAGAACACTGGAAGTTCTAGCCAGAGCAATCTAGCAACAGAAATAAATAAAAGGCATCCAAATATGCAAAGAAGGATTTAAATTCTTTGTTGACAACATGATTCCATACCTAGAAAACACTAAAGACTCCATTAAAAGACTCCTATAAGTAATAAATGACTTCAGTAAACTTTCAGGATATAAAATCAATGTACAAAAATCAGCAGCATTTCTGTATACCAATAATGTTCGAACTGAAAGCCAAATCAAGAACTAAATCTCATTTACAATAGCCACACACACACACAAAAAAAAACCTAGGAATAAATCTAATCAAAACGAAAGATCTCTACGTGGACAACTACAAAACACTGTTAAAAGAAATCATAGATGACAGAAAGAAACAGAAAAACATTCCATGCTCATGGATTGGAAGAATCAACATTGTTTAAATGGCCACATTGCCCAAAGCAATCTATAAATTCAACGCTATTCCTAACAAACTAGCGATGTCATTTTTCACAGAATTGGAAAAAATTACTAAAATTCATATGGAACCAAAAAGAGCCCAAATAGCCAAAACAATACTAAGCAAAAAGAACAAAGCTGAAGGCATCACATTACCTGACTTCAAACTATGCTATAAGACTGTAGTAATAAAAACAACAAAGTACTGGTACAAAAACAGACACAGAAACTAATGGAACAGAATGGAGACCCTGAAAATAAAACCACACACCTACAATCATCTGATCTTTGATAAAGTTGACAAAAATAAGCAATGGCGAAAGGGATCCCCATTCATTAAATGTTGCCAGGATAACTGACTAGGCATATGCTGAAGAATGACACAAGACCCCTACACCTTTTACCATATATAAACATTAACTTAAGCTGGATTAAGGACTTAAATATAGGACCTCAAATTATAAAATTCCTAGAAGAAAATCTAGGAAATACCATTCTGGACATCGACTTTGGCAAATAATTTATGGCTAAGACCCTAAATGCAATTGTAACAAAAACAAAAATTAACAAGTGGGACCTAATTAAACTAAGAGCATCTGCACAGCAAGAGAAACTAGTAACAGATTAAAAGACAACCTACAGAATGGGAGAAAATACTTGCGAACTATGTATCTAACAATGGCGTAATAACTACAATCTATCAGGGACTTAAATCAACAAGCCAAAAACAACCCCATTTTAAAAACGGGCAAAAGACACGTACAGATGCTTAAAAGACGACATGCGAGTGGCCAAAAAATGTAAGAAAAAATGCTCCATATCACTAATCACTAGAGAAACGCAAACCACAGCCACGCATAGTGGCTCATGCTTGTAATCCCGGCACTTTGGGAAGCTGAGGCAAGTGGATCACCTGAGGTCAGGAGTTTGAGGCCAGCATGGCCAACATCAAATCTGTCTCTACTAAAAATACAAAACCCTGTGTCTACTAAAAATACAAAAATTAGCCAGGTGTGGTGGCAGGCACCTGTAATCCCAGCTACTCGGGAGGCTGAGGCAGGAGAATCACTTGAACCCGGGAGGCAGAGGTTGCAGTGAGCTGAGATTACGCCACTGCACTCCAGCCTGGGCAACAGAGAGAGACTTTGTCTCAAACAAAAAAAAAAGAAAAAAGAAAAGAGAGAGAGAGAAATGCAAACCAAAACCACAATGGGCCCATCTCACACTAATCAGAATGGCCACTATTAAAAAGTCAAAAAAATAATAGATGCTGCCAAGGCTGTGGAGAAAAGAGAACATTTACATACTGCTGGTAAGAATGTAAAGAATGTAAATTAGTTCAGCCACTGTGTAAAGCAGTTTGGCAATTTCTCAAAAAACCTAAAACTGAACTACCATTTGACTCAGCAATCCTTGTATATATCCTAACGAAAACAAATCTTTCTAACAAAAAGACACACAAGCTCACATGTTTATTACAGCACTAGTCACAACAGCAAAGACATGGAATCAATGTAGGTGCCCACCAACAGTGGACTGGATAAAGAAAATGTGGTACATAAACGCCATGGAATACTATGCAGACATAAAAAAAAAAATGAATGAAATTATGTCCTTTATAGCAACATGGATGTAGCTGGAGGGCATTATCCTACGTGAATTAACACAAGAACAGAAAACCAAACACTGCATGTTCTCACTTGTAAGTGGAAGCCGAACATCGGGTACATATGGACACAAAGATGAGAACCATAGACAGTGGGGACTATTTAGAGTGGTGGGAGGGTGGAGGCAAGGGCTGAGAAACTTCCTATTACATGCTGTGCTCAGCACCTGGGTGACAGGATCAGTTGTACTCCAAACCTCAGCATCACACAATATGCCAATGTAGCACACCTGCACATATACAGCATGAACCTAAAATAAAAGTTGAAATTTTAAAAAATACCTATCATATCTTGGTTGTGATAAAGACAAAATTAGATAATGAAGGTAAAACAATTAATATATACTAAGGATCAATCAAATTTGCTTCCCTTTTCATTATGTCTCAAGAGAAGTGCAAATTCAGCCTGAAAGCTGATACCACTTAAGGGTAGACAGACCAGCAGCTCCAGTTTTTAGCTCAAGATTCATCTGTGAACAATGCTGGAGTAAAAAAGCACAAAATGAATTCATTTTATCTTTTTAACAAACACATAATCATGTTTTGAATGCTGGAAATAGCTACGGAGCATTTCTACCTCTTGTTGGTTGGAATCAAGATAAACCCAAGACATTGAATGTATAATATTCAGAAAGAGATAAGTTTTTCCACATTCCCAAAGCTGAGAGCTGAGTACCCAGAATCAAATCAGAGCAGAACTAAAAGAGACAAATGAGCCAGCAATGGTTTTTTTATCACATCCTCTTCAAACTCATCATGTGTATCTACTAACTATTTCTACAGAGCCAATTCTGCTAAACCTACAATGACTATACAGACTTTCAAGGAAAGTTATTCTAGGATAATTTATTGTCCTATTTCCCAGTTAATCAACAACACATCCCAAGGATTCCATGATTTCAGAGACTAAACCCAATCTTCTGGATTAAGAATTATCTCTAAAGTCAGCCTAAAATTATTCATCAGAGTATATGTTCCCCAGACTCTAATTGGCCATAGAAAATATGGCCACCCACGGCCATAGGAAAAATGAAATGTCCCTGAAGTAACCTGTGGAAAACAATATAATGAAGCTTCAAAAATAAACTCTGTTTGGTCATCTTTTATCCCTCACCCCCTCTCACTCTTCTCCCCAAGTCCCCAAAGTTCACTGTATCATTCTTATGCCTTTGAGTCCTCAGAGCTTAGCTCCCGCATATCAGTGAGAATGTATGATGTTTGGTTTTCCATTCCTGAGTTACTTAACTTACAATAATAGTCTCCAATCTCATCCAGATCACTGCAAATGCTGTTAATTCATTCAATCAATTTAGCTTTCAGCTAGTTCCATCTTTTTCCTCTGCTTTCATCCTTTCTCAATTTGAAGAGTACCTAATCCCAACCATGATCTCTAAACTGACCTCCTCCTTTAATTAACAACAATAAATGCCAGCATGCTAAATTAATTCTTTGCACAACCACCTAAGAGCTCTCTCTAAAAATAACCATCTTCGCATGTTGCTTTACTGTATAAAGAAGAATTAATACCAATTCATGTCAAAATATTTAAAAAAAAAAAACTGAGAGAGAATTCTTCCAAACTCATTCTATGAGGCCAGCATTACACTGACAAAGTCAGAAAAGGATACACATATACAAAATTGCAAAAGCAAAAACGATAACATAAACTGCAGACCCATATCCCTGATGAACATAGATGCAAAAATTCTCAACAAAATACTATCAAAGTGAGTGCAACAGCACATCAAAAAAGATCCTTCACAATTATCAAGTGGGATTCATCCCAGGGATGCAAGGATGGTTCACCATATGCAACACAATAAGCATAATGCAGCACATGAACAGAATGGAGGGAAAAAAATATGATCATCTCAATAGGTGCAGAAAAAGTGTTTTATAACATTTAACATTCCTTTATGTTGAAAATTCTCAACAAATTAGGTATAGAAGGTACACACCTCAACATAATAAAGGTCATATATAACAAACTCACAGCTAACATCATACGCAATGAAGAAAAGCAGAAATCTTTCTCTCTACAATCTGGAACAAGATAATCTGGACAATCTGTCACCACTTTTGTTGAACATATTACTGGAAGTCCTAACCTAAATAATAAAGCAAAATAAAGAAATAAAGAGGATCCAAACTAAAAGGGAGAAAATTAAATTGTCCTTATTTGCAGACAACACAGTTTTAAATATATAAAACCTCAGAGACATCACCACAAAAACTGAAAGAACTAATAAATTTGATAAGGTCTCAGGCTACAAAGTCAACAGGCAAAATTAGTAACATTTCCATATTCCAACAATTAATTATTTGAAAAAGAAATTAAGAAAGCAATCCAATTTACAATAACTACCAAAAAAATTACCCAGGAAAAAATTTAACCCAGGATGTGAAAGATCTCTACAATAAAATCTATAAAACATTGATGACAGAAATTGAAGAGGACACAAAAAATAGAAAGACAGTCAAATTTCATTAATTGGAAGAATTAATATTGTTTAAATGTCTACAGATTTCATGCCATCCCTATCAAAATACTAAGGACATTCTTCACGGACACAGGGAAAAAAATCCTAAAATTAGTATAGAACCACAAAAAATCTCAAATAGCCAAAACAATCTTGAGCAAAAAGAAAGCTAGAGGCATCACACTACCTCGCTTCAAAACATACTACAAAGATATGATAACCAAAACAACATGATACCAGCATAAAAACGACATGCAACAATGGAAAAGGATTTGAAACAAAGTTGTTGAGTAAACACAATGGAGACTGGACAGTCTCTTCAATAAATGATGCTGGAAAAACTGGATACCCAAATGTGAAATAATAAAATTAGACCCTTTTTTCTTAATATATACAATAATTAACTCAAAATGGGCCAAAGACATAAGACCCTAAACTATGAAACTATTAAAAAGAAAACATGTGAGAAAGCTCCATGATAGTGGTCAAGGCAAGGACTTTTTGGATAAAAGCTCAAAAGCATAATCAATAAAAGCAAACATAGACAAATAGGATTGTATCAAACTAAAGGCTTCTGCACATCAAAGGAAGCAATCGACAGAACAAAGAGACAACCTACAAAATGAAAGAATATATTTGCAAACTATGCATCTGATAAGGGGTTAATATAAAAAATATATGAGAAACTCAAAAAACTCATTTAAAAAAAACCCACTTACTTCTACATTGCTGGTGGGAATAGAAACTAGTACAGCTGCTATGAAAAACAGTGTGGAGATTCCTTAAAGAACTAAAGTAGAACTACCATTTGATCCAGCAATCCCACTACTAGGTATCTACCCAGAGGAAAAGAGGTCATTACACAAAAAAAGAAACTTGCACACGCATGTTTATAGCAGCACAATTAGCAATTGCAAAGTCATGGAACCAACCCAAATGCCCATCAATCAACAAATGGATAAAGAAACTGTGGTATATATATTATGGAATATTACTCAGCCATAAAAAGGAATGAATTAACAGCACTTGCAGTGATCTGGATGAGACTGGAGACTATTACTGTATGTAAAGTAACTCAGGAATGGAAAACCAAACATCATACGTTCTCATGGATATGTGGGAGCTAAGCTCTGAGGATGCAAAGGCATAAGAATGATACAGTGGACTCTGGGGACTTGGGGAGAAGAGTGAGAGGGAGTGAGGGATAAAAGATGACAAATATGGTGCAGTGTATATTGCTCAGGTAATGGGTGCACCAAAATCTCACAAATCACCACTAAAGAGCTTACTCGTGCAACCAAATACCACCTGTACCCCCAATAACTTATGGAAAAATTAAAATAAATAAAATAAATGAAAAATGATTTAAAGCCCAGTTAACAAATAGGCAAAAGACCTGAGTAGACATTTCTCAAAAGAATACATACAAATGGCTAACAGATATATGAAAAAAAAATAAAAGCTTGACATCACTAATCATCAGGGAAATACAAATTAAAACTACAATGAGATACAAAGGATACTCTCAAAATATTAAAAGATAGCAAGTGCTGGCAAGGATGTGACGAAAAAGGAATCCTCACACACTGCTGGTAGGAATGTAAATTAGTACAGCCATCATGGAAAACAGTATGAAGGTTCCTCAAAAAACTAAAAATAGAACTACCATATGATCCAGCAATCCCACTACTGAGTACATATACAAAGGAAATGAAATCAGTATGTCAAAGAGATATCTGCACTCCCATGTTATTGCAGCATTATTCACAATAGCCAAGATATGCAATCAATGTAAATGTCTACCAATGAATAAATGCATTTAAAATATGTGGTATATATACACAATGGAATACGATTCAACCATAAAAAAGAAGAATAAAATTCTGTCATTTGTGGCAACTTAGATGAACCTGAAAGACATTAAGTGAAATAAGCCTGGTAGACAGAGGCAAATACAGCATGATCTCACTTACATGTGGAATCTAAAAAGCTATTCACAGAGAAGTAGAGAGTAGAATTGTGATTACCAGATGATGGGAAGGGGAGGAAGCAAGGAGAGAAGGAAAGAGATTGGTCAACTTTTACAAAGCTACAATTAGATAGAAAGAACAAGTTCTGGTGTTCTATTGTATAGTTGGATAACTAAACTTAACAATAATGTATTGTATATTTCAAAATAGCTAGAAGAGGTTTTTAAATGTTCTCAACACAAAGAAATTATAAATGTTTAAGATGATTGATATGCTAATCACCCTGGTTTGATAATTACATAATGTACACATATATAGAAACATCACATTGTACCCCATAAATATGTACAATTATGTGCCAACCATACTTTTTTAAAAAGAATTTTAAATAATATTTGTTGATTCCGTTAGAATAGCAATAATAAAACTACTTAAACAAAAACACTTCACCAACACCCAAACCCTTACCCATTGGTAAAAATCTTCAAGCGCCCTTCCAATCTTATTTCAAATTCTTCAGGAGAAGGTGAAGCAAGATGCCTGAATAGAAGCCTACACCAATTATCTTCCCTGCAATAACACCAAATTTAACATCTATCTATACACACACACAAAAAAGCATCTTTATAAGAACCAAAAATCAGGTGAGCAATCACAGTACCTGGTTTTACTTCATATCACTGAAAGAGGCACTGAAGAAGGTAGGAAAGACAGTCTTGAATTGCTGACCCTATCCCTCCCTCAACCCCCAGCAGCAGCCACATACCAAAAAGAATCTATGCACTCAGGAGAGACAGAGTACAATGACTGTGGGGCTTTGCATTGGAACTTGGTGCTGCCAATGGGCAGAACTCAGCCAATGCCCACAGTGGGAGCATTTAGTCAAGCTCTAGCTAGAAGGGAATCCCTGATCCCAGTGGTCAGAATCTGAATTTCAGCAAGCCTTGCCACCATGGGCTAAAGTCTCTGGGTTCCTAAATAACCACGAAAGGCAGTCTAGGCCACAAGGACTGCAATTCATAGGCAAGTACTAATACTGTACTGCACTCAGAGCCAGCTAACTTGGGGGCCATGTGACCTATTAGACACCAGCCAGTGTGGCCAAGGGAGTGCTTGCACCAGCCCTCCCCCAATCCCAGGCAGTGCAGCTCACAGCTCCAGGAAAGACTGCTTCCTTCTGCTTCAGGAGAGGAAATGGAAGGCTAAAGAAGACTTTGTCTTGTAACTTGGATACCACCTCACTCACAGTAGTATAAGACACCAGGCAGAGTCCTGAGGCCCCCATTCCAGACCCTAGCTCCCAGATGATATTTCTAGATACACCTTGGGCCAGAGGGGAACCTGCTGAAGTGAAATAAAGGACCAAGTCCAGGCAGTATTCATCACCTGCTAATTAAAGAGCCCACGGACCATGAATGAGCCTTGGATGAGACTCTGAGACATGCTGGCTTGAGGCAAGACCCAGCACAAATTCACAGCTGAGGAGAGACTCCTTCTACTTGAGAAAAGCAGAGGAAAGAGTAAAAAGGATTTTATCTTATAGCTTAGGTACCAGCTTGGCCACAATGGGATAGAGCACCAAGAAAGCTATTGGGGTCTCCAGTTCCAGGCTGTGGTTCTTAGATGGCATTTCTGGAACTAACCTGGGCCAGAGAGAAGCCCATTGTCCTGAAGGATGAGTCCCAGGCCAGAGAGCATTCATCACAAGCTGACTGAAGAGGCTTTGGGCCTTAAGGGAACATTGGTGGTAGCCTGGCACTACTTCCCATGAGCCTGTGGTGGTGGTGGACAGAGGAAAAGATTCTTCCACCTGGGAAAACGGGAAGGAAAACTGGGAAGATTCTTTGTCTTGCATTATGGGTGCCAGCTCAGTCACAGGTAGATAATGCACCAGGCAGCTTTCTAAGGTTTCTGACTACAGGGTCTGGCTCCCAGATGGAATCTCTGACCCACCCAGGGACCAGGGGAACTTGCTGCAAAGAAGGGAAGAGCACAAACCTGGCTGGCTGTACCACCTGCTGATTGCAGAGCCCTAGGGCCTTCAGCAAACATAGGCAGTAGACAGGGAGGGTTATAGTAAGCCTTGGGCAAGACCCAGTGTTGTGCTAGCTTTATTCTGACTCAACATAATCCCGGTGGCAGTGACCACAGGGTGCTTCTGTCCCCCTTCCCCCAGCTCCAGACCACTCGGAACAGAGAGGGAGACTCCATTTTTGGGTGGAGAAAATAAGAGAAGAGAACAAGAGTCTCAGCCTGGCAATCCAGAGAATTCTCCAGATCTCATCCAAAAACCACCATAGTCGTACCTCTATGAGTCTGCAAGAACTAAAGCATTATTGGGTTTAGGGTGCCGCCTAATGCAGACTCAGCTACAGTGAACAAAAACATAGATCACAACACCCAAGTCCCTTCAAATACCTGGAAATCCTTCACAAAAGGATAGGTACAATCAAGCCCAGACTGTGAAGACTACAATAAATACCTTCAATGCCCAGGAACTGATGAATAACCACAAGCATCAGGACCATCCATGAAAACATGACCCCACCAAAAAAAACTAAATAATGCACCATGGATCAAACCCAGAGAGACAGAGATACGTGACCTTTCAGACAGATAATTCGAAATAGTTGTTTTAAGGAAAGTCAAAGAAATTGAACATAATGCAGAGAAGGAATTCAGAATCCTTTGTTAAAATTAATTTAACATCAAAGTCTTTTAATGGCAGAACTGATCAAGGAGAAGAAACAATTAGTGAACTTGAAGACAGGGTATTTGAAAATACAGAGCCAGAGAAGACAAAAAATAAATAAATAAATAAAACAGTAAGAAGCACACCTACATGATCTAGAAAATAGCTTCAAAAGGGCAAATCTACGAGTTATTGGCCTTAAAGGAGAGGTAAAGAGAAAGGTAGGGGGAGAAAGTTTAGTCAAAGGGATAATAACAAGGAGCTTCCCAAACTCCTTGAGAAGTTTAGAGAAAAAAGAGCAAAAATAAATGAACAAAACCTCCAAGAAATAAGGGACTATGTGAAAAGACCAAATCTATCTCTGATTGGTGTACCTGAAAGTGACGGGGAGAATGGAACCAAGCTGGAAAACACTCTGCAGGATATTATCCAGAACATCTCCAACATAGTGAGGCAGACCAACATTCAAATTCAGGAAATACAGAGAATGCCACAAAGACACTCCTCGAGAAGAGCAACTCCAAGACACGTAATTGTCAGAGTCACCAAAGTTGAAATGAAGGAAAAAATCTTAAGGGCAGCCAGAAAGAAAGGTTGGGTTACCCACAAAGGGAAGCCCATCAGATTAAAAGCAGATCTCTCAGCAGAAACTCTGCAAGCCAGAAGAAAGTGGGGGCCAATATTCAACATTCTTAAAGAAAAGAATTTTCAACCCAGAATTTCATATCCAGCCAAACTAAGCTTCATAAGGAAGGAGAAATAAAATCCTTTACAGACAAACAAATGCTGAGAGATTCTGTCAAAACCAGGCCTACCTTACAAGAGCTCCTTGAAGGAAGCACTAAACATGGAAAGGAACAACCAGTACCAACAACTGCAAAAACATGCCAAATTGTAAAGACCATCGATGCTAGGAAGAAACTGCATCAACTAACGAGCAAAATTAACCTGCTAGCATCATAATGACAGAATCAAATTCACACATAACAATATTAACCTTAAATGTAAACGGGCTAAATGCTCCAATTAAAAGACACAGACTGGCAAATTAAATAAAGAGTCAAGACCCATCAGTGTGCTGTATTCAGGAGACCCATCTCACGTGCAGAGACACACATAGGCTCAAAATAAAGGGATGGAGGAGGATCTACCAAGCAAATGGAAAACAAACAAAAGCAGGGGTTGCAATCCTAGTCTCTGATAGACTTTAAACCATCAAAGATCAAAAGAGACAAAGAAGGCCATTACATAATGGTAAAGGGATCAATTCAACAAGAAGAGATAACTATCCTAAATAAATATGCACCCAGTACAGGAGCACCCAGATTCATAAAGCAAGTCCTTAGAGACCTACAAAGAGACTTAGACTCCCATACAATAATAATGGGAGACTTTAACACCCCACTGTCAACATTAAACAGATCAACGAGACAGAAAGTTAAAAAGGATACCCAGGAATTGAACTCATCTCTGCACCAAGCAAACCTAATAGACTCTACAGAACTCTCCACCTCAAATCAACAGAATATACATTCTTCTCAGCACCACATCACATGTATTCCAAAATTGACCACAGAGTTGGAAGTAAAGCACTCCTCAGCAAATGTAAAAGAAAAGAAATTATAACAAACTGTCTCTCAGACTACAGTGCAATCAAACTAGAACTCAGGATTAAGAAACTCACTCAAAACCGCTCGACTACATGGAAACCGAACAACCTGCTCCTGAATGACTACTGGGTACATAACGAAATGAAGGCAGAAAGAAAGATGTTCTTGGAAACCAATGAGAACAAAGACACAACATACCAGAATCTCTGGGACACAATTAAAGCGTTGTGCAGAGGGAAATTTATAGCACTAAATGCCTACAAGAGAAAGCAGGAAAGATCTAAAATTGACACCCTAACATCACAGTTAACGGAACTAGAGAAGCAAGAGCGAACATGTTCAAGAGCTAGCAGAAGACAAGAAATAAGCAAGATCAGAGCAGAACCGAAGGAGACAGAGACACAAAAAACCCTTCAAAAAATCAATGAATCCAGAAGCTGGTTTTTTGAAAAGATCAACAAAATTCATAGTCTGCTAGCAAGACCAATAAAGAAGAAAAGAGAGAAGAATCAAATAGACATAATAAAAAATGATAAAGGGGATATCACCACCGATCCCACAGAAATATAAACTACCATCAGAGAATACTATAAACACCTCTATGCAAACAAACTAGAAAATCTAGAAGAAATGGATAAATTCCTGGACACATACACCTCCCAAGACTAAACCAGAAAGAAGTTGAATCCCTTAATAGACCAATAATAGGTTCTGAAATTGAGGCAATAATTAAAGTCCTACCAACCAAAAAACCACAACCATATGGATTCACAGCCAAATTCTACCAGAAGTACAAAGAGGAGCTGGTACCATTCCTTCTGAAACTATTCCAATTAATAGAAAAAGAGGGAATCCTCCCTAATTCATTTTATGAGGCCAACATCACCCTGATACAAAAGCCTGGCAGAGTACACAACAAAAAAAGAGAATTTTAGACCAATATCCCTGATGAACATTGATATAAAAATCCTCAATAGAATACTGGCAAACCAAATCCAGCAGCACATCAAAAAGTTTATCCACCATGATCAAGCTGACTTCATCCCTGGGATGCAAGGCTGGGTCAACATACACAAATCAATAAACGTAATCCATCATATAAACAGAACAAAAGACAAAAACCACATGATTATCTCAAGAGATGCAGAAAAGACCTTTGACAAAACTCAACAGCCCTTCATGCTAAAAACTCCTAATAAACTAGGTATTGATGGGATGTATCTCAAAATAATAAGAGCTATTTATGACAAACCCACAGCCAATATCATACCGAAAGGGCAAAAACTGGAAGCATTGCCTTTGAAAACTGGCACAAAACAGGGATGCCCTCTCTCACCACTCCTATTCAGCATAGTGTTGGAAGTTCTGGCCAGGGCAATCAGACAAGAGAAAGAAATAAAGGGTATTCAATTAGGAAGAAAGGAAGTCAAATTGTCCCTGTTTGCAGATGACATGACTGTCTATTTAGAAAATCCCATTGTCTCAGCCCAAAATCTCCTTAAGCTGATAAGCAACTTCAGCAAAGTCTCACAATACAAAATCAATGTGCAAAAATCACGAGCATTTTTATACACCAATAACAGACAAACAGAGAGCCAAATTATAAGTGAACTTCCATTCACAATTGCTTCAAAGAGAATAAAATACCTAGGAATCCTACTTACAAGGAATGTGAAGGACCTCTTCAAGGAGAACTACAAATCACTGCTCAACGAACTAAAAGAGGACACCAACAAATAGAAAACACTGCATGCTCGTGGATAGGAAGAATCAATATCATGAAAATGGCCATACTGCCCAAGATAATTTATAGATTTAATGCCATCCCCATCAAGCTACCAATGACTTTCTTCACAGAATCGGAAAAAACTACTTTAAAGTTCATATGCAACCAAAAAAGAGCCCACATTGCCAAGACAATCCTAAGCCAAAAGAACAAAGCCTGGAGGCATCACACTACCTGATTTCAAACTATACTACAAGACTACAGTAACCAAAACAGCATGGTACTGGTACCAAAACAGAGATATAGACCAATGGAATTAGAATAGAGCCCTCGGAAATAATACCACACATCTACAACTATCTGATCTTTGACAAAGCTGACAAAAACAAGAAATGGGGAAAGGATTCCCTATTTAATAAATGGTGCTGGGAAAACTGGCTAGCCATATGCAGAAAGCTGGAAATTGGATCCCTTCTTTACATCTTATACAAAAATTAATTCAAGATGGATTAAAGACTTAAATGTCAGACCTAAAACCATAAAAACCCTAGAAGAAAACCTAGGCAATACCATTCAGGACATGGGCATGGGCAAGGACTTCATGACTAAAACACAAAAAGCAATGAAACAAAAGCCAAAATTGACAAATGGGATCTCATTAAACTAAAGAGCTTCTTCACAGCAAAAGAAACTACCATCACAGTGAACAGGCAACCTACAGAATGGGAGAACATTTTTATAATCAACCCATCTGACAAAGGGCTAATATCCAGAATCTACAAAGAACTTAAATTTACAGGAAAAAATCAAATGACCCCATCAAAAAGTGGGCAACAAATATGAACAGACACTTCTCAAAAGAAGACATTTATGCAGCCAACAGACATGAAAAAATGCTCATCATCACTGGCCATCAGAGAAATGCAAATCAAAACCACAATGAACTACCATCTCACACCAGTTAGAATCACAATTACTAAAAAGTCAGGAAATAACAGGTGCTGGAGTGGATGTGGAGAAATAGGAACACTTTTACACTGTTGGTGGGACTGTAAACTAGTTCAACCATTGTGGAAGACAGTGTGGTGATTCCTCAAGGATCTAGAACTAGAAATACCATTTGACCCAGCCATCCCATTACTGGGTATATACCCAAAGGATTATAAATCATGCTGCTATAAAGACACATGCACATGTATGTTTATTGCAGCACTATTCACAATAGGAAAGACTTGGAACCAACCCAAATGTCCATCATTGATAGACTGGATTAAGAAAATATGGCACATATACCCCATAGAATAGTATGCAGCCATAAACAAGGATGAGTTCATGTCCTTTGCAGGGACATGGATGAAGCTGGAAACCATCATTCTGAGCAAACTATCACAAGGACAGAAAACCAAACACCAAACACCACATGTTCTCACTCATAGGTGGGAATTGAACAATGAGAACACTTGGACACAGAGTAGAGAACATCACACACTGGGGCCTGTAGTGGGGTAGGGGGAGGGGAGGGGGCAGGGATAGCATTAGGAGATATACCTAATGTAAATGACGAGTTAACGGGTACAGCACACCAACATGGCACATGTATACCTATGTAACAAATCTGCACGTTGTG
Organism: Macaca nemestrina; assembly: GCF_043159975.1. Lineage (NCBI taxonomy): Eukaryota > Metazoa > Chordata > Mammalia > Primates > Cercopithecidae > Macaca > Macaca nemestrina. Next base: position 44,877,042 of record NC_092136.1, read on the forward strand.
CACATGTATCCTAGAGCTTAAAGTATAATAAGAAAAAAAATACACATCAAATTTTTAAGACTTAATACCACAAAAAAAAAAAGAAAGAAAGAAGAAGAAGAAGATAACCTGAAGGCATTTAGTAATCAAGCTCCCAAAGGTCAAGGATAAAGAAAGGATCCTAAAGGCAGCAAGAAAAATGAAACAAACAACATACAATGGAGCTCCAATACATCTGGCAGCAGACTTTTCAGTGGAAACCTTATCGGCCAGGAGACAGAAGTATGACATATTTAAAGTGTTGAAGGAAAGAATCTTGTATTCTAGAATAGTATATCTGACACACACACACACACACACACACACACACACACACACACACAAATGCTTTACACATGAAGGAGAAATAATGACTTTCCCAGATAAACAAACCCTGAGGGACTTCATAAACACCAGAACTGTCCTATAAGAAATCCTAAAGGGAGTTCTTCAATCTGAAAAAAAGGACATTAATAAGCAATAAGAAATCACTGAATGTACAAAATTCACTGGTATTAGTAAGTACACAAGAAAAACACAGGAAATTATAACACTGTAATTGTGGTGAGCAAATTACTAATAATTTAAGTAGAAAGACAAAAAGATGAACCAACCAAAACTAATAACTGTAACAACTTTTCAAAACAGAGACAGTATGATAAGATATAAATAAAACAAAACAAGATAAAAAGTGAGAGGATGATGTTAAAGTGCAGTTTTTATTACTTTTCTTTTGCTTTTTTGTTTATGCAATCAGTGTTAAGTTGTGATCAGCTTAAAATAATGGGTTGGCCGGGTGCGGTGGCTCACACCTGTAATCCCAGCACTTTGGGAGGCCAATGTGGGCAGATCACAAGGTCAGGAGATCCAGACCATCCTGGCTAACACAGTGAAACCCCATCTCTACTAAAAATACAAAAAATTAGGCAGGTGTGGTGGCAGGCACCTGTGGTCCCAGCTACTCGGGAGGCTGAGGCAGGAGAATGGTGTGAACCCGGGAGGCAGAGCTTGCAGTGAGCCAAGATCACACCACTGCACCCCAGCCTGGGCGACACAGCAAGACACCATCTCAAAAAAGAATAAAAATAATAATAAAATAATGGGTTATAAGATATTATTTGCGAATCTAAAAGCACAGCAGACACACACAAAAAATTAAAAGCAAGAAATTAAAACATAACACCAGAGAAAACCACCTTCACTAAAAGGACGACAGGAAAAAAAGAAAGATGAAAGAGAACAGCACAAAACAACTAGAAAATAAATAACAAAATGCAGGAATACATACTTATTTATCATTAACATTGAATGTGAATGGACTAAACTCTCTAATCAAAAGACATAAAGTGCCCGGCTGAGTTGTAAAACAAAAACAAAAGCAAACAAAAACCAAGACCAACAATCTGTTGCCTACAAAAAACACACTTCACCTATAAAGACACACATAGACTGAAAATAAAGGAATGGAAAAAGATATTCCGTGCCAATGGAAACCAAAAAAGAGCAGGAGTAGCTATAGTTATATCAGATAAAATACATTTTAAGACAAAAACTATAAAAAGTACAAAGAAGTTTATTATATAATAATAAAGATTAAGCAAGAGAATATAACAATTGTAAATATATATGCACCCAACACTGGAACACCCAGATATGTAAAGCAAATATTATTAGAGCTAAAAACAAAGACAGATCTCAATAAAATAATAATTGAAGACTTGAACACTGTACTTTCAGCATTAGACAGATTATTCAGATAGAAAATCAACAAAGAAACATGGGACTTAGTCTGCACTATAGACCAAATAGACCTAATAGATTTTTACAGAACATTTCATCCAAAGGCTACAGAATACATATGCTTCTCCTCAGCACATGGATAATTCTTAAAGGTAGACTACATAATAGACAACAAAACAAGTCTTAAAACATTCAAAAAAGCTGAAATAATATCAAGTATCTTCTCTTACCATAATGAAAAAAAATTAGAAATCAGTAACAAGAGGAATTATGGAAACTATATAAACACATGGAAACTAAACAATATGCTCCTAAACGACCAGTGGATCAATAGTTTAAGAATAAAATTGCCTGTAATCCCAGCACTTCCGGAGGCCGAGGCGGGTGGATCACCTAAGGTCAGGAGTTCAAGACCAGCCTGGCCAACATGGCGAAACCCTATCTCTATTAAAAATACAAAAATTAGCCAGGCATGGTGGCACGTGCCTGTAGTCTCAGCTACTTGGGAGGCTAAGGCAGGAGACTTGCTTGAACTTGGGAGGCAGAGGTTGCAGTGAGCTGAGATCGCACCACTGCACTCCAGCCTAGGTGACAGAGCGAGACTCCATCTCAAAAATGGATAAATAATTAAGAATAGAATTGAAAAAAAATTTTGAAACAAATGATAATGGACACACAACATACCAAAAACCTACATGATACAGCAAAAGCAGTAGTAAGAAGGAAGTTTATAGCTATAAGCACCAATTTATTAGTAAAGGTTCTCTAGTGGGGCAGAGGTAATGGAATATATATATATATACACACACACACACACACACATATATATGAGTTTATTAAGTATTAACTCACACAATCATAAAGTACCACAATAGGCCATCTGCAGGCTAAGGAGCAATGAGAGTCAGTTCGAGTTCCAAAGCTGAAGAAATTGGGAGTCCGATGTTCGAGGGCAGGAAGCATCCAGCTTAAGAGAAAGATGTAGGCTGGGAGGCTAGGCCAGTCTCTCTTTTCACAGTTTTCTGCCTGCTTATATTCTAGCCATGCTGGCAGCTGACTGGATTGTGCCCACCCAGATTAAGGGTGGGTCTGCCTTTGCCAGCCCACTGACTCTAATGTTAATCTCCTTTGGCAACACCTTCACAGACACACCCAGAATCAATACTTTGAATCTTTCAATCCAATCAAGTTGACACTCGGTATTAACCATCACAGCCAACATAAAAAAAAAAAAAAATAGAAAAATTTCAAACAACTTAATCATACATCTTAAAGAACTAGAAAAGCAAGACCAAACCAAACTCAAAGTTAGTAGATGTAAAGAAATAATAAAGATCAGAGCAGAAACCAATGAAATTGAAACGAAGAAACAATACAAAAGATCAAGGAAAGAAGTTAATTTTTGAAAGGATAAACAAAACTAACAAATCTTTAGCCAGATTAATTGAGAAAAAAGAGATAATAAATAAAACCAGAGATGAAATAGGAGACATTATAACTGATACTGCAGAAATTCAAAGGATCATTAGAGGCTGCTATATGCCAATAAATTTGAAAACCTAGAAGAAATGGATAAATTCCTAGACAGATACAACCTTCCAAGACTGAACCATGAAGAAACCCAAAATATGAACATACCAATAATAAGTAATGAGATAGAAGCCGTAATGAAAAATCTCCCAGCAGAGAAAAGTGCAGGATCCAATGGCTTCACTGCTGAATTTTGCCAAACATTTAAAAAAGAACTAATACCAATCCTACTCAAACCATCCTGAAAAATAGAGGAGGGAATATTTCCAAACTCGTTCTATCAGGCCAGTATTACCCTAATACTAAAACCAGACAAAGACATGTCAAAAAAATAAAGAAACCTACAGGCCAATGTCACTGAAGAACATTGTTGCAAAAATCCTCAACAAAATACTAGCAAACTAAATTCAGCAATACGTTAAAAAGACCATTCATCATGACCAAGTGAAATTTATCCCAGGTATGCACAGATGGTTCAGCACACACAAATCAACCAATGTGATACATCATATCAACAGAATGAAGGAAAAATTCATACAATCATTTCACTTGATGCTGAAAATAATTTGATCAAATTCAACATCCCTTCCATGATAAAAACCCTCAAATAACTAGGGATAGAAGGAACATTTACCTCAACACAGTAAAAGCCATATATGAAAGACCCATAGCTATCATCGTACTGAATGGGAAAAAACTGAAAGCTTCTGCTCCAATATCTGGAACACGAGAAGGATGTTCATCTTCATCACTGTTATTCAACATAGTACTGTAAGTCCTAGCTACAGCAATTAGACAAGAGAAAGAAACAAACGATATACAATTTGGAAAGGAATAAGTCAAATTATCCTTGTTTACAGATGATATAATGTTATATTTGGAAAAATCTAAAGGATCCACAAAAAGATTAGAACATAAACAAATTCAGTAAACTTGTAGGATACACAAAAAAGTAGCATTTCTATACACCAACAATGAACGATCTGAAAAAGAAATCAAGAAAGTAAGTTCATTTACATCAGATACAAAAAGAAAATACTTAGGAATTAATCCAAAAAGTGAGAGAGCTCTATATAGAAAACTTGAAAACACTGATGAAAGAATGTGAAGAGGACACATACAAAAAAATGGAAAGACATTCCACATTCATGGATTGGAAGAATTAATATTGTTAAAATGTCCATACTCCCAAAAGCAATCTACAGATCCAATGTAACTCCTGTAAAAATACCAATGACCCTCTTCACAGAAATAGAAAAAAAAATCCTAAAATTTATTTGGAATTACAAAAGACCCAGAATAGCCACAGCTATCCTGAGCAGAAAGAACAAAACTGGAGGAATCACATTACCTGACTTCGAATTATAATACAAAGTTATAGTAACCCAAACAGCATGGCACTGGCATAAAAACAGACACATAGACCAATGGAACAGAATAGAGAACACAAAAACAAATTCATACGTCTACAGGGAGCTCATTTTATACAAAGGTGCCAGGAACATGCATTTGGGAAAGAAAGGACAGTCTCTTCAATAAATGTTGCTGGGAAAACTGGACCAGCAGATGCAGAAGAATGAAACTGGACCCCTATCTCTTGTCATATACAAAAATCAAATCAAAATGCATTAAAGACTTAAGCCTAAAACCTCAAACTATTAAACTACTAAAAGAAAACATTGAGGAAACTCTCTAGGGACATCAGACTGAACAAACATTTCTTGAGTACTACCCCACAAGCATAGGCAACCAAAGTAAAAATGGGTAAGTGGGATTACATAAAGTTAAAAAGCTTCTTTACAGAAAAGGGAAAGAATCAACAAAGTGAAGAGACAACCCACATAAAGGGAGAAAATATTTGCAAACCACCATCTGACAAAGAATGAATAACCAGAATATGTAAGGAACTCAAACAACTCTATGGGGAAAAAATCTAATAATTTGATTTTAAAATGGGCAAAAGGTCTGAAAGGGCAAAATCTTCAGATGGGGTTTTGCATTCTGGCTCTGCCATTTTGTATCTGTATAACCTTGAGAGGGAGTCAAAATCTTCAGTGGCTACAAGGGCCAGGCATCATCTTACATGACAGAAGTAGGCTAGAAGTCTAATGTATTTTTTAAAAAACAAGCTACCTTTTAAGTCCCTTTAGTTTTCTCCTTTGAATAAAGAAATGAGTTTAAGAATTTCACTTTTCTCCTAACTTTACATTCATAAAAAGGAAACCACACAGCAGCAATTGACACATGATCTTATGGTGATGGGAAGACAACTGAGAGAACTAGGGACTGTGGCAAACTGAAAAATACATACCTATTTTTGATGAGAAGGTGGAAAGCTGGATTTTTTAGACCAAATCACTCAATTTTCAAATGTTGTAAACTAACTTATGGTTTTTTAAAAATTGTGGAAGGATACTGTGGAAGCCATCACAACCAAGGAAAGCCCTTCTACAAGCTAACTATGGCCTGCAGTTTCAACATTTAGTCACTGCTTATTAACAAATCTGGACAGGATGCCAATCACTCTTAATATCATCAGTCCCATCTCTTTGCGGTTCCTGCCCTGCAGGCTGCATTTTCCAGCCACAGGCACCTCCTTATAGTTTCTCATTCCCACACACCACCTACTTCCCCCACCTTTGTGCTGTACCCATCTTCTTAGAGATGAGGCCCTCCACCTCTCACGAGAGGCTATTATTGGCTAGACAGCCTACAAAACAGGAGAAAATATTCACAAACTCTGCATCTAACAAAGGTCTAATATCCAGAATCTACAAGGAACTTAAATACATCAACAAGCAAAAAACAAATAATCCAATTAAAAAATGGACAAAGGACATGAACAGACAATTCCCAAAAGAAGACATACAGCAGCCAACAAAATACATATATATATATAAAGTCAACATCACCAATCATCAGAGAAGTTAAAATCAAAACCATAATGAGATACCATCTCATACCCTTCAGAATGCCTATTATTTTTAAAATGTCAAAAATAATAGATGCTGGTGAGACTGTGGAGAAAAGGACATGTTTATATGCTGTTAGTGGGAATGTAAATTAGTTTAGTCACTTTGGAAAGCATTTTGGAGATTTCTCAAAGAACTTAAAACAGAACTACCATTTGACTCAGCAATCCTGCTACTACTCAAAGGAAAAGAATTCATTCTATCGAAAGGACACATACACTAATATGTTCATCACAGTGCCATTCACAATAGCAAAGACATGGAATCAACCTAGGTGCCCATCAATGGTGAACTGGATAAAGAAAATGTGGTACATATACACCATGGGATACTATGCAGCCATAGAAAAGAACAAAATCATGTCCTTGGCAGCACCATGAATACAGCTGGGGGCCATGATCCTAAGCGAATTAACGCAAGAACAGAAAACCAAATATTGCATGTTCTTACTTATAAGTGGGAAATAAACATTGAATACACATAGACATAAAGGTGAGAGCAATAGACACTGGTGACTACTAGAAGGAGGAAGGAGAGAGTGGGGCATGGGCTAAAAAACTACATATTGGATAGTATGCTCACCACTTGGGTGATGGGACCATCCATATTCCAAAGTCATTCATATCTCCATATCCCTCAGCATCATGCAGTATACCAATGTAACAACTCTGCGCATGTACCCCCTGAATCTAAAATAAATAGTAATAATAAATAAATAAATACATACATACACACATACATACTTCTGGCTGTCTCCAGATGAACTGATAATGCTTCAAATGGTGAACTACCAATTCACTCCTACCAAAGTATTATTATTATTTGTAATCAAGTCAATCGATAAGAAGGGGAAAAGGAGAGCTAAAATGTCCTTTAGAAAAAAAACTGATGGCGTGCATATGCTCTAAAAAATGTAATTGTTGTAGTTTTATAAATTATGAAATTTGGATTTCCAAGGAACACTATGCATGGATGGGTAGACTTCCTCTGCACATAGCCTGCACTTAATAAGTGACTGTCGTCCTGAAATAATATGGCCTTGTATAAACATCACACTTTGTCATGATACGCTCTCTCTCACACTGTGAAATCATCAAGGAAGCTATTGCGTCAGCATCTCCTCATCTAAAACCACTCCCTTTCATCACCCTCAACTAACAAAGTTTTCAGTGCACTAGCTCTTGGTCTGTCTCCCAAACATACCAAACTGGCTCCTTCCACAGGGCCTTTGTACTTAGTGTCTCAGCTATCTGGGACACTCATTTTTCTGATTTTTTCATAGCTGCCTCTTCTTTAGATTCAGCACAAATGTCCTATCTTCATAAAGCCCTCTCCAGCTTCTCTTCTCTACTGACCTATCTCTCATCCCTCTGTTTTATTTTCTTCCATGACATTTATCATTAGGTTTAATTTTGTCCGTATTTATCATCTGACTCACCCCACTAGAATAAAAGTTCCCTGAGGACAGGCCCCTTTCACACCTTCACCGCTGAAGAATCCACCAATGTTCCTAGCCCACAGATAAGTGCCCAAAGCAGATTCATATTTGATGAATAATGAATGAACTATAATTTGACAGGGAGTAAACTGAGGTCCAGGGAGGACCTGTTTGATCTCATGGGTATTCACTGGCAAAGCAGAGCCTTGAGTCCAGGTCTTCTGACTCCTCGCCCAGCATCACTGTCATTGCACCACCCTCATCAGTGCTCTGACAGCCTGAGGTGCCTTTCACCCAGAAATCAGCAAGTTAGGAGTTAAATCTATCTTTCATCAGCGACAAGATTCTGCCCATATTTCTCACCACAGAACCAAGTGAATGAATGCATGTTACCCAGAAGAGCAAGTGTTTCACAACTCATTCCAAAGGATGTCAAAGAAGACAGTTTTTTTAATTCTCTAGGAGAATTCCATTGAACTTAAATGATTTTATGCACAAATATTAATGAAATTGTGACTTTTATACTTAAAAAAGTAAAGGTTAATGGCTACATTAGCTGTTTTTTCATTTCTCAAACACTAGGCAATCCAAAATCTAATATGCACATATACAAGCATGAGCAATTTGCCCAAAGCATTATATTCTATTGCTATGATACTTCTTGTCTTCAATTAAGGTCAAAAGTCATCTGAACAGCTTCATTTCTTCTGACAAAGATTTAAATTTTACTTAATTAGTGTGTTCCTGAAAATACCCTCATTTTCTTGACATAAGATCCTTCCATTCATTTTCATTTCTGCCTGAAAATTACTACTTCCCAATGCATACCACAGCCTAACTGTCCATTCTCAAGTATACACCCTTTAAACTTTCCCTTGAAGCTGTATCTGCGCTCCACTAGTCATAAAGATAAAAATGATGGAATCTCAGAATCCAGACGTCTTGTCTCCTAGCTTTTGGCAGCATCTCTAGATGGTCCACATTTTCAGCTTTTAACCATTTACTGGAAAATACATCCCATTCATTATTACTCTTTTCTACTTTTCTACATTTGTGTTAATTTATTCAACTGAAAACTTAGACAAAGGAAATGCAAGGAATTGGGCCATATGACACACACAGCACAATGATTAAAGAAAAAAGCTATTCACAACCCAACTCTATCTGCCCAGGGCACACTAACTCCCAGTAGCACAAGCCAGAACCCTGGGCATCACCCTTGACTCCTCCTTCTCTATCCCCTAACATCCCATATAGAACTACATACAGTCTACTCCAGAATTAACTTCCCTGCCCAGAATTGGCACCACCATTATCTGAAATAGTCCAGGATTCTGTCCTCTTATCTAAGATCTCGATTCTAGAAAACTGCAGCAACCTCCTGTCTTTATGTCTCCAATTCTGCCCTCTCCATGCCATTCTCCACTAAGCAGCCAGTGTGGTCTTCCTAAAGTACCAACATAATCATGCCACCAAACCTGCACTTACATCCTTTCCATGGCTCCCAATGCCCTGGGCCTAAAGGCTAAACCATTATATATTACTTAAAAACCTATTCACAATCTGGCCTCTTGCCTGCCTCCCCAGGTTTATTTCTTGACACACCTTGCCTCTTCCTTACCTATGCTTTCTCTACTCTCCAACAATAAATTTTTCTTCAGTTCCTTTAATGCACTGCTATATCCCTCATCTCTCACCTCTTTGCTCATGCTGCATTCAGAATCCTCTTCCATTCATCTTGGCTGATTTCTACTTATCCTTCTATTTAACATATTAAGCATAACTCTCAGAGGAAAGAATTTCTGACTCCTTTTGGTCAAGGTAGGGTGCCTGGCTCCCTGTATTCCTCCTACCAAGGCACTAATAATACTCAGCAGTGTTTCTTTGACTGTTTCCACTCCTGTATGCTTCACAATTGTAGCCCAGCATCTATGACCACATAGTATTTGATAGGTTTGCATTGTTATTTCCTGAATGATGCTGAATAGACAGCTTACAGTCTACTCAGATCATAGTCCTAACCCTAAAGACTCTCTAATTACAGACACCCAATATTTGTTTGAAGTGTGGAGACTTGCTTGCATACTTCAAAAGCAGTATGGATAGATTTCTTAGGGCAAGACTCCAATTTGCTCCCTTCCTTCTCAAATGAAAGTAATTTAATAATTGAAAATATTTACTTTGTAATAATAAAAGCCTATGTTGTATCTCATTGAGGAAAGAATTACCCAAGGAGAAAGTTTTTCTTGGCTTCTTGAGTTGGCTTCAACAAACCATGTAACATACTTCTGGAATTTTCTCCCCTTTCCTCCTACCCTCCATATTCTGATATTCTTCAATCAATTTTATAAAAGTGCAAAATAATTTAAATATAAGCTTAAGTCATCTATAATTAAGAAGTTAAACATGCTTTTTTAGAAATTACAGAATACATTCCATTTGGCAATTCATTGTTTTAGATTATCTATAACAATCTCTTGATGTGAAAAGCTAATTGCTATTTCAAATGGTGGGAAGGTCCCAACATCTACCTTCTTCCCTTATGAAGAATTTTAAGAAGAATTAGGAAATATCTAAAGAAGCCACAAGGACAGGAAGGAAAATGACATTTACTGAGAGCCTTGATATAAGAGATGTATGAGGAACTGCTCTGGTTTAATCCTCCCAATACCTTTATGATATGGTAATCAACCGATACCTTCACTTCACCTAGGAGAACCCTGAGTCTGAGGTAAATTAAAGGTAACTGCAAAAGCTCAAACATCTAGTAATTGATAGATCCAGGAAATGAACCCAAGTCTACCTGGCATCACAGTAGAAAGTTCTTTCCACCACCAAAGTTCTTCAGAAAACTGAAGAGTATCTTTTGAAATACAAAATTTTTCTTTAAAAAAAAAGGAGACACCTTCTTAGGAAGCCAAAAATGTCGTCTTCATCTCCTCAGAGAAGGATTCCACAGGAAGCTTTTTCTTAGAGCCCTAGCTTTCAGCTTCCCATCTAATTATGCTTCAACTTAATTTTATCTATAATTTAGAAATAAAATTACAAAAACAGAAGATTTACCATTATATCTTATAGAGTTACATATACTGGCAGAGTGTTCAATTAGATTTAATCTGCATTAATTAAGCTTTCCATTTTAACAAAGCTCTATATTAACACATTTGAATCCGAAGAAATAAACATTAAATCTGCACTGTCATTAAGATAGTTCAGCAAGACAGATTCACCTTTGTTGCTCTGCTAATGCGCTCTATTTCTACTGTAAAAAATAATTTTATCACATTAGAAATACACATTGGCATTAATGACAGAGTACCCATTCCATTCCACTACATTAAAGAGCCTATTTCAATTACTACCTCCAGGTACATTTTTAATAGTCTTTATATTTCAGTTTTCCGTTTCATTTTATCTACCCACTTACGATATCCATGGGAACTCAATTGGCTCAGTTACCTAGGGAGTTTCCAGATACTGCTTTGCCAAGAAGTTCACTCCGTGTTTAAAGAAACACAATCTCCCAAGAGTTTTAACTCTGGCTACTAGGTTCCCACTAGGTGAGAGAGATGCCTGCCTTTGGCCAGAAGGGAACTCAGCCACTGAATGAAGTCTTCTAATTCAATAATGGCCGTGCCTGAGAGTAGCCAGAAGCCTAGCAGAAATTGGAAACAGTGATTTCCAAAACAGTAAATGAAGTTTCTCTGGTTGACAGCTTTGGAAAAGGCAGGGGCATGATTACTTCCTGTGGTGCTCATGATGGCTAGGGAAGGTGATCAGATCCAGAATGCTGTTCCCCCATTGTGCTTCATCAGTAAAGATGGAACATTTTGACTGGAATGTTGAACATTACCAGAAGGTTTGGGTGATAGTCATTATTTTCCTCTAATCACTGAACTTGGGGTGGTGGGTGGGGTGACTATTTTCTCATCTGGTCACTCCTCAGCACCCTGTCTCCCCTCAGCATCAAATTTCCATCTCAATAACATCGTCATTATCAGCAGCAGCATCATTATGGCTTTTTTTTTTTTTTTTTTTTTTTTTGGAGTTTCTTTTGTATGCCAAGCACTATGCTAGGTATTTTACAAATGGTAATCCTCAGAAAAATCACCAGGTATTATCAATTCAGCCTCCAGATACCAAAACCTTTGCCCCTTCACTATCCTACGCAACCTCCCACGTGTAGCACACCCAGGGTAATACTTGTGTCTGGTACAATGTATTCCATGTGAACCTTCTGAGCAGCTCTAACTGAAGATGAAAAAGACAAATCCTTTTTTCATTTAAAATGTATTTACTGAGTGCATACTATGTGCTTGAGATTATTACTTGGAGAAACCCCTATGTGAGGCAGTCCGTTACCTATGCTGCTTCCATGTATTTGGGCACAGACTCAATAGGAAACACCCCAACCAATCAAGTCAGAGACTGCCTAGTGTTTCCAATACCCATGTTCTCTCATCTTTGGCACAATGCTAGGCTGAACTTCCCAGTACTGGTCAATGAAATAGGATACAGATTATACATGACATTTTCAGTCTGACCCTTACACCTATCCAAAGAAACTATGAAAAAATAATAATTACAATACCTACAATGCTTACATAATTACAATAGAAGCCATTAACCTACCTTTCTCAGAGTGTCATGGATTGAACAATCAGTTAATCCATGCACAGAGAAGTTAAATAACATAACTCAAAGGTGCTATATATAAAATCATGTCTGTATATATCTACACATTTTCAGAAACTACACATTATTTTAAAATGTACTCCCCAAAATCAAAAATATTGAGCATGTGAAAGATCACCAGGAAAAAAAAATTCTGCAAACTCAAAAATCTACAAATCTGACAGCACATATTTCATGCCCTCAATTAACAATAAAACCAGAAATTACCCATTAAGTATTTTTAATTTAATCACTTTGGAATATTTAAACACTCCTTTAACCAGGGTTAAAGAGGAAGTCAAACTGAAATTAAGAACTATAGAAAAGTACAGAAAATAAAAACACTAAATAGCAATATCAATGGGCTGTATTCAAAGTAATATTCACAAAAAAACATAAAACCATCAGTGATTTTACCAGTAAACAGAAAATACTGAAGACAAATGAACTAAACATTGAAGAAGCTAGTAAAAATACCAACAAGATGATCCAAAATAAGGTAAAAAGTAGGAACCAGTGAATTTGAAATGAAAACAGTTGACTTGATCAATAAAACTAAGAACTGTTTCATTTAAAAGATCAATAAATTACACAATCCCATAATGAGCCTGACCAAGTAAAGAAGAAGAAAACACACATATCACACATTAGAAATAAAAGGAGATAAAAATCACAAATATAAAAATTTTATTAAGTAAAAGAGATTATAATGTCCAACTATTTGCCAAAAAAAATCCCAATCTCAATGAAATACAGGATTTTCTTAAAAACATAAATTGATCCCAAGAAAAGCTCAAAGTAATTAGATAGAAACCATACCATAAATGAAATGGAAAATGAACATTTCAATAATAAAAGATTTTCCAGCTTCCCCAAAACCAAATTATCAGCCTAAATACTTTTTGTACTTTTCAGCCCAAATATTTTCTACACAAAATATTTTCTGTCCTTTTCTAATTATATTTACATGTCATTATTTACATCTAATTACATTTGCATCTATTTTCAGGCTCATTCTATCAGAAACACTTGTAGAAAAGATACAGTGTATATTTTTTAACTAGCCTAGAGCATAAAAAAATCCAAAAAGCCTTGAATTAACTCAAATACACAGAAAAATCTATGGCATCTCACTTATTAATGAATTAAAACATTTAAATGTTTTATAAGTTTAAAGTATTTAAAACATTGCCTATAATTCTTCAGTGCTTAAACTAATGTAGTTACTACTGCTTTTATTAATATTGCTATTGCTATCATTATTTAATGATACAAAAAATCCTAACTAAAGCGTTAATGTGAGTTTATTCAAGGATTTCAGAAATAGCTCAACATCATGGATTCTATTAATGTAATTACTTATGTTAATAGATAAAAGGGGACAGACACAAAAGTCTCTCAAAATGCACACTGAAAAGATATTCAATAAAATATAACAGCTATTCTTTTTAAATTTTTCAGTAAAATAGGAATAAAATTAGATTTCCTTTACATGACAACTAGATAAAGACAGATAGAAATAGAGATAGATATTAGAAAGTACTACTAGACAGTTTATTAAACAGAGGACCGTATTAAAGTTGGAAAGAAAAAAAGGATTATCTGTTGCCCTCTTCCTGACTTTAATGAACACCTTTGATTTGTTCATATATTATTTACCACGATTATGGACACTCTAGTCCATATCATAAAACAAGAAAAAGAAATCGCTAATATAAATATTGAAATTTAAGAAAGGAAAACTTTTCAATATTTTCAAATTACAAAATTATATACCTAACAAGTCAAAGGGGATCATCTAAAAAAAATTAATGTTTGGCACATGGTATGCAATCGGCAAATGTTAGCTTAAAAAAGCTATTCGATATAGCTTAACAATCAGCTAAAACTCAAAAGAAAGATATCAAAACCATATTAAAATATCAAAAGAAAGCAAGCTGCAGACCAATATCTCACTTATGGGTATAGGTACAAAAGTCCTCAACAATATACTATCAAATCGAATTCATAAAATAGAAAAAGGATTATAGAACATAACCAAGTGGAATTTATCCCAGGAATGCAAGTTTAGTATCGCTTCTGAAAATCAGTTAGTATAATATACTACATCAATAGAATAAAAGATAAAAACTATGTTATCATCTCAGTAGATATAGAAATAGCATGTGAAGAAATTCAACACCCTTCATAATAGAAACACTAACCAAACTAGAAATAGAAACTTCTTCAGTATGATAAAGAATACTTACAAATAGAAAAAAAAAAAAAAAAACCTCCAAACTGGTGAAGAGTCTCTGTAAAAATCCAAAGCTAACATACTTCAAGGTGAAAACTGAAAGCTTTCCCTTTAAAATCAGAAATAATACAAAGATATCTGCTCACCCACCATTTCTATTCAACATTGTACTGGAAGTTCTGGCCAGGGCAATTCAGTACAAAAATGAAATAACAGGCAGCCAGGCAGGTCAGGAAGAAATAAAACTATCTCTATTTGGATATGACATAATCTTATATGGAAAAATTCTAAGGAATTCACTAGAAACTATTAGAACCAATCAATAAGCTTACCAAGGTGGCAGGGTGCAAAGTAATAGGCAAAAATTAATTTCCTTTCTATACAGCAGCAATGAGCAACCAAAAATTGAAAATAAGAAAATTATTCCATATATGATAGCATTAAAAAAACCTAGAAATAAATTAACAAAAGCCACCAAAAACTTAGATTTTGAAAACCAAAAAAAAAAAAATTGAAAGAAATGAAAGACGATCTGAGAAAGCAGAAAGACACCCCAAGTTCATGAATCAAATTATTTGATATTGTTTTGATGGCAATACTTCCTCACACTGACGACCTACAGATTCAATGCAATCTCTATCAAAATCTCAGCTGACTTATTTGTGGAAACTGACAAGCTGGTCTTAAAATTCATATGAAAATCCAAGGGAACTAGAATAACCAAAACAATCTTGAAAAGAACAAACTTGGAAGATTTATATTTCCCAATTACCAAACTTATTACAAAACTGCAATAATCAAACAGCTCTTCCATATGGACAGACATCTAGATCAATGAAATAGAAGTAATGATGGTAGTGGCAGGCTGTCTGGAGCAGCCACTACCATCACTCCAGCTGCAGCAGTGAGGCGTGGCCAGGCCTGCAGGCTCTGTGGAGCAACTGGGAGCTGTGAAAAAGCAGGAGCCCCGCCCCTTCCAAGTTGGGGTAGAAGTTCCCCAGGCACACTGCAGTTACCCACTTGCAGCTGCAGACCCAGGCCTCCTGCTCCGTAGAGCAGGCAGGAGCGGTGTCCAAGTCAGGGCTGCAGATCTAGACCTCCCACTCCACAGAGCAGGCAGGAGTCCTATGCCCCTGGGCTCAGCTGCAGCTGCCCAAACTGTGGCTACAGACCCAGGCCTCCTGTTTCACCAAGGCAGGAGCCCCAACCCTTCCCCTCACAGCTGCAGCTGCGGGCCCAGGCATCCCTGCACTCTTGGGGACCTGGGAAGGACCCCACTGCACTTGTAGGCTCAGAAATGCCTGCTCCCACTGCCTGGTTTCTCTCTGATACAAGCACCTGCTCCAGTCTTTGAGCAAAGTCAGGGCCGAGTCTCAGCACTGTCACAGCCTAGCCAGGTGTGCACATGCTCAGGGCTGTGCTAACACACCAGCCCTCTGCCACCTTAGCCCTCTCTGGATTTTGGGCACCAATGAGCATAGGAGGAAAGCTGAGGTGGGGCTAAAGTCAGCTCAGCATTGGCCTGCAGGTATCCCTTGGCACCTGCAATCTGGGAACCATAAATGTCAGCAGGAGGCAGACAGGTTCCTGGGTGGAAGTGGGTGGGTCCCCGGTGAGACTTCACCTTCAAGCTAGGGAGGACCAGAAGGCTGCCAGTTCCACAGACCAGAGTGGGAACTTGTAGTGCCTTTTCCAGGCATATCCATGGCCGCCCATGGGCCAACTGGCTTGTACTTCCTCCCCTCTGAGGCCCATAGAAGTCCAAAAGGGGTGTGTGAGTGGTCACTGCACAGTCAGATATGATGGCTGCTGCCACGGGGTGGGCAGCTCCAGATACTGGCAGGGTTAGCGACTCTCTGTGAGATTGTGGCTGGACCAGGTGCACTGCAAGCAGCTTCCACCAACGCCGAGGGAACACGGTGGCACCTGGAAGCTTGGAGACACCAAGAACTGCAAGGCCCCAAAGAGGGAGTCACAGCCCTGACTCGGGGAGCCCAGGTTCAACCAGAGGTAAGCAAACATCAGGAGGACCAGCTGCAGAGAGGAGCTACCCAGTCCAGGGCCTCCTCTCTGCTGAAACTCAAGCAGACATCAGGATAACCAGCTGCAGAGAGGAGCCACCCACTCTAGGGCCTCCTCTCTGCTGAGAGCTGCAGAGACCACAGCGGAACCTGCCTGCAGAGAGGAGCTTCCCTCTCCAGGGTCTCCTCTCTATTAGGAGCTGAACACTTGTCGGACACCCTGGCTGAGGAAAGGAGCTACCCTTGTGGAAGACTCTTCTATTGCTCAACAGAGCTTCTCTTCATCTTGCTCACTCTCCACTTGTCTGTGTACCTCGTTCTTCCTGGTTGCAGGACAAGAACTTGGGACTCCCTGAAAGAGGCTATAAAAGATGTAACACAAACAGGGCTGAAACATTCTCCTTGCTTGCCACACTGGGGGCAAGGAGGAGAGAAGAGAAGAGCTGTAGCCCTCTGGGGAGCCCAGACCTGGGCTCCCTGAGCCAGGGCTGTGACTGTCTCTTTGGGGCCTTGCAGTTCCTGGTGTCTCGAAGCTTTCAGGTGCCACCATGTTCCCCGGTGCTGGTGGAAGCTGCTTGCAGTGCACCTGGTCCAGCCACAATCTCACAGAGAGTCGGTAACCCTGCCAGAGCCTGGAGCTGCCCACCCCGTGGCAGCAGCCAGTGTATCTGACTGTGCAGTGGCCAGTCCCCATGCTCACTCACACACCCCTTGCTGCTCCATGCCTGACTCCCATCTCCCTCGGAGGCATGGCACCTAGGCCAGTACCATAAGCTGAGTGCAGCCTGCCAGGCCCAGTTGGTGGAACAAGCCCAGTGGACCCTACCAAAACTCGGGCAAAGGCACCACCAGCCACAGGTTTCTGGTCAGAAAAGCGACACCCCAAAGATCCCGTAACAGTAAGAGCCCAGAAATAAGCCTTCACATTTATGGTCAACTGATCTTCAGCAGGGTGCCAGTACAATTCACTGGAAGAAAAGCAGTCTTCAACAAATAGTGAAGAAACAATTGGGTATTCATATGCAAAAGAATAAAGTTGGATCCCTACCTCACATGATATATAAAAATTAACTCAAAATATATCTAAGAGATAAGTGTGAGAGCTAAGCCTATAAAACTTTTAGAAGAAAATAACTCAAAATATATCTAAGAGATAAATGTAAAAGCTAAACCTATAAAACTTTTAGAATAAAACATAGGAGTAAATCTTCACGACTTTGAATTAGGCAAAAATATGACATCAGAATCATAAAAAAAAATAAAATAAACTGGACATCATCAAATTTTAAAGCCTTCGTGATTAAAGGACACCACCAAGAAAATGAAAAGACCACCCACAGAATGGGGGAAAACTGTAAATCATACATCTGATAAATGACTGCATCTAAAACATACAGGATTATTACAAATCAATGATAGAAAGACAAAGAATCCAATTAAACGTGAGCAAATTATCTGAATATACATTTCTCCAAAGAAGATACACAAATGGTCAATAAGCTTATGAAAAGATACTCAACATCATTTGCCATCAAGCAAATGCAACTCCAAACCACAATGAGGTATCACTTCATACCCATTAGAATGTCTATCATCAAAAAGAAAGATAACAAAGAGTGTTGACAAGGATGTGGAAAAACTGAAACCCTCAAACACTGCTTCGGGGAATGTAAAACAGTGTAGTCACTTTGGACAAGTCTGGCAGTTCCTCAAACAGTTAAACAGAATTTCCATCTGATCCAGCAATTCCACTCCTAGTCACATACCCAAGGGAAAAAAAAAAGCATGTCCACGCAATAGCTTGTACATGAATGTTCATAGCAGCATTATTCATAATAGCCAAGAGTGGAAACAATTCAAATGTCCACCAGCTGATAAATGGATATCTATAATGTATTATATCCAAACAACATAACATTATTCTGCAATAAAAAGAAGTGAACTACTGACACAAGCTACAATATGAAGGAACCTTGAAAGCATTATTCTGTCAGAGAAGCCAGTCAAAAAGGAATACATAGTGTCTATTTCATTTGTATGAAATAACCAAAATAGGCAAATCTACAAAGACAGAAAGTAGATTAGTGGTTGCCTAAGGCTAGGGAGCTTATGAGGAAATTGTGGGTGAGAGCTAAAAGGTATAAGATTTCTTTTGAGGGTAATGAACACTTCTAAAATTGATCGTGGTGATGAATGCACAATTCTATGATTATACTAAAAGCTACTGAATTATAAAAATAAAAAATTATCTAGAAATCTAATAATGTCCATCATATCCCAATTGTTTCAAATACTTATCTAATTTATCTTCATCATTAATAATACAATCAGAATCACATAAGAGAGAACCACGAAAAGAACCTGGGCGTCTGACTTTTAAGCCAACAATCCATCTACTACATACCTGGATCTTCTGCTATTGAATAAAGAAAAGCCCCCAATCCTTGGTCAACTTACATATCTGGTCAAATGTCCATGCCAAATTTCTACAGGATAATTTGCTCCTCTAGATACTGTTATCCTGGTAAATAATAAAAGTAACCTGAAAATTATGAAAGATTCTCACTTATTGCAGATGGGAACATTTGGTGAGGGGAGGAGGGTTATAATGAATAGTCTAATTTCTAAATATATGCCATTATATATTCTTCTCTATTTTCTTGCATTCCAGGTCTCCTTAACTAGATCTTCTCTACTAGAGTACAAACTGGGTTTTCTGTATTACCCATAGCCAATGCATTAGAAATCCACAGTCTTTCATACCTTGCCTTGTCAGACTACACACACATGGAACAGGGTACCATAAAGGCCAGAGGAGAGGGGATCTAGTATCTTACTTCTTCATATTTATTTTGTGTAGCAGTCAAGATCTGAGGTTGTTCGCACTTGTCTTTCATGGTGCCTGCTTGGCTCTCTTGCAAGTGTATTTTCCTTCCTTTCGTTTCTGCTCTAAAGCTTTTTAATAAACTTTTGCTCCTGCTTTAAAACTTGCCTTGGTCTCTCCTTCTGCCTTATGCCCCTCAGATACATTTTTCTTCTGAAGACACAAGAATTGAGGTTACTGTAGACCCATATGGATTTGCCGCCAGTAACATATTTCGGTGGCATGTAACTTGGATACCCTCCACTGCCAACATACTTTGGTGCCTTGTGACTCAGATAATTTCTACTGCTAATATACTTTGGTGCTGTGTGACTCGGATATGTTCCCTAGTGGTAAGACCTCTATGCCTCACCTTCTTTGGCTAAAGGCATTCAACCCCTGTACATGGTTTTCTTCTCCCCTTTTATTTTATTTATTTATTTATTTATTTATTTATTTATTTATTTATTTATTTATTGAGATGGAGTTTCGCTCTTGTTGCCCAAGCTGGAGTGCAATGGCACAATCCTGGCTCACTGCAACCTCAGCCTCCTAAGTTCAAGCAACTCTCCTGCCTCTGCCTCCCGAGTAGCTGGGATTACAGGCACACACTACCACACCTGGCTAATTTTTGTATTTTTAGTGGAGACGGGGTTTCACCACATTGGTCAGGCTGGTCTTGAACTCCTGACCTCAGGTGATCTGCCCTTCTCAGTCTCCCAAAGTGCTGGGTTTACAGGCATGAACCATGGTGCCCAGCCTCTTCTCCCTTTCTCAAAAAAAAAAAAAAAAAAAAATTCTGAAGTTTTCCTATTATAATGAAAAATGATTAAATGACTCTCCTTTCAATCATCCTCGGGTTCTATTAGAAACCCACTAGGGATATAAAAGAAGACAGCCTCACATGGCAACACAAAAGTTTTTTTAAAACCTAGCCTATTGAAAAAAAAAAAAATCCAAAAGAGAAACACGGCAAATACAGTTTCAGAACACACTTAGACAAGGAGAATAAATGTATATGTGTTATGGGATGGCCACTCACCATGCACACCATGCGCTATCCTTTTTCATCCTTACAGAAGCCCAGGAAAATAGATTATTACACACATTTTACAGACAAGGAAATTGAGGCTCCAAGACATTGAAGAGCTGGTGTCACAAAGCTAGAACTGGAACTCCAGCCTCCATCAGTCTGACTCTGAAACCTTGCTCTTTCTAATAAAATAGCAACTATTTCACATGCTTCTTACCTGCTTTGGGAGGCTCTCCTCTGCATTCACTGAGAAGTATCTGAAGATCTACCTCCTACTTTGGGCATCTGTATAATCCTCATACCAAAGAGGCATTCACACTCAACCCCACAAGGCCAATGAGGCAAGGTAGGGTTGTGAAGCTGAGACTTGCCTTGACACTCAATCCTTGGAAAATGAGAACATATACCTTTCTCCAGCACACAGAACACCTTTGAATGAACCCATATCTCTCACAGACATGTACATCACCTTGCTTTCTCTGGGCTGACCAAGAACAGCCAGATTGTAATGACAACACCCCCACAGAATGATCAGGGTCCATCAGCATGCTTTGAGGCTGAAAGCAACCAACCATTAAAGACAGAACTGTTGATCCTTACAACTGCTGAAAAGTCTGCATAGAAAGAGCCTCCGTTCCAGCCAAATTGGTCTGTTCGCTGCTCCCACTCCCAAAATTGCATTTCTCTACATTTCTTCACCTCTGTGACTGTACACATTGTTCCTTCTGTTTGATATAACACCCTTCTTCCCTTACCTGCTGGAATTCTGCCTGTGCTTCAAGAGCACTGTGTGTGGTCTTCCTTAACCACTAACCTAATGCATTTAATTCAGTGAACTTAACACCTTTACGTAATTTTGAAATTAGCTCCATAATTCATTGTAACACCAATCTACTAGTTCTTTATTATTGACTTTTTATTCTTTAGCTTTTTGTGTGGTTATGCCTTGTTTCCTGCATTGCCAAACTCCCTCATATATCCTTAGAAGATTTTGTTCCTTTGATTTCTCCACAAAACCTTACATGGCACCTAGAACAGAGTAGGCGCTTCATAAATATTTTCAGTGGACTAATTCAGAGGAACCCAGTATTAAAAATTAAAATTGTTTAGGTTACCTAATGATTATTAATTTGAATTCAATGATAGAGTGATCTTTCTTAAATTTAAAACCCATTGCCTAGGGGACTTTAGCCCAAGTTTTTAACATGGCATTGAAGCTTTGCAATGATCTGGCTTCTACCTACCTCTATAATACCACCCCTCATTGCCCAACCCAAACTCTCATCCCTTCCCCATACACGCTTTTATGTTCCAACCACTTACCTACCCACGTGTTGATTCTTAAAAATCATAGCAACCTCTTTCTGAAATGTTATTCTTCCATCCCTTACTCCTTCACATTTGGCATGTAAAATACTCAGATTTTTTTCCTTATACAACTATCATCTTTTCCAAAGCCTTTCCTGGCTACCACAACACTTAGCAGAATGACTACTCTTACCTTTATTTCCTGATTACAACCTTCTAGCACTGCATCTTCAATACTTTATTATATTTATTTGTCTATCTTCCCTACTAGCTTATGTGATCTTTGCAATGAAAATCCTACACTATTCACCTTAATATTCCCAGTGTCAAGTATAATCCCCACATAAACACACCGTAAATGTTTACTGAAGGTTGTTAAACATAAGTAACTAACTTGCTTGATGACTAAATATGATAGAATGTGATTTTATTCAAAGCCTACCAGAAGACAGGTGAGAAAGATACTCATGATTGGTCCTTGAAGAGCAAACAAGAAAGCCACTTTGACCAAAGTAAATTCTTAGTGCAAAGCAAATTCATGAATGTGTTTAACAGAAACGAGGCCTCAGTTAGATGAAAGTTTTCATGGGGCTACAAACTCTAAATTCCAAGACATTTTGTATAACCCATTAACTCTAAGGAGATTTTCAAAAGCAGAAAGAGCTTTCTGACCTGTGCTCCAGTTCTCGAATGGACAGTATTACTCCTGAAGTGGATGGCTTCTGCTGTACAGTGGCCAAAAAGGTGAATTCACTCTTGTTCCGGAACAGCTGAATTAATTTCTCACTCACATGAGGAGCTGCATGGATCTCTCTTTCTATGTCTAGAAATCAAGAGGAAGATCAGGAGAAACAGGAGAGAAGAAGGAGAGGAGAAGAGGAAGGAGGAGGAGAAGGACAGAGAAGAAATACAGGAGAAAGAGGAGAGGGGAGATGAGAAGGAAGGGGAGAAAAGATCCATGGTTAAAAATGTCATGTCCAAAGAATCCAGATTGCATGTTTCATTTTCCTCTTCTGTCAATAGTTTTCATTTTCAGGCGCCATTCACCACTCCCTACAGCTGCATTCATTCAATGCAAATCCCGGAAATGCTATCTCTGTCGCCATGCCCACTTGTCACTTTGACAAGTTCACAATTGGCCAGTGATTTCTGACAGGAATTTTGACAGGACACTGAGCAATTCAGTTTGCTGCAAACAGATTAGGTTGCTGTAAATAAGGTGAGAGGTAGTCGGATAAATGTGGTCCTAAATTCAGAGAATCTTGGGATAATAAGACCCAAATGCCACTCAGCATTCTCCAATTTCACTTTTTCCATGGACACAGCTTCCTTCTCCCCACAATGTATATAGGAAACCTGTCCTTGCCTTGTACCTAGCAGATATTTACTAGCACTAATAATGCCAGACAACTCTGCCTTTGCTTAAAGAATAAATACAAGGCATGCTCATGCTCCACACACGTGCCTGGAATTTCTCCATAAACATGCAATGGATGACTTTCCTCATGAAATATTTATTAAAGTTGAAGCCAATTCAGCAGGTCTAGAGGTGTGTGCTTCCGGCTAATCCTGGTCCTGGACAAGAATGTTTCTTTCTCCAACATCAGCATAATGAGAGACATCCATCACTTCATACCCAGACTCACCCTTGTCATGATAAACTAGGTGTTATCTCATTATTTTACACTACATTTTCTGGCATCAGAAAGGGACATTAAGGGAGCAAAGTTAGAGAAGATTATTCAGAGGATGATAAATGAACATTATAAGTGCGTCTGGTGGCCTCCTCTCACATTCTGACCACCTCCTCTGACTGCATGATAACTACACTTGGTTATTTCTCCAGGACTACATGGGAAGCCCTTGAAAAACATAGAACTTCAAAGGCTGCACTGCCCAAGCAACATCACAGACTGGTATATGGACCTTGAAGAATCTCATCCTAAAGAGTGGCTTCTGAATAAGATATCCTTCAATTCTTGACCTTGGGCCTCAGTTCTCTCATCTGCAAAATGAGGGAGTGGACTAGGTGATCTCTTAGAGCCTTCCACCTTAGCCTTCTAAAATTTTTTGAATTGCTGCTTCAATTTTATAACACAGAAAAGAACAGCACAGTCTTTTCCACCTGTAAATATCTAGGCTATGAATGGCAGAAAGCAATGTTTGTCCTCTATCTTGGAGACACCCAACTCAGGTAGACCAGTCTACCAGTATAAAACCTACCTGCACAATAGTAGCAAAGCCTTCACTACTTAATTGTTAAGTGGCATGCTGTCAGCTTTTGTCAAGCTTTGAGATAAGAGATAGCCACTTGAAAAACGCTTCTATACCTTTACAAAATCCCAGCCAAAGACATTCCAGATGATATTTAAAACCTATTAAATGTGTGGGTGAATCACTCTATAAACGAGAGTATTAGAAAATGTTTGTTAATATTATTTTTATTATCATTACTTATTTTGAGATGGGGGTCTCACTCTGTCACCAGGTTGAAGTGCAGTGGCATGATCTTGGCTCACTGCAGCCTCCACCTCCCGGGCTCAAGCGATCTCCCACTTCAGCCCCCCAAGTAGTTGGGACCACAGGTATGTGCCACCATGACCAGCTGTTTGTGTGTGTGTGTGTGTGTGTGTGTGTGTGTGTGTGTGTGTGTGTATTTCTGGTAGAGACAGGGTTTCCCCATGTTGCCCAGGCTTGTCTTGAACTCCTGATCTCAGGGGATCCACCCACCTTGGCCTTCCAAAGTGCTGGGATTATAAGTGTGAGCCACCGTACCCTATTGTCATTACTTCTAAGCAAAGATCATCTTAATAAATTCACCTATAAGTAATGCCAAAAAAAATTCAACTCTTAAAATTCAGTTATATGTTGACTTTTTACTTTTTTCTTCTTTACTCATCAATTAGGAATCAACTGATTGGTATTGGATGCCTGAATTTCAGGATTCTAAAGCTTGGGACCAAAGAAAAGAGAGCCATAAGTGTTCAGCAATGCCTGCTGGAGGAAATGGATATGAATACCATATCAGCTATGGGTATCCTCACCTCTCACTCAACTCTCCCTGAGTGATATTATCCAACCCCATGACCAATGGCCTCCAACTTTATATCTGCAGCCCTAACCTCTCCCTTAAGCAGTACATTCAAATGTTCACCTTCAAGCATTTCAAATTGTAATGTGCCCACAGTGAAGCCTGTTCTCTTCCCTCCACTCTCAATTTTCTCACAGAGGTCCCAGTCTTAGTAAACGGTAACACCCTGTTCCTCAAAAACTAGAAATTGCCCTTGATTTTTCCCTGTTCTCCACTCTCCATATCCAATCTAAAAACAAGTCAAGTGGGCTCCCACATCTGGAATCTGTCCACTTCTTCCCAATTTCACTGTTAAAACTCTTGCCAAGCCACTATCATTGCTCCCTAGGGTGCTTCCAATGATCTCCTAACCTTCCCACTTCCATACTGCCCTCTTTTCACCATTCTTCACACAGTAGTTAACGTGCTCTTTTTAAAGCCTAAGTCCGAGTCCTTTCAGCCTCCTGCTTAAAATCCTCCAATGGTTTCCCACTGCTCAGAGGATAAAATCCAGTCCCTTCAGCATGCCTGCAAAGTTGCACACAAACTGATTCTTGCCTACCTCTCCCACCCCATTCATACTTTTCTCCTTGGTTGCTAGAGGAGCACACCAGGCCCACTCACACCTCAGATCTTCATGCTTGTCCCCCTGCCCACAGTGCTCTTCTCTCTCCTTTTCACGTCCCTGACTCCTTCTCCTTCAGCTTTCGCTGTAAATGCAATCTTCTGGCCTCTCCAAGGCAGGCTCTGCATTAATGTCTCTCTAATACTCCAGTCTGGGTATTTTCTTCATTTGACTTGTCATATTATATGTACTGTAATCCATTTATTATTTGCTGATATCATTTATCACAGTCTTGTTTCAAGTTTGTTACCTATTATTATTTCCTTTCTTTTCCCACTAGACTATAAGTTCCATGAGGGCAGGCATACTTATTTATCCATTGTTTTATCCACAGTTCTTAGTACCTGGCACAAAACAGGCATCCAATAAAGGTTTACTGAATTGATTAATGTATTTTCCATTTATTTCTCTCATTTATATTGTTACTTCAAGTAACCACATATATTATGGTCAGAAAATAATATATCTTTTGGAAAACCAGGAGATAAATGGGTCCTTCTCAAATGCTCATGGCCATGAAAATTTATTTTAATGATGTTTGCTGTTAAATAAGCCCTACTTCTTTGCAGGACACCTCCACTTAATAGGTCTGATCTAGTCCTACCATACTTCTGCTCACTCAACCCTCCAAGAAAACGGAACATTTCTTATGCTGGCTTTTCTTATTCCTTTTTATAAATGATTGGCACACTGAAGTAAAGAGACCCCATTAGGACTCACTAGAGTGAAATGGAAGAAACATCTGTTTTGATACACTGAGGCTTTATATGCATTCTCATTTTCAGAGAAGCCCTTTCAAGTAAATTTTGACCATGATTCAGATGTTAAGAAAAACACAACAAAGTAATTCTATGCCCTACAATATGCAGGCAGAAACACTGGACAGGTTTCAAAGGACTGAGATCACTGTGAGTTTTGCAGATGACTAGCTGTGTGACTTTGGATAAAGTACCTTACCTCTCTGAACCTCACACTGTACATCTGAAAATTAAGACCACTAAATTCCATGATCTCCAAGTTCTTTCCTAGTCTTGACGTTTCATTTCAGTTAATCACTTAATCCTGCTCATAGCTGCATAGCAAAAGAGAGCACTGAGGGCAAATTCCATCTATTAAGAAACCTAGATTCTACAATTTTTCTCCTCTGCTGATTTTCCAAATTAACATAAAACATAAAGTTGTCAACTATTAAAAATAGTGATATGTCACCTACTTTGCAGCAACCTGCTTTATCCCTGAAGTTAAAAGAGCAACCAATGAAACCAATTAATGGGAACCTATAGTGAATATTGTACTTCTATATTCAACCACTATAATATGTGTTTGCTGTATTACTTAAGAATATTCAATTCTGCTAGAGAGAACAAGAAAAACAAACAGGACAGATAAAGCCCATAAGAAGTGCTAAATATAGAGAGCAAGTTAGAAACCTGTGAAACATGCTAAACATAGACTGAATACATGGAACATAAGTGTGTTGAATACAGATAAGAAGGATTGAATAAGAGTGTTACTTACAAATACATGGGTTGGGAGGACCAAGTTATAATGTGCAAATCGTGCCACCTTCACAATGACAGTCACGCCATCCCTAAACCAACACCCATCATTGACATCCGTTTCATTTCCATTCTGGTCCCACATGTACTATCCTTGAGAAATGCTAATAAAACCCATCACTGCTCACCAAATTAACTGGTGAATTACAGGTGTATCCAGGATTACTTGCTCCTAAGTATTTCCAATAGAGGAAGCATGTGGGCTCCGGAAACCTCCCATTCGCTGAGCCCCCTCCCTTTTCGTTAACCTCAGCTCCAGTCCTCATAATCACACCATCATCAAAGAAGCTGATGCAGCAATGAGAGAGAGAAAAAAAAAAAAAACCACAGAATATATGAGGAATGAATAACACAGGAACTGGGTGGGCTGGTGCTTCCCGCTGCTCACACTCAATCCTACATGTGTTAACCTACTCCATCTCTTTCCCCTGCTTCCTCCTAGATATTTTAAACATGATTCAAGTATTTGAATTTAGTCTGTCCATGAGGCTTCCCATTTTGTAACCTCTCGGGGTGTCCTTGGAGGCTACCATTGCATAAAAGTAGTTTCACATACAACAACCACTTCACTTAAAGTGAATATTTCACATTTTTGAAAAGGGGGAAAATGGCATTCGAAATACTCAGGTTTTGCATGTTCTAGTTAAGAAGTGCTAACTCAGCAGCAAGAGTTAAGTGCTTTTTCTTTCCCAGGATAAAACGGTTCTACCTCGTCATTTTTAAAGAAAGACTAAAAATGCTAATATGATGATTAAACATCAGCAAAAAAAAAAAAAAGTGCTGGGTGAAGGGAGGAGATTGGAGAAGGAAAGAAATTAAATGATGGTATTCACACACTCTTCTCTGTGTTCACACACTCTTCTCTGTATTCACACACTCTTCTCTGTGTTCACACACTCTTCTCTGTGTTCACACACTCTTCCCTGCCTCAAATAGAAGCAACTTCATTTCCCTCTTCCCTGATGTATAGAGTGCGGATGGTGGTGAATTTCATTGTCAACAAGCATATACCTTGCTTCCCCTGCGCCAGGCACGGTGGTTGGCACTGGGGGAATGAAAGTAAAAATACAGTTTCTGCCCTGGAGGATAGACACATAAGCAAGACAGTTTCTTTAAGACAACAGTTACAGAATAGGGCAGTGCACAAAGATAAAGAGAGGAGGCCCCTTAGAGATTAGGGATGACATCATGGAGGAGATATCATTGAACCTGACTCTAAAAACATGAATAAGCATTTACTAGGCAGGAGAGAGGGAGAAGAGGGCATTCACTGCAACAGCATTGTATGACTGTGAACTCACGTGTTTTACATTATCCCAGCATTTTTCTTTTTCTGCAAGTGTATCTCTTACTACAAGTTCAGCAGAGAAAGCATCTACTTACCTAATATTGGAGCAAATTCTCAGGCCCCTGATTGGCCAAGGGGTACCACATTAGCACAAAGCGGACCAAGAGGCAAAATCCCCACCAGTGCACAGCTAAGAATCAGCAAATTGAGGTGGGAAAAGCAGCAGCAGCCAGAAACACATAAACACAAACGCACCAAGGCAGCCCGTCTCAGCCTCAGCTGCTAGAGAATGCAGGCAACATTTCAGTAATTACACTGAGAACCTCAAAATATAGCAAGCTCCTGATATAGACAGGCCACATCCTTCTAGCCTGAGTGCCACACAAGTTCATGGTAAGAACGGCCCCAAAAGGTAAAGCAACATTTCTTAATTTGAAATGACAGTTGGCTTTTCATTTCTGAATGTAGAGGAAATTTGTCAATTCAGAACTGCCAACCATCAGTGAGGCAATTTCTGGTTTTGGAGGGTGGGAGGCACATGTCCCACTATTTGGTCTTGTGACCCTTCTTTAAGGATGTCAGATGTTCTTCTTTAAGGATGTCAGATCCAAGCAACTTTCAAAGCAACAGAAATCACTAGAAGACTCCCAGTTAACATGTAAGGGATTTTCATCTCCACTAACAAGTGCACAATAACATTCTGTTAAACCTCCATTTGTTCCAGAAGCCGGAATGAGACAAATCAAACGTGTATGTCTTATTACTGTGCCAAGGGCAGGGCTAATGCTCTGCACATGTCATCTCACTTACAATAACTTTAGGAGAAGACATTATTATTATTCCTACTTTACAGATGACCAAACTAAAGCTTACAGAATTTAAATAATGTTCTAAAGGACACTAGGCTAGGAAGGCTTGGTGCTGAGATTTCAACCCGGCAAGCTGGTTCCATGAGCTACACTCTTAACTGTGCTACACCCGCTATTCGCCAATCTGTGTGATCTCGGTGCTTGATATAAATCAAGGGTAAATCACCATGATACACCCAGTGTCTGGCACTTTTGTGTTCACTCAGGAAATATTTATTGAATAAATGAATGAACAATCTATTTGTACATCCCTTATGAGGTAAATACAAACACATCTCCATTTAACAGGTGAAGGAACTGAGGCACAGAGAGGTTTCATGGCTTGCCCAAGGTCACATGACGAGTGGAGACAAAGCTGACTCTTGCCCCAGCAGAGTCGACTGTGACATTCCATGGTATTCAACTGATGCCTCTGCTTATTTTTTATCCTCCTCCCTTTCCTATCTCCAACAGCCCGCATTCCTGCATTCCAGCACCACAAGCCTCACATCCCTTCTTCCCAGGGCCATGTTCCTCCCCATTTTGGTACACTCCCATCTGCAGCAACCATCTGTCTTCTCCCCTTTTCTGATAACATGTTAATTGCTACTCCTCAAGCCAGTTTTCTCTGACCACCCCAGGCCAGCTCAGGTTCCTGTCTTTATTTATCTTCATTGTACTTATCACAATTGTCAGGGATTATGTGTATAATCATTTACATGTGTAATCATTTTATTAAGTGCTCCATATATATATATATTTATTTGTTTGTTTTTGCTTTTTTGAGACAGGATCTCACTATCACCTAGGCTATTGCCCAGGCTGGATCATGGTGCAATCTTGGCTCACTGCAACCTCTGCCTCACGGGTTCAAGCAATCCTCCTGCCTCAGTCTCCTGATTAGCTGGGACTACAGGCACCCGCCACCACGCCCGGCTAATTTTTGTATTTTTGGTAGAAGATCGGGTTTCGCCACATTGCTCAGGCTGGTCTCAAACTCCTGGGCTCAAGTGATCCACCCACCTTGGCCTCCCAAAGTGCCAGGATGACAGGCATGAGCCACAGCCCCCCGCCAAGTGCTATATTTATTCCCCACTGGACTGTAAGTTCCATGAAAAATTGCCTACCAATATGTACACTACACCTAGCACAGTGCCTGGTACGTGGTTAAGCCTCAAATCTTTGTCACATTAATAAATCATATCTTGGCTCCAAAGTCTGGAACACAATATAAGAAAAAGGTTTACCAAATACATGAAAATATAACCCAAACCTGTTGAGAAAAAGTACATTCAAGTAATGAGCTGCCTAAAGAATAATAAAGCCAGTTCAGTGTCCCCAACTCCTCCATTAGGGGACTAAACCTAAGGCATCCTGTGACACATGGTATTAACCAATTTTCTGTAATTACTGTGTAATTCGATCAAAAGAGATTCTGGTACCCCATAATTTTGCTAATTAGATAGGTACTGTAAGGCAGATGAGCTCTTCTTAAAAACGTTTGACAATACTAGTAAGGCAAATCAATGCATCCCCTGTTGCTAAGAAATTAACAACGTGTAGCCACTCCTCTTTAGGCTGCCTTTCCACACTGCCACCCACCAGCAATCAAGTCCCGTTATCCCCATCCCCCTCATCCCCATACCTCCCGCCCCATCTCAGTGAGAAACACAGGAATAAAGAGTTAAAGTATGAATGCCAGCTCCATGTGAATCACAAGACAGGAGAACAAAAAGCAAAAGAGTGGTGAAAAGACTTTTATAATACGATTAAGAGTGCATTATATAGTGAAGAAGCTATCCAACAGCAGAGAATGGCTAAGTAAATTAGGATATATACACCCCATGGAAAATTATGTATGATAATATAATGATATGAAAGGCATTGAAATAACATAGAAATGTCCAGCCAATACTCTGAAACAGGTATACAATAGTACATACAGCATCATATCAAGTCTACAGTAACGTAAAATTTATTTCGTGATGCATAGCAGATAGATAGGCATGGCCTTCAATTTTGTCAAAAATTGGGAGCTAACATGGGTGAAATTTTACTTCTTTCCATGTGTCTGAATCTTCCAAATCTTCTCTGAGAGTTATTGTAAGAAAAAAACAATGTTTATGCTAAAATATATGAGCTCATCATAGAAATTGGAGAAACAAGAAGGACATCCTACAAAAGAAGAAAATAATCACCAATCACCTTGCTTTCAGTCCCACAATTGTGTATCCTTAAATCAGTGAAGACAACAGAGGGGTTTTTTTGGCAATAACTGACCAGCAACCCTCCTCAGGTGCCATTTTAATACACACTGATTGTCAAGAGTCTGAGAACCCCAAGGGTGTACTCATCACATAGTGCACAAAACTCTAAGCACCAAAGGTTGCCGGGTGCAAGAACATCAGTTCCAGCAAGGGATCTCTCGATGTTCTTATGAAGACATGAGGGCAGTCCTTGCCCCTGCCCTCTGCTAACCACCCATCCACTAATTTATTCCTTTGTTCATTCATTCTAAACTTTAAAAACCTTTACTGAGCACTCCTCTGAACCAGCACTGTGGACACAAAACTAAGACACACCTTCTATGCATGAGGAGCTAAAAGTCTAGTTATAAAGACACAAACAAAAGCGAATGGATTCTGCTCAGCTTTTCAGTTCAGAGATACAAGAAAAGTAGAGCCAGGCATGGTAGCATATGCCTGTAATCTCAGCTACTCAGGAAGCTGAGACAGAGGATAACTTGAGCCCAGGAGTTCAAGTCTATCCCAGGAAACATAGTGAGAAAGACCCTATCTCTAAGAAGAAAGAAAGAAAAAGAGAGAGGAGGAAGAAGGAAAGGAGAGAAAGAAAGGAAAGAGAGGAGAGAAGGAAAGAAAAAAGAAAGAGGGAGAGGAAGGGAGGGAGGAAAAAAGAGAGGGAGGGAAAGAAAGAAAGGGAGGAGAGGAGAAGGGAGGGGAGGGGAGGGGACAGGAGAGGAGAGGGGAGGAGAGGGGAAGAGGGGGAGGAGAGGGGAAGAGGGGGAGGAGAGGGGAGAGGGGAGGAGAGGGGAAAGGGGGAGGAAACGAAGGGGAGGGGAAGAGAGGAGGGGAAGGGGGAGGAAGGGGAGAGGGGGGAGGGAGGGAGGAAGGAAGGAAGGGAGGGAGGAAAAAAGGAACGGAAGGAAGGAAAGGAGAGAGAGAAGAAAGAGAGAGGGAAAAAAAGGTCATGTTTAGGTCATGTCATCACAGGTCTGAAATCACCTGGAGCAGGACCAGAGAGTGAGTCCCCTCACCAGGGACTTAATCTTCCAGGTAAGAGGCAGTGTAAGGTAGTGGTTAAGAGCTCAGGCTCTGAAGCCTCACTGTTTGGTTAAGATTCCAGTTTCAAGCTGGGTGTGGTGGCTCATGCCAGTAATCCCAGCACTTTGGGAGGATGAGGTGGGTGGATAACTTAAGGTCAGGAGTTCAAGACCAGTCTGGTCAACATGGCAAAACCCCATCTCTACTGAAAATACAAAAATTAGCCAGGCCTGGTGGCATGTGCCTATAATCCCAGCTACTTGGGAGGCTAAGGCAGGAGAATCACTTGAACCTGGGAGGAGGAAGCTTCAGTGAGCCAAGATGGCGCCACTGCACTCCAGCCTGGGTGACAGAGAGCCAGACTCCATCTAAAAAAAAAAAAAAAAATCCAATTTCGCCTCTTATCAGATGTATAATCTTAGATAACTTAATCTCTCTGTGCCTCAGCTTCCTCATTTTTACAAATGAGAATAAAACCACATATACCCACGGGGATAGTATAAAGACTAAATCAATTAGTACATGTTGAACTCTCAAAACTGTCTTCCACAAAACAAGCACATGACAACTGTTAGCTTGTTTGGTATAGAGCCAGGACAGGCCCTGGGCCCTGTAGGATGGGTGGGGTATCAAGCTATGGCAGCAGCCACCATGCCACAAGAGTCTTGGTGCTACAGCTGGTGCTGAAGTAAAGGTCACACTGATGGTTGGTTATGGCTGTAGCCCAGCAGGAGAGCAGTGGGCAGGTGAGCAGGGGTTGCCAGCCATGGGTGGAGGCATGGTTAGTAGTCAGTTCTAACTCTCTTCTGTTAAAACAAAAATTGAAAATTGGGCAGCGGCTACAGGACTTCCAGCCACTCCAATCTATGTCCAGCCAGTCAATTTTCAAACAGTTCTGAATTTTTTATTTTTGCTAGATGTCAAGCTAAGGACTTTATATATGCTAATTTGATCCTCATAGCAGCCTAATGGGGTCAGCATTGCTATCTCCATTTTACAGACGAGATATGAAAAGTTAAAACGTGTTCTACTAAGTAGTCTATCTGGAATCAAACCCAGATCTGTCTAAAGCCAACCATAAGGCACCACTGCCCCTCAGCACCATCTATGGGCTCAGACAAACCAGTGTTTGAATCTCAGCTCTGCCAAGTACCTGCTGTACAACCTTAGATAGCTGTTTTCCTCCCTTCATCCTTGAGTTGCCTCATCTGTAACACTCGCCTTCCAGGGTTCAGGAATGAATGAATGAATGAATGAAAAGTACCTAGTATTTTGGTACTATGCACCTTATGACATTTCTGAGATGCTTTAAAAAAATGCCCAGATATCTAGACATTAAAGTCAGGGCTTTAATATTTTCTAAGCATATTTATACACATGATAATATTTCAAATTCATAAAACCAATTAAATGGGAATTAATAGTCTCACTTTAAAGATGAAGAATCTGTGGTTTATAGAAAATAAGTGACTTATCCAAGATCTCACCTCTAGCAAGTAGCAGAGATGTGTCTCTGACTCCAACTTTGTAGCTTATTTTGTATATTTCTGTTTGGCTTCCCTAATCCCCAACATGAGAGAACCATTACACTTCTCTACTCCAATGCTACGCCTTCCCTACGTAAAGACACACTCCTCCTCCCACAGCCTAAACTATTCCGTATATTAAGGGTGTCATCTCTAGCCTGCTTAAAAAGTTTGGTGGGCTGATCTAATTACAATTCATTCCTTTTTGTGCACAGTCCTAATTCTCAGGCATGAAAGAGACATTTTTAAATGCTGTATTGGTCCTGACCTTGCCACATCTACTCAGATTCAGTAGTAAACAGTAGGGCATCATGTTCAACTGCCAAGCTCTCTAATTTATGATTATTCATTATAAATCATTTTTACATGTTGCTTCAAATGCTGTTTTTCAAGAATAAAAATCTGCCTGCATTGAAATGCACAGTGATTTTAATATGCAAGCCTCCTACAGAGATGATGTCTCATTTTAATTATTGTTTCGGTTTAATGGGTTTTCATTAAATTAGAGGATAGAGCAATTACTAGGGTGAACAGCTAATGTTTCAAAGGTAAGCTCCTGTGGCTCCGTAGGCAAAAAGACAGTTGTGGCATAGAGAAGTAGAAAGATACACTCTTCTGAATAAGCTTGTATTCAGCCTGACAGAAAACAGCACCAGATAGTTTTCTCCCCAACTTCAAAATAGAGCTTGTATCCCCTCTCTGTGATATGCAAACAGCTCTCGGAGTATCGTTAGAACTTAGAGGTATCTTGGGGTATCTTAATCATATGACTTTTCTATCAGGAATCTAGGCTTCCCTGTCATCATAGTAGAAACTGCTCTTAAAAGTCCACGGCCTGCAAAGAGATATGTCAAACCACAGGAAAACACTCCTGATGAAATTGTCTTCTCTCTCACACACAAGTAATTTAGTTGGTTTAGTGGATTAATGTCTGACTTCCCACCCCTGGGAAATTGGTCCAACTTCAGCAGAGGATGCAATGACCAAAATCATATTAATTAGCAAACTGTCAGAGGCTCAATGAGAAATGACTTTGGTGGCCTCAGCAATATTTCACCCCAGAAACTGCACAGATTTGACACTCAGGGACCAATAGGGCAGCATTACCTCAGATGGAGGCAAAGGAATTAATGAGAAGTAGGAAAGGAGTGGAGAGTGAGAGGTAAAGTTGGCTTTATTGGGGTCCCAGAGGTCAGTGGTGAGGGACATGACTCAGTACTTGGGGAGGGTGACCCTCTGCATTGCAGAAGCTTGCACTGGGGAGATGGAGGGGGCTTAGTAAGCTTCAGATCTGTAATTTCTTCTCCAATGGAGCCAAAGGAGAGAGCTGGGGGAAGCTAGAGGGGTCCTTCCAGAAACAACTGTGCCCGTTGTTTCTGGAAAGACCCCTCTGTCCAGTGCAGGTCTGGCTACAATGCATGCCAAATAAATAGTACAGGAGCCTCTCACCTTGCTATGGGAAGGAGGGGAAAAAATCTTTTCCACAGCAACCAGGAGTCATGAAGCAATGTCAGTCCCAGGTGAACCAGCAGGAACTAAGTGATGAATAGGTACCCTCATGCTCACCAGCACCTCCCCACCCTCCCAGCTGGTATTTCTGCCAGGAATAATAATTCGGAACTCCTCAATATAATGCTTTCTTTTCAGCTCCTTTATTTCCACTGTCCTAAAAAGCACATCATCAGCTCTTAGATCACATGCATTAATCTAATTACATGCCTTGTTAGCTAATTAGTTCCAGAGTCACTGCTGAGGAGGACTCCCTCACTATTTATCTATCTGTGTTGGCCACAGGGTGTTTGTGTATTCAGGTTCCTGGGGAAACTATGCAATTATCAGTCTTCAACCTTGTGCTCAGGAAGGATGGTGAGGCTTTCTGGACGGGAAACAGGTCACCTGAAACTCCAGGCTTTGAACAGAAGCTCTGTCCAAAAGCTTTGTGCATCTGCCCAGAAAAGGGGCTATGGATGTGGTAGATTTTTTTTCCTTTGGCAGACTTGCTGTCTTTCTTTGAAAACGGACCTCCTTTTTAGAGATGTTATTCTGACTGTATTAAACATTAATGTCCCCCCTTAAAATGAATCACTGGAAATGCCACTTGTTCCTTGAACTCAGGGCCTGTTGCTATCTGGCTGCAGGATCTTTCTCGACCAATTTCCCACCTCCACCCTTCCAAACAAGAGCCATAACTGAGAGCTAAAATTATAATCCTCATTTACTGAAGCTTTTTTAAAAGAAATGAAAATGTCAATTTTGGGGAAAATTGGTCTTTGATCATTGTTGCAAATAATTTGGTTCTTGCATATCCTAGGGTAAGAACATTGAATCTGTTTCAATAAATTATTCCTTCAGTGTATTAAATAGAGCCTTTGTGATAATTTATTTCAAAGGATGCCTGGTAGGTTCCCAAGCAGTCTTTTCTACTTGGGTATCATCTAACTTAGACAACAGATATTCTTTTCAGCTCTCCGAACTACCCATACCAAGAGTAGTTGTAAGTTCATCCTTGTGCATCCCCAATTAGAGTACTTGTGAGATCTCAGAGCGCAAGACATGGTAAGGGTCTGAAGCACAGCCAGGCACAAGTGAGAGGCTCCATGGGGACACCATCTCTTCTCCCTCCCAGAGTTTCAGCCACCTCCATGCCTATTCAAGCCCTGCCCATCTCTCAAGGCCCAACTCAATTCCTCTAACTCTGTGAAGCTCTGGCACCCCAGCTGAGGGTGATTTTCCTTTTCAAATCCAAAATTCAATCACTCACCCATTCAAAGATGTATTTGTGGAGTACGTTCTCTGTGCCAGGCTCTGTACTGTGGTGATTAAGATGGACTCAGTCTGGAGAGAAACATCTGGCCAGTATTTTTAGCTGCACTGACCAATACCACCCACTCTTACAAATCTTATTCTCTAATTGTGCCAAAGTCAATGGCCAGATGGTGGCCTGACCACTAAGTGAACCACTGGTAACCTCCCCAACAGTCATGCTCTGCCTCCTTTTGAAACATTCTGCCCTTTTGACACCGCATTCTTCTTCTTGTCCTCCTACCTCCAAGGCTGTCTAGAGGCTCCTACACGGTGCACTCCTCTGCCTGCTGTCTTATTTGTCAGAGTGCCTCAAAGAACATCCATCCATCAGCAAGCCCTGAGCTCCATTTCCACTATGATCCCCAATCCTCTTGACTAGAATATTGCACCAGTCCCTCACTGTCAGCTTGCCTCCACTTGTCACTCCTGCCCTCCCCTCCTCTCTCCTCATTTCCCCTTTCCTCTTACTCGTTGTCATTTTCTCGCTCTATCCCATGTAGCAATCAGAAAATCAGGAAGATCCTTTTCAAACTTAAATCACATTACCTCAATTCCTTACTTAAAGTCCTAAAAGAGCTGCTTTATTAGTTTCTTATGGCTGTTGTAACAAATTACTGTAAACCTAGAGGCTTAAGGCAACACAATTCTATTATATTACAGTTCCGGAAGTCGGAAGTCTGAAACAGGTTTCACAGGACAAAAACCAAGATGGGGGCACGGCCATACTCCCTCCGGAAGCTCTAGGGGAGACTGTTTCCTTGCCTTTTTCAGCTTTCCTTGGGTTGTGTCTTCTTCCTCCATCTTCAACACAAGCAGCATAGCATGTTATAATCTCTCTCTGCTTCCATCTTCACATCACTTTTCTATCTGATCCTCATGCCTTTCTCCTATGAGAACCCTTGTGATTACACAGGCTCCACTTGGAATCAGGATAAGCTTCTCACCTCAAGACCCTTAACTTAATCATACCTGCTAAGTTCCTTTTACCATTTGAAGTAATATAGTCACAGGTTATGGAGATTAGAACGTGGCCATCGTTTGGGAGGAGGGCAGCATTATCCAGCTGTCCACACTGCCCATTATGATTTGAATAAAACCCTAACTCCTTGCCATGGCCTGAAAGGCCCTGACTATGCTCTTTGGCCTCCTTTGGTACCTTCACCCACATGAGCCATCCTTGTGCCCTTTAAACTTGTTTGACCCAAGGGGCCTTTTGGCTAGCTGTTTCAAGAACAAAGGCTCGGGAGCACAACAGCCTGGATTCAACTCTCAGCTTACTGGACCTATATATATAACCTTGGTCAAGTGATTTAATTCCTATTTTCCTTTCTGTGCCTCTGTTTTTCTTTCTGTGGCACATAATACCTATCTCCTTTGTACAATTATTACAAGGATTAAATGATCTCATGAATATAAAGAATTTAAAAAGTACCTAGCATATGAAGTGTTCCTCATTAATAATGTGAGTGATCATTAATATTATCTTTGCATGGCTGGCTCCTTCATTTAGGCATCAGCCCAAACGTCACCTCTGCAGGGAAGTCCTCCCCAATGTAAAGTCAACTCTCCCCCTAAGTCTCTCTCTCTCTCTCTCTCTCTCTCTCCAATATAGCTGTTATATTTCCTTCATAGTATGTATTACAACCTAAAGTTACTCATTTATTAGTATACTTGTTTATTGCAATTGGCCATTGGCCATCTTTGGTAGAATGTAAGCTTCATGTGGACAGGGACTGTGTTTTCTCTGCTGCATTCTTAACACTCAGAACAGTGCCTGTCACATGGATGTGCAATAAATATTTGTTGAATGCATGAAAGAATGAATATGATATACTACTGGTTCTCTCTTCACTGTACCTAGGCCAATAGCCCCTCAAGGACAGGGTGTCTGTCATACTCTTATAAAATCAGGACCCAGGACAGTGGCTGGCACACAGCAGCATAACAGACTCTCCTGATTGATCAATACGTCAATAGCAGCCATGCACAGTGGCTCACACCTGTAATCCCAGCCGTCTGGGAGGCCAAGGCAAGCAGATCACTTGAGGCCAGGAGTTCAAGACCAGTCTGACCAACATAGTGAAACTCCATCTGTACCAAAAATACAAAAAATTAACTGGGCGTGATGGTGCACACCTGTAATCCCAGCTACTCGGGAGGCTGAGGCAGGAGAATTACTTGAACCCAGGAGGTGGAGGCAGCAGTAAGCCAAGATCATGCCACTGCACTTGAGCCTGGGCAACAGAATGAGACTTTGTCTCAAAATAAATAAATAAATAAATAAGTATGTCAATAGGAAATAGGATTTAAAGCCTCCTTTAAAGGTAGGGGCTCAAAATAAGAAATTATTTTTCTCCATCCAGTCAAAGATTGAGAGAGAAGGGATGCCGAAGTCACATGTTGAAAAAAGACAGATTAAAAGCAAGACTCCAGGAAGTTGCTCTCAACCTTGCCCTGTCCCCAAT
The DNA here is from genome assembly GCF_043159975.1 of Macaca nemestrina. NCBI lineage: Eukaryota > Metazoa > Chordata > Mammalia > Primates > Cercopithecidae > Macaca > Macaca nemestrina. Next base: position 44,916,342 of record NC_092136.1, read on the forward strand.
ACACACTAGCGGGTTTAGATAGTTCCTTAATCATGGTGAGATCTTCTGTTTAAATGAAATACCAAAAAGGATGCTGTGGCTAAATTATACATAAAATATGTGGCTAAAAGCCAGTTGGTGGGGAAAACCTTGCCAAGCCCTGAATGCCAACCACCTTGTGTCTCTTCTTTCCAATAAAACAAGCAGCTCATGCCCTGTCAGGTGAGGACCTTTCCCTTTGAGGCACTGCATGGTTGTACTCCCTGCTTTCACATTGCTTGCAGTTTAGAGTAGAAATGACATGACTTCACATGAAAACAGTTGCTCTTCTCACTGCCATGAAGTGCTGCACTATTACTGCCATCCAGCCGTGTTTGGGCTTTGACAGGGGGCCCAGGGAAGGGTCATCCTTGACGTCAATCTTGAAGTATGGAGGTGTCTACCTACACCTTCCTCACTCCCTTGAATGGCTTAGGTGCAGCTTCCCTGTGCTCACAGTTCTTGCTACAGACTTGTGTCACACCTCATTACATATGCCACTGCCTTGCTCCAAACCCTTCAATGACTCCAACTGCCTCTAAGACAAAATCCAATCCTCCTAAAATATGGAGTTATTATTTAATGGAAACAGCATTTCAGTTTTGCAAAATAAAAAAGTTCTGGAGAGCTGTTATACACCATGAATATACTTAACACTGCTGGAATGCACACTTGGAAGTGATAACAGTGGTCAATTTTATGTTGTGTGTTTTTTATCCACAATTAAAAATACACATTTAATTTAATAAAAATTGAATCCCCTTCACGTGACCAACAAAACTCTACATAATGAAATCCTATAGACCTCGCCAGGCCCAATTCCCACCTCTTCCCTCCTTCTTGGTCTCCTTCTTGGCCCTTCTTTAGGTTCCACCAACTAACACACAAGCTCCTTCCTGCCTTTAGGGTCTCCGGTCAGGTCATTCTTTTGCCTGAAACACACTTCAGCCCACTCCATACCTGGTTACCTCCCATTCATCACTCAGGCTTCAGCTGAAACGTCATTTCGCTAGACCCCAGCCCCCAGCTAAAGTAGGTCTCCCAGTCTACATTAATTACCATACCACAGCTTTTCCTTCTTTGGGCTCATCCTAGTGTGAGGCTGCATGGAAGCTCACCACTGTGCTGTGGTGCCTGATGCCACATATAGCACAAAGAGCAGCTAGTGAAGGACATTGGAGAAATGGACGGATGGATGACTGGTAATCCATTGGTAATCCCTGGTAAACCCTTCTGAACCTGTATGAACCTAGAAAGTTAAACCTTTCTGAAGCTATCTGTAGGTTGTCCCGAAACCCACCATGCAAGTACAATGCCTACAATATACACTAGCATTAGAATTTCTCCTGTATCTGCCTCATTTTTTTTTTTTTTTAACAGAGGCAAGGTCTTGCTCTGTCACCCAGGCTAGAGTGCAGTAGCATGTTCATAGCTCACTGAAGCCTTGACCTCCTGGACTCAAGCAATCCTCCTACCTCAGCCTCCGAAGTAGCTGGGACTACAGTCATCTGCCACCATGCCTGGCTAATTTTTAATTTTTTGTAGAGATATCTTGCTATGTTGCTTAGTCTGGTGTTGAACTCCTGACTTCAAGTGATCCTCCTACCTTGGCTTCCCAAAGTGCTGGGATTACAGGTGTGAGTCATCCTTCCCAGCCCTCATTCCAATTTAAACGGCAGCCCCCAGTTCTCATTCCTTGATTGGAGATTTCGGTCAACAAGATCAACAAATACCTGACTCTCATGTCTAACTTCCTTCCCCTCAGCCTTTTGTGAACACAGACTTAACATCTCACCTTTTCCTCCTTCCAACTCCCTCCAGCTGAGCAGTTCTCAGCACTAACTGTGCATCAGAATCACCTGGGTAACATGTTTTAAATGTGATTTGCAGTCTGCACCCTGAGAGACTCAAAAACAAAAAAAATAGTCTGGGGTGTAGGACAGGTGTCAATATTTATTTGTTTGTTTCAGATAAACATGATGGGCAGCCACAGCTGAGAACTGGTGTCCCAGCTCCAGGTGTTGGTGTTTTGGTGACTGTCCTGGCTCCAGGTCAACAGTAGCACACTGGCCAGCCTCAGGCCAGATGCAGCCTCAACATGCTGGTGTAGCTCCCAGTGTTACCCACCCAACCCACCATATTTCATCAAGTCCAAGATGTCATCAATTATAAACTACACCATCATTTGACACACCGTAAGAAATAAACAAAAAGCTGTTGATTATAAGAGACACCATAATTGTAACACATATGTAATTTATTACATAATTATACCAATTGCCTGTAAGGCAAAATCCAATCCTACCCTAAAATATTAATGGATATAGCATTTCAGTTTGCAAAATTAAGAAGTTCTGGAGAGCTCTTATATGAATAAGTGTGTGTGTCTTGGAATCAGTGAAATACAGTATAAAAATTGAAACATTTCATATAAAAATTCAAATCTCCATTAAAAAATTAGATGACCTGGCAACACAGAGTCCATATTCCCACAGGCAACAGTGCAGTGAATGTGGAATTGAAGAAATGCAACTCATGCACAATGTTGCCAGTTGGCTGCGTTCCCTTGCCAGTGCATATCACTCAGCTGTTACCCGGCTGGCCCCCTATGCACCTGGGATTGAAGGCCCTTCCCAGCACATCTCTAACTTATGCTAATACTACACACACTCACCCAGGCCCTACACAAACCCCCTCCATTCCTGCCCTTCCACATTCTTCCTAGCCCCTCTAGGTTCTCCAGCCTCACCCTGGTGCTTCTCAGCTGGCGTGCCAGGGTGTGGGTTACAGGGGTCTCTGGAGTATGAGTCCCTCAGCCCTCAGGGTGGCTCAGCAGAGCACTTTTGGCATAAAAACAGTCCCTTCTCTTTCCTTCCATGTAATGTACAAATACAGCCATTTTCCTTATGTGCCATGATATGAAAAAGGTCACAGAATGCGGCCCAGTGTTGAAGTAGAATTGGGGATCAGAAGATCTGGGATGCACCATCAGTCCTGCCACTTAGTATCTGAGTGATATTTAATACTCCAACACTAATATCTGGGTGGTCATTTAATCCCTCTGAATCTTGGGGTCCCTTTCATAAACTGATGACCAATGAGAATAATTCTTCTATCCCAGAATCCACACAACAAATATTAATACATGTGATCGTGCACATGACCAGTTTTGAAAATGTCACTCTCACTTTCCTCCATGCCTGAGTGCCAGGGCAGGACAACCCCAAGCAGGCTGGGTACATGCGGTGACTACAGCGGGAGGGCTTGCTCTCACCACCCTTCTCAAATAGCTTACAACCCAGCAGTGAGAATGGGTGGATAGATCCTAGCATGACAAAGATAAACCCTGAGTAAATAAATACCTCACGCTGAATCCCCAGGAAGGAGAGAGGCCAAGAGCATATGGATGGTGTGGGTGATAGGTGTCTCCAGGTGAGTTAGTCAATAAATAAGGAGCCACTAAGCCCTGCATCCAAAGAGAATGCCATGGAACAACAGTTGGCCTTTTTTGTCTTTCCAGTAAGGTTGACATCTTTTTTTGAAGTGTTTCAGCTTACTTTTTCAAATTCATGATGTAAACCAACAGGATGAGTGTCTTTCTTCAACCCCGTGCTGCTGTCCCACAACATCTGTAGGTACAGGTATCCTTTTAAGTTTTTCCTGTCACTATTCCCTCAAGTCCCCCCATACCAGGCATACCAAATGATCTAGACCCCATGTTCTATAAAAAAGACAAAAATGTAAAAAACAAGGAAGCAATATTTTGATCAACCACAGAATAATAATGTGAGCATGAGAAATGCAAAGATGCCTGTCAATGTTTCTATTTATGTGTAACGACGGCTGTAGCCCTCTCCTTAATTATGCTCTTATTCACCGTATGCATGGAGTCTGTCACTGTGGGTCTGGGTGTAACTGAGACTCCAACCAGCATAAATACGTGCCACACACCCAGTCGTTCCGTGCAACTTTTTCAAATGAATTATCGGGGAGATTTAAAAATTCTTCAAAAATGTCAAAATAATAACTATTTTATCTTTTTTATGCCCTAATTATGATTTGAAGCTTTGCTTTTCTTATTTCATCCAGGCACACCACAACTCATGAATAAAATATGACAAGTTTGATAGCAGCCATTGGAGAGGGTTCATCCGTAACGGCAGACGTGCTCAGTGTACAAAAAGCTTTTGTATTCCATCAGCCTTTGTTTCTGGGACAGGCTTTTATCTAAAAGAAGGACCACGTGTGTTCTCTCATCTCTCCTGTCTCCCTCCCAGTACCCCACAATCCCTGCCTTCAGCACAACACCTGAATCGTGTTTACTTTGTCTTTTATTGAGCACATTTCCAAACAATTAGGGAACAAATAAAAAACCAAAGGGCACTTTGCTCCATATGAACCTGGCTTGAAACAACACATCAAACAATTGACTGTAAGAGACGCGGTCAGACCACAGACTAATCTACAAAGTAGGCAACTTTACCTCAGAAAAATCACTCATGTGATGGTGCCCACCTGGAAAGATATTTAAGGCACTCACAAGGTTCTCTTCTGAGAAGTTTCCTTTTCTTAGCAAAGGCTGCCAGGTCCCTTCAAAGTTCAGACTCTGGTATGTCTTTCAAAGAAATAAATGTGAAAAGGAAAGGGAAGTGATGTGTGGCTCTGCAAAACCATCAGCATTTATCAAATGGCCCCAGGGATATCAGACTTCAAGTTTTGAGGTTTTATTTTTTAAAGCAAACCTATAAGCATCTTGTTCTATCACACATACAGAACTGGCCAGCTTCCAAGATTCCTTCCAAATACATTTTCTCCCAGTTTGTTTCAAAATATGTAAAAGCAAGAAGACATTTTAAAGTCATTCCTTGCCTAAAACTTGAAGGACTGAGTCAAGATTTAGATCTCCTGGACTGAGCATTTGCCAAACTTCCAAAGTTGTGGTTTGTTTGTGGAGCTTTACAAACAAATCTAAGATTAAGCTGAGACTACAACATGTTTCTGACGTTCCTCAAGAAAAATGAACCCTGGTATTCTCAGGAAAAGTGGAATGCAAAAAGCTTGAAGCATATGTTGTATTTTCTTATGTTTACTGTACAGATGCACAGTGATAACTATTTTTGAAAACTGCAACTCCACATTTTTTTTTCTCTTCACCCAGGTACTGCAGGTGCTCCAAGACACCAGGTAGCCTTGAACTGGGACTGCTTCTATCCACTAGAACAAATCTTAAGCCCAAGTGAATGGCTACTATATTTGAGGCTATAGTTCCTGAGGGGATGGGTTTAGTCACCTTGTCTAATTTAATGTCATGTTACGTTAAACTGCACCTTACCACTGACACTTCATGACACCAGGCAACCCAACAGTGGTTATGTGCAGATGCAAAATAAAATTCTTCCTCCTCCACCACCTCACACCCTCAAACACACTCTCATGCCAGACATGCCTGCAGTTTGGACAGCAAGATGAGTCTGAATCTTTGGCAGATAAATAAGGTAGCAGCTTGAACACTCATAAAAAAGAGCTAATTTTTATACCCGCAGGACAGCACACAACAGCGGCTTTTGGCACTCTGAGGAGCTGCACATTTAGAGATGTTGGGCTGAGTTTTCCTTCCATTAGACCCGATTTTCCAAAGGGGCCAAATGAGACCTGGGAATTTGGCAGTGGCATTGAAACCTTTAATAGACACTGTCAAATGGAATTAGGCACCATACTTCAGATTTAGTAGTAAAAATAAATACAGTAGAAAGACAAAAAGATTTCCAAACTAGCAGTATGTATGCCTATACCAATCTTGCTTGAAATCCTAAGGAATCTTGTTTTTATTTCAAAGAATCCCAAATTGAAATCTCAAGGTCTTGCCTGATATATCTGGGAGCTGACATCCATCACTGTGAGCCCTAATCAATCATTCACTCTTTGTCCTCCACTGGCTGGACATTACCTACCACACTCCATGTGCCTTCTTCCATCCATGCCCTTGAGAACGGAGAAACTACAACACTCATTAGATTCACTTTTCCCAGAAAAAGTCTAGGGACTCATGGTCTGGAACATAAAACTATTAGTAATCTGCATTTGTGCCAGTACCAGTGTGTACCCAAATGTCTCTGGGGCTCTCCTTTCACAACTATAAAGCTGGCTGATCAATGGCATCCTAGACACAGACTCAGTAGCAGAGAATTGGACCAGCCACACTAGTTAAGTCAACCAAAAGAATGAATTAAAGACACTTGAGAACAACATTACGGCTACACACACTCCAGCCGAAATCTTTCACTGATGGTACAAAAATGTTGGCATTTCTCCAGTCAAGTGTCAATCTCCTCTTTTCATTTGTCTAAGAGGGCATGGTGGCCAGCTAAGTTGAGGCCCAGTGCTATAGCTGTAAGCAACCTACCTCCCCACCCCACACCATATAGCCACTATATGTTCTGAGACCTCTGTTTGGCATCTGGGGAGAGGAAAAGGAGTGTTTCTCTTTTTTCATGATGATAGTAGCCTGTAGGGAGATAATGAAGTTTCTGTCTCTCCTCACCAGACCTTTGGACAGGGTTTGAGCCACTATGTTTAGAGGTATAAGAACATACAGAAGATAGGATAGTTCCATAAGAGATTCTGTGGATTCTGGGCAAAGCAGGGATAGAGTCCAGGAAACAAAGTGTGGTGTAATTGGGGTAAGAGTCCTTCTGGACCCAGGAACACTCTGCTTCCCCAGAGGACTGGATTCTGGTCAAATTAGGGAGGACACCTCTGTCTCCAACAGTATCTCTAAAGACCTGCATCTCTGGAGGCCAATCAGGCACAGCACCCTGGACAGAGGTGGTGATTTAGAAGGGATTCTATCAGCCCTGGCAACAACAAACCTCCAGCAGCTTCTTGAACTGGCCAGAGTTGAGAAAAGAGAACAACCTGCCCAGTGATGGATGAAGCTGTCAGACTGAGTGGTGAGGTGCCCTAGAAGGAACCCCAGAAAGACTTACGCTCCTGAGATGATGCACAAAACACAAGAGGTTCTGCTTGGACAGAATGACACAAGAATCGATGTTTTACAGTCATTAGCAATACTGTAGTTCCACTGGTATTCACGGGTTTGTGAATCCTGGTGACACTGAGTCTCACAACAAGCCATTAGCATCATTAAGTAGAAGTGTACAGCATTTCAATGTGATCTTCTTCCACATGGACCATGGATCCTTTCAATGTCTGAGACTCCAGGTCAGCTCTATAAGAGAGTGCTGAACCACGGCTCTATGGAAAAGTTAATTACAAGAAGCAAATACCAAAATACTCCCAAATTTTACATGTGTGATTCATAAAGGGAGGCGAGTCAATGTAAGAGTTGAGTTAAAGGCAATGGAGATACATTTAGATAAAAGCAAGAGGAAAGTAGAGGAAGACAGAGTTTGTCAGGCAGGTCCACATTTGGGACTTAGCTCTGCTACTTATCAGCTGCATAATTTTGCTGAGCCTCAAGTTCCGCATCTGTAAGATGGGGTAAAATTCTCTGTCTCACAGATTTTCATGGTATATGATAGGTTCAATGAAGATCAGTTCCTTCCCATCCTTCCCTTCATTCTCCCAACCTTAGGTACTTCCACTGATTTTTGAAGTACTTATTACATAGAAAATAGAAGACAAGGTCGGGAGCAAGAAGGCCGAATAGGAACAGCTCCAGCCTCCAGCTCCCAGCGCGAGCGACACAGAAGACGGGTGATTTCTGCATTTTCAACTGAGGTACCAGGTTCATCTCACTGAGGAGTGCTGGACAATCGGTGCTGGTCAGCTGGTGCAGCCCAACCAGCGAGAGCTGAAGCAGGGCGAGCCATCACCTCACCTGGGAAGCGCAAGGGGGAAGGGAATCCCATTTCCTAGCCAAGGGAAACTGACACACGTAACACCTGGAAAATCGGGTAACTCCCACCCTAATACTGTGCTTTACCAAGGGTCTTAACAGACGGCACACCAGGAGATTATATCCCAAACCTGGCCCAGAGGATCCCACACCCACAGAGCCTCCCTCATTGCCAGCACAGCAGTCTGAGATCTAAGTACAAGGCAGCAGCAAGGCTGGGGGAGGGGCACCCACCATTGCTGAGGCTTAAGTAGGTAAACAAAGCTGCTGGGAAGCTCGAACTGGGTGGAGCCCACCTCAGCTCAAGGAGGCCTGCCTGTCTCTGTAGACTCTGGGTGGAGTCTGACAGCTATCTGACAGCTTTGAAGAGAGCAGTGGATCTCCCAGCATGGAGGTTGAGATCTGAGAATGGACAGACTGCCTGCTCAAGTGGGTCCCTGACCCCTGAGTAGCCTAACTGGGAGACATCCCCCACTAGGTGCAGACCGACACCTCACTCCTCACACAGCAGGGTACACCCCTGAGACGAAGCTTCCAGAGCAAGAATCAGACAGCAGCACTCACTGTTCAGCAATATTCTATATTCTGCAGCCTCTGCTGCTGACACCCAGGCAAACAGGGTCTGGAGTGGACCTCAAGCAATCTCCAACAGACCTACAGCTGAGGGTCCTGACTGCTAGAAGGAAAACTAACAAACAGAAAGGACACCCACACCAAAACCCCATCAGTACATCACCAGCATCAAAAACCAAAGGCAGATACAACCACAAAGATGGGGAAAAAGCAGGGCAGAAAAGCTGGAAATTCAAAAAATCAGAGCACATCTCCCCCTCCAAAGGAACGCAGCTCGTCGCCAACAATGGATCAAAGCTGGACAGAGAATGACTTTGACAACTTGAGAGGAGAAGGCTTCAGTCGATCAAATTTCTCAGAGCTAAAGGAGGAACTACGTACCCAGTGCAAAGAAACTAAAAATCTTGAAAAAAGAATGGAAGGATGGATAACTAGAATAATCAATGCAGATAAGGCCATAAACAAACTGACAGAGATAAAAAGCATGACAAGAGAAATACGTGACAAATGCACAAGCTCCAGTAACCAACTCAATTAACTGGAAGAAAGAGTATCAATGACTGAAGATCAAATGAATGAAATGAAGTGAGAAGTCTAGAGAAAAAAAGGAAAAAGAAATGAACAAAGCCTCCAAGAAATATGGAATTATGTGAAAAGACCAAATCTACGTCTGATTGGGGTGCCTGGAAGTAAGGGGGAAAATGAAACCAAGCTGGAAAACACTCTTCAGGATATCATCCAGGAGAATTTCCCCAACCTAGTAAGGCAGGCCAACATTCAAACTCAGGAAATACAAAGAACGCTACAAAGATACTCCTCAAGAAGAGCAACTCCAAGACACATAATTGTCAGATTCACCAAAGTTGAAATGAAGGAAAAAATGTTAAGGGCAACCAGAGAGAAAGGTTGGGTTACACACAAAGGGAAGCCCATCAGACTAACAGCAGATCTCTTCGTAGAAATTCTACAAGCCAGAAGAGAGTGGGGGCCAATATTCAACATTCTTAAAGAATGAATTTTCTTAAAGAACATTCTTAAAGAAAAGAATTTTCAACCCAGAATTTCACATCCAGCCAAACTAAGTTTCATCAGTGAAGGAGAAATAAAATCCTTTACAGATAAGCAAATGCTTAGAGATTTTGCCACCACCAGGCCTGCCCTACAAAAGATCCTGAAGGAAGCACTAAACATGGAAAGGAACAACAGTTACCGGCCATTGCAAAAACATGCCAAAGTGTAAAGACCATCGATGCTAGGAAGAAACTGCATCAACTAATGAGCAAAATAACCAACTAATGTCAGATCAAGTTCACACATAACAATATTAACCTTAAATGTAAATGGACTAAATGGTCCAATTAAAAGACACAGACTGGCAAATTGGATAAAGAGTCAAGACCCATCAGTTTGCTTATTCAGGAGACCCATCTCACGTGCAGAGACACACATAGGCTCAAAATAAAGGGATGGAAGAAGATCTACCAAGCAAATGGAAGACAAAAAAAGCAGGGGTTGCAATCCTAGTCTCTGATAAAACAGACTTTAAACCATCAAAGATCAAAAGAGACAAAGAAGGCCATTACATAATGGTAAAGGGATCAATTCAACAGGAAAAGCTAACTATCCTAAATATATATGCGCTCAATACAGGAGCACCCAGATTCATAAACCAAGTCCTTAGAGACTTACAAAGAGACTTAGACTCCCATACAATAATAATGGGAGACTTCAACACCCCACTGTCAACATTAGACAGATCAACAACACAGAAAGTGAACAAGGATATCCAGGAATTGACTCAATTCTGCACCAAGCAGGCCTAATAGACATCTACAGAACTCTCACCCCAAATCAACAGAATATACCTTCTTCTGAGCACCACATCGCACTTATTCCAAAATTGACCACATAGTTGGAAGTAAAGCACTCCTCAGCAAATGTACAAGAACAGAAATTATAACAAACTGTCTCTCAGACCACAGTGCAATCAAACTAGAACTCAGGACTAAGAAAATCAATCAAAACCACTCAACTACATGGAAACTGAACAACCTGCTCCTGAATAACTACTGGGTACATAACAAAATGAAGGCAGAAATAAAGATGTTCTTTGAAACCAATGAGAACAAAGATACAACATACCAGAATCTCTGGGACACATTTAAAGCAGTGTGTAGAGGGAAATTTACAGCACTAAATGCCCACAAGAGAAAGCTCAAAAGATCTAAAATTGACATGCTAACATCACAATTAAAAGAACTAGAGAAGCAAGAGCAAACACATCCAAAAGCAAGCAGAAGGCAAGAAATAACTAAGATCAGAGCAGAACTGAAGGAGATAGAGACACAAAAAACCCTCCAAAAAATCAATGAATCCAGGAGTTGGTTTTTTGAAAAGATCAACAAAATTGATAGACCTCTAGCAAGACTAATAAAGAAAAAGAGAGAGAAGAATCAAATAGACGCAATAAAAAAATGATAAAGGAGATATCACCACCGACCCCACAGAAATACAAACTACCATCAGAGAATACTATAAACACCTCTAGGCAAATAAATTAGAAAACCTACAAGAAATGAATAATTTCCTGGACACTTACACTCTCCCAAGACTAAACCAGGAAGAAGTTGAATCCCTGAATAGACCCATAGCAGGCTCTGAAATTGAGGAAATAATTAATAGCCTACCGACCAAAAAAAAGTCCAGGACCAGATGGATTCACAGCCGAATTCTACCAGAGGTACAAGGAGGAGCTGGTAACATTCCTTCTGAAACTATTCCAATCAATAGAAAAAGAGGGAATCCTCCCTAACTCAATTTATGAGGCCAACATCATCCTGATACCAAAGCCTGGCATACACACAACAAAAAAAGAGATGTTTGGACCAATATCCCTGATGAACATCGATGCAAAAATCCTCAATAAAATACTGACAAACCGAATACAGCAGCACATCAAAAAACTTATCCACCATGATCAAGTGGGCTTCATCCCTGGGATGCAAGGCTGGTTCAACATACGCAAATCAATAAACATAATCCAGCATATAAACAGAACCAAGGACTAAAACCACATGATTATCTCAACAAATGCAGAAAAGGCCTTTGACAAAATTCAACAGCCCTTCATGCTAAAAACTCTCAATAAATTCGGTATTGATGGAACGTATCTCAAAATAATAAGAGCTAATTATGACAAACCCACAGCCAATATCATACTGAATGGGTAAAAACTGGAAGCATTCCCTTTGAAAACTGGCACAAGACAGGGATGCCCTCTCTCACCACTCCTATTCAACATAATGTTGGAAGTTCTGGCTAGGGCAATCAGGCAGGAGAAAGAAATCAAGGGTATTCAGTTAGGAAAAGAAGAAGTCAAATTGTCCCTCTTTGCAGATGACATGATTGTATATTTAGAAAATCCCATCATCTCAGCCCAAAATCTCCTTGAGCTGATAAGCAACTTCAGCAAAGTCTCAGGATACAATATCAATGTGCAAAAATCACAAGCCTTCTTATACACCAGTAACAGACAAACAGAGAGCCAAATCATGAATGAACTTCCATTCACAGTTGCTTCAAAGAGAATAAAATACTTAGGAATCTAACTTACAAGGGATGTAAAGGACCTCTTCAAGGAGAACTACAAACCACTGCTCAGTGAAATAAAAGAGGACACAAACAAATGGAAGAACATACCATGCTCATGGATAAGAAGAATCAATATCATGAAAATGGCCATACTGCCCAAGGTAATTTATAGATTCAATGCCATTCCCATCAAGCTACCAATGACTTTCTTCACAGAATTGGAGAAAACTGCTTTAAAGTTCATATGGAACCAAAAAAGACCCCGCATTGCCAAGACAATCCTAAGTCAAAAGAACAAAGCTGGAGGCATCACGCTACCTGACTTCAAACTATACTACAAGGCTGCAGTAACCAAAACAGCATGGTACTGGTACCAAAACAGAGATATAGACCCATTATGGAACGGAACAGAGCCCTCAGAAATAATACCACACATCTACAGCCATCTGATCTTTGACAAACCTGACAAAAACAAGAAATGGGGAAAGGATTCCCTGTTTAATAAATGGTGCTGGGAAAACTGGCTAGCCATAACTAGAAAGCTGAAACTGGATCCTTTCCTTACTTCTTATACGAAAATTAATTCAAGATGGATTAGAGACTTAAATGTTAGACCTAATACCATAAAACCCTAGAAGAAAACCTAGGTAATACCATTCAGGACATAGGCATGGGCAAGGACTTCATGTATAACACACCAAAGCAATGGCAACAAAAGCCAAAATTGACAAATGGGATCTAATTAAACTAAAGAGCTTCTGCACAGCAAAAGAAACTACCATCAGAGTGAACAGGCAACCTACAGAATGGGAGAACATTTTTGCAATCTACTCATCTGACAAAGAGCTAATATCCAGAACCTACAAAGAACTCAAACAAATTTACGAAAAAAAAAACAAACAACCCCATCAAAAAGTGGGCAAAGGATATGAACAGACATTTCTCAAAAGAAGACATGCATACAGCCAACAGATACATGAAAAAATGCTCGTCATCACTGACCATCAGAGAAATGCAAATCAAAACCACAATGAGATACCATCTCATACCAGTTAGAATGGCAATCATTAAAAAGTCAGGAAACAACAGGTGCTGGAGAGGATGTGGAGAAATAGGAACACTTTTACACTGTCGGTGGGACGGTAAACTGGTTTAACCATTGTGGAAAACAGTATGGTGATTCCTCAAGGATCCAGAACTAGAAATACCATATGACCCAGCCATCCCATTACTGGATATCTACCCAAAGGATTATAAATCATGCTGGTATAAAGACACATGCACACGTATGTTTACTGAGGCACTATTCACAATAGCAAAGACTTGGAATCAACCCAAATGTCCATCAGTGACAGACTGGATTAAGAAAATGTGACACATATACACCATGGAATACTATGCAGCCATAAAAAAGGATGAGTTAGTGTCCTTTGTAGGGACATGGGATGCAGCTGGAAACCATCATTCTCAGCAAACTATCTCAAGAACAGAAAACCAAACACCACTTATTCTCACTCATAGGTGGGAATTGATCAATGAGATCACTTGGACTCAGGAAGGGGAACATCACACACTGGGGCCTATTATGGGGAGGGGGGAGGGGGGAGGGGGGAGGGGGGAGGGATGCCACTGGGAGTTATACCTGATGTAAATGACGAGTTGATGGGTGCTGACGAGTTGATGGGCGCAGCACACCAACATGGCACAAGTATACATGTGTAACAAACCTGCACGTTGTGCACATGTACCCTAGAACTTAAAGTATAATTAAAAAAAAAAGAAAATAGAAGACAAAATGTTACAGATTCTTATTAATAGAAGAGACCCTAAAACAGTCATCCTCAACTGGGTTTTGCCCACAGGGGACATCTGGCAAATGACATCTTGAGACATTTATCATTCCCACCACTTAGGGGTACTACTGTAATCTAGTGAGTAGAGGTCAAGGATGCTGCTAAACATCCTACAATGCATAGGATCACTCCCCACAACAAAGAATTATCTAGCCCCATATGTCAACTACCAACACTAAGAAACCGGGCCTGAGAGGACCTCTAACCATCTTCCCACTACATTGGGAATTCTCTCTATAATAACTCTGAGGGTTTTTTTCTTGCCTTTGGTTTGAACATTTTCAGTGACAGGCAATCACTACCCCGATACACCCTCTCTCTATTGTCAATTGGTTCTAACTCAAAATGTCTCACCTTAGCTTAAATCAAAAACAAGAACTTTAAGCCATTGGTCCTATTTTTGTCCTCTTCTTCTCCACAGAATAAATATAAAACCACCTGAGTTCATCAAGCAGCAGATGCATCATAGATTCTTGCATGTTCAAGGCCCTAGAGGAGAATCAAATATAAAAAGAATTCCTACCCTCAGGAAGCTTACGCTCTAACAGAGATGAGAAAGAGAGAAAAAGAAACTGCAAAATAAGGCAGAATAAATGTACATCAAATAGAATTTTTAAAAATATGCTGCATCCTCCCAGAGAAAAAAAAACCCATGTAATTCTAACTGAGGTCATCCAGGATGGGTCAAGAAAAAATGTGATACATATGAAGAAAATTAAAGGGATTGAAATGGAGACAAAGACATCTTTGGATGACAAGACACTGAAAGCAAAGACTGCCATCATAAAAGTGCAGCATACACTAAGGGTCAGTAGGATAGGAAGAGCTTAGAATCAGGAGCATGATGTAGTGGAAGATGAGAAAAGTAGTTTGGAGCCAGATTCATGAAAGGTCTCAAATGTCATGCTAAGGAGTTTGGATTTATTAGGCCACAGGCCACATTCTGAGTCGGGCAACACCATGATGGCTCTTGTGGGAGGACGATGGCTGCCACAGCTTAGAGTATGAACTGGAGAAGAGGGAGATTAGTGATAGTATGAGCGGATTTGAGGGTGAAGGGATGTTCTGAATTTCAGGAGGGAGTGACATGGGCATGTGCTAGGGACAGAATTCCATCACCCCAAAATTCTTATGTTGAAGCCCTCAATGTGATGGTATTTGGAGACGAAGCCTTTGGAAGGTAATTAGGTTAGATAAGGCCCTCAGGATGGAATAAGTGCCCTTACAAGAAGAGACTGGGGAGCCTGGCTCTCCTCTCTCTGCCAAGTGAAGATAGAGCAAGGAAGAGGCTATCTGCAAACCAGGGAGAAGGTTCTCACCAGAACCTGACCATGCTGGAACCCTGATCTTGGACTTCCCAGCCTCCGAAACTGTTAAATTTCTATTGTTTAAGCCATCAAGTTCTATGATTTGTTATGGCAGCCTGAGCTGACTAAGACAGCATATTAAGAGGAAATAGAAGGAACATACCAAAATTGCAAAAAAGGAGAATATGGCTCTCAAATCAAGTTTTGGAGGCAGGAGATTCCACCAGCTCAGGTAAAATCGGTTTAGAAGGAAGAAGATCACATGGCTCTGAGACTGACCCCAAAGGATGAAAAGAGAGGTGATGACAGAGTGGAATTCCAGAGGAAAAAAGAGTTAAGGAAACTCATTTCACATAACCTAAATTTTTAGTGAGATAAAGGCAAGGTTATGGGTAGTAGAATAAGAAGATTATGGAGTGAGCCAAGTAAGAAAAATAGAAAGGTTTGAAACAGCTGCTCTGGTATATATAGAGTCAGAAAGCATTTGGGATATATAAGCACCAAAGGAAGATAATAAGAGTCTAGCTAAAGCTGGCTAATAGAAATTTGAAAGGCTGTAAGCAGCTGAGTCTCACCATTCCTACTGAGCGTGGATGGTGGGATTTACCCTAGGTGGGGGATTATAGCAAGGCAGCCAGGAGAAGTCTCTCTATACCCAGTGATGGGGCAGGAAGATGAAACTGAGTGAATCCTGTTTGGGGTGATAAAAAATTTTGGAAATAGTGGTGATGATTGCACAACATTGTGAATGTAATTAATGTCACTTTTTGTGACATTGTACACGCACATATATATATATATATAAAATATCACAATTTTAAAATTATATTTTAAAAAAAATCTAAGTGTAAAGGAAAATGAAGCCAGAGAAAAGAGAAAGGGGAAGAAAGAAACAAAGGAAAGAGTTATAGAGAAAAAAAGTTGGGAGAGAAAGAAGAAAGAGAAGGAAGGATGGATGTAAAGCTGGAATATCCTTCCCCAACATCTAGCTCTAACACCACCACCAGAGTCTGTTCTCTTCCAGTCTGAACAATCTTAGTTCCTCCAATATACCAGTGATATGGTATTCATACATCTCACCCTGGTCCATGCAATTCCTCTGGGTTTTACCAGTTTGTGAATTTTCCTCGTAAAATGCATTGCCCAGAACTGAATACGAGCTCCACCATGGAGTCTAGTGCAATGGTTCTTAACTAGACACATTTCCCCCTTCTCAGGGATATCTGGCAGTATCTGGAGATATTTTGGTCCACACATCTGAGGGAAACTACTGGCAGTAAGTGGGTGGAGGCCTGGGATTCTGCTAATGCACAAAGCATAAGACGACCCATCAAAAAAGAATTATCTAACCTAAAATATCTATAACTCTGCTCTAGTGCAACTATCATCTCCCATGATCTGGACATTATGTCCCTATTAAGGTGACCTAAGATAGATGACATAGGCTCTTCTGGATCATATTGAACTTGACTCAATTAAAAAATGCAGGTCTGGCTGGGCATGGTGGCTTACGCCTATAATCCTAGCACTTTGGGATGCCAAGATGGGTGGATCATCTGAGGTCAGGAGTTCAAGACCAGCCTGGGCAACATGATGAAACCCCATCTCTACTAAAAATAGAAAACTTAGCCAGGCGTGGTGGCTCATACCTGTAATCTCAGCTACTTGGGAGGCTGAGGCAGGAGAATCGCTTGAACCCAGGAGGCAGAGGTTGCAGTGAGCCGAGATCGCGCCACTGAACTCCAGCCTGAGTGACAGAGCCAGACTCTGTCTCAAAAAAAAAAAAACACACACACACAAACACGCAGGTCTTTTTTACATGAAATGCTCTCAAGTCAGGCTTGTTGTTGTACAGCTGAGGTGCTAGACCCCTTGGAAGAACTTTATATTAAGCCCTATGAAATTCTATCCTTTCAGTTTTGATTTCTGGTTACGGTCCCTGGAGATAATGAAATGAGAGGCTTGGTTCTAACATTCAGTGAAGGGGCAATTTCTCTCAGCTCTTCATCACTTCCAGCAGCAGCTCCACAATAGGGTACTACAAACTGGTTCCAGGATGCTAGTTGATTGGCAGCACTCTCTCAGCTAGTCTTCTGCCTGCTTCAATCAAGATGAGCTGGGTTTTTACCTGAGCACTTAGGTGAGAGCAGCCCTCTAAGTAACAGCTCCCCTGATCATACTTCCTACACATCTCACTGTCAGGTACCACGGCTCCTTCCCTCCCCCGTAGGGAAAAGGAGAGAGCAGAAATGGCTGAGATGAGTCAGGCCAGAGATGTACGTGTATGTGGCTTGGGGTTGGGGGAGTTGTTTCTCAACCACTCTGTATAATGCAAAATATCTGAATTGAATAAAACAGCATTAAGAGTGTGGTTCTATTTTTGTCAGCAGAGCTATATGAACCTGAACTTTTCACTAAGTCTAAAAGACAATCAAATACACAGGCTAACATTAAGGATCCAGTCTATGATGTACTGTCAAATATAAATCTCCAAAATGACAAATCTTCAGAGAGAAAATTACAGAAATTAGATTCATTGTAATTGTGAAAATTGAATTTTTATGTTACGATTGTTTGTGTTATATCCATTACATTATTTTATTTTAATGTCAGTATAAGGCAGCCAATTTTCCTCTCTTGGAACTCACTGTCTTTTCTTATGACATCATATCCTTCCTTTTTTTAAATATTAAAATGCCATATCTTAGTAAAATGTTAGTGAAATAAATAGATGACAGTTAATATATGTACATCCTTCCTTGGCAAAAACAAAAAGTTGGAGACCCTGCATCGTTTCCCAAATAATTTTTTCTACAACTTTCCGAGACTGTGAAACACAAAATTCTAGGAGCAGTTGACCTGAACATTTGACAAACACACCTGTGATGTGTTTGTGCAAGTTGCTGATGAGAAATGTCAGCCCAGAACTTATTATATTCAAAATCACACAGCATGACCCTAGGGCTCATCCTTCAGGTCAACATCAATTCATGAATAAACACTCTTAGGATATGTTTGCTCAGGAAACTATAAATCTGCCTAACTATATTATCAACATGCTCACATTTAACCGTCTTATTTCTGAGAGACTGTTAAAGGCCCGACTGAAATCAAAGTCACCTTGTCTGTGAGATAGCAATAGATAACCTGGTCCAGAATCTGAAGGTACTTAAATTTATTTTTCCTGCTTGTCATGTACTCCCTCTTTTTTGGTAGCTACACAGTGATTTTCCTTTGGAGATCCACCACTTACCCACTTCCAGCCCATATGATGCAGGTGTTCACTCCACCCTGCAACTCCATGGGTAGGCATAGGGCCCAGGTCTGGTCAATCAACACTGTCCATCCTCTTGACCACATATTTGGCTTAAGGATGTGTAAACGCCCCATGACAAACCAATGAGACACAGTTCCAGAAGTTTTGTTTTGCTTAGTGATTTAAAAAAAAAAAAAAAAAAAAAAAAACTTGAG
The DNA here is from genome assembly GCF_043159975.1 of Macaca nemestrina. Classification (NCBI taxonomy): domain Eukaryota; kingdom Metazoa; phylum Chordata; class Mammalia; order Primates; family Cercopithecidae; genus Macaca; species Macaca nemestrina. The sequence continues at coordinate 44,935,013 of NC_092136.1, forward strand.
TCGCATCTTCCAACTGGGATTCCTGAGAAAATATGATATAAGCCTCGGATCCTAGGGACCACTTTGTTCCTATGGGGACAGCCTGCCTAAATATAGCCAGCCCAAAACACAGTGGAGCAAAGAGATGGAAAGAAAGTGAGATTAAGCCATGATGACATCATTGGAGCCCCTTATTCCAGGAGGATGCAGGTTACATCCAATACTAACTTTGGTTACAACAGCTAATAAAATTCCTCCCTTTTACTTAAGCCATTTTGAATTGGCTATTGATCTTTTGCAAGTAAAAAGGTTTGGCTGGTACATAAGATTCATTTAAAAATGTAAGTTCTGTCATCTCATTTATCACTCAAATATTTATCAGGCACCTTTGCAGTTCCAGGCACTGTGCTAAACTCAGGATACGATAGATAATAGACTTGGCCCTGGTTTTTAAAGAGGTGGTAACCTAATGAAGGAGACTGGCATCTAAAAACACAAATTACAAGAAAATGTATAGCTACAGCTAGAGTCAAATGTGATTAATGTAGGGGCACAAAGACCAAACTGAACTGATTCTACCTTCCAGGGTTCAAGAAGCCATGAGAAAAAAAGGATATATGAGTGTCTTCTTGAACTAGCTCCAGCAGAGTCAATCATTTCTAATGTTCCCATCTGTTTAATTTCTTCAATTCAGAATTTTACCAAGAAGAGATATTAAGATCACTAGGCTCTGCTACTCTATGCTTTCTGGGATACAAAATTTCTCCATGAAAAATGATAAGGACAAATAGCATATGAGCCAATGGCACATCCCTCACTCTCCTTGATTTTTCTAAGATTATAGCATAGAAGTTAGATGACCAAAACTAAATTTGTTCTATTTCTTTGTATGAGATTAATCTGGGCTCAGGATTAGAAGTTGTTTGAAGCACATTGAGGCTTTCTTCCTGTTATAACCAAATTAGGGCTTTTTTCTTTCTCCTGTTTGCTTTATATTGTACTGTGTTAAGATCATTCTTCTGGAAGGAAAAATCGAATCAAATGAGAAAAAGTGTGTGTGTGTGTGTCATCTGTTAATGTTATAGCTTCTATTTCAAGCATGGTGCCCATTTTTTCCTTTTTCGTCTACTTCACCTTATCATAGTTAATGATAAGATCTTAAAATTATAGTAATTTCTGGTACATGGGCCATATACGAAATTTTCTGCTTCAAGGAAAACAATTTGAGTGAAAAGTAATGGTGTGGTCTCACCCATTATAACTTTAACAGAGAAAATTCTCAAAGAAAAGTCGGTTTTGCTTAGCCATCTTTACAAAAGATGTTTATAAATGTTTGCCCTCTTACAGCCCCTACTGTTGAAATGACTACTCCCAAAGCTGACTTAAACTAGAGTTGGTGCCAGGTTTTCTCAACAGATGCAGAAAAGACACTTGACAAAATGCACCATTCTTAAGGATTTTATTTATTTATTTAGAGACAGAGTTTCACTCTTCTTGCCCAGGCTGGAGTGCGATGGTACGATCTTGGCTCACCGCAACCTCCGCCTCCTGGGTTCAAGCGACTCTCCTGCCTCAGCCTCCTGAGTAGTTGGGATTACAGGCATGCACCACCACGCCCAGTTAATTTTGTATTTTTAGTACAGACAGGGTTTCTCCATGTTGGTCAGGCTGGTCTCGAACTCCCAACCTCAGGTGATCCACCTGCCTCAGCCTCCCAAACTGCTGGGATTATAGGTGTGAGCAACTGCACCCAGCCAAGGATTTTATTTTTTTAAATCTCTCAGCAAACTAGGAATACATGACAACTCATTCTGATACAGGGCATCTACAAAAAAATCTACAGGTAACATCAGACTTAATGATGAAATATTGAATGCTTTCAACTAAAATTGGAACAAAAATGTTCAGCATCATTTCTATTCACCATTGTATTATAAGTACTAATCAGTGCAATAAGGCAAGAAAAGAAATAAAAGATAAAAGATGAGAAAAAGTAAGATTGCCATTGTTTACAGATGACAACATTGTAAATGAAGAAAACCTTATAGAATCTGCCACATTAAAAAAAAAAAAAAAAAAAACTACCAATATCAGTGGATTTAGTAAAATCTCAAGATGAATGGCCAATACATAAAAGTTAATTGCAATTCTATGAAATAGTAATAAACAATAAAAATGAAAGTTAAGTGTAATACCATTTAAATTAGCATTAAAAATCTAATAATAAAAAATAAGTCCAATAAAAAGTTGGCTATGGTGATTAACACCTGTAATCCCAATGACTCAGGAGGCTGAGAAAGGAGGATTGCTTGAGGGAGGTCAGGAGCTCAAAACCAGCCTGAGCAACATAGCAAGACCTCATCTCTTAAAAAATGTTTTTTTTTTTTTTTTTTTTTTTTTAATTTAGCCAGGCATGGTGGCATATGTCTGTCCCAGCTACTAAGAAGGCTGGAGTGGGATAATCACTTGAGCCCAGGAGTTCAAGGCTGCAGTAAGCCATGGTCATGCCATCACACTCCAGCCTGGGCAACAGAGTGAGACTCCAACTCCAAAAGAAAAAGAAAAAATAAATCCAACAGAAAACGTGCAACACCTCTATACTAAAAACTACAAAACAATGCTGAGAGACATTAAAGAAACCTAAATCAATGGAGTGATAGACAATGTTGATGGATTGAGTCATGGAAAACTCAGTATTTTATTAATATTTAAAATATTTTTAAGATGTGCATTATCGAAAATTGATAAATAGATTTAATGCCATCCAAATCAAAATACCAGAATTTTTTAAAGAAATTGACAACTTATTCTAAAATGTAAATTAAAATGAAAAGAACCTAGAACAGAAAAGCAATCATGAAAAAAACAAAGTTGGAATTCTTATACTGCCTGATTTCAAGATTTACCATAGAACTGCAGTAATCAGCAAAGTGTGGTATTAGCATAAGGATAAACTTGTGGATAGATCAGTGGAACAGAAATAGATTCATATATATACATATATATATATAGAGAGAGAGAGAGTTAAATAATTTTTGACAAAGTCAATGAAATAGGAAAAGTCTTTTTCAACATATAGTGCCAGAACATCTAGGGAGCTGTGTTTTAAAAACTGAACCCCAACCATTATTTTATATCACACACAAAAATTCCAGGCTGGGCATGGTGTTTCACACCTGTAACACTTTGGAAGGCTGAAGTAGGTAGATTCCTTGAGATCAGGAGTTAAAGACCAGCCTGAGTAACACTGTGAAACCCCATCTCTACAAAAAAATACAAAAAATTAGCCAGGTGTGGTGGTGTGCACCTGTATTCCTTTCTATCGGGGAGGTTGAGATGGGAGGATCACCTGAGTCCAGGAATTCAAGGGTACAGTGAGCCATGATCATGCCACTGCAATGAGCCTGAGTGACAGAATGAGAACCCTGTCTCAAAATGATAAAATAATAATTCCAAGGTACATTATATACTAAACATAAAAGCTATAAATTTCTACAAGATAAAATTTCTTCATGGCTTTAAAGTAGGAAATGATTTCTTAGAAAAGACACAAAAAGCCACAAAAGAAAAAATATATATACTGGGCTTCATCAAAATTTAACATTTCTATTTATGAGAAACACCAGCAAGAATATGAATAGATAAGCCAGAGACGGTAAGAAAAGTATCTGCAATGCATGTATCTGGAAAAGAACTTGTAGCCAGAATAAAGAGCTCCTACAAGTCAATTTTTTAAATAATAATAATGAAGAAAAGATTTTAACAGACCCTGCACAGAGACATAGGAATAAAAACAAAACACACGTGAAAAGATGCTAAACATCATTAGTCATCAGGAAAATACAAATTTAAACCACAATGAGATAATACTAAATATATGTTTGAATGGCTAAAATCAAAGGAACTGACAATACTGAATGTTGGAGAATGTATAGCAATTGCAACTCTCATACATTAATGATAGGATTGTAAAATAAACAACTACTTTGGAGAACTCGGTGGTGGTTTCTTATAAAATTACACCTACTCTCTGTCCCAGCAATTCCACTCCTAGATATTTACCCAAAATAAATAATATTTTTATACAATGGAAAACTAGCTGACAATAAAAATAAGCCACTGATACATGCAACATGGCTAAATCTAAAAATGTTAAGAAAAATGAAACCAGATACAAAAAGTATATTGAACAGTAGTATTCTATTCATCTAAAGTTCAAGCATAGGCAAAGCTAAACAGCTGGGGGTGGATAAGGTGTCAGGAAGCAATAATAAAACTACTTTTATTTAGAGGGTGATATTGTTATGAATATATAAAATTATAAAAACTCACCAATAACAGTTAATATCTACCCATTTATTGTGTGTTAATTACACGTTAGTTTTATGTTATTTTATTTAGTTATTTATTTTTGAGAAAGGGTCTTGCTCTGTCACCCAAGCTGAAGTGTGGTGGCATGAACACAGCTTACTGCAGCCTCAACCTCCTAGGCTCAAGCATTCCTCCTACCTCAGCCTCCCGAGTACCTTGGACCACAAACACGTGCCACCATGCCTGGATAATTGTTTTTAAATGTTTTGTAGAGAAGAGGTCTCACTGTGTTACCCAGGCTTGTCTTGAACTCCTGGGTTCAAGCATCCACCCACCTTAATCTCCCAAAGCGCTGGGATTACAGGCATGAGACACCGTACACAACCCATACCTTAATTTTTGAAAGAGAAAAAATATGAAAACATTGAACTTTTTTGCTCTTTTACAAAAAATGCTAGTAATTTCTCGCCCACCATAGTCCCAGCTGTTCACTATAGTGTGTGACATCCCCTGCTTTCTTCCATCCCTGCCCTAAAAGCTAACTGTACAAAGAATTATCACTCAACCAAGATCAAACAGCCCTAGAATAGCTGCATTACTTATAATTATTTAACGTCTGTCTCTATCACTGGATTATAAATCCCACGAGAGTAGAGGTTTTGTCTGTTTTGTTCTCCATTCTAACCCTATTGCCTAGAACAATTCCTGGGGTATAACAGCCCCTCAGTAAATATATGTCAAAACATGGATGGATGGATGGATGGATGGATGGATGGATGGATGGATGGATGGATGGATGGATGGATGAGTGGGTGGATGGATGGGTGGATGGGTGAATGGGTGGGTGGATGGGGGGGTGGATGGATGGATGGATGGATGGATGGATGGATGGATGGATGATAGAATATACTCCAATACTCAATTGCAAAGACATGGAACCAACCTAAGTGCCCATCAACTGATGAGTGGATAAAGAAAATTATATATATACACATATACCATGGAATACTATTTAGCCATAAAAAGAACAAAATAATGTCTTTTACAGCAACTTGAATGAAGCTGGAGGCCACTGTTCTAAGTGAAGTAACTCAGGAATGGAAAATCAAATACCATGAGTTCTTTCTTAAAAGTAAGAGCTAAGCTGTGGGTATGCAAAGGCATACAGAGTGGTATAATAAATTCTGGAGACTGAAACGGCAGGAGGGTGGGAAGGGGAATAAGGAATAAAAAACTACATACTGGGCTGGGCGCGGTGGCTCAAGCCTGTAATCCCAGCACTTTGGGAGGCCGAGACGGGCGGATCACGAGGTCAGGAGATCGAGACCATCCTGGCTAACACGGTGAAACCCCGTCTCTACTAAAAAATACAAAAAACTAGCCGGGCGCGGTGGCGGGCGCCTGTAGTCCCAGCTACTCCGGAGGCTGAGGCAGGAGAATGGCGTGAACCCGGGAGGCAGAGCTTGCAGTGAGCTGAGATCCGGCCACTGCACTCCAGCCTGGGCGGCAGAGCGAGACTCCGTCTCAAAAAAAAAAACAAACAAACAAAAAAAAAAAAAACTACATACTGGGTACAATGTACACTACTCCGATGATGGGTACACTAAAACCTCTGACTTTACCACTGTACAATTAATCCATGTAACCAAAAACTACTTTGTATTCCCAAAAGCTACTGAAAGAAATTTTATATAAATATATATATGCACACATATATATATGAGATAAAAAGTAAACTTTATTATTTAAGCTAATTGAGTGTTGGCAGTTACTTGCAGACAAAATATCTAAAATGTACCCAAGAGGCATGAGGAAATACGAGGTATTCAAGGAATCAAAAGAACTTCAATGTGGCTGGAGTACAGGGAGCAGGGAGGTGAGTGGAAAGACACTGTTGGACATGTAGACAGAAACCATAACACACAGACCATGATCATGATTCTATCCTAGGGGCAACACTAAGTCATTGAGGAAATATTGGGTTTCCTAACCACTGTAGATGGAGCAGGAGGACAAACATTTTGGCTATAGAATGAAGGTTTTGCATCTGAACTGACATTTTAGATGAAAGCTTCTACTAACTCTTAGTAGAAGCTCAACCCTCTTTAGCTATGGCAAGGGTAAGGAAAGTAATCGGAGCTTTGCAATCCAACCCATCAGAAAGCCACTAAGAGTACAAATTTCCCCACCTTCCCAGCCAGCTTTTCCTTCATGCAGTGATGCCAACAGACAGAACAAATGAGGACACATGGCTTGAGGACATGCAGTTCCCAACTATAGCTCAAGCAAGGGAAACCATACACAGCTGCCATGATCAAGAAAGCCTAAAACTCACAAACTCAGGTTTTTCCTCTGATACTCAGATCACTTGTATCCCCATATAATCCCATGACCTCAAGTGCTGCCCTCTGCAATAAATGCCTTCTGCTATGACGTGAACATGTGTAACCTCCAAAATGCATGTTGAGATTTAATTTCCAAGATGGACATGAGAGGTGGGGCCTTTAGGAAGTGACTGGGTGATGAGGGTTCTGCTTTCATGAATAGATTAATCCACTTATGGATTAATGTATTCACGGGTAAATATATTAATAAATTGTTCTGAGAGTAGGACTGGTGGCCGAGTACGAAGAGGAAGAGAGACCTCAGCCAGCACACTCAGCCCCCTCACCGTGTGATGCCCCTGTGCCACCACCTCGGGACTCTGCAGAGCGTCTCCACCAGCAAGAAGGCTCTCCCTAGATGCAGCCATCAACCTTGGACTTAGCCTCCCAGCCTCCATAACTGAAGAAATAAATGAGTTTTCTTTATAATTCACCCAGTTTCAGACATTCTGTTATAATTAACAGAAAATGGACTAAGACATCTGAATTCCATCTCAGTTCCTTCTCTTTTGAATGAAAGGATGCCAGACTGAACAGCTCTTCCTTTTCATCACGCCTAGATGACCTAGAATCTTGCTGACCAAGACATGTTCCTCTTGCTGAAGAAATTATGTTTAGATGCGTATTTCAAAAGATTCAGCACATTCTGTTTCCACTAATTAAATGTATCATACAAAACATTCCCAAACATGCAAAATCATACACTGATATATCTTTATACATAGATACACTGCGCACACAGACTAGTTAACATTTTCTCACTATTTAAATACATTCAATTGCCTTCCTGGTCAGCACAACCCATCACTCTGAGGCAATACTCAAAAATTATTATATGTGCCAGGTGTTCTATAAAAAGGAAGTCAGGCATGTAATTGTGAACAAGACAGATCTGTGAGCCAAAGGGGAGCAGACCAATAATCAGCTAACTGGAGTCACCACCAGAGATTTCTCCTTTTGAGGGCAAAGAAAATGAAAGGGTTTTATCAGCCTAGAATACTGTGCACAAGGTGTTAACTTCAGCCATGGGGAGGGCACAAAAGTCTTTTCACGGTTCTTTCCAGCCTTCAGGATACAATGGTGTAGAACCAGGAAGAAACCACCTAGGAAGCTGTGTATTGTACATATCCTGGATTTCCACTTACCAACACCACTGCAGAGAAATATACAATGTAAAAACTGGTTAGTGTACCGAGAAAACAGTCTAAAAATGATCTAGACTATATCTTGTAAATAAGATTTCACCTTCAATGACCTTTATCTGAAAATCACACTTGGCAAAAACAATAGGATGAGAAAAGGGCAATGTTCAATTCCACACGTGTGTGTGTGTGTGTGTGTGAAATCTGCCACAATCAATTCCACTTTAAATAATCATAACCACTATCTACTAAGTGCTTCTATATGCCACATACTTCGATACTTTCCTACATATGTGAAGGGAGGACAACACTAGTATCTCCATCTTACAGATTAGAAGTCTGAGGTTAGTGTGGTTAAGTTACTTACCTAAGATTACTGACCTAGAAGGATTTGAACCCAAATCTGTCTGACTCCAAATCACATCTTTCCACTCGTCCATGTCACCTTAGAGTTCTTGAAAAGCTTGGAGACTTTTGTGTAATAATTCCAAAGAACTTCATCCTATGAACTATAGTAAGAAGTAAGGTCAAAGGTCGAACAGACCCTGTGCTTCTCCCTCTGCCAACTGACACTGTCAAAAGATACTCCCTACCTGCAATCACAAATCCAGGTGACAACAGAAGTCTTCCCTCACCCAAAAGACATGGATGCTAGTGGGGCTCTGCCACTGATTGGCTCCTCAGTGTCTCAGTTTCCTCCCTTTTAAATAGGATAATTTCTCTCCTTGCTCACCTCACGATCTCTTTATTAAATAATTAGAGTTAATAGACTGTAGACAGGTAAGAAATTCTTTTTCTTTGTGAAGATATTTTCACTTTACATGGAGGTCCAGCACAGAGAAGCAGAAGGAACACTAAGCTTAGAGTCAGAGGACAAGAATAAAATATTTCACAGTTCAGTCATTACTTCCTATGTGTTCTTGGACAAGTCATTTCCCTGCTTTGAGCCTCAATGTCCTCATCTAGAAGATTATGGCATTGCACCAGATCAATCACCCTTCAAATGTGGCCCACACCCAGTGGTAGACCATAAGGGTCGTCTTGATGGGTCTAAACTGGATGGAAAAACAAAGCTCCTTTTATTAATTGCATGAGTAAATGGCATCCCATTGCAAGGTGTTATTTTGTATACAGCCAAAGATTACTTACTAATAACCTACTAAGTAGGTTACTGTACTTTGTTAACAGTCAACTAAAATGAATGTGCTTTTAGTTTATTCAGGACTCAACTATGTAGCAACATTCAAAGCTCCTACTGTGTATGCACATGTGCAGATGGTTGTAAAGCCCGCAGTTTTGAGGAAGAACACACTAATGTCACCGCTATCTTCAGTTGATCATGGCTTTCAATTGCTGTTATGACTGCTTATAAATTGATGTTAATAAGTTCCATAATTATCCATTTAGATTGTAATGGGTCATTTGGTTAATTCTACCATGTGTGGTGATACATAGTTGGATAAATGTGTGAGACCTATAATTTTCAATAGTTGGGCTTTAAGGCATATGAAAATTAGATGGCTGGCCAAACAACAAACATTTACTGATCACCTATGATGTGACAAGTTCTGTTCTAGGCACTGGAACACTTCTGTGAACAAGATAATGTCCCATCCTTCAAAATTGCACATTCTAGCAGAAGATTACAGACAACAAACACATGAACAAAACAAGTAAATGAAGTGATACCTGGTTTCAAAAAAGTGTGATGGAAAAGATAAAACACGGTAATGTGGTAGAGAGAAGGCTTCTTTGCCAAGGCAAAGGTCCTCAAAGATGTCTCTGAGGGGGTAACACGTAAGTCATAAACTAAATAATGAGTGGCAGACTTGTGAAGAACTGGGCAACTGTATTGCAGGAAGAGAGAACCATAAGGATAAGAGCTTCTGAGGCAGGACCAAGCTTGGAGTATCATGGTCTGGACTGTCATTCAGCAAATATATTCCCTCCCTACTCCCACTGTGGACAGAACATATTACCATGGCCCCCGATGTTGAGTCTGACCATATGAATTAGCTTTGGCCGACGAAGCATAAATAGATGTGATATATGCAAAGGCTTAAAACATGCGTGTACAATAGGCTTGCCCTCTTGGGCTACCGCCTTGCAAAGAGTCTGCCCTGAGTATATGCTGCCCCATCATCCTGGGCTCCAGAAGGACCACCTATGGAGCAGATTTGAGCTTAAACTACTGTAAAGAGCCAAGCCCAACTATATTTTCAACTTGAAGCTGAACTCCCGGTCAAGCTCAGCCTAGATTAGCTGATTCCATCAACTTGCAGTCCTATAAAAGAGAGAATAAATGCTTATCAATGCATGCTCCTGAGTTCTGGAGTAGTTTGCTGTATAGCAATAGCTGACTGATATAGCATGTTCAGACAGTGAGAAGATTGGTCTGATTATGGCAAGCAAGGAGGAGAAATAGTATAATAATATGGATGAGATAGAAAGGAGTCAGATAAGGCAAAACTTTACAAGAAAAGTCTTTAGTTTGGGCTTCGTTTTAATCACAGTGGGAAGTCACTGGAGAGTTTTCAGCATAAGAGTGTTGCCTATAGGATGGACTATAGTAGAGCATAAGTGGAGGACAAGATACAAGTTAGGAGGCTATTGTGATTTTCTAAGCAAGAAACGATAGTAGCTTGGAATAAGATTGTGGCCGTGGACATGGTGGGATGTGATCTAATTGAAGATATATTTTGGGAGGTAGAGGATATGGTACTAATCAATAGACTAGATGGGGAACATAAAGATAACAGTGTTCAAGAATGGCCCCCAAATCTTGGGCCTCAGTAAGTGAGTAGATGATGGAGCTGTTTAGTGAGACAGAAAAGGCTTGGTATTGGGGCAAGAAGATGTCCAGAGTGTTGAGGAGAGTAGATAGTTTTAGCATACCATGTTTGAGATGCTAGCTTGGCAGTTAGATATTTAACTCTGCCTTTCAGGGAAGTGGTGTGAGTTAGAAATATAAATCTGACTGTCATCAGTGTACAGATGATATTTGGAGCCATGTGACCAGACAGCACCCGAAGAGGTGGAGAAGATGAGACAGAGCTCAGCACAATATTTGAAGATATAGAAGCTGAGGACAAGCCAGCAAAGGTTACAAGGAAATAAGGGTCTGTGGGGTAAGAGGAAAGCAGGCAAGGACTGAAGCAGGAAACCTAGAGAAGATTTCAAGGCTCAAATTTGATTCATTCCTAGGTTTGGGTGATGGCTAAAGAAGATATACAACTAATTACAAAAGAAAATGAAGAAAAGACCAGGAAAAGTAAACAGTAATCTCACTGTTACAACAACTCATGTCTAGAAAATAGGGTTGGGTTTGGCAGATAAGCCATGAGTCTTGTTCCCTGCACAAATAGGTTTTAGTCAGAAAAGTTTCAGTCACTGGATTTTTTTTTTAAGCCAGAGTCTCACTCTATCATACAGGCTAGAATACAGTGGCACGATCTTGGCTCACTGCAGCCACCACCCCTGGGGTTCAAGGATTCTCCCACCTCAGTCTCCCAAGTAATTAGGATTACAGGCGTGCGCCATCACACCTGGCTAATATTTATATTTTTAGTGGAGACGGTGTTTCACCATGTTGGCCAGGCTGATCTCAAACTCCTGACCTTAAGCGATCCACTTGCCTCAGCCTCCCAAAGTGCTGGGATTACAGGTGTGAGCTCCCGTGCCCGGCCAGAGTCACTGGATTTAATAGTTTCTACAAGCCCTTTGAGCTTTCTAGTGTCTTTGAAAATAGACTGATTTGAAGCTACATTAGCTTAGTGTAGATTACCTGATATATATATCTATTGAAAATGTGCACACAGAGACATTCTAGGTGAAAAGAATAGAATACAAAGTAAGAGCTCTTTCATCCCCCACCTGCCACAGCTCTTCCACCTCCAAAAAGCACTGCTATGGGTTAGGGATATCAAGGGGCAGAGGATGGTGATAAGGTTTGGCTGTGTCCTCACTCAAATCTCATCTTGAATTGTAGCTCCCATGATTCCCACATGTCATGGGAGGGACCCAGTAGGAGGTCATTGAATAATGGGGGTGGGTCTTTCCCATGCTGTTCTTGTGATAGTGAATAAGTGTCATGAGATCTGATAGTCTTACAAAGAGGAGTTCCCCTACACACGCTCTCTTGCCTGCTGTCATGTAAGACATGACTTTGCTCCTCATTCACCGTCTGCCATGATTGTGAGGCACGTGTAACTGTGAGTCCATTAAACCTCTTTGCTTTATAAATTACCCAGTCTCAGATATGTATTTATTAGCAGCATGAGAACAGACTACTACAGATGGAGTTTTCAATGTGCCATAAGGGGAGGTAATGAGTAGATCCATGGGAGCCAAGATCCCTGAGTCTGAAGGAAAGGCATTATAGTTTTTGCTCTCGCTTGGAAAGATTTCAGTCATTTTCCTCTTGGTTTCCCCCTACTACCTCTTTGAACTCTCCTCCTTACCTATAACCATTAAAGTAAGACATAGCCCAGCACCTTCTCCAGCTTGGGAGATGTGTCTGCCGCAGCACTTCATTCCCAACAGAGCCAAGCAAGAGCCTAGCTGATGCCTAGGTGTCTCCTCTTGGAAAAAGAAGTCCTTCTTACTACAAAGTCTACCTCAATAGAGGGATGCACCAGAGCATGGAGAAAAGCCCCAGCTGATAATGACAATGCTCCTTTGCTGGTTTCTCATCCTCTAGCCCTTTGTTGCTCAAAGTATGGTCCACAGACCTGCAGCATCAGTGTCTTCTGGGAACTTGTAGAAATGCAGAGGACACACTACAATTCAAGATGAGATTTGAGTGAGGATACAGCCAGATCTCCTGAACTAGAATCCATGTGTTATCAAGATCCACAGAGGGTTCATATACACATTAAAGTTTAAGAAGCATGACTCCATCAAATATTTCCCTTGGGACTTTGCAGGAAGGGGTGGCTGATTGAGCACAGAGTTATGTATTCATCAGTTCCCCTGACAAATACCCCATCTAATCTCTGTGGAAACACAGTGCCAGAATTCTGAAAATTGAGAGAAGTTTATAAAGACGTGGAGTGTTCCATCACAGAATTCACCTTGGTGGGTTTGGGTGACTCATCTACATTTTCTCTGAAGTACCCACTACCACTAGCAATCCCTCTTTAAAGAAGGAAGTTCTAATCTCTGAAAAGTTCTTAGGATTATTCACAGAGATGAAAAGAAACACCGTGATGTTCTTGGTGGCTTGACAGGAAGATTCTAAAATGTCTCTGCCCTTTTTATCCTAATGAGGGATATTAAATAAGTCCTGATTACGCTTGTAGACTTCAGAGACCTGGAAGTCAGTTTAATCACAATGGAAAAAAGGCATCATCTGTGAGCAGTTAGAGATGAACAGAAGTCCTTCTGCCAGGTGACACCATATGACACTTTCTGAAGTTGAGATAGGAGAAAAGACAAATGGCAATAGCATAAGCCCGGGGTCCGGGGCGGGGGGAAGCTAAAAGGTCTATATTTGGAACACGGATTAGAATCAGACGTGCATCAAGGCAGAAGGAAAAACACCATGAGGAGCAAGAAGGCTCCAGGAATTAACATGTGCACAGAAAGTTACTATTTGAACTTTAGAATAAGAACATCAGAAACCCAGGGAGGATTAGAATCAGCTTAAAAACTGGTTTTGTTCTTGAAGTTAAAACAGGAAGAGGAGGGGAAAGAAAGAAGTAAAGGAGAGGAGAAAACTCAGAACCAGAAAATATGTCAGTTCAGAGAAGGAACTGAAGAAGCAGGTTGAAATCCTTTTAAAAAAGTTAAATCTGCACAAAGCAGGGAGGGAACATCAAAAGGAACAGAAAATAAAACACTAGAGCTGGGCATGGTGGTGCACAACTGTAGTACCAGCTACTCAGGAGGCTGAGGCAGGAGGATCACTTGGGCCCAGGAGTTTGAATCCAGCCTAGGCAACATAGCAAGATCCTGTCTCTACAAAAAATAAAATTAAGATAAAATAAAATGAAAATTAAAAAAGACATATCAGAAAAAGTAGATTTGAATTTCTTTTTTGAAACCAAGGAGGTACTAGAAAAAGATTATTTCTGACATCACTAATATTCCTGTCATCATCATGACAACATTAAGAAAAGTTATTTAAGGCTAAAGAAATCAAAAGCTGCAACTTGGGACACCAGCATCAGCCGGAATCTGTTAAGGGAATTCTCCATCGAGGATCAAGGAGGGAAGAATTCCTAGATCTAAGGGACTCCAGGGCCAGGGGCAACCACGGAAGTTGCCGTGCCCTCAATGGTATTACAAGGCTGAGAAAGCTTCAGGATTCTTCAGGTTTGGAAAATGCCCCAAAGGAGAGGAGCAAGAGCCTGGGACCAGGAAAATGCAAGGCCAATTACAAAGTCCCCTGTCCTAAACATGGGCTTCCTGCTCCCAGAGATGGCAGGCACTGCTCAGTCTGTCTTCATCCAGGAAGACCTTCTCCTTTCCTAGTTTGAGGAGTGGCAGTAAAGTGCAGGGTACGATCAACAGCATCGAGTAGGAAGCCAGGTAGCCAGAACCAGTTCTGCCACTTCCAAGAAAATGATCTTTGAAAAATGAGGACAGTAATAGTGTACATCTCAGGGGGTTGTTATGAGGATTGAGTGGGCTGGAAAAGTGCCCAGCGTGTGGTCTGCACTCAGTACGTGTTGGCTATTCTTCCCTCACTGAAATGTAAATTCCACCAGAACAGAGATTGATTATTTGTTACTACTATCACTTAAGCACTAGAATAGTAGTGACTCAATAAATATTTGTTGAGTGAATAAATAGTTCCCTCTCTGAATCTTCCTCCCGTATAATGATGGTGCTTGAGGGTAAAGTATCTTGGTTATTGTCTGTTTGTTTTGCCCCATGTCTCTGAGTGAATCCTTTAAAAACTGCTTCCTGACCACTTGAGCTTTCTGAGCCATTTCACTACTTCCTTTCTCATGCTACCCCCCACAGTATATTAAGCATACCCTCTTGTGAACCCTGCAGAAAGTGAGAAGAGGTCACTTTCTCTCTGTGCCCAGGGAATGGCAGGGCGGGAACACGTCCATTAACATGACTGGCAATTTATCCAGCTGAATCCCACCCAAATCCCATTGCACGTCACTTGAGCAAGGACATCCATCCCTTTCACTTTCTGGGGTTTCTCAGAAGACACTGTCAAGGCAATGACAGAAATGGTGAAGTGCTTTTAACATGCCACAGCTCCCACTCTCTCTATCATGACAGAAAATGTAAATACAGGCAGACAGCGGCTGGATTATTGTCTGCTGGTAACATTTAAAGAGCAACAAAGCACAGCAGGAAAGCAAGAAACAGTATTCATTTATGTTGAGCATTTGGCTCCCAAGATGCAACATGACAACGTGGTGTGCATCCTGCCCATCTGCAAATACAGCACAAAAAACATAGTAACATTGATGGTCCATCATTTCACTTTCACTCAAGGGCTCTGTCCTCTGTAGGCCTCACTGGACAATGTCAACGGGCCCCGAAAGATGCTGCCAAACCACCATGATTTTAGCAGAGCTCTGCTGATCAACATTGCCGTGTTCCCTGCTCTTTGTCAGGCGGTGGGTCCAACAGAGCTTTCTACAAGGACAGCTGTGCTGTCCAACACAGTAGCCAATACAGCATGATTACTGAGCACTTGAAATGTAGCTAGTGCAAATGAGGACCTGAATTTTTAACTTTTATTTTAATCAATTTAAACAGCCACATGTAGCTTGCAGCAATTATATAGGACAACTCTAAGGTGTTAAAAGAGCCCTACTTATATCTCTGCTCCCAGTTCTAATACCTCAGTGACTTGCTTGCTCCTCCAATAGGAAATACACCTTTAAGAAATACATTAAGCAAAGTCTGACTCCACTTCCTGGGGTTAAAGACCAAGCACACTGCCACCTCTGAGGAATAAAGAAATAGGTCCCATCTTTCAAATCTGGTTTCTCGTCCTCTAGCAGGAAAAGTTCTTCCCCAGGCATTACCTCATTGGTGATTCACTGGGAAATAGGTATTTCCCCCCACACTTTACATGTGGGGACATGATCCAAGGTCATGAAGCCAGTCCTGCCTAAGCTGGGACTTGAATCCAGGTCCAAGTCCACAGCCTGGGCTATTATTCAATTTCATCGGAAAACAATGAAGAAAAGAAAGAAAAAGTCTTTTTGAAAACATCAAATTTTCTAACATGAACACAAACAGCAAAGTGACCCAGATTTTTATCTACAGTAGCTTAAACCAGCCTCTCCCAGGACCCTGCATCTAAGCTGAAGCGCTCCTGCTTAAAACCATCAGTGATTCCCCATCATCTGCACTCCCTGTGCCCCAGCAAGCCAGCAAACCCAGTGACCTGACAGCACCTCAGTGCCTGTTCCATTCATCCACTCAGTCCCTCAGCACTAGCACTCCTGTGTGCCAGGCTCTCTGTAAAGCACTGCATCTCTGCTCAGAATGCCTCCTGCCTGCCTCTCAACCTGATGAAAATTCCCCCACCCACCAGGGCTTGGAGCATCCTCTTCTGGGACGCTTGCCTGGAAAACACACATGCACAGGTGTGCACACACACACACACCCTCTAACTCTCAGCAGAAATATCTGCTGTGATCTTACAATCTTCTATACTACATTTTCTCACACTGCATCGTAGATAATTCTGGGTGTTTTTCACTACTTCATTTACTTAACGAATACTATACCAATAACTGGGATATAACAGTGAACACCACAACTTAAAGGAACCTAGACTCAGGGCACTTATAACTAGTATGGAAGAACAACATTAAACAAATCCACATATAAACATAAACTATAATTCCTGATTGTTCCAACTCTGAGCATTGCGAAGTGCCTAGGTAATAGTAGCTCTCAGTAAATACTTGAGTTTTTCCCCACTTTAAATTTTTGTACCGGGAATATTTATCATAGAATCTTGTAGAATACTCTGTGGAAATAATAATAATGTTAATAGAAGAGACTATAACCAACAATATTACCATTATGGAACAATATTACTAATAATAATGTTAGTAGTAGAAGATGTATAATAATAATAATGCTAACTATGGCTGACACTTAAGCATGATGTTTCAATTGCTTGCTAATCTCTCTGCAGGTACTGTATTCCTTAATCTTTACCACAGTACTATGAGGTGGTCACACTACTATTATCTGTTTTACACATGTAAACTGAGGCACAAAACATTCAAGAACTGATTCAGGGTCACATTCTTTTTGAGCATTATCATGTATTCATGAATTTTTTTGTAGCAAGTTATTTTTATCAATTATAATAATTATTGCCTTTTTATAATTAAATTGCTCCACGTTGATCAATGAAAGCCCCTTCGGTTTACCTCTTGGCCCTTTTTTGCTCTAACTCAGATATATCTGAAAACAGATACCCCAGAGCCATCTTGATGTACCCCATCCCAAATTTTGTAATCAGTTCTGCCCAGGGAGCTCTGGTTCTTTTTAAAGGAGAACAACATTAGAGCCAAAATAACAAACTGGGGGCCAGGATTCACACCAGGCTATCAGACTCCAGAGCCTATGTGAGGTCTAGAATGAGGAGAAATAATAAAAATAAGAGCAGGAAAGTAGAAAAAAAATAAATAACGTACGGAAGAAGGCTATACAGAACTGTAGAGTAAAGGTATAGAAAAGGGGAAAGGGGACCGGGCATGGTGGCTCATGCCTGTAATCCCAGCACTTTGGGAGGCCGAGGCAGGCAGATCACAAGGTCAGGAGTTTGAGACCAGCCTGGCCAACATGGTGAAACCCCATCTCTACTAAAAATACAAAAATTAGCCAGGCATGGTGGTACGTGCCTGTAATCCCAACTACTTGGGAGGCTGAGGCAGGAGAATTGCTTGAACCCGGGAGGAAGAGGTTGCAGTGAGCCAAGATCGCACCACTGCACTCTAGCCTGGGTAACAGAGCAAGACTCTGTCGAAGAGAAGAGAAGAGAAGAGAAGAGAAGAGAAGAGAAGAGAAGAGAAGAGAAGAGAAGAGAAGAGAAGAGAAGAGAAGAGAAGAGAAGAGAAGAGGAGAGAGAAAAGGGAGGAGGGAAGAGAGAGGAGAGAGGAGAGAGGAGCGGGAAGACAGAGGAGAGAGGAGAGAAGAGAGAAGACACTGGGCTAAGTGCCTAACTTTTTACCCAACTGAGGGCAGCGTGGGCATCTCTGCTTGCCCCATTTGTGCACTGACAGGTTGCTCTCCTTGGCCAGGGGCTTCCTGGGGCTGCTGGGGCAAGAGGAGTAGCCCATGTGGGAGAAGCTCTAACTGCCTCCTGCCCTGCCATCTCACCTGCCCACCGTGAGTGTTTGGAGAGCATGTGAGGAGGCATGCTCTAGCAAACCAAATGGTCTCATTTATTTTCTTCTTTTCACACATTCTTCTCTCACTTAAACCTTCACCACCCTCCTTTGCCCTCAGTGGATGACCTCACTTCTTATTTCACTGAGAATACAGGGAGAACTAGCTCATCTTTGCATCTTCAAGTATACTAACCTCATAAATCCATATTCATTATCCTCTCCCTTTCTTGCTGATGCCAAGGATCAGCTCACCCTGCTCCTAAGATGAGTCCCCCCACTCACAAACGGCATCCCAGCCCCTCTCTCCTATTCAAGGATTTCCTTCCTGCAATTAGCAACCCCTCTCCTGCATCATACTTTACAGACTCTACCACAGGACCCTTGCCGACTTTCAAATATGTTATAATATCTCTGACCTTAAGAAAAAAACTCCCCTTCCAAAACAAAAACTCCCTAGACCCAAAGTCAGCATTCAGCTGCTGCTCCTTGTCACTATGCCTTTTTATCTAGCCCCACAAACAGTTGGCTATACTTGTTTCTGTTTCTTTACCATCCTTTCTCTTTTAACGTTACTTCAAACAAGCTTTCATGCTGGTCACTCCATTGCAACTGTTCCAGTCAAGGCTACAAAAAGATCCTTGATATGGTTTGGCTGTATCCCCACCCAAATCTCATCTTGAATTGTAGTTCCCATAATCTCCATATATTGTAGGAGGGACCTGGTTGGAGGTAATTTAATCATGGGGGCAGTTACCCCCATGCTGCTGTTCTCATGATAGTGAGTAAGTCCTCAGAAGATCTGATAGTTTTATAAGGGGCTTTTCCCTCTCTGCTTGGCACTTCTCCTTCCTGCCATCATGTGAAGAAGGACATGTTTGCTTCTCCTTCTGTCATGATTGTAAGTTTCCTGAGGCCTCCCAGCCATGCAAAACTGTGAGTCAATTAAACCTCTTTCCTTTATAAATTACCCAGTCTTGGGTAGTTCTTTATAGTAGCATGAGAAGGAACTAATAAAATCCTCATCTTTCCAAAGCCATTGGACAATTTTTAGTCCTTATCTCCCTCAATCCTCAGCAGCATTTGACCCGACTGCTCACCACCTTAAACTCTTAGCATCCATTGCAAAACACTTTCTGAGTTTTCCTTTGAAGTTCCAAGTTGGTTCTTAGTAACCTTTGCTGGCCCCTTCTTCTCTTCCTAATACTAATTGCTAGAGATCCTGGGATCAGTCTAGGCCTCCTCTCTATGTCACTCCCCAACACTTAATTTGAGTTAGCACCAGAATTGGTAGGAGGAATTATTAAAACTTATCTAGACCCCACCCCCAAAGTTTCTAATTCAGTAATTCTAGGGAGAAGTCTGAGAAACTGGATTTCTAACAAATCCCCAGGGACCACTGCTGCTGTTGTTGCTTGCTCCAAAAACCACACTTTGAGAGACGCTGCCCTAAATAATCTCATCACCACCTTGGCCTCAAATATCACACTTGTGCTGATGAATTCCAGAAATACACCTCCAGTCCAATCTCTCCTCTCAACCCTGGACTTGTTTGACCTAATGCCTTGCTGACATCTCTCTGTGGACATCTAATGGATTTCTCAAATCTAACATGACCTTAGATGACTGAATGACACCAGCACCTCCCCTAGTCTTTCCAATGATAATACCATAAACACAGTCTTGATTCCACAGGATCCCTCATACTCCATATCCAATCCATCACAAACCCTGCTGTTTCTACCTATAAAATATATATATCCCAAATCTGAATGCTTCTCACTGTATCCTTCATGATAATCCTCATCAGAGCCATCATCTCACCTGGATTCCTGCATCTCTCCTCCTATCTGGTCTCTCTAGTTACATTCTTCCCCCTCTACACAAAAGCAGCCAGTCATATTTCAAAAACACTAATTACAGATCATTGCCCTGCTCAAAATCCTCCAACTGCTTCCCACGCATGGAAAACAAAATCTAAACTTCTCTCCATACCCTCCAAGGCCCAATATGATCTGTCTCCTGCTTACCTCTCTGACATTAACTCCTGCTACTCCCCCTTCTCACCTTGCCTACTTTAGTCACCATGATCTTCTACATTTTCCTCAAACTCACCAAGCTTGGAGCCTTCATATTTGCTGTTCCAACTACCCAGGATGTCCTTCCCCTGGGGTAGGAAATGGCTTCTTCCATCACCTCAGGTAGGTCTCTGCCCTAATATTAACTCCTTCTTGAGGACTTTTCTAAGCATTTCATCTAAAAATATCCCTATCACCTGTACTTTGTTGCTTTTCTTTATTTTACTTCATAGCACTTGTCACTAACAGAGTCTTATTATATATTTATTTGTCTACTGGTTAATTGACTGTGTCTACACTAGAATGCAAAGTCCATAAGAGTAAAGACTGTCCCTTTTCTTGTTACAGTCCCATCACCTAGAACAATAACTAGTAAAGAGTAGACACTCAAAATTTTGTTGATTGAATAAATGAACGAATGGCCTTTGTCTCCATTCAAAATTATCTTGGAATTTATTTGCTCATGTGTTTGTTTTCTCTCTCTTCTGATTTTATACAACCTTCATAAGGGAATTTGTTCTCTTGGTCATTGCTGTAGCCTCAACAACTGCACAGTGGTAGGTACTCAACAAATACATAAGGAAAAAATAAACTTCTACATAGGGAGCACCCTTACCCATTAGAGTCTCCCACTAGACCTAGGGCCTTTTATATTTCTTCTTGTCCCCATCCTCTCCTCTTCTGATTCTGCTTCCTATCCTCATCTGCTCCTGCTTCTCCCAGCCTAAGCTCCTAATCTAGGTTCTCTTTAGGCATGGTCCAGCTTGAGCTCAAACTAATTTGCAGTTGTCCTGGAGAACATTCCAAGCACTTATAGATTAATCTCTACTACTGATGAACTGCCTTGATCTACATCAATTTGATGTCACTTCTAGGAAGCAAATACATTAGGCCAAGTACCTAAGGAGTCCACTAAATTGTAACTGAATGTTAGAAGGTGCAGTGCTCTTCTGTCAGAGCAACAGATGTAGGAGAGAGACAATGATTCTCAAAACCTATGGAAGGAAGGTAGAGAAAGAGAGATGGCAGGGAGGAAGAGAGATGGCAGGGAAGAAGAGGAAGAGGAGAGTTAACACACTTGGATAGCAGCCATGTATCAGGCCCTTTGATTTACATTATTTCATTTAGGTCTGACTATCCCTATTTTACAATAGAAGAAACTGAGACTTAGAAAGGTTAAATAAGCTCTTTACATTTACCCAGCTGGAAAATAACAAAGCGAGGGTTTGAATCCACTAGAATGTAAGTTCTTAAGTGTAGAGACTGGCCTTTGTGTTCCCCACTGTATCACCAGAACCTGGAACGGTACCTGGCATTTCAATAAATGACTTACGAAAGAATTAATGAATGAACTCAAGTCTAAATGATACAAAAGCCCATGCCTTCCCCCAACAATAAGCTCCAAAGCCTGATACTTAAAACTTTGTACAGCTACGCTCTAACCCAACTTTCCAGGATTTTCTGTCTTGTCACATGAACTCATTACTTATGTCAAACTGGCATCTACACTGTCCCGTAACAGTACATCCCCTGCTGCCTCATATGCCTTCCCCTACTTCTCAGTCTTTCTCGGCCATATTCACTTTTCCCCTCTTGCTGCAAATCCTCCAGGATCCTGCCAGCCCCAAATGATCTCCGAATCCTCAGACCGCCAATAGCACTCACCACCTGGGAGTCATTCAGGAACACCATTGATGCTCATTATCTTTACACATATATCTGTATTTCCTTCCCAGCTAGACTCTGCTGGTAGTTACCTTATCAGGAAAACAACAGTAAGACCCCAAACTATTAGTGCAGAACAAAAGGACAAAAATCCATGCAGTAAAAGGGGCAACTGAGGCCATGAAAAGCTGAAGTGAGGATTAAAGACGGAGCTTAACACAGGAGGAACTCAAATATTCTCTACCATTTACTCAGATCCACGAAGCATAAGAACAAAGAGGAAATGGGCAGGAAAAAAGGCAAAGTTCTATCTAGGTCTCAGGTGATAGCAAGTGGGCCCAGTGTAAATCAGATCACCCATTCCTCCAGGATACCTCCTCCCTCCACCGAGGGAAAAGACTCGGAAAATGATGACCAGTGAGAAAAAAAAGACTCCAAAAGGCAGCGTGAAAACCCTGAACAAACCCAGCAGAAAGCCAGGTAAGTCCTAGAAAGGATGGGTCCCAGAGGACTCCATTAGGGGAGCCTCACTGTGAAATGCTTCTCTAGAAATGTTGGGTTAGAGAGCACACCAGCGATTTTGCACGAAGGGAAGCCCTTTACTCAGTCTTCTAAGACAGCTGAGGACAAAGCCAACGTGGGTATACACACATATGCATATCCTTACCACATGCATCTGTGCACACCTGCTCCCACTACAAATGACAACAGCTGCCATTTACTCAACACTTGCTCATCCCAGACATACGCTTAGCATTTTTTATACATGGTTTTTATTTTCATCCTTATAGCAAACCTGTGAGGTGGTTATTACCATTCTTACTTGACAGATAAGAAAACTGATGTGCAGAGAGGTAAGTCACCTAACCTACCTGGCTTATAAGTGGTAAGCCTGGAATTCAAACCCAGGTCTTAATTACTATCCACACATAATCCCAACAGCCTCATGCTTGGGCACATCCCCACACTCACGCCCATGTAGACACATGGGTATCAGGAATCTGCACATTCACACACACAGAGCCATAGGCATGCACTCACACACACAAAATCCCATACCTTTTATGTACACACTCAGAGTGATAGCCCCTCTAACCTAACCTACCTAACCTAGCTCCAGTTCTTTATTGCTAGAAGCAAAGGTTCCTATTCTCTCCCCTTTCATTCAGCCACAGGCATCAGCCAAGTAAACCCAACATAATAATTTCCCATGTGGTCTTAATTTGTGCAACAGAACCTCAGCAGGTAATTTCCAAAGCGCTTTAAGCCCATTAAAGCCTTGCAGCTTGTCAAGGTGTCAAGACATTCACAGAGTATCTGAAGCCCTGGGTGCCTCATATAACTGCAGACCTCCTCAGGTGTCTGCAGAACTGTGTTTCTCAAGGTGAATAGCAAAGTTAAGTAGTAGGTGTCAAATGCCCCTTCTGGGACTGCAGCTGAAATTATCATAGAATCCCAACTCACACATACCGATTAACTCTCCACTGGCTTCTGGACATCAGGAAAATAAAGTGCATTTAGAATCACAGAAAAGAGCAACGACCAAAGAAAATCTTCAGAGATCTATGGATCCTTCCCCTAATCTTAGACAAAACTATTCAAGACATATCCAAATCTGGCTGCTTTGAAAATGTAATCCCTCCCTCAGTAGCCACTTTGAAGTCAGGAAGTTCTTCCTTGGATATAAACTATACTCTTCATCCAGCCTCTGTGAAGTCAGGGAAAACTGCCCACCATCATCTTCATCTTACACATTCAGGTATCCACTAGGAAGCATGCCACCTTCAGTCTGTTGTTCTCAAGGTTAAATGATCCCAAGCCTTGCTGGCTTTCACCCTGACGCACAGACTTCTGTTCAAAGCAGCAGTCACGGTCACACACCATTCGTGGGTACAAATCAAAGCTGGGGGAATGGACCAACCACTGCTTGCCTCTGTTTCCTCCACTATGGTAGGAGTATGCCATAGCAAGATGAACCAAGCTCAAAGTGTGGTGTCAACAAGGTCTAGGTGTAAGTACCGATTCTGCCATTTAACCTCTCTGGGTATTGGCTTTCTCGTGTGAAAAAGAAGACTGTTATGAGAATGAAATACAATGGACTACTTAAATTTGTGACAGACTGCACACATCTTTGGGAATATGGTGCAAAAATAGACCCTTTCCCCAGTAAAATGCACACACAAAATTTACATGCAATTTCAGGCAGTTCACAGGCTCGCTGATGCTTCTCCATAGACTATTAAGTTAAGATCTTTAACATACAACAGGTCTCTCTTAGACAAGCACATTACTGTTAGCTGTTAATTTAATGGTATAATATTAATAATCTTTTACATATTTGCTTATCTTCCAACTATACTTTCATTTCTTAAAGGAGAGGAATCAAACTTGGATCTGCCTGTAATTCACAGTTCCTATACGGTGCCTTGCAGTTAGTGAGCCATCAGTCCTCTTTGATGATTTGTTTCAATGGGGAAGCTGTGTCTAAGGTCCTATATGATTAAGCGAAGCCAAGTGTCCTCCTTGGAAATCTATCTTCTCTCTACATTTCAAAGCTACAGCCAATCCACTGGAGCTGAAGCCAGAGATGGAACAGCTGCTTTCCCTTTCCCTTGGCCCAGACAAACTCAGTCATTCCATCTATCAGACATCCTGAGTGCATCCAATTTCCTCCCCATTGGCTCAACTCCACAGACAGCCTGCCTTCCCAACCACCACAGCAGAAGAGAGCATAAAGTCAGGCAAAAGAAGTGACTCACAGTTATTCTCTCCTAGTGTTCCATTACTGCGTGGGAAATACCTGCCCAGCACTAGATATAAGGGAGGTCTTTAAGCATGGAGATAGGTGAGTGGATGAATGGATGGATAGATGAAAAGATGGATGGATGAAGATGAGACAGAATTAAACTAGCAATCTATCAACATATTTAAATCAATAAATGTAATTCACCACATAAACAGAATTTTTAAAACCATATGATCATCTCAATATATACAGAAAAAGCTTTCCATAAAATCCAACATCCCTTTATGATAAAAACCCTCAAGAAACTAGGCATTAAAGGGACATACCTCAAAATAATAAGAGCCATCTGTGACAAACCCATAGCCAACATCATACTGAATGGGCAAAAACTAGAAGCATTCCCCTTGAAAACTGTCACAAGATAATGATGCTCACTCTCACCACTCCTATTCAACACAGTACTGGAAGTACTAGCCAGAGCAATCAGACAAGAGAGAAAAATAAGAGACATCTAGATAGCTCAAAAAAGAAACTAAACTATCTCTTCACTGACAATATGATTCTATATCTAAGGACACTGCCAAAAGGATATGAGAGCTGATAAACTATTTCAGCAAGGTTTCATGACACAAAACCAATGTTTAAAAAATCAGTAGCATTTTATATACCAATAATGTTCAAGCTGAGAGCCAATTCAAGAATGAAATCCCACTTATAATAGCCATAAAAAAAATACCTAGGAATACAGCTAGCCAAGGAGGTGAAAGATTTCCATAAGAGAATTGCAAAACAGTTAAAGGAAATCATAGATGTCACAAAGATTTGGAAAAGCATTCCATATTTTGTATTGGAAGAATCAACATCATTAACATGGCCATACTGCCCAGAGCAATCTACAGATTCAACACTATTCCTATCAAATAACCAATGTCATTTTTCACAGAATTAATAAAAACTGTGATAAAATTCACATGGAACCAAAAATAGAGCCCAATAGTCAAAGTAATCCTAAGCAAAAAGAACAGAAACATCACATTACCTCACTTCAAACTATAAGACTACAGTAACCAAAACAGTATGATACTGGTACAAAAACAGACATATAGACCAAGAGAACAGAATAGAGAATCCAGAAATAAAGCCACAAATCTACAGCCATCTAATCACTAACAAAGTTGAAAAAAAAAAAGCAATAAAGGATTTCCTATTCAATAAATGATGCTGAGATAGTTGACTAGCCACATGCAGAATGAAATCAGACACCTACCTTTCACCATTTACAAAAATTAACTCAATATTGACTAAAGATTTAAATGTAAGACCTCAAACTATAAGAATCGTAGAAGAAAACCTAGGAAACACCATTCTCGACATTGACCTTGAAAAAGAATTTATGTCTAAGTCCTAAAATGCAATTACAACAAAAACAAAAATTGACAAGTAGAACCTAATTAAACTGAAGAGTTTCTGCACAGCAAAAGAAACTATCAACAGAGTAAACAACAATGTCTAGAACAGGAGACAACATTCACAACCTACGCATCCAACAAAGGTCTAAGATCCAGAATCCATAAGGAACTTAAACAATTGAATAGGCAAAAAACAAATAACCCCATTAAAAAATGCACAAAAGATGTGAACAAACACTCCTCGAAAAGATACATACAAGCGGCCAACAAACACGAAAAAATGCTCAGCATGACTAACCATTAAATAAATGCAAATCAAAACCACAATAAAATAACATCTCATACCAGGTAGAATAATTATTATTAAACAGCCAAAAAACAACAAATGCTAGTGAGGCTTGGAGAAAAACAGAACACTTATACACCATTGGTGGGAATGTAAATTAGTGCAACCACTGTGGAAAGCAGTTAGGAGATTTCTCAAAGAACTTAAAACAAAACTACCATTTGAGGTGCTGGGAAAACTGGTTAGCCATATGTAGAAAGCTGAAACTGGATCCCTTCCTTACATCTTATACAAAAATTAATTCAAGGTGGATTAAAGACTTAAATGTTAGACCTAAAACCATAAAAACCCTAGAAGAAAACCTAGGCAATACCATTCAGGACATAGGCATGAGCAAGGACTTCATGACTAACACACCAAAAGCAATGGCAACAAAAGCCAAAATTGACAAATGGGATCTAATTAAACTAAAGAGCTTCTGCACAGCCAAAGAAACTACCATCAGAGTGAACAGGCAACCTACAGAATGGGAGAAAATCTTTGTAATCTACCCATCTGACAAAGGGCTAATATCCAGAATCTACAAAGAACTCAAATTTACAGGAAAAAATCAAACAACCCCATCAAAAAGTGTGCAACGGATATGAATAGACACTTCTCAAAAGAAGACATTTATGCAGCCAACAGACACATGAAAAAATGCTCATCATCACTGGTCATCAGAGAAATGCAAATCAAAACTACAATGAGATACCATCTCATACCAGTTAGAATGGCGATTATTAAAAACTCAGGAAACAACAGATGCTGGAGAGGATGTGGAGAAATAGGAATGCTTTTACACTGTTGGTGGGAGTGTAAATTAGTTCAAGCATTGTGGAAGACAGTCTGGCGATTCCTCAAGGATCTAGAACTAGAAGTACCATTTGACCCAGCGATCCCATTACTGGGTATATACCCAAAGGATTATAAATCATGCTACTATAAAGACACATGCACACGTATGTTTATTGTGGCACTATTCACAATAGCAAAAACTTGGAACCAACCCAAATGTCCACCAATGATAGACTGGATTAAGAAAATGTGGCACACATACACCATGGAATACTATGCAGCCATAAAAAAAGATGAGTTCATGTCCCTTGCAGGGACATGGATGAAGCTGGAAGCCATCATTCTGAGCAAACTCTCACAAGGGTTTGGTTTGGACAGAAAACCAAACACCTCATGTTGTCACTCATAGGTGGGAATTGAACAATGAGAACACTTGGACACAGGGCAGGGAACATCACACATGGGGGCCTGTCGTGGGGTGGGGATATGGGGGAGGGATAGCATTAGGAGAAATACCTAATGTAAATGATGAGTTAATGGGTGCAGCAAACCAACATGGCACATGTATACCTATGTAACAAACCTGCACATTGTGCACATGTACCCTAGAACTTAAAGTATAATTAAAAAGAAAAGAAAAAAAAAAGGGGTGATTGTATAAAAATAATATTGAGTGTTTGTTTTTTTAAAAGCAGGAACAAAGATGTTTCTACTGTGGGGTTCAACTTATGTAAAGTTCAATACTATGCAAAACTAATCAATGATGATAGAAGTCAGATTGTGGTTATCTTTTTTCAGGTGCGAGTGACTAGGGTGCTGGCATATTCTATGTCCTAGTCCAGAGACTGACTATACAAGTGTATTCACTTTGCAAAAACCCAGCAAGTTGTAAACTTATAATTTGTACACATTTCTTTATGATGGTTATGCCTCAATAAAATATTTTTAATAAAAAAACTACCATTTGATGCAGCAATCCCATTGCTGGGTATATATCCCAAAAAAAATAGTTCTGCCAAAAGACACATGTGCTCACATGTTCCTCACAGTGCTATTCCCAATGGCAAAGACATGAACTAAAGCTAGGTGCCCATCAATGGTGAATTAGATAGTGTGGTATATATGCACCATGGAATATTACGCAGTCATAAAAAAGACTGAAATAATGTCCTTTGCAGCAACATGGATGCAGTTGGAGGCCATTATCCTACGCATATTAACAAAGGAACGGAAAACAAAATACTGTACGCTCACAACTGGGAGGTAAACATTAGGAAACATGGACATAAAGATGGCAACAATAGACACTGAGGACTACTAGAGAGGGGAAGGAGGAAGAAAGAGCTGAAAAACTAACTTTTGGATGCTATGCTCACTACTTGGGTGATGGCATCATTCATACTCCAAACATCAGCATCACGCAATATACCCAGGTAACAAACCTGCACATGTACCCCCTGGAATCTAAAATAAAGGTTGGAAAAATAAATAAAAACTAGCAACCTAGAGATCAGAAAACATCAAAACTAACTCTTCGTACGACCTGGATTCTAATTTTTATTCCGCAATTAACAAGCTGTATAACTCTAAATAAATCTTTTTCCAAATTAGCACCCATTTCCTCACATATAAAGTGAGAAAATGGGGCTTAAAAGGTGAATATGTTTATATAAAACCCCAGATTCATGCATTTTCTTTGCTTTCAAGCCACAGAGAAACCTCTCATTAACTTACACAACTCCCACAGTGATCCAGCAGATTGCTGCTGCCACCACATCACCACAGACTTACAGCCTGCCTTGGAGACTGTACTCAGATATTCCTGTTGCTCACATACCTGCTCTGGCGGTTCCTCACCTACCTTCATGCCATCTCTGGGGCTTCCCTGATGCCACTGACACAGGAAATATCTCAGAACTCATATGGCATTCAGGTGCATGCAACCTGGAAGTCTGGGGAAGTCAATGTTTCATGTAGGGAATTTGGAACAATAGTAGTTGGGAGTCAACAGATGAATTTTTCCTTCCTTCCTCCCTTACTGCATGAACTGTTTGGAGATGCAGTGACTATATATGGTGTCTTTAAAAACATCCTGGAGACAGATATAATTTGGCTCTGTGACCTCACCCAAATCTCATCTCAAATTATAATCCCCACATGTTGAGGGAGGTGATTGGATCATGTGGGCAGTTTCCCCCATGCTGTTCTCATGAGAGTGAGTGAGTTCTTATGAGAGCTGATGGTTTTAAAGTGTGGCACCTCCTCATTCTTTCTCTCTCCTGCCCCCATGTAAGACGTGCCTTGCTTCCCCTTTGCCTTCTGCTATGATTGTAAGTTTCCTGAGTCTTCCCCAGCCATTCAGAACTGTGAGTCAATTAAACCTTTATAAATCACCCAGTGTCAGGTAGTATCTTTGTAACAGTGTGAGAATGAACTAATACAGATCATTGGTACTTGCATAGTGGGGTACTGCTATAAAAATAAACTGAAAATGTGGAAGTGACTTTAGAACTGGTAATGGGAAAAGGTTGGAACAGTTTAGAGGGCTCACAAGAAAAAAAGAAGATGTGGGAAAGTTTGGAATGTCCTGAAGACTTGTTGAATGATTTTGACCAAAATGCTGAAAATGATATGGACAATGAAGTCCAGGCTGAGGTGGTCTCAGATGGAGATGAAGAACTTGCTGTGAACTGGAATAAAAGTCACTCATGTTATGCTTTAGCGAAGAGACTGATGGCATTTTCCTCTGCCCTAGGAATCTATGGGACATCCAGCTTGAGAGAAATGATTTAGGGTACCTGGTGGAAGAAATTTCTAACCAGCAAAGCATTTGAGAGGTGACCTGGCTTATTCTGAAAGCATTCAGTTATATATGTTCACAAAGAGATGGTCTGAAATTGGAACTTACATTTAAAATGGAAGCAGACCATATAAGTTTGGAAAATTTGCAGCCTGACCATGTGGTAGAAAAGAAAAACCCATTTTCTGGGGAGAAGTTCAAGCTGGCCACAGAAATTTGCATAAGTAACAAGGAACTGAACATTAAGTGCCAAGACAATGGGGAAAAGGTCTCCATGGCATTTCAGAGATCTTCAAGGCAACCCCTCCCATCACAGGCCCAAGGCCTAGGAGGGAAAAATGGCTTCATAGACCAGGCTCAGGGCCCAGCGGCTCTGTGGAGCCTCAGGACATGGCACCCTGCCTTCCAGCTGCTCCAGCTCCAGCAGCGGCTAAAAGGGACCAAGGTAGAGCTTGGGCTGTGGCCTCAGAGGGTGCAAGCCCCAAGCCTTGGCAGTTTACATGTGGTGTTGGGCATGTGGGTGTGCAGAAGCCAAAAGTTGAGGTTTGGGAACCTCTACCTAGATTTCAGAGGATGTATGGAAACACCTAGATGTCCAAGTAGAATTATACTGCAGGGGCAGAGCCCTCATGGAAAACCTCTGCTAGGCCAGTGTGGAAGGTAAATGTGGGGTTGGAGCCCCACACAGAGTCCTCACTGGGGCACTGCCTAATGGAGCTATGAGAAGAGGGCCACCATTCTCTAGACCACAGAATAAAAGATCAAGCAACAGCTTACCACTGTGTGCTTGGGAAAACTGCAGGCACTCAACACCAACCTATGAAAGCAGCTCTAGGGGCTGCACCCTCCAGAGCTTCAGGGGTGCAGCTGCCCAGGGCCTTGTGAAACCACCTCTTGCATCAGCATGCCATGAATGTGCGACATGGAGTCAAAGGAGATTACTTTGGAGCTTTAAGATTTACTGAGTGCCCTTTAAGATTCTGGACTTCGATGGGGCCTGTGGCCCCTGTGTTTTGGCCAATTTCTCCCATTTGGAATGGGAACATTTACCCAATACCTGCACCCCCATTGTATCTTGGAAGTAACTAATTTGTTTTTTTATTTTACAGGCTCATAGGCAGAAGAGACTTGGCTTATCTCAGATACTTTGGACTTAGACTTTTGAGTTAATGCTGGACTGAGTTACGACTTCGCAGAGTAGGCCGGGCGCGGTGGCTCACGCCTGTAATCCCAGCACTTTGGGAGGCCAAGGCGGGCGGATCACGAGGTCAGGAGATCGAGACCATCCTGGCGAACACGGTGAAACCCCGTCTCTACTAAAAATGCAAAAAATTAGCCGGGCGAGGCGGCGGGCGCCTGTAGTCCCAGCTACTCGGGAGGCTGAGGCAGGAGAATGGCGTGAACCCAGGAGGCGGAGCTTGCAGTGAGCCGAGATCGCGCCATTGCACTCCAGCCTGGGCGACTAAGCGAGACTCTGTCTCAAAAAAAAAAAAAAAAAAAAAAAAAAAAAAAAAGACTTCGCAGAACAGTTGGGAAGGCATGATTGATTTTGAAATGTGAAAAGGGCATGAGATTTGGGAGGGGCCAGGGGCAGAATGATATGGTTTGGTTCTGTATTCTTACCCAAATCTCAACTTGAATTGTAAACCCCACATGTCAGGAGAGGTGACTGGATCATGGAGGCAGTTCCCCCATGCTGTTCTCATGATAATGAGTGAGTTCTTATGAGAACTGATAGTTTTAAAGTGTGGCATTTCCTCATTCTCTCTCTCTCCTGCTGTCATGTAAGATGTGCCTTGCTTCCCCTTCACCTTCCACCATAATTGTAAGTTTCCTGAGGCCACCCCAGCCATGCAAAACTCTGAGTCAATTAAACCTCCTTTCTTTATAAATTACCCAGTCTCAGGTAGTATCTTTATAGCAGTGTGAGAACAGACTGATACAGAGACTGAGTAATCAATTTGCCAAGCAACTATGGCTTGCTTGGTAATGAACTCTCTTGTATTTGTTCTCCCTCCTTCTCTGTTTCATTTCTCTGACTCTGGCTTCTTAGGCTTGCACTTCTTAATAAGGGTTAGTGCAGAAAATGATTGCCTCATATTTACTCTGTTTTCACTGTAAGTCTGGCACTGTGCTAAAAGCTTTATATGTATCAACTCAGCTAACTACAATGAGAATAATTACCATTTACTGAGGATTTACCACAAGCATTGGCTTAAATGTTTTAAATCACTAAACCCTACAAAATATGTACTAGTATTATCTCAATGTGACAGATACGAAACTGAAGTATACATAAGCAACTTGCCCAATGTCATACAACTACTGCATAAAGAGATATTACTCAAAATAGTACTATGAGGTGGATGATACTGCTGTTCCCTTTGAGAGGTGAGGAATAGAGACTCAGGGCCGGGCATGGTGACTCATGTCTGTAATTCCAGCACTTTGGAAGGCTGAGGCAAGCAGATCACTTGAGCTCAGGAGTTCAAGACCAGCCTGGCCAATATGGCAAAATCACGTCTCTACTAAAAATACAAGAATTAGCTGGGTGTCGCGGCACACACCTGTAATCCCAGCTACTCAGGAGGCTGAGGAGGGAGGATCACTTGAACTCGGGAGATGGAGGTGCAGTGAGTTGACATCCATACCACTGCACTCCAGCCTGTCTGATGGAGCAAGACTTTCTCTTAAAAAAAAAAAAAATGGAGACTCAGAAAGGTCAAGTAACATAACAAAATTTACACAGCTACTAAGTGGCAGAGCTGCAACTTGAAGTCCTGGAAT
Source organism: Macaca nemestrina (assembly GCF_043159975.1). Lineage (NCBI taxonomy): Eukaryota > Metazoa > Chordata > Mammalia > Primates > Cercopithecidae > Macaca > Macaca nemestrina. The sequence goes on from NC_092136.1 coordinate 44,967,765, forward strand.
ACAAAGCCTGCACCAACTATTTCCCCTCCCCCACTGCCAAGAACTCTTCAAGCCCTGACATGTTAACCTGTTAAGCATCTGATAAAGGATAGATTCTTCTGGTGTTAACTACAGTTAAGATCTCTGTGCCAAAGCCAAAGTCCTTCTCTTTACCCTTTGCCCTGGTCTTCCCACTCACCTAGTGTCAAGTCGTTAAACTCTGTCTACTATCTCCCCGAACTTTTCTAAAAATATTAAAATATTGTATTATGCTAGACTGTGACTAACAGCACTCACAAATATTTGCTGCCCCTCCCTAGAGAACTGTACTTTCCACCTCCTTTAACTGAAGCCTTGGCGATAAGACTTACTTTGGCCAATGAAATTTGAGCAGAATTGACACATATCATTTCTGAGCAGTAGCTTTAAATGCCAGTGGATGTTTCACCTTTCTTATTTTCCCACAATTTGCCACAGCAACAGAAAGCCTCCTAATAGCAGTTGCAAGAATCCCAGGGGGTGAAAAATGTGAAGGAGAAAGGTAGGCAATTCATGATGAACATGTATTACAAGCAAGAAATAAACTCCTGATACTGTAGGCCACTGAGATTTGAAGTTTGTTGCAACAACATCCAGTCTTCCTGTCGATACAAAATCGCTACCATAACAACACAACAACAACAAATAAACAAATATACATACTTATATATATTATATTTTATATATATTTCAGATTTATATATTTTTTATATTTTTTTACATATATATATATAGCATTGGTTTCTGGAGCCACACAGTGGGCAGAAAGGAGACTGGAAGCTAGACTGATTTTGATTCATACTTCACAAGGATGAAACATTTGCTAAAGCTGTCATCCAAAATAAACTGGAAGAGAAAAATGTACCTGATGAGCTTGGAAAACAGAAAGTTAGTAGTGTGTCTTGGTTACTGTTGGCTGCATCAGACAAAGACTAGAAGAAAAAGATGTGTTATGCACTGAACTGTGTCCCCCCTTAAATTCATATGTTGAAGTCCTAACCTCCAATACCTCAGAATGTTACTTTGTTCAGAGGTAGGGCCTTACAGAGGTAATGAAGCTAAAATGAAGTTGGTAGGGTGAGCTCTAATCCAGTGTGACTGGTGTCCTTATAAAAAGAAGAAATTTGAACATAGAGATCCACTTAGAGGGAAAATGATTTGAAGAGACAGAGAGAAGATAGCCATCTATAAGCCAAGGAGAGAGCCCCATAACAGACCCCTCCCTCACAGCCCTCAGAAGGAACCAACTCCACTAACACCTTAATTTTGGACTTCTAGCATCCAAAAATAGAGAGAAAAAATTATGTTTTCTAAGCCACCTAGTCAATAGTACTTTGCTTCAGCAGCCCTTGCAAACTAATAGAAGATAAGAACAGAAAAGAGGTTGGGCACAGTGGCTCATGCCTGTAATCCCAGCACTTTGGGAGGCCGAGGCAGGTGGATCACAAGGTCAGGAGTTCAAGACCAGCCTGGCCAGCATGGTGCAATCCCATCTCTACTAAAAATACAAAAAAATTAGCCGTGTATGGTGGCGCATGCCTCTAGTCCCAGCTACTCGGGAGGCTGAGGCAGGAGAATTGCTTGAACCCTGCAGGCAGAGGTTGCAGTGAGCTGAGATCGCACCACTGCACTCACTGCAGCCTAGGTGACAGAGCAAGACTCCATCTCAAATAAATAAATAAATAAATAAATAAATAAATAAATAAATAAATAAATAAATAACAGGAACGAACTGGCCACCTTATACATGAAAATGAAAGGAGATAGAGTCCAGAAATTCCAGAACTTGTAGTATTGAAAGCAACAACTTCTCCTCATCTCCAACAATAAAAGATAAACCTGAAAAAGGCTTTGGGCAGGCCAATTAAATCTCGGCCTTGAAAAGAAAACAAACAAAAACTCAGCCTTGAGGCAAGGATGAAGTCAAGGAAATAGATGTCCCACCCATTGCTAAGGCATCTGAATAAATTAAGGCAATACCAGTGAATCTTTTCAGTTGGATGAGATAAAGAAAAGTGGCTAACAGTCTGGCTTTTCCACGAAATCCTGATAGATTTGTGGTACTCAATATTAATTGTGAGTATGGCCCCTGGTACATACCATGGCTGATTGGAATTAAATAGATGATAAAAATGACCAAATTTCACTCTTGTTTCATAGCCAAAGAGTCACACTATCTTAGACTAAAAGAGTCTATGATTGTTTAGGAAATAAAATAATCCTTACACTTCCAACCTCTATGGGTAAAGAGTGGACTCACAGAGTTTTTCAAGACTATAATGAAAAAAGAAGGACCCCAAGAAAGTGAAGCCATAAGCCACAGAAAACAATGAACTAGAGATCTGTTTCCAGGGAGCTAAAGAACATGCTCAATTTCTAAGGTAAGGATCCTTGTAATATCTGTTCCATTAAATTCCAAAATTTTTTTTTTTTTTTTTGAGACGGAGTCTCGCTCTGTAGCCCCGGCTGGAGTGCAGTGGCCGGATTTCAGCTCACTGCAAGCTCCGCCTCCCGGGTTCACGCCATTCTCCTGCCTCAGCCTCCAGAGTAGCTGGGACTACAGGCGCCCGCTACCTCGCCCGGCTAGTTTTTTGTATTTCTTTAGTAGAGACGGGGTTTCACCGTGTTCGCCAGGATGGTCTCGATCTCCTGACCTCGTGATCCGCCCGTCTCGGCCTCCCAAAGTGCTGGGATTACAGGCTTGAGCCACCGCGCCCGGCCAAAATTTTTCTAGAAGTAACTATTGTGTATCCTACATTCTTCCTTTTTCCAAAACTCTGTGTGTGTGTGTGTGTGTGTGTGTGTGTGTGTGTGTGTGTCTGTGTGTGTAATAGCATATTTAAATATTCTGGCCTTGTTCTAACAATGAATATTTAATATGAGAAGCAGCTAATTTGCTTTTTTCCTTCATGGATACCTGAAGCAAGAGAATCAAATACCTAGAGAAAGACACATCACAGGATCCTGGGCTATGATCCTATTGCCATGATTAGTGGGACATTTGTTTGGCCTCCCAAAAGAAAGGCCGGAAGAGAGTGTATTTTCTCAATCAAAAAGAGATTGAACCAAATATTTGTGATGAGAAGAAAAGACTACAATAAACTTTATTACCATTCACAAATATTTGTTGCCTTTTCTTAGGGGAGACCACTTCCTTGCTTGGCCATGGAACTTGCTTTAACCAAAGGGATACACTTCTAGAAGATGCTTTCAAGGCCAGCTCCTACTCCATCATGCTCTTTTCCTTCTGTCAGAACACCAGCAATGTTTTACATAAAAGCTGCCCTGTCAGCTTGCTCCAGGAGTCCCAGATGTCCTATAACGAACATGTAAAAAAATCGGCCCTTGGTACTAACTACAGTGCAATCCAGCCTATATTGAAAGATACAACCATAAATTGCCTCCTCTTTGAAAGATCCAAGCCGATATTCCTTCTGCCTCATACACATTTGGCTCCTCGTTCTCCTCATCGTACTGAGGCGAATTCTAGAGCCTTAAGTTCTAGAATCCAGACTAACCAAGATTACAGATATAAAAAACACTATGCACAGAAATCCAGTTTGAAGACTAGCAATACATTTTGCCAGGAACTAATAGCTTACCTTGAAGAAATGCTTTAGGTTTGACACCTAAAACAGGACCCTTGAGAGCAAGGGTCATGACTGCCTTCTTCAAAGCTATATCCCAGTACCCAGTACTGTGCCTAGCACATAGCTGATGCTCAGTGAAAGAAAAAAATATTTTAATCTATTAAATAAAAGAACAATGAATAAACAAACCCTGACCCTAAACAGGCCATCCTATCTGCTTGTTGATTTCTCCCCATATGCTATACATGCCATTTCATCTTTTAAAATTCTGATACTGTTTCTCTAGAATGGCACTGCCCAATACAGCAGCCACTGGCCACATGTGGCTACTTAAATTTAAATTTAAAATCCAGTTTCTCAGTTGCACTAATCACATTCTAACTACTCAATAGCCATGTGTGGCTTGTGACTGTAGGATTGCGCAGTGTAGCTATAGATCTTTTCCACCATCACAGAAAGTTCTATTGGATAGTGCTGCTCTGGAATAACCAATTTCATTTTTAGAAGCAGAAAGTGACCTTGGTTACTTAATTCAATGCTCTCCTTTTATAGATAGTAATGAAATTTAATGGTAATGAACATAAGGACATAAATGTGAGTCTAAAAAACTAACTGCATGAGCTCAAGAAGGAGAAGTCAGAGATTAGCAGGAACAAGTGAAAAACAAACTTCATTGGGGTTTTGGTCCACAATAAGTTTACTACAAATTAATATTGTGACAGGGGCTACACTTACACCAACATATGCACTTGCACTGAGTGTCACACATCGTGCTGGGTACTGACTGATGATGGAAAACTAAACAAGTAGAGTTTATGGAGTTATTATTTACTGGGGGACGAAAATTAAAGGAGACCAAAAAAATACGTAATTTCAATTTATGCAAAGAACTCTGAAGGACTAAACAGGAAGTAGTGATTGATAACAAAATGGGGAACCCTTAAAGGTCCTTAAGAAAGTAACATTTAAGTTAAAAAGAGATGATGAGTAAGAGTCAGACATAGATAAACAAACAAGCTGCCTAAGTTCAAACTCCAGTTAAGACTTGGACTAGCTGTGTAATCTTGGGCAAAGTGTTTAACTTCTTCACTTTGTTTTTCCCATCTGTAAATAGAATCTCTATTTACAAGGAACAGAAACTATTTTTGTAAAGTTCCTTGTGTAAAGGAACTGTGTAAAGACAAAAAGGTCTTCCAGGCAAAAGCAAGCACAAATGGTAGTATGAGTCAGGGAAAATCTTGGGAGTATTCAAGGAACCAAAATGTGGCTGGCATGACTGAAGTGATTTAGGTGGGACAAACATAAGACCATTGCATTAAACCAAAACTAGTCTTCCTTCAGATTACTTCTAACAGAGTAGTTCAAAAATATTATTTGCTGCCTCACAATGTAGTATTATCTCCATCATTGGGATGACCAGGCATAGGACTGCACTAATGAGTTGTTGGATAATTAAGGATTTCCTAAAGAATTCTCTCTATGGTGAGGTATGTGCCATAAGAATTTAAAAGCCATGAACAAGGAGGTATGCATGAAGATGTATATTGCAGTATTTTTTGTCAAAAATCTGAACCAAGCCAACTTTTCATCAATAGCAAATGGATGAATATGTTGTGGTATTATGCAGTAGTTCAAACTAATGAACTAGATCTAAATGTGTTCAAAAGAAAAATGGAGAGTTAAATGATAAGTTTCACAATAATCCATATTGTATTATGCCATTTAGATAATTTTGTAAACCGCACAAGGCAACAGTTAACACTCACTGAGTGTTTGCTACATACCCAATGATGTTCTAATACATTATTTAAACTAATTTGCTTAATCCACAGAATAATACTACGAAATAGACATTCTATTTACAAATGGTAAAAATGAAGTGAAGAAGTTAAGGAACTTGCCCAAGATTACCCAGCTAGTAAGAGTCATAGCTAGGATTTGAACCTAGGCAGTCTGTCCCCAAAGGTTGCGTGTTTTGCCACTAGACATAAGCCCTCTCTACTATCTATCTTGTATATGGACGCATATAAACATGGCAATATGTAAGCATGCACACATACATGCACACGTACATGGACATGGATCGAATGCTATCAATCACATTAGTAGTGACCTCTGGCAAGGTTGATAAAGGAAAGGAACCAGGAGGGGAACTTCCATTTATTCTGCAATTATTTTTTGTTAAAGTTCGAGGCAAATATGGCAAAATGTGAAGATGTATTGATTCTGAAAGACAGCTACAGCGTTGTTGCCAATAGCATCCTTTGGGCTTGGGTGTATTTTTATTTTGTTTTGTAAAATAGTTCCTTGTCAAGTCATCCAGCCCTTTGACTGAGAGCTAAGGCCAGGAAAAGTTAAGCGATATGCCCAGGGGTCAATAGTGAAGGCTAGAGCTTGGGTCCCCAGGCACATGGCCCCATGCCTGCTCTGCTAGCTCATGCTGCCAGGAAGTTTGTGTGACTTATTTTTTAACAGACTGTAAGCATGAGAAGGAGCCAGCCTAGCTTATCACTACATGTGCTTTATTTCATACATTGGCTGCATTCATGGAAAGTTGTATTTAAGTAAAATATTTGCATGTCGAATCATTTTTTTCCACTGACTTAAATTTTAATTTTAGAGATGTGTTCCCACAGAAAATAAGTTAGCCCCAATATGTAAAGATAAATCCTAATTAGAATCAGAACATTCATGAAAAACAGTGTAGTCAATACAGATCTAATTCTCCCACAGTGCTTTCTCAAGAAAGCCCATGTCAAACATCCACAAAGGCTACACTGAAATAGCTGACTATTAAATTGTGGCCCCATGGTTAATTCAGATGTTCTTGCACATTCTCTTTAAGCAGCCAAAAAAACTACCAGATATTTAACTCTAAGTATTCAGCAGGCTCCTCCGACTGAAAGGATCATCAGAATTCCATTAAATGGAATTCAGCAACTGACAGGACAACCATCTGTCCTGGTCAATTTAAAACACCTGTCAAAAGACATATTGGCAGATGTCCTTTGGTGTCTCTTAAGAGAAGCTGTGTCTCTATCAGGTTGCACTTATTTCTTCCTTTCCACTTTCATGAAGTAGGAAAAACATGCATAAGGTGGAGTGAGTCTAAGCCACAGGCTCCGGCAGGCATAATCTCCGGAGTTAAATCCTATGTCTGCCATAACAGCTAATCTGTGATCACAAAAGAGTTACTGGAATCTCCTGGGTCTCAATTTCCTCATTTGGATTAAAAATATAAAAATAGTACCTGTATAGGAAGGCTGACAGAAGGATTAAATTACAAATTTTAGGTATTTGAAATCATTCTTTAAAAAAAAAAAAGCCAGTTCAAATGACAGTTTATCCATCCTCACTAGGAATTAAGCACAATATATAATTTCAAATATATACTTCTTGAGAGAAAACAAAGCAGAAATATTTTCCTGATTTAAATGCACGAATTTTCTTAAGTTACATAAAGTGAACATACTCTACACTTACTTATTTGCCTTTTGTCTTTGCTTTGTTCACTGTTAAATCCCTCATGCTTTAAAAAGTGCATAGCACATGGTAGGAAAGTGCTAGATATTTATTTAATAAAAAAGTATATTTTCTAATAAATACTCTTAATAATAACATCAATTAACATTTAATTTTCTTTTTCTCATTAGCCAGGTATGGTGGCACACGCCTGTGGGTCCTAGCTACTCAAGAGACTGAGGTGGAAGGATCACCTGAGCCTGAGAGGTCGAGGCTGCAGTGAGCTGGGGTCATGCCACTGCACTCCAGCTTGGGTGAGAGAGTGAGACCCTGCCTCAAAAAATAAAAAATTAAAAAAAAAACACATCAAGGCCAGTCATGATGGTTCACGGCTATAATTCCAGCACTTAGGGAGGCTGAGGCGGGCAGGTCACCTGAGGTCAGGAATTTGAGACCAGCCTGGCCAACATGGTGAAACTCCATCTCTACTAAAACTAAAAAAAAATAAGCTGGGCATGGTGGCATGATCCTGTAGCTTCAGCTACTCAGGAGGCTGAAGCAGGAGAAGTGCTTGTGCCTGGGAGGTAGAGGTTGCAGTGAACTGACAAGGCACCATTAAACTCTAACCTGGGTGACAAGAGCAAAACTCCATCTCAAAAACAAAACAAAAAAAAAACAAACAAACAAAAGAAAAACACATCATGGAGATGGCAGATAGGAGACAGGGGAGGTAAGCTCCCACTTCGACCGACAGAACAGTGTGGGGAGACTCACACCATGAACTTTCACTTGAGGAACCACCACAGAAACATACCAGAAAAAAAAAAAGAGAGAATGCATTGATCTTTTGAAAGAAGTGGCACACTGAAGCAAACTCTGGGAGACAGACAAAAAACTGAGTTCCCAAAGTATGAGAGGGAAAAAACCAGCCTCCACATGCAAACTGAGGAATCTGAATATCCAGATCTCAGGAGAAAGATTTAACCTTACCTAGAGATGACACAAATTTAGGGAGCTGCACAAAATAAAAAAGAAGCAGTGGGAAGAGCCTTCTAGGCACTCCCAATCTCCAGCTCGAGCCCAGGAAAACCATCCCTTTCTATACTCATAGGCATCCTCAGAGAAGGCAATGAGTAGAATCGGGGAGGGGTCACAAGGTGAACAAAGCTTCCAAATGAAATCTGTAATAATTTCAACTGGGCACAAATTTTCTGGAGCAAAATCTGGGGGGTGGCCAGGAGCTGCTGACCACAGTGTGGGCAGACAGGGAGGGGGCGAGGCCTGAAGCCATGTTTTCTTTTTCAGTGGGAAGCTTATGACCTGGGCAAGATCTGAACAGGGGGCACTGCAGGAGCAAGACCAGCCTCACCAACTGTGTGGGAGCTGTGTAAGGCCTTTCACTACCAGCTATCCCCCACTTCCCTGGTGAACTACATGACACAGAAGAGGCAGCCATAATCCCCTCTGAAACATAACCCCATTGGCCTGAGAACCACTGCCCCCCACCCCCCAACACAGACCAGCCCTCACAGTGGCTGCAGCAAGCCCCACCCAAGGAGAGTCTGAGCCCAGACCTGCCTAAACCTTCCCCGACCTGCTGGCATTTCTCTACCAACCCTCGTAGCCGAACACAAAAGACAGAAACTCTTGGGAGTCTTGTAACCCTGCCCATCACCTGAGAAACCAGAATACTTACCCTGGCCAACTTAGGGCAAGCTTAGATCCCCCTACTACCACAGCTGCTGCTCTCTCGAAAGTGCCACCTGCTGGCTGGAGGCCAACCAACTCAGGCCATTAAAGCAACTTGTGACAGAATAATACTGCTCCCCGGAAAGAGAAAACAACAGGTAATTCCACGGCCTACAACATCCTAGCTAACCAGAGGTCCTGTCTGTCCATGTGACAGCTTCACTGTTAACATCAGTAGCATTCGAGAAAGTCAGCACACTAAACATATCTACAACCAAGGACTCTCATAGAGTCTATTTCACTCCCCTGCCACCTCCACCAGAGCAGGTGCTGCTATCCACAGATGGAAGACCTGAAGACGGATCACATCACAGGACTTGTTGCAAACATTCTCCAGCACCAGCCTAGAGCCTGGTAGCCCTGGTGGGCGGCTAGAACCCGAAGAGCAATAACAGTCACTGTAGTCTAGCTCTCAGTAAGTCCCAACCTTAGTGAAAGTGGGAGAGCACCACATCAAGGGATCACCCCACGGGACAAGAGAATCTGAACAGCAGGCCTTTAGTTGCAGACCTCTCCACTGGATTACTTCATTTGGTTCCAAATAAGAAGGAACCAAAAAAGTAATTCTGATAACATGAAAAAAAACAGGCTCTATAACACCCCCAAAAGATCACACTAGCTCCCCAGCAATGGATCCAAACCAAGAAGAAATCTCTGAATTGTCAGATAAATTCAGAAGGTTGATTATTAAGCTACTCAAGGAGATGCCAGAGAAAGGTGAAAACCAAGTTAAAGAAATTTTAAAAAACAATGCAGGATATGGATGAAAAATTATCCAGAGAAATAGGTATCATAAAGAAAAAATCAATCATAATTTCTGGAAATGAAAGACACACAAAGTAATGCAAAACACATGGGAAAGTTTCAACAATAGACTGGAACAAGTAGAAACAAGAATTTCAGAGTTCAAAGACAAGGCTTTTGAATTAACCCAATAAGACAAAGACAAAGAAAAAAGAATTTTAAAGAAATTAACAAAGCTTCTAAGATATATGGGAATATGTTATATGACTAAATCTAAGAATAATTGGTGTTCCTGAGGAAGAAGAAAAATCTAAAAGTTTGGAAAACGTATCTGAGGGAATAATTAAGGAAAACCTCACTGGCCTTACTAAAGATCTAAACAGCTAGACAAGAAGTTCAAAGATCTAAAGATCTAGACATCTAGATCTAGGCATCTAATTAAAGATCTAGACATCTAGACAAGAAGCTCAAAGAACACTTGGGAAATTCACTGCAAAAAGATCTCACCTAGGTACATAGTCATCAGGTCGTCTAAAGTTAAGATGAAGGAAAGAATCCTAAGAGCTGTGAGACAAAAGCATCAAGTAACCTATAAAGGAAAATCTATCAGATTAACAGCAGATTTCTCAGCAGAAACTTTACAAGCCAGAAGGGGTTGGGGTCCCACCTTTAGTCTACTGGAAAAAAAAAATAATTATCAGCCAAGAATTTTCCAGCAAAACTAAGCTTCATAAATGAAGAAGAGATAAAGTCTTTTTCAGACAAAAAAAAAAAAAATGCTTAGAGAATTTGCCAGTACCAAGCCAGCACTACAAGAAATGCTAAAAGGAGTTCTAAATCTTGAAACAAAACCTCAAAAATATACCAAAATAGACCCTCTGTGAAACATGAATCTCACAGGGCCTATAAAACAATAACACAATGAGAAAAAAAAACTAGGTACTTAGGGAACAACATGATGAATAGAACAGTACCTCACATCTCAAAACTAACACTGAATTTAAATGCTATACTTAAAAAATACAGAATGACAGAATGAATAAAAATCTACCAACCACGTGTCCACTGTTCGAGCGACTCATCTAACACCTAAGGACTCACATTAACTTACGGTAAAAGGGTGGAAAAAGCTCATAATAGGGACACAACTTATCAAAACCTCTAGGATATGGCAAAAGTGGTGCTAGGAGGAAAGTTCATAGAATTAAATGCCTACATCAAAAAGTCTAAAAGAACACAAATAGATTATCTAAGGTCACACTCCAAGGAACTAGAGAAACAAGAACAAACCAAACCTAAACTCAGAAAAAGAAAATAAGTAACAAAGATCAGAGTAGAACTAACAGAAATTGAAACAAAAAACACAAAAAACAAATAAAATAAAAAGCTGATTCTTTGAAAAGACAAACATAATAAATAAACCATTAGTAAGGTTAACCAAGGAAAGAAGAGAGAAGATTCAAATAAGCTCAATTAGAAATTAAACAGGAGATATTACAACTGATACCACAGAAATTCAAAAGATCATTCAAGGCTACTATGAACACCTTTACACACACAAACTAGAAAATCTAGAGGAGACGGATAAAATCCAACTCTCCTAGATTAAATCAGGGAGAAATAGAAACTCTGAAGAGACCAATAACAAGTAGCAAGATTGAAACAGTAATAATAATTTTAAAAAACTGCCAACAAAAAACACTCCAGGACCAGATGTATTCACAGCTAAATTCTATCAAACATTCAAAGAATTAATATTCATCTTACTAAAACTATTCCAAAAGAGTTCTCCCTAAATTAGCATTCTCCCTAAATCATTCTATAAAACCAGTATCACCCTAATACCAAAACAAGGAAAGGACATAACAAAAAAGAAAACTACAGACCAGTATCCCTGATGAACACAGATGCAAAAATCCTCAACAAAATACTGGCTAACTGAATCCAACAGCATATCAAAAAGATACCACGCCAAGTTCAACTGGGTTTCATACCAGGGATGGAGGGATGGTTTCACATATGCAAGTCAACAAATATGATACGTCACATAGACAACTAAAAACAAATATCATATGATCGTCCTGAATACATGTAGAAAAAGCATTTGACAAAAGCCGGCATCCCTTTATGATTAAAAACCCTCAGCAAAATTGGCATAGAAGGGTCATACCTCAAGGTAATAAAAGCCTTCTATGACAAACCCACCGCCTACATTATACTGAATGGGGGGAAAGTCTAAAGCATTTCCCCCTAAGATGTGGAACAAGACAAGGATGCTCACTTTCATCACTTCTATGCCACATAATACTGGAAGTCCTAGCCAGAGCAATCACATAAGAGAAAGAAATAAAGGGCATCCAAATCAGTAAAGAGGAAGACAAACTGTTGCTGTTCACTGATGATATGATCATATATCTAGGGAACCCTAAATACTCATCCAAAAATCTCCTAAATCTTATAAATGAATTTCGTAAAGATTCAGGATACAAAATCAACGTACACAAATCAGTAGCACTGACATACACCAACAATGACCAAGCCAAGAATCAAATCAAGAATTCAAAATCCCTTTTACAACAGCAGCAAAAAATAAAATAAAATAAAATACTTAAGAATATACCTAACCAGTGAAGTGAAAGATCTGTATGAGGAAAACTACAAAACACTATTGAAAGAAATTATTGATAACACAAACAAGTGGAAATACATACCACACTTATGGATGCGTAGAATCAATATTGTGAAAATGACCATAATGTCAAAAGCAATCTACTGATTCAATGCAATTCCCATCAAAATACCATCATAATTCTTCACAGAACTAGAAAAAATAATCCTAAAATTCCTATGGAACCAAGAAATACTCCATGCAGCCAAAGCAAGACTAAACAAAAAGAACAAATATGGAGGCATCATATTACCCAGCTTCAAGCTGTACTACAAGGCTATAGTTAACAAAACAGCATGGTACTTGTATAAAAATAGTTACATAGCCCAAAGGAACAGAATAGAGAACCCAGAAATTAAAGCCACATACTTACAGCCAACTAACATTCAACAAAGCAAACAAAAATATAAAGTATGGAAAGGACACCCTATTCAACAAATAGTGCTGGGATAACTGGCAAGCCACATGTCGAAGAATGAAATTGGATCCTCATCTCTCTCCTTATACAAAAATCAACTCAAGACAGATCAGACTTAAATCTAAGACTGGAAACCATAAAAATTCTAGAAGACAACATCAGAAAAACTCTTCTAGACAAGGCATCCCCAACTCCCTGTCAGGAACTGGGCCACATAGCAGCAGGTGAGACGTGGAGAAGCAAGCATTACCACCTGAATTCTGGCTACTATCAGATCAGCAGCAGCATTAGATTCTCATAGGAGGATGACCCGTATACTGAACTGTGCATGCAAGGAATCTAGGTTGTGTGCTCCTTATGAGAATCTAATGCCTGATGATCTGAGGTGAAACAGCTTCATCCTGAAACCATCCTCTGCTCCAACCACAGTCCATGGAAATATTGTCTTCCTTGCAACTGGTCCCTGGTGTCAAAAAGTTTGGGGACCACTGTTGTTCTAGACATTAGCTTAGACAAAGACTCATGACCAACAACCTGAAAGCAAAAGCAACAAAAAATAAATAGATGTGACCTAATTAAACTAAAAAAACTTCTGCACAGCAAAAGAAATAACCCACGGAGTAAACAGAGTGGGAGAAAATATTCACGAATTATGCATCTGACAAAGGACTAATATCCAGACCCTACAAGGAACTCAAGCAAATCAACAAGAAAAAAAAGAAATAATACCATCAAAAAGTAAGCAAAGGACATGAATAGACAATTCTCAAAAGAAGATATACAAATGGCCAAGAAACATATTTTAAAAAAAATGTTCTGGAGGTTCCAAGATGGCTGAACAGGAACACCTCCAGTCTACAGCTCCCAGCATGAGCGAAGCAGAAGACGAGTGATTTCTGCAACTGAAGTACCGCGTTCATCTCACCGGGGCTTGTCGGCCAGTGGGTGCAACCCATGGAGTGTGAGCCGAAGCAGGGCAGGGCATCGCCTCACCCGGGAAGCACAAGGGCTGAGGGAATTCCCTTTCCTAGCCAAGGGAAGCCATGACAGACAACACCTGGAAAATCAGGACACTCCCACCCTAATACTGTGCTTTTCCAATGGTTTTAGCAAATGGCACACCAGGAGATTATATCCCGTGCCTGGCTCAGAGAGTACCATGCCCATGGAGCCTCACTCACTGCTAGCACAGCAGTCTGAGATCGAACCACAAGGTGGCAGTGCAGCTGGGCAAGGGGCGTCTTCCATTGCTGAGGCTTGAGTAGATATACAAAGTAGCCGGGAAGCTCAAACTGGGTGGAGCCTACCACAGCTCAAGGAGGCCTGCCTGCCTCTATAGACTCCACCTCTAGGGGCAGGGCATAGCTGAACAACAGGCAGCAGAAACTTCTGCAGACTTAAACGTCCCTGTCTGACAGCTTTGAAGAGAGTAGTGCTTCACCCAGCATGGAGTTTGAGATCTGAGAATGGACAGACTGCCTCATCAAGTGGGTCCCTAATCCCTGAGTAGCCTAACTGGGAGACATCTCCCAGTAGGGACCGACTGACACCTCATACAACCGGGTGCCCCTCTGAGACGAAGCTTCTAGCGGAAGGATCAGGCAGCAACATTTTCGGTTCTGCAATATTTGCTGTTCTGCAGCCTCCACTGGTGATATCCAGGCAAACAACATCTGGAGTGGATCTCCAGCAAAACCAGAGCAGAAAAGCTGAAAATTCTAAAAATCAGAGCACCTCTTTTCCTCGAAACGAATGCAGCTCCTCACCAGCAATGGAACAAAGCTGGACAGAGAATGACTTTGATGAGTTGAGAGAAGGCTTCAGATAACTGGTAATAACAAACTTCTCTGAGCTAAAAGAGGATGTTTGAACCCATCGCAAAGAAGCTAAAAACCATGAAAAAAGATTAGATGAATGGCTAACTAGAATAAACAGCATAGAGAAGACCTTAAATGACCTGATGGAGCTGAAAACCATGATATAAGAACTACGTGACACGTGCACAAGCTTCAGTAGCCAATTCAATCAAGTGGAAGAAATAGTATCAGTGATTGAAGATCAAATAAATGAAATGAAGCAAGAAGAGAGGTTTGGAGAAAAAAGAGTAGAAAGAAATGAACAAAACCTCCAAGAAACATGGGACTATGTCAAAAGACCAAATCTACATCTGATTGGTGTACCTGAAAGTGACAGGGAGAATGGAACCAAGCTGGAAAACACTCTGCAGGATATTATCCAAGAGAACTTCCCCAACCTAGCAAGGCAGGGCAACATTCAGATTCAGGAAATACAGAGAACATCACAAAGATACTCCTCGATAAGAGCAATCCCAAAACACAAAATCATCAGATTCACCAAGGTTGAAATGAAGGAAAAAATATTAAAAGCAGCCAGAGAGAAAGGTTGAGGTTACCCACAAAGTGAAGCCCATCAGACTAACAGCGGGTCTCTCAGCAGAAACTCTACAAGCCAGAAGAGAGTGCGGGCCAACATACAACGGTCTTAAAGAAAAGAATTTTCAACCCAGAATTTCATATCCAGCCAAACTAAGCTTCATAAGTGAAGGAGAAATAAAACCCTTTACAGAAAAACAAATGCTGAGAGATTTTGTCACCACCAGGCCTGAGTTATAAGAGCTCCTGAAGGAAGCACTAAACATGGAAAGGAACAACGGGTACAAGCCACTGCAAAAACATGCCAAATTGTAAAGACCATCGATGCTAGGAAGAAACTGCATCAACTAACAAGCAAAATTAACCTGCCAGCATCATAATGACAGGATCAAATTCACACATAACAATATTAACCTTAAATGCAAATGGGCTAAATGTTCCAATTAAAAGACACAGACTGGTAAATTGGATAAAGAGTCAAGACCCATCAGTGTGCTGTATTCAGGAGACCCATCTCATGTGCAGAGACACATATAGGCTCAAAATAAAAGGATGGAGGAAGATCTACCAAGCAAATGGAAGACAAAAAAAGCAGGGGTTGCAATCCTAGTCTCTGATAAAACAGACTTTAAACCAACAAAGATCAAAAGAGACAAAGAAGGTCATTATATAAAGGTAAAGGGATCAATTCACCAAGAAGAGTCAACTATCCTAAATATTTATGCACCCAATACAGGAACACCCAGATTCATAAACCAAGTCCTTAGAGACTTACAAAGAGACTTAGACTCCCACACATAATAATGGGAGACTTTAACATCCTACTGTCAACATTAGACAGATCAATGAGACCGATATCCAGGAATTGAACTCACTTCTGCACCAAGCAGACATAATAGACATCTACAGAACTCTCCACCCCAAATCTACAGAATATAAATTCTTCTCAGCACCACATCACACTTATTCCAAAATTGACCACATATTTGGAAGTAAAGCACTCTTCAGCAAATGTAAAAGAACAGAAATTATAACAAACTGTGTCTCAGACCACAGTGCAATCAAACTAGAACTCAGGACTAAGAAACTCACTCAAAACCGCTCAACTACATGGAAACTGAACAACCTGCTCCTGAATGACTACTGGGTACATAACGAAATGAAGGCAGAAATAAAGATGTTCTTTGAAACCAATGAGAACAAAGATACAACATACCAGAATCTCTGGGACACATTTAAAGCGGTGTGTAAAGGGAAATATATAGCACTAAATGCCCACAAGAGAAAGCTGGAAAGATCTAAAATTGACACTCTAACATTACAATTAAAAGAACTAGAGAAGCAAGAGCAAACACATCCAAAAGCTAGCAGAAGACAAGAAATAACTAAGATCAGAGCAGAACTGAAGGAGATAGAGACACAAAAAAACCTTCAAAAAAATCGATGAATCCAGGAGTTGGTTTTTTGAAAAGATCAACAAAATTCATAGACCTCTAGCAAGACTAATAAAGAAGAAAAGAGAGAAGAATTAAATAGACGCAATAAAAAATGATATAAGGGATATCACCACCGATCCCACAGAAATACAAACTACCAGCAGATAATACTATGAAAACCTCTACGCAAATAAACTAGAAAATCTAGAAGAAATGGATAAATTCCTGGACACATACACCCACCCAAGACTAAACCAGGGAGAAGTTGAATCCCTGAATAGACCCATAGCAGGCTCTGAAATTGAGGCAATAATTAACAGCCTACCAACCAAAAAAAGTCCAGGACCAGACGGATTCACAGCCAAATTCTACTGGATGTACAAAGGGGAGCTTGTACCATTCCTTCCAAAACTATTCCAATCAATAGAAAAAGAGGGAATCCTACTTAACTCATTATATGAGGCCAGTATCATCCTGATACCAAAGCCTGGCATACACATAACAAAAAAAGAAAATTTTAGACCAACATCCCTGATGAACATCGATGCAAAAATCCTCAACAAAACTGAGTCAAGCAGCCCATCAAAAAGCTAATCCACCACGATCAAGTTGGCTTCATCCCTGGGATGCAAGGCTTGTTCAATATACACAAATCAATAAACATAATCTATCATATAAACAGAACCAAAGACAAAAACCACATGATTATCTTAATAGATGAGGAAAAGGTCTTTGACAAAATTCAACAGCCCTTCATACTAAAAACTCTCCATAAACTAGGTATTCATGGGATGTATCTCAAAATAATAAGAGCTATTTATGACAGACCCACAGCCAATATCATACTGAATGGGTAAAAACTGGAAGCATTCCCTTTGAAAACTGACACAAGACAGGGATGCCCTCTCTCACCACTCCTATTCAACATAGTATTGGAAGTTCTGGCCAGGGAAATCAGGCAGGAGAAAGAAATAAAGGGTATTCAGCTAGGAAAAGAGGAAGTCAAATTGTCCCTGTTTGCAGATGACATGATTATATATTTAGAAAACTCCATCGTCTCAGCCCAAAATCTCCTTAAGATGATAAGCAACTTCAGCAAAGTCTCATGATACAAAATCAATGTGCAAAAATCACAAACATTCCTATACACAATAAACACACAGAGAGCCAAATCATGAGTGAACTCCCATTCACAATTGCTTCAAAGAGAATAAAATACCTAGGAATCTAACTTACAAGGGATGTGAAGGACCTCTTCAAGGAGAACTACAAACCACTACTCAATGAAATAAAAGAGGACACAAACAAATGGCAAGAACATTCCATGCTCATGGATAGGAAGAATCAGTATCATAAAAATGGCCCTAATGCCCAAAATAATTTATAGATTCAATGCCATCCCCATCAAGCTACTAATGACTTTCTTCACAGAATTGGAAAAAACTACTTTAAAGTTTGTATGGAACCAAAAAAGAGCCCACATTGCCAAGACAATCCTAAGCCAAAAGAACAAAGCTGGAGGCATCAGCTACCTGACTTCAAACTATACTATAAGGCTACAGTGACCAAAACAGCATGGTACTGGTAACAAAACAGATATATAGACCAATGGAATAGAATACAGCCCTTGGAAATAATACCACACATCTACAACCATCTGATCTTTGACAAACCTGACAAAAACAAGAAATGGGGAAAGCATTCCCTATTTAATAAATGGTGCTGGGAAAACTGGGTTAGCCATATTTAGAAAGCTGAAACTGGATCCCTTCCTTACACCTTATACAAAAATTAATTCAAGATAGATTAAAGACTTAAATGTTAGACCTAAAACCATAAAAACCCTAGAAGAAAACCTAGGCAATACCATTCAGGACATAGGCATGGGCAAAGACTTCATGACTAAAACACCAAAAGCAATGGCAACAAAAGCCGAAATTGACAAATGGGATCTAATTAAACTAAAGAGCTTTTGTGCAGCAAAAGAAACTACCATCAGAGTGAACAGCAACCTACAGAATGGGATAGCAATTTTACAATCTCCCCAGCTGACAAAAAGAACTCAAACAAAGTTACAAGAAAAATCAAACAACCCCATCAAAAAGTGGGTGAAGGATATGAACAGACATTTCTCAAAAGAAGACATTTATGCAACCAACAGACACACGAAAAAATGCTCACCATCACTGGTTATCAGAGAAATGCAAATCAAAACCACAATGAGATACCATCTCACACCAGTTAGAATGGCAATTATTAAAAAGTCAGGAAACAACAGGTGCTGGAGAGGATGTGGAGAAATAGGAACACTTTTACACTGTTGGTGGGACTGTAAACTAGTTCAACCATTGTGGAAGACAATGTGGGAATTCCTCAAGGATCTAGAACTAGAAAATACCATTTGACCCAGCCATCCTATTACTGGGCATACACCCAAAGGATTATAAATCATGCTGCTATGAAGACACATGCACACATATGTTTATTGTGGCGCTATTCACAATAGCAAAGACTTGGAACCAACCCAGATGTCCATCAATGATAGACTGGATTAAGAAAATTTGGCACATATACACCATGGAATTCTATGCAGCCACAAAAAAGGATGAGTTCATGTCCTTTGTAGGGAGATGTATGAAGCTGGAAACCATCATTCTGAGCAAACTATCTCAAGGACAGAAAACCAAACACCGTGTGCTCTCACTCATAGGTGGTAATTGAACAATGAGAATACTTGGACACTGGGTGGGAACATCACACACCGGGGCCTGTAGTGGGGTGGGGGGAGGCGGGAGGGATAGCATTAGGAGATACACCTAATGTAAATGATGAGTTAACGGGTGCAGCACACCAACATGGCACATGTATACCTATGTAACAAACCCGCACATTGTGCACATGTACCTAGAACTTAAAGTATAAAAAATAAATAAATAAATATTTTATTGAAATATTTATTTTTTTCTTTTTCTTGTCTGAGATGGAGTCTCGCTCTGTTGCCCAGGCTGGAATGCAGTGGCACTACTTTGGCTCACTACAACCTCTGCCTCCCAGGTTCAAGCAATTCTCCTGCCTCAGCCTCCCGAGTAGCTGGGACTACAAGCATATGCCACCATGCCCGGCTAATTTCTGTATTTTTAGTAGAGATGGGGTTTCACTATATTGGCCAGGCTGGTCTCAAACTCCTAACCTCATGATCCACCTGCCTCGACCTCCCAAAGTGCTGGGATTACAGGCATGAGCCACTCCACCCGGCCTATTGAAATACATATTATCCAGTTAACATGTATTTTGTTTTTTAAGCTCTGTTTTTTTTTCTAAAAACATTTCTATAATGAAGCTCGCTTTGTCAAGGACTATGTTGACTGATAATAAAAGTATCATTTTACTAAAAAAAAAAGTTCAACATCACCAATTATCAGGGAAATGCAAATTAAAACCACAAAGAGATACCGCCTTACTCCTACAAGAATGGCCATAATTTAAAAACTAAAAAATAATAGATGTTGGCATGGATGTGATAAAAAAGGGAACACTTTTACACTGCTGGTGAGAATGTAAACCAGTATAACCACTATGGAAAACAGTATGAAGATTCCTTAAAGAACTAAAGTAGAACCATCTGATCCAGCAATTCCACTACTGGGTATCTACCCAGAGGAAAAGTCATTATACAAAAAAGAAACTTACACATGCATGTTTATAGTAGCACAATTAGCAACTGCAAAAATATGGAACCAGCCAAAATGCCCATTGACCAATGAGTAGATAAAGAAAACGTGTGGCTGGGCACAGTGGCTCACGCCTGTAATCCCAGCACTTTGGGAGGCCAAGGCAGGCAGATCATGAGGTCAGGAGTTTGAGATCAGCCTGGCCAATATGGTGAAACCCCACCTCTACTAAAATACAAAAATTAGCCGGGCATGGTGGCATGCACCTGTGGTCCCAGCTGCTGGGGAGGCTAAGGTAGAGGAGTCACTTGAACCCAGGAAGTGGAGGTTGCAGTGAGCGGAGATCGCGCCACTGCACTCCAGCCTGAGCGACAGAACGAGACTCCGTCTCAAAAAAACAAAAAAAAAAAGAAAATGTGGTATATATATACCATGGAATACTACTCAGCCATAAAGAGGAAAGAAATAATGGCATTCACAGCAACATGGATGGAGTTGGAGACCATTATTCTTTTTTTTTTTTTTTTTTTTTTTTTTTTTTTTTTTTTTTTTGAGACAGAGTCTTGGTCTGTTGCCTAGGCTGGAGTGCAGTGCTGCGATCTCCACTCACTGCAACCTTCACCTCCTGGGTTCAAGCAATTCTCCTGCCTCAGTCTCCCAAGTAGCTGGGGCTACAGGTGTGCGCCACCATGCCCGGCTAATTTTTCTATTTTTAGTAGAGACAGGGTTTCACCATGTTGGCCAGGCTGGTCTCAAACTCCTGACCTCAGGTCATCTGCCCACCTCGGCCTCCCAAAGTACTGGGATTACAGGCATGAGCCACCACGCCCAGCCTGGAGACCGTTATTCTAAATGAAGTAACTGTAACTCAGGAGTGGAAAACCAAATACTGTATAACTTATAATGGACTTTGGGGACTTGTCGGGAAGGGTAGGAATGGGGTGAGGGATAAAAAAAACTACACATTGGGTACAGTGTACACTGCCCAGGTCATGGGTGCACCAAAACCTCAAAAAGCACCAGTAAATAATTTATCCATGTAACCAAAAACCACCTGTTCCCCAAAAACTATTGAAAGAAATTTTAATATTAAATAAATGTCTTTTTCTCACACGATGAATTTATCTAAACTAATCCTTAAAAATATCTTCTACCTTGGACATTATCATTATTATTCAATGTCTGAAGAGGCAACAAATTTCAAGAGATAAAGCAATTTGTCCAAGGTTAATTTGTTCAGATGAAATTGGCCCATATAGCTAAATAGTTTCTAAAGTAATTCTTATAATTTTGCATTCTTTGCTGTCTCTCTCCAACTCTGCTTTCCTTAACATACTATTTGATGGCAGAAGGAGCATGACTGAGAGAATAGATTTTAGTGCAGACAGTAGATGTGGACAGATTTGGAGAATAAACACAGAGTTTATTTGCTCTATGATAATCACAAAGCCATTTAATGATTTTCCAGAATAAGCCAGTGCAGGTGTTAATTTGCCCCAGAGAGGGATTTGAAAAAACACTCCACTCTCACAGCTAGCTTGAGCTTTTATTTGGCAAGAGCAAAAACACCTATATTTGGGAGACAGTGGTATGTGAATTGAATCACTCGGCTAATTGATTAAATGCAAAGTTATACTAAATCACTCCACTCAAAGTGAGGTTGACTAGTAAATGCTCCCAGAGGTAATTAGTGACTAGGCTCATCCAATCAACAGAAAAAA
This sequence comes from Macaca nemestrina, assembly GCF_043159975.1. NCBI lineage: Eukaryota > Metazoa > Chordata > Mammalia > Primates > Cercopithecidae > Macaca > Macaca nemestrina. The sequence continues at coordinate 44,989,635 of NC_092136.1, forward strand.
CAATTCAGACTTGGGCAACAGTGGGTGGCAGGAAATCTGGAAGATCGGCATTAAACAAACCCTTTGGGTAATTCCATCTTACTCAGATATTTCTGAGCATTAACAGCTATAGCTCAAGCCTCAAGCACCATTTTGTGAAAATGATTACACATGGGCAGTGTTCCTATGAAAAAGAAACCACATATTTAACTCCTGTACATCTTCCAAGGTCTGTTCCCCGAAAGACCATTTCCCAGGTTACGCAGTAAGAAGTTCCTTTCTTGAACATTCTTACTTTATTCACACTTGATGGCAAGCCAGTTCTCTTTTATTCTGAGTTTGGCTGCCAGGGGTCATATTTACCCTTCTCAACTGTAACCTAGTTGAGGCTGAGATCTTTACCTTATTCATCTAGGTCTTCCACAACATGTAGCTCAAAGCCTAGAATGCAAATAGGTGCTAAATTCCTGAATCTTCCCCTAGAAGCAGGTACATTAGCCTTTGTTCTATCTTGTCACATAAAACAAGCTACTTGAAAGATACTATCTATTCTTCCTTTAGAAACTCTTTTGAAGCAGAACTCCTGAAAGGTAGCACTTTCCTGGCAGGAAAAAAAAAAAAAAAAAAGCAACATATTAAAGAATTTGCACTCATGCATATTCTAATTCACTTTTATAAATGAACCACCAATGACACATCCTCCCAACAACTTAACACTAAGACACTGTCAGTCAAGGAGAAGTATAGTTTCAAACTCTCAGATCTTCTCCAAGTACCACTCAAAGCAAAGCAGAGGTATTCCAAAATGATTTTTGAAAATCTAATACTGGTATTTAGGAAGGTTTTCAGCTTAAACATCTGTGCCAGCCTTACCCATAGACACTCATTCTTTTCCCCACACCATCCCTAATTTGTTGCTAAATTTGGTCTAAAGTTGCCTCCTTGTAAGTTTGGCCTAGAAGTTTTTCTACACATAGTGAACTGAAACCTAACTGGATTATGTAAACAGACAGTAACATACTCTTACACCAATCATTGAGTTTTAGCCAACCAAAGGCAGCCAACTGTTTAAACAGTGTTTAAATAAAGCAAATGCCAAGCGGTAAACAATTCAACTATTTCCATACCTCACTTTTGTTTTATGTATACCACTTTCTTTTTTCTGTCTGTAAATCCTCTCCAATCGTAACAGTACTAGACTTATTCTGGTTGGAGTGGGGGAGTGTGGTTGTTCAATTCACAAATTATTCTTTGCTTAATTAAACTTTGTTAAATGTAATTTTTCTAAAGTTATTATGACAGTGTCAGATGATAAAAAATAAATGGTGAGATGTGGACCAAAAAATATTAAATAGTATTTTTATTACTTCATTATCAGGCACAAATAAAATATTAGTCCACTCCTTATAACCTATAATAGTTTAAAAAATGGAAAACATTACCAAAGGCTTTCCCTCTTCTAGATAGACATCATTTATTAGGTCCCTTTTGGCATAGTTTAAAATAAATATGGCAATAATGTTAAATATATCCCTCTGCAGCAAAAGCCGTGTTAAGAGGAAGGCTTATAGCACTAAAGGCCTACCTCAAACAGTTAGAAAGATCTCACATCACTGGTCTAACAACACACCCAGAAAAACAAGAAAAAAATGACCCCAAAGCTAGTGTTTTTCACCCCTAGAAAAACAAGAAAAAACTAACCCCAAAGCTAGCAGAAGATAATAAATAACTAAAATAAGGGCAGAACTGAAAGAAATTAAGACTCAAAAGTCCACCCAAAGAATCAATGAAACCAAAAGTTGGTATTTGAAAGGATAAACAAGATCAATAGAGCACTGGCTAGATTAACAAAGAAAAAAGAATATCCAAAAAAGCACAATCAGAAACAACAAAGGTGACATTTCAACCAATCCCCCAGAAATACAAAAGATCCTCAGAGACTACTATACACATCTCTATGCACGCAAACCAGAAAATCTATCCAGAAATGGATAAATTCCTGGAAACATGTAACTTCCCATGACTGAACCAAGAAGGAACTGAACCCCTGAACAAACCAATATCAAGTTCCGAGATTGAATAAGTAATTTTAAAAAATCCTATCTACCAAAAAAAAGCCCAGGACAGATGGATTCACAGCCAAATTCTACCACATGTACAAAGAAAAGCTGGTACCAATTCCACTGAAACTATTCCAGAAAATCAAGGAAGGAGGACTCCTTCCTAACTCATTCTACGAAGTCAGCATCACCCTGTTATCAAAAACAAAGACACAATGAAAAACTAAAACTATAGGCCAATATCCCTACCCTAATGAACATAGACACAAAATTCTTCAGCAAAATCCTAGAAAACAGAATCCAGTAGCACATCAAAAAGTTAATTCATCACGATCAAGTAGGGATGCCATCAACACACACAAATCAATAAATGTGATTCACCACATAAAGAAAACTAAAACAGAAACCATATGATCATCTAAATAGGCACAGAAAAAGCTTTTGATAAAATCCAACATCTCTTTATGACAAAAACCCTCAAGAAACTAGACACCCAAGGAACATATCTCAAAATAATAAAAGCCATCTATGCAAACCCACAGCCACCATCATATTGGACAGGCAAAAACTGGGAGCATTCCCTTTGAGAACTGGAACAAGCAGAGATGTCTGCTTTCACCACTCCTATTTAACACAGTACTAGAAGTGCTAGTCAGACCAATTAGGCAAGAGTAAGACATTAAAGGCATCCAAATAGGAAAAGAAAAAGTCAAAATATCCCTCTTCACTGATGATATGATTCTATAGCTAGAAAACCCTGAAGACTACGCCAAAAGGTTCTGGAACTGATAAACGACTTCAGTAAACTTTCAGGATAGAAAATCAATGTACAAAAATCAGTAACATTTTTATATAACAATAACGTTCAAGCTCAGAGCCAAGTCAAGAACACAGTCCCATTTATAATATACACACACAAAAATAAAATACCTAGAAATACACCTAACAACAGAGGTGAAAGCTCTCTACAAGGAGAACTATAAAACACTGCTAAAAGAAATTATAGATGATACAAACGAATGAAAAAACGTTCCATGTTCATGGATTAGAAGAATCACTATCATTAAAATGACCATACAATCCAAAGCAATCTATGGATTCAACACAATTCCTATAAAACTACCAATGTCATTTTTCACAGAATTAATTTTAAAAACCTACACTAAAATGTATATGGATCCAAAGAAGAGCTGACATAACCAAAACAATCTTAAGCAGAAAGAGTAAAGCCAGAAACATCACATTATCCCACTTCTATATTTTCTATTACCAAACTATACTATAAGGCTACATCAACCTACAGTAAACAGCATGGTATTAATACAAAAACAAGCACATAGACCAATAGAACAGAATAGAAAATCCAGAAATGAAACCACACACCTACAACCATCTGATCTCTACTAAGCGGACAAAGATAAGTGATGGGGAAAGGACTCCCTATTCAATAAATGGTGCTGGGATAACTGACCTGCCATATACAGAAGAATGAAAATAGACTCCTGTTTTTCACCATATACAAAAATTAACTCAAGATGGATTAAAAATTGAAATGTAAGACCTCAAACTATAAAAATCCCAGAAGAAAACCTAGAAAATACCATTCTGGACATCAGCCTTGACAAAGAATTTATGGCTAATACATCAAAAGCAATCACAACAAAAACAAAAATTAACAAGTGGGACCTAATTAAAGAGCTTCTGCATAGCAAAATAAAAAAATTTTTTTTAAAAACTATCAACAGAGTAAATAGACAGCATACACAATGAGAGAAAATATTTGCAAACTATGCATCCAACAAAGGTGTACGATCCAGAATCCATCAGGAACTTAAACAATTGAACAAGCAAAAAACAAATAATAATACTAAAAAGACAGCAAAGGACATGAACAGACACTTTTCAAAAGAAGAAAGAAGACATATAAGCTGCCAATAAGCATATGAAAAAACGCTCCACATCACTCATCATTAGAGAGACGAAAATCCAAACCACAAAGAGATACCATCTCACGCCTGTCAGAATGGCTATTACTAAAGAGTCAAAATACAACAGATGTTCGTGAGGGTGCAGAGAAAAGGAAACACTTATACACTGTTGGTGGGAGTGTAATTTAGTGCAGCTACTCTGGAAACCAGTTTGGAGATTTCTCAAAGAACTGAAACAGAACTACCATTTGACTCACCAATCCTGTCACTGGGTATATAATATATATGTGTGTGTGTATATATACATATCCAAAAGCAAATAAATCATTCTACCAAAAAACACGTGCACTCATATGTTTGTTGCAGCACTATTCACAATAGCAAAGACATGGAATCAGTCTAGGTGCCCATCAATGGTGGACTGGATAAAGAAATGTGGTATATATGTATATACCATGGAATATCACACGGCCATAAAAAAAAGAATGAAATCATGTCCTTTGCAGCAACATGGATGCAGCTGGAGGCTATTATCCTAAGCAAATTAATGCAGAAACAGAAAATCAAATACTACATGTTCTTATAAGTGAGAGCTAAATATTGGATAAACATGAACATAAAATGGCAACTACAGACACTGGGGACTACTAGAGGGGGAAGAGATTGATGGGTAAGGGTTGAAAAACCACTGGGTACTATGCTTACTACCTGGGTAACCAGATCAATTATACACCAAACCTCAGCATCACACAGTACACCCAAGTAACAAATGTGCATATGTACCCTCTGAATCTAAAATAAAACTTGAAATTATTTTTAAAAGCAAAGACAAAACAAAACGTTTAAATTTTAAAAATAAAAAAATGTTATCTCTCATTATAGCCTCTATAACAAATTCTACTACAAAAACCATAGTTACACAACGGACTTCTTTAAATTCTCTTACTAAAAGTATACTAAGTAAAATAAATAATTTACTTTAAATTGCATACTAATTAAACAGAAGAAAATCTATACAGTTAGTGACACTTCTTGTTACACATTAAAAAATACATTGAGCATTATAGGGATTCAATTATAAGAGATTAATAAAACAGACTACGTAGTTAAAACAAATAGTCTGTCCAACTCATTCTTTGACCTATTTAATTTTAGTTAGAGTAGGCCAGGCATGGTGGCTCATGCCTGTAATCCCAGCACTCTGGGAGGCCAAGGTGGGCAGATCAGTTGAGGTCAGGAGTCCGAGACCAATCTGGCCAACATGGTGAAATCCCCTCTTTACTTAAAATACAAAAATCTAGCTGGGAGTGGTGGTGGGCACCTGTAATCCCAGCTACTCGGGAGGCTGAGGTGGGAGAATCGTTTGAACCCAGGAGGCAGAGGTTGCAGTGAGCAAAGATTGCGCCACTGCACTACAGCGTGGGCGACACAGGGAGACTGTCTCAAAAAAAAAAAAAAATTAGTTTAGTTTATAAAGACCCTAACTAAAAAACATACTCCATATGCTTAACATTATCTTCCTAATATTCATAATAGTCTCCCTGGCATACTACATTCTTTCAGAAATTTTAAATGTTTACACATAGCCATTCATAAAATGTCAAACTGTCTTCTACTGAAACTACAAAAACTCAAAAAACAAAAATACATAGTCATAAAGACACCATAACCTACAAATGACATACTGAGACCAAAAGTTCAAAATAATAACTAAAAATAGCACTAAAGTCCTAAGTTTTGGTCACACTCATCTACATTAATACCTGACCATTATTACATATTGTATGCCTGTATCAAAATATTTCAATACCATATGTAATTATGTACTCATAAAAATTAAATAAAAAGAAAAAATCTTACTAAAAGAATTATTAAACAAAATTATGACAGACCTTCTTTTAGACTAAATTCATATACTAGTCCCCAACAGACAAGATCAGATCAAACCAAAATAAAGTCACTCAAATTAAATATAACATAATCAAACTAAAAATTAAAAAATAGAGAGAGAGATCCCAAAACAGACCAGGTGTTTTTTTCTCCTGAAAACAAGAAATTCCAACATAAAAAGGCCCCTTCTACTGTAACCTCTATGTAAAACAAACAAACAAAAAAAAAAAAAAACTGAAGTCCCTATAACCACATGTTCCGCTATTTCCCAGTGATATTAGAGACCAACTAAATATATTTACAATAATGACAGAGTCACTTCAATGCCTAGAGTTTTGGTGAGCTTCTCAATTTGGAGAGGGCACTGAAAGGGGAGAATTGTTAAATTAAGTTTAGCCTAAAGCTCCCTCCTTGTAAATTCCACCTGAAAGGTTCTCCATACATAGTGAATTGTAACCTAACTGGGTGTGTAAACAGACTGTAACCTACTCATATTGATCACCAAGTTTCAGCCACAGTGGCCAAATGTTCCAACAAGGCAAATGCCAAGCTATAACAAATTCAGCTGTTTCTGTACCACACTTCCTTCCATTTTTTGTACATCACTTTCCTTTTTCTGTCCGTAAATCCTCTCCAACCACGCAGCAGTGAGAGTCTCTCTGAACCTATTCTGGTTCCAGGGGCTGCCTGATTCACGAATCATTCTTTGCTCAGTTAAATTCTGTTAAATTTAATTTGTCTAAAGTTTTTCTTTTAACACCCTAAAAAAAATTTATTTCAAGCAAGAAGAAAATAAAAATCTTACTTACTCAATTCTTTGCGCTCTACAAAGACAGCAGTAACAAAGATAACTCAAAAGCTGGCTAGCCCCAAAATAAATCCTACCAGGCTTTGGAATTGGTACTGTAGAAATGTTCCCAGTTAAGTGAGGTTTCTATTTAAATGTATCGATATTATTAATAGGCTAGCATTGAAATGAAGGTTTTCATTCTCTTAACACACAATTCACAGCTGGACATCAGATGGTGAAATATTAGGAGAAATAAAAATAAATGAAGGAAAGAATAATGAACTGGTTTTTTACACTTTGTACTTTTGAAAGTGCTTTCCCATATGTAGTCATCGAATTCTCATCAGTCTCTTTATTCGTCCCATTTCCAGACAAGGAAACTGAGGCTTGAAAACATTAAGAGACGTATCCACGGACACCCTCAAATACTGCCTCAAAATACTTCCATTTACTCATTGACAAAAGGGGGTAATAATAGTACCTATTTTATATCAGTGTAGTGAGGATGAAATAAATTAAAACCAAAAAATGCTAATTTTAATCTTCTGCCCTTCCCCAATCTTCTGCTTTTTCCACTATCCTAATCTACCTCTGGGTTAAAATCTGACATCAATAACACATCAGGCAGATGATACACATGAGGGGAAAAAAGCCAAAGCTATACCCTATTACTTTAAAATGTATAGACTCAAGTTTAATGAGAGCTCACCACCAAGTACTGTTCCAGCACTTTATATGTATGATTTCACCCTCACTACAACCAGATAGAGTAGGTACTATTATTACCTCCACTATATCAATGAGTAAATGGAAGTACTTTGAGACAGAGAGCTTAAGTAGCTTGATAGTTGCTACCATACATTAACCTTAAAACACAGGGTTTTTGAAGCCTGCCTATATTAACAGAGCTGTGGCGAAACAGTAAAATTTCTGAGCATCTCCAGATCTGTACTGTCTAATATGGTAACCCGTAGCCACATAAAGCAATTGAGCACATGAAATATAGCTAGTGTGACTGAGGAAATGAATTTTCAATTTTGCATAATTTAATTAATTTTAATTTAGATTTATAGTGAATATTTGATGAAACTACAGTTTTCAAGACACTAGCCATCAGTCAGTGAAGGGCAGTGATCCTTCAGAGATGGGATACAAAAGAGATGAGCCCTATAATTACCATAGCTTACTACTCTGAGGGAGTTTCCAGGCTGTAGCATAGGAAGTCAGAACTCAGGCAATCTCCTTGAGTTGAGGAGAGAAAGCTGAGAGTCTGGGGAGACCAAGGCACCTAGGTTTCACAGGACAGTCTACACGAGAGAAGACAACATCACAAAGACGGAAACACAGATCTACCCAAAATCAGTACTCAGCTGAGTACTAACTTGCGCATGCATGTGAGAAAATTACCCAAGGACAGGAAAGACCCACCCAAAAGGCAGCAGTATCCAGCATACACAAGGGCCAGAAATAGTACCTATTCCCACCAGTCAAACTGGAAAATCCCATGACTTATGAGTCATTGGGTAGAGTACGCTGAAGGATCTTGCCTCAGTGATGGTAAATAATTAGTTCTACCCTAGCTATTAGCACTAGCACTTCTCTGGGCCCATCTAACAAACCTTTAAAGTAGGATCCAAAAGAATTGAATTGTTTCCCAGTAACTATAACAAAACTCAAAAGTATTTATAAGAATACACAACTCAGTACCAAAGAAGATACAATTCACAATGACTGGCCATTAAATCAAAAATTAAGAGGCATGCAAGGAAGAAATAATGAAGAGAAAAATCAATCAAAATTGGCCCCGCACTGATACAATTATTAGAATTTTCAACAACATTAAAACAGTTATTACAACTGTATTTCATATATTCAAAGAGTTAGGTAGAGACATGCAAGATTTTGTACACAGTCAAACTGAACTTAGAGTTAAAACTACAATATATGAGGTAAAAAATATGCTGAGTGATATTAATGACAGACAATATAGAAGTTTCGTAACCCTGAAGGTATAACAATGGAAATGATCAAAAATTATACACAGAGAGAAAAAGGAATAATAATGTTTTAAAATTTTTTCATTTAATTTTTACATCTTTTTAAAATAATTTTTGTTTTATATTTTGTAGAGATGGGGTCACACTGTATTGCCCCGGCTGGTCTTGAATTCCTGGGCTCAAGCAATCCTCCTGCCTCAACTTCCCAAAGTGTTGGGATTATGGGTGTGAGCCACAGTGCCTGGCCTAAGTAAGTATTTTAAATAAATATAACATCAATTAGTTATGGAACAACTTCAAGCAGTCAAATATATACATGTAACTGTAGTCCCTATAGAAGAAAAAAAGAAAGAACAGAAAAAATATTTGAAGACATAATGGTCAAATTTTGCCCAAGTCCAATAGATCTCATATAGCAAGAAACATGACAAAAAACACACCAGGGACATCGTAATAAAATTGCTCAAAATCAGTGATAAAGTCTTAAAAGCAGGGAAAAATAATTGTCTCCAGAGAACAAAAATATGGTAACAACAGACTTCTTTTTAGAAAAAATATAAGTGAAAAGGCATCTTTAAAGAATGGGGACAAAAACCTGTTGACCCAGAATGTTATACTTAGCAAAGATATATTTCAAAAATAAAAGCCAAATAAAGACTTTTGCAGACATAGAAAATCTCAAAGAATTTATCACCAGCAGCCCTGCACTATAAGAAATATTAGTGAAGAAAGAAATGTTAAATGTTAAAGTCCTTCAGGCAGGATGAAAATAATATCAGGTGGAAATATAAAGTTACACAAGAGAATGAAGAACACAGAAAACAAACTGCAAGAGTACAGACACAGCTGGGAAAAATAGACACTGGGGACGACTTCGGGTGGGAGAGTGGGAGGCAGTCTGTGGGCTGAAACACTACCTATAGGGAATTATGCTCACCACCTGGGTGATGGGATCGTTTGTATACCAAACCTCAGCAACACGTAATTTACCCATATAACAAATCTGGACAGGTACCCCCTGAACCTAAAACAAAACTTGGGGAAAAAAAGAAACATGAGTTAAACGTATAATTAATTTTATTATCTAAATCTGTTTAAAAGATAATTGACTCATTAAATAAAAAATAACAATGTAGTCTGGAGTTTATAAACTAAATAGCAAAACAAAGAGTTATAGCTAATAAGCCAACAAAGATAAAACAAAATTGTAAAAAATATTCGATTAATCCAAAAGAAGACATAAAGAGGGGAAAGGGAACAAAGAATACATGGAACGGGTAGGAAACAAATAACAAGAAGATAAACTTAAATACAATCATGTCAATAATCACATTAAATGTAAATAAATACCGTGACGAAAAAACACAAATTTATTTTATTGGTTCAAAAAAAAGTTAAGCCCCCAACTATACACTGCCTGTAAGAAAAGCACTTTACATGCTGCAATATGTATAAATCTCAAAATACCCATAATGAGTAAAAGAATCCAGACCAAAAAAGCACATATTGTATGATTCTATTTATATAAAATTCTAGAAAATGCAAATTAGTGTATAGTGACAGAAAGCAGATCAATAGTTGCCTAGAAGTGGAGGTTGGGAGAGGTAGGTGGGAGCAATTATATAAGAAAAAAGGTAAACTTTTTGGGTGATAAGTATGTTCATTTTTCTTGATTGTGATGATAGTTGCACAGGTATATTTGTATATTAAAATTACCAAGTTGTATATTTTGAATACACACAGTTTATTATAGTGTAATTATACCTCAATAAACCTGTTTAATTTTTTAATCTAATAATTCTGTACAGAATAATTTGATGAATCTACTTTTTTAACTATAAATTTTATGAAATCAAAATACATATCAGTTACTACAGATTAAAAATTTAGCATGCAAATTGGAATGTGTTTTAAGTGTAAAATATCAATTAATTTTGAAGACTTTGTTTTTTTAAAAAAAAGTAAAATATTTTATTAATATATTTTTGTGTTGACCATATGTCTAAATAATATTTTTTACATATTGGGTTAAATAAAATATACAATTAATTTTACCTGTTTCTTTTTACTTTTTTAATGTGGCTCTTACAGATTTTAAAATTAAAGATGGAGCTTACAATACATTTTGATTGAACAGTACTGAACTAGAAAAAGGAAGATTTAATTGTAGTACTCAGGAAACATCATTATGTTCATATTTATGGCCAACAATGCCTAGCCATTCTATGATAGAATAATGGGCCCCAAAAGATATTCATATTTTAATCCCCAGAACCTGTAACTATGTCATCTTATACAGCAAAAAAAGATTTTGCAGATGTGATTAAATTATGAATCTTGAGAATACTTAGATTATCTGGGTGGTTCCAATATAATCACAAGAGTTCTTATAAGGGAAAATGGAAGACAGAAGGTCAGTATCAGAGAAGACAATATGACGACAGAATCAGAGAGAAGGAAATGTGACAACAGAAGTCGACCTTGGACTGATGCAGCCATGAGCCAAGGAATATGGCAATTTCTGGAAGCTGCAACAGGCAATGAACTGAATGAATATTCAGTAGAGCTTCCAGAAAGAACACAGCTCTACTAACACCTTAGTTTTTGTTTTTGTTTTTTTAGTTATTTATTTTTATTATTATACTTTAAGTTCTAGGGTACATGTGCATAACGTGCAGGTTTGTTACATATGTATACTTGTGCCATGTTGGTGTGCTGCACCCATCAACTCGTCAGCACCCATCAACTCGTCATTTACATCAGGTATAACTCCCAATGCAATCCCTCACCCCTCCCCCCTCTCCATGATAGGCCCCGGTGTGTGATGTCCCCCTTCCCGAGTCCAAGTGATCTCATTGTTCAGTTCCCACCTATGAGTGAGAACATGCCTAACACCTTAGTTTTAAACCCATAAATCTCTTTTGAAATTTATAACCTCTAGAAGTATAATAAATTTATTTTAAGTCACTACATTTGTAGTAATTTGTTACAGCACCAGTAAGAAACCAATGCAAACTTTAGGTAACTGGAAGTGGGGTGCTGCTGTAACAAATACCTAAAAATGTGGAAGAGGCTTTGGCATTGGGTAATAGGGTAGAGCCTGGAAAATTTTTAATGAGCATGGTAGAAAAGGCCAATTGCCTTCAACAGGGAGTTAAAAATAAATATAGATGTTAAAAGTGGTCCCAGCAAAGGCTTAAAAGGAAATGAGGGACATATTACTGAATGAATACCCAAAGATGGGGGATCCTTGTTACCTGATGCCAGAAAGCTTATCTGCATTTTGTCCTGTAGTTAGGTGGAAAGTAAAATAAACTTGGATATTTAGGTGAGGAGATTTCCAAGCAAAGTGTTGAAGGTACAGTCTGATTTCTTCTTGCTGTTTATGGCAAAATGTGAGAGAAAAGTGAGGGATTGAGAGAAGAGCTGTTAAGCAAAAAGGAGTCAGGACTTGATAATTCAGGGAGTTCTCAGCCTATCCAGATTGCAGAAGACAATAAAAGGAGATACACTATCAGGAAAGCCTGCTCTAGAGCCAAGTTGTGGCTAAACAACTTTTTGATAGTGCCTTGGAAGGATCAAAAGGTCAAAATATTCAATCACCTACAGGCCTCTTTGTAGAGATCAGTATGTGAGTCATGGATTCCCTTCAGTCATCTTAGAAGTAGTTAGGAATAGAGACAGCATTATCCAGGACAGATCTGTGGATAAGCTGCTTGTCTAGTAGACAGGAGACCTTCAAGTTTCTTGACAATATTATACCAACAGAAACCCTGCCAATTTGTACTGAAGAAGACTGAGAGAGGACACCATGAAAGATGTCTGACAAACCCCCAAAACTTTACAGGCAGGAAACAAGCTGTTAAAACTACTCAACTGCAAACAAATGCTATTATTCACGAAAAACGAACAATGTCTCAGAGGAATGAGCCACAAGCCAGAAAACAGAGCCAAAACCAAAGAGGATTATTTCTAAGACTTGAACCCAGTGGAGTTTGCACTGCTGATTTTCACAAGGGTCTGGGACCAGTGACTCCTTTCTTCTTTCCATTTCCTTCCTTTGGAACAGAAATATCTATAACTGGTATCTTATGTCTATCCTGCCATTGTATTTTGGAAGCAGATTACCTGTTTTTCAGTTTCATAGGACCACAATAGAGAGAAATTTTTTCCCCAAAATGGATTATACCCACTGTCTCTCCCATATCTGATTTAGATTACTTAATGAGAGGTAGAATTTTTCAGCTGAGATTAGGGGAGATTTCAATCTTCGAGTTGTTGCTATGATGGATTAAGACTTTTTGAGGTACTCGGATGGGGTGAATGTATTTTGCATGTGGGACAGACATGAATCTTCTGGATCTAGAGGGCAGACTTTGTGATAAACAAAATAATGGCTCCCCAAAAATGTCCAGGTGTTAATTGACAGAATCTATGATTATGTTACCTTACATGACAGAAGGGATTTGCAGATGTGATTAAGTTACTGGTCTTGAGACGGGGGAGATTATCCTGAATTTTCTAGGTGAGCCCAATATAATCACAGGGGATATAAGAGAAAGGCCTTCTTTGTCAAAGTTCCATAAAGAAGTTACTCTTCCCCTTGAAGAAGCTGAAAATTCCTCCCAGTTGTTGTAGCTGGACAGACATCACAGAGACAGTTGCCAAAACAGAGATTACACAGATTAGAGAGTAGAGTTCCAGCTCAGGGGACCTACCTACACTTGTGGAATGAATGAATAGTAGTGACTAAAGCAAGCAGTAAGCTTTTTTATAAGGTACATAGTACAAAAGAAATTTTAATTCCATTCAAAATGTTTATTAATCACCTACTATGCTTCATGCATAATAGTTGGCCCTGAGGATCTAGGAGTATCTAGATTTGCAGGACTCTTGCCTTCTTCAAGCTTACAGACCAGTCAGGTTTCCATAGCAACTTTGTTTACAAAGTGTCAGCAGCCTTGCTCAGATCAAGAAAGGTATGGACTCTCAACAGTGACTGGGCAGATCTCGCACAATGCAAAAACAAAGTAATTCATTCTACTCTTTTAACCATACCCAGCTTACATACTTCACCAGTTCATTAGTAAGGAGCAAGTGAAAATTAGTATGTCCATAGTCTTGTTATATATTACATAATAACTGTAGATTTGCTATATATCATTAACATCTTAAGTTATCTGCACTGTAAATATGTAAATCTCATTCTATTATGTTGGTTCAGCCATGCTAAAATAATCCTTTTATTATCATCATAAAAGGCTCAGTTAAAAGAACCCTGCCACACATTTTCATAGAGGAATATCCAGGCTGCCTTACTATGGTATCTGGTCAGTTCATTTCCCGGTTTAAACCTCTGCAAAGGCCCCACTTCTCTGAGAGTAAAGCACAAAGCCATTAACTGGCCTACAGGCAAGAGTAATACTTAAAACAGGCAACAAAAAGTACATGGCGTCCCACCTATCAAACTGGACACCAGCCATAAATCATCAGTACACCCAAACCCACACACCTCAGCAGAGTATCAGCTCTGCCAACAGGGCCCCATGTAACCTAGTCCCTGTCTACCCCTCCAGACGTTCACCACCCTTCCGCCATGCTTTTGCCTTACCTTTACACATACTATTCCCTCTATTCAAAATGCTCCGAGACCCCACCCCTTCCTATACCAGGCTTTCTATCCATGTTTTAACTATCTGTTGACATATCACTTTGCTGATTTGAATATTTGTGTCTCACCAAAATTCATATTAAAACTTAATTCCCAGTGCATTAGTACTAAGAGGTGGGGCCTTTAGGCAGTGATTAAATTATGAGGTCTTTGCCCTCATGAATGGATTAGTGTCTTTAGAAAGGAAACTAGCTAGTTATTTTTCTGCCTTTCCATCCCTTCCACCATATGAGGACACAGCATTCCACAGGACACAGTAACAAGGCATCATCTTGGAAGCAGACAGAGCCAGCCCCCACGAGGTACCAAATCTGCTGATGCCTTATTCTTGGATTTCACAGCCTCCAAAATTGTGAGAAACACCATGCTTCTAAGAACCACACCATGTTTTCTCTATAAATGCTTGCTGAATGATTTAATGAACTGTAGTCCAGCTTATAGTGGGCAGAACTGAGTAAGTTCTACCCCAAGGAGAACGCAGCCATAAGTTTTCCTCTGTCCTTATGGCCTATCCACTAGATGAAAGATGTAAATATAGGTATAGGTATAAGTACAGGCAAAGGCAATTGATAACAGCTAGAGAAATATCCTGTAACAATAATATGGCTGGTCAATTACTTTCAAGTATTTTATAAATTCATTCCATTTTAGATCCTCACCAAAATCAAGGAAATATTTTACTGCCAAACCAAATATTTCACCATGATCTCTAATGCCTCCCTCCTGCCCTCAGAATAATACCCCCTGCATATCTAAGCACTCAGGACAGCAACACAAGAGAAATAGCAAAGGTGATCTCCAGACAAACACACACCAGATGAGCACCCCCCAGGCAGACCCTCCTCCCCAACCTCTGCCACCATGCAGGAAAGGAGGTGCCTTTACCTTGAAATAAAAATGCTTTGCTGGCATTGTGCATTCCAGACACCTGAGCCACTCCAAGGGTGGTGTTCACAAGGTCAAGCTCGGTGATGATATCCATCTGAAGGTCAGGGTCCATCCCAAAGCCCACCACTGTAAAGGAACAAAGAGTTGTTTGGGCTTAAAATGCAGACTGTTAGTAGCATTACAGAGCAGAGGTTACAGAGTCAGGGAGTGGCAGGTAATACAAGGAAGCCAATGATGAGTGCTTGGAAAGTCTTTGTCTATGGAGGGAAAAGAAAAGCAAATCTTTGCTCCCTTACCCCGCCAATACTGTAGTTTCTTTGTTCCTTCCCCCAATCCTACCCCACATTATAGATTGATAATTTCTTATCCAAAACTCCTGAGGTTAAATATCCAGAATTCAGAAGGTGCCATATGTTAGAAAGGTAATATGGCCTATATACTACATTTTATGTAACATTTTTAGCAAAATCTAACTCAGCACCCCATAATCAAATACAGTATTTCTGAAGCAAAAAGTATGACATACTTCTCTAATTGGCATAAATAAAGATTATAAATAGGTTGATATCAGTTTAGATCAAGTCTTGCCATGAAATGAGTTCAACTCAGGATAGGTTTTGCAGTCAGGTGAGTTATGAAAAAACTGGGTTTCCAAGCTTTATAGAGGTGGTGACTGTGGATACAAGATTGTGGCCCTGATCCACCTGCCTCAGAGACAGATGCAGCAGCAAAATCTGACACCACCACCACCAGTAAACACCTCCACAAAGTGTTCCCTAACTAATCAGGCACAATCACCTGTGCTGAGGAGGAAAAAAGTGGAAAAGGACCCTGTTCCTGTTGAAGAAGGGTGGCAGAGGGACTGCCCAGGAAGGAGAATCCCTGGAATAATGGATATATATTTCCATCCAAGGGGATTCCTGGTTGGAAAGTCAGATACCCTGATAACTCTTTTTAGAGAACCTTAGTGCAGAGAAACACAGCCCTGAGCCTCCTCTTCCCTTGTCTAAGACAAACCCCTAAAGACGCCTCTCACCCAGGGGGTGCTCTGAGGAATGATTCATTCATGATTGCAAAGTGATTTCCAACTATATGTATTAATAAGGCTAGTGATCACTCTAAGGGGCTGTGTTTAAGCCATTCATAAAGGCTGTGTCCATCTACACTCATCATTTCAATCGTGCAATTTTGACTGTGCTGTTGGAAATGTTTTAATCAGCAACAGCTGTCAACTCTCATCTGATGGTAATGCAGTCACTGAGACAAGATTTGGAAGGCTTGCACCCACTGCGTGAATGTTCACTGGGACATCATAAGCTATCACAACCTCACCTGTCCTCCCACCTTAACCCCTGGTCCTATAGGCTTGCAGAAGGAAATCTACTCTTTCCTTATTCTTTCCCTGTTAGGAAACAGGACCTGCTAGGCTTCTGTCGACAGATGGTCGATCAGGAAGGCCTCTTTAGAGCTGACACCCGTTATTGCCAAGGCAAACAAAATGTCTATTAGCTGCCTTCTCAGTTTCTGTCAGGCTTCCCCTTGTCCCCTGAACTGAAGATTTAAGTTTTCCCCTTCCAGTTGACCCAAAGATGTCTTCCTTCCATTCACTCTGCATTCATTCATCTCATAATTTTTTCAACAGGTATTACTGAGTGTGTACTATATAGCACACACATTGCTAGGCACTAGAGATGTGCTCATGGAGCTCGCTTTCCGTGGGTTAGGTGAGGGGAGGGCAAAAAATAAGCCAATTAATAAGATAATCTGAGATGGCAATAAATACCGTGAAGAAAATAAAATAGAGTAACAGGATAGAAAACAACTTGGATGGGGGCCCTACTTTAGAAAGGCGGGTTGGAAAAGGTTCTTTTGAGCTGCAACTTAAATGACTAGAAAAGGCAAGACGGGAGGAAGCTTTCCACATGCAGAGAACGGTACATGCAAATGAGGAACAAACTGGGAGTGTCCCAAGAACAGAAAAAAGGCCAGCATGGCTGAAACTGAATGGGCCAGGGGTAGTGAAGTAGAAAATGAGGCCAACCAGGCACAGTGGCTCACACCTGTAACTCTAACACTTTGGGAGGCTGAGGCAGGAGGATTGTGTGAGCTCAGGAGTTTGAGGCCAGACTGGGCAACATAGGGAGACCATATCTCTACAAAAAGATCAAAAAATTAGCCGGGCGTGGTAGCGTACACCTATGGTCCCAGCTACTTAGGAGGATCGCTTGCACCCAGGAAGCAGATCCTGCAGCACCGCTGCACTCTAGCCTGGGTGCCAGAGTGAAACTCTGTCTCGAAAAAAAAAAAAAAGAAAGAAAGAAAGAAAAGAAAAGAGGCCAAAGAGGGAGAGAGAGAAGGGCCAGATCATATAAGGCCTGTGACCCAGAAGGAGCTTGGATGTTATTCTAATTCTGAGATATAATTGGAGGTTTTTAAAGTTTATGTTTAAGGGCAGAAATTAAATTTCGAAGGGCCTCCAAATTGGTGTTTCTTTAGCCAGGAATTTGGAAAGTGGTCTGGGGAATGTGCCTTCACCAGACGCAAGAAGAAGGAAGCACCCCTGTTGCCCAAGTACCTTTCACAGGCCTGGACAGATGGCAGGCAGGCTCTGAACTTAGGACCTGATTAATTATCTAATGAGTTGGTGCATGATCAATACTTTGGGTGCAATGACCTCTGAGCAATAAGCATATCTCGGCATAGTATGAGATGACGGATGACATGCAAGCCAGGGAAACTTTCTAAAAGGACAGTGGTTGACTGAATATTGGCCTCAAATCTTTACCCATCTCATATCCACAGCCTTTACTGTGTGGCTTTGCAGTTCCTTCCACTAGAATGGGAGTAAACCTCACCATCTCTTGACTTTGAGGCCAGCCACATAACTTGCTTTGGCCATTGGGATGTTAGTAACATTATGCAGGCAGAGGTTTGAATACGCTTACGCAGTGGGGTTTGTTCTCGTCTACTTCCTCATCATGATAAGAACATGTCCCTGCTGGCCCACTGGTCCAAGGAGACCTAGAAGTGTGGAGCAAGCAGCCTACCTGAGTTTGAAACCAAGCCCAGCCAAATGCAGCCTAGATAAGCCAACACCAAACACAATTTACAGATCTGTGAACTAAAATCAATGGTTCGCTTCAAGCTACTGAGTTTTGGGTTGTTATACAAAATTATTATGGCAATATTGACCGATACAGGGACAAAAATTCTTCTACGATGGCATCCTTAAGATGCTCAAATCTTCCAGACTAAGAGCCCTGCAATTAATTGGGCAAGGCTTCAAACCACCCAAACAAACCCTGTAGAACTAGCAGAACACCCCAATGGTGTCCTTGAATCCCCACCCCCAAATGAGAACACAGTGCCCTCAATCCAGAAAGTACCGTGGAACCAACACTAAAGTGAGAGTCAGTTTCAGCCCAGTCTCTTCCCTCTACTAACTCTGTGCCCTTTAAAAAAGCATTCATTTATCAGGCCTCAGTTTCCTCATCCATAAAATAGAAATGTTAATACCTGCCTCCCTGAAGGAATTGCTGAAGCAGAGACTTCAGAACTCTAGTACTCCACATCAGCGATAACACGGGTGGCTTCATATCTTCTGCTATAGGAAATTTCATGTTTTGGGTTACCATGTGTAAAAAGATACTGGTACCTGTTACACCAGACTCATGAAGTCTCAGGGGAAACTATATTCACACTTCAGCAGCTCAATCTGGCACATAATTAAATCTGTCTTTAATTAAAGACCAATTCTGCAGACCACTGCAGCTCCCTGGTCCTCAACTCCACTGGAATCACACAAAAGGTACAGATGGCCCCTTTCCTCCCAGCCCCTCTCCATACCCAATTGACCTAGAAGGGCCTCTCACCCTGGGTTTGCTTGTAAAATCCATATATGAAATCTATATTCGCTCCCCAACTCCCTGCCCACAACTCAAAAGTGAAGGAGCTCCTCTGGCTTTAAAGATAAATGTATTGCTTTTATTATGAAAACACCTCATAATAAAAAAATTAAAATAAAATAAAATAAAACACCTCATAAAAACAGAGTCAAAAAAGAGAAATCAATTAGGCTTCTGGATACAGTTTTCTTCTCTCCCTTTAATTAGTCCCCACCAGGATGAAAATGCCTCGTGCCCATAGCAGGATGTGTAAAGGATAGCACTTTGCATACTGCCTAGGGAATGAGAAAAGCTATTAATAAGGCAGCATTTACATGGGCTCTCTTGAACTTTATGTAGTGTGAGTGTGGTCTCATAAAAAAAAAATTTTTTAATGTTTCTGCTTCTTGTCCAAGCATGGAGCTCCTGCCCTTTCCTAGGAAACTCTATCAAAGTTTTCTACTTTGGACATAACGGCCCTACAAATGGCTGAAATTGTGAATTACAATTAAGCAAGATAAAAAGCTCCTGGGGAAGAAATATTTTAAAAATGTGGAAGGCAGCATGTCAATGTCACAGAGGCACTTGAGGCCTGACTCTAGAATTCAGAACCTCTACCCTAACAAAGATACCTGCTCCTCCTCCTCCTGCTGCTGCTGCTATTGGCTGCTCCTCACCCCCACCCAGGGAATGCTCGGGCCCACAGTCCACTCAGTTCACCTTTGGGGTCCCAGACATAGGCTTTCCAGCAAATCCTCCTGGGTCTGGCTGACTTTAAATTTACTCCTGCTCATTGTCCATGGTGGAAGTTGTTTTCCTCTGGACCATGCAGACTAAAATAATGCTAGAATGATGCTCCAGGAGCTCATTTAACCACAGAATTTCACAACCACTTAATCAGGTTTGGGGCCCTGGGCACCTACAAAGGTCCTTAATACCCCAAAAGCAATTTCCTGAAGAATATGCTCTATGCCTGTTCCAAGCTAGCCAATATTTTTTCCCTGATCCTTGGAGGCTGGGGGCTCATGTTCACAGTTCCATTATTCAATTCATAATTAATGATCCACCTGAGAGTTCCTTCCAAAAGAAAATCTCTCAGCCGGGTGCGGTGGCTCACACCTGTAATCTCAGCACTTTGGGAGGCTGAGGCGGGCAGATCACCTGAGGTCAGGAGTTCGAGACCAGCCTGACCAACATAAAGAAACCCCGTCTCTACTAAAAATACAAAATTAGCCAGGCGTGGTGGTGCATGCCTGTAATCCCAGCTACTTGGGGGGCTGAGGCAGGAGAATCACTTGAACCCAGGAGGCAGAGGTTGCGGTGAGCCGAGATCCGGTCGTTGCACTCCAGCCTGGGCAACAAGAGCAAAACTCCAACTCAAAAAAAAAGAAATCTCTCCTTTCCAGCAGGTGGCAGCAAAAGACATTGACTTAGTAGGGGCTTTGAAGGTGTAGGTACTCCCTTCACCCTCTACGCTGGTGACCAAAACAAACTGGAAAGCAATGAGAATAATTATCGAGTTTTCAATTATTCGCACTGCCAAAGCTTTGGCGAAAACTCATAGAGATAGTGTGTGATTACTGCTGTTATTGTAGCCTTCTAAATTTTCATTATGAGTGATGTACCTGAAAATCTCTGATTTCTCAACCAGAAATAACAAGAACTGGAGAATGGCACCTCCCGTCTTGACTCCACTCTGCACTCTAAAACAAGTTCTCTGAACAAGGCAGATTTAAGCAGCTCCTCGTGATACCTATCATTAGATCTTTTCATATGCAACTGTGTCTGCACTGCAGTCTTTCTTTAATTAAAATGTGCCTGATAATCATCTACTCAGTTCCTTTAAAAGGCGGTGATATCTGAGCAGCTCACTAAGTGAACCACATGTTTATTTCATCTAGGACTGTTAACAGCCCAGACAACAATTGTCCCACTTGACAAAGAAACTTTCCATGCAGCTGTTTGGATGCTGATAAACTAATCACCAGCCAGCCTTTGTTACCTAAGAGGTGGATGGATGGTGTGGTAATGGTGATTCCTGCACAAAATCAGACGGCTGCCCCCAGAAAGCTACTGCTTATACCCTCTCAAACTACAAGATATTTTAAGTGTACAAATTGAGAGGTAATTCCCCCCGTCTCTCTGATTCTTCTGATAATGTGTGAAGAAATATGTGGCCTCTAGTGTTCAAATAGTGCCAAGGGGCATTGAAAACCCAAGCTCCCTAGGCAACAGTCACAATCAATGGGTCAGATTCTTCCATGCTTCCCTGCCTTTGCTCAATCTGTTCCCTCTGCCAAGAATGCCTTACCACTTTGTCCACCTGGAAAACTCCCTACAAAGCCTTGAAGGCACAACTCTCAAATCCCTGACCACCACTCCTCCCTAGAATTAATTCAAACTGTCCCTCCTCCATATTTCCTTAATACAAACTTATACTCCTACCTCTTCACCACCCCCCATCAATCTGTAAAATTAAAATGCCTGCCAGTTCCTATCTAGATTCTCAGCTAAGCTGTAAGTTCCTAGAAGTCAAGGACTAAGTCATTTCCTCTTTGCATAAGAAATACTGGCACCCAGCAAAACATCGTTTGTTGAATGAATAAATACATGAATGAATTTTTCCCTACAACCAAATTTTTACATGATTTAAAGGGGATTGGAAGTGGAAAGAGGGAAAATACCTGCTCTTAAAGATCCCCTCCACAAGCAATGAACCCTGAAACACCTTGCATTCCGTGATAAGGGTACTTTGACGACTTTTCAAAGGAATAGTGAGAACAAAGGATTTAGGCATATTCCGTAGTGATGTGCACTTAGGGAGGTGAACTGACTAACGGGTTGCCCCCTCCCTCTCAAGCTTCTCCCTGTCTGCGGTTCCTCTGCAAGATGTCCACCAGCACTCTCGCGCTCAGAGCAGGTAGCCCACGCTCTGCACTAGTCTTGCCTGTCCTGATCTTCCTGGGGTGCGCGCACTCCTTCAGCGTTTTCTGGTTTCAAAAGACTAACTCGTTCTGATGGGCCTGAACTCAAGAAGTAACTATTCTAAGCTAGACTGAGCCTTGGCGTCTCCGCAGCCTGGGAAGCTCGGAACTTCCCAGGTAAGGAACGGAATGGGAGGTTTCTTTTGTCCCTGGAGAAATCCATACTCAACACTCTTAACCAGACGAAAGCCGCTGCCTGCTCAGTCCTGGGGAAGTGGGAAGGGTCCTCTGAAAGCTCCTAGACGCTAGATCTTCTGGCGGGCTAATTGCCAAAGAGGGGCGCCTGGGCGCAAGCGGAGGGAACTTTTGAGCCAACCAAAGGCAGACGCCCCCTCAGCCCTCTCCAGGTGAACTTGCTCTTTGGCCTGGAGAGAAGGCCACGCCTATAGAGAAGGAAATACGGTGGTAAAGCGGGGAGAATAAAGGCAGAGGGAATGACCACACAGATTCTAGGGTGCAAAGTCGGCAGCGCGTACGGAGGGATGGCTGGGTAGGATTGCAAACCTCCGACACTCCCCCTAGTTGACAGGCCCTATTTTTGCCAATTTCCTACCACATCTCACCCCACCTCACCTCACCCCAGTCTCCGCGCATCTACTACTAGCTCTTTGAAGAAGGCGGCTGCAAGCCAGTCTCCAAACCCCAGGGGACTTTCGGGCAAGGAAGCCGGTGGAAGCAGAAGGAAGAAGATGCGCTGAGAGTCCTCACAACTGCGTCTCCGGAGGCAGAACGAAGTGGGGACTTCAGACAATCATGCACCATCCTTGCTCCTCCTCCCCACCCCGAACCCTGCGATTATGGCAAGAGAAAACTGGTTTGAGCTTGAGAAAATCTCCCCGGATTGTCTCCACAGGTCTATTTCTCTTAGATAATTGTTCGCCCAACCCTTGGGAGCAAAGCGGGGCGGAGGAGAATACTCCTGGAGTTCTCCTGGGTAGTCAGAAAGGGACAGGAGGAGATCGCAGGATCCCAGGGTTCTCCCGCAGTTCTCTCCCCTCGCCGCACCGCGCCCTCCTGGGCCCCGGCCGCACCCGCCAGCCGGAAGCGCTCCCTCCGCGGGTGCGACTCCCGCAGCCACCCCTTCCCAGCCTGGCGGGGGTCGGCGAGAGCGGTTTCCACAGCACCTTTCAAGTTCGGGAACACGCGGCACGCGGGCCCGCCCTGCTGCGGGTTTCGACTCCCTGGCACAGAAAGCTGGTTACTAGCCGCCCGAGGGTGCGTCCGCTCGGCCGCGCCCCTCACTCCTGCGCCCCAGAGGCCGGGTCCCCTGAGAACAGGCACTCAACGGGGACATCTTCAAGCCCGTGAGTCCCTCTTCTCACCCTGTCACTCCCAGCAGGGCAAAGAGATCCCAGGAACCGATCCACACTACCGCCGTTCCCCAGACCAGCGTAGAGCTCGGCTCCAGGTCTCCCCACGCCACCGTGGGCTATGGGCACCCCCGTTTCCCGGATCCCTCTAACCGCCACCGTCATGCTTACCTGTCCTGGCAGTGCACACACAGAACCACACAACTAAAATCACATCCACCGGCATCGCTCCCGAGGGTCCCCGCCTAGCAGGGCGCACCGAAGCTAGGTGGAAACAAATGAACCTGGATCCTGAGGCGCGCCTGGCTTGGAGCCGCCAAACTTGCTAGCGGGCGGCGGGGGAGGTGGCTCGGCAGCGCCTGTGCTGCGCTCGGGGATGCGCCCGGGAAGGCAGCCCCGGCCGCCCCGCCCCCAGCCCGCCCCTCACCACGGGCGGCGGCGGCGGCGTGGGGCTCGGGGCCCGGCCCCCGCTGCAGCTGCGTTCGCCTGGGAGCCGGGGCAGGAGCGAGGGGCTTGGCTACTGTGGCTTGTTGCGCTCCCCACTGGGGGACGATTTCGTTCGCCTTCTTCGCCCCCGGAACTGCGAGGATCTGGACTGCAGGCGCCGCAGCCGCTACCACCCGGATCACCCAAGTCGGAGTCCCGGGACTCGCGGCCGAAACCAGAAAGCGGGAGGCGCACGGCGCCCCCACGGCTTCACGCGCTCCAGCCCCGCCGAGCCGCCGTCGCCAATGTTGCCGCCTCTGCTTCCGCACCGCGGTGGGGGCTGCAGAAGTTGCCACAGTTCATCCCCGCCGAGTCGAAAAGCCGCTGTGTCCTAGCGGGTGGGTATTTTTCCTCCGGGGAACCCAGACCGAGGCGGCGCCACCGAGCGCCCACGGACCCCCTCGGAAAACAATTACTCGGGATTCGCTCTATCAGCTGGGTAGGGAGAGACCTGAGTGAGATGATGGCTGAGTTCTCGCTCACCGCCTGTACCTTCTGTCTCCTCTCTCCTGGTGAACCCCTATGACTGAGTACTCTCTTTGTGGGTGCAGGAAGAGGGCGCTGAGGTGGGGGTGCAGAAAAGGGGTCCTCGAGGCAGAGCGAGCTGTGGTTGGGGTTTGGGAAGTCTGTTTGCAAACCTTCTCGTTCTGCAGGGCAGATGCTGCCACATAGGGGTAATACCTAACCATCTTTTTTTTTTTTTCTTGCGTGATTTTCTTAATGGTATTATCAAAAGCTCACTCTTCTTTCATAGTCACATTTTGGCCCCATTTGCAATTTCTCCCGGACCTCTACCTTCTTTTCCCTCCCCCACCACCACAACATTCTCTGGAGAGAAAAGCTAGGCTTTGTTTTCTACTTGGCAAGAAGAGAATGGGTTCTCTCCCCTCTATGCGACCCTTTCAGGACCTGGCGACACTTTCAGGACCTGACGACCTTCCCTGTGAAGATCTCCCAAACTTGAGACTGCTGTCCCACTTCGTATTTGTCCCACTAACACCTAGGAATGTTATTTACAACTGGACATGTAAAGTCATGAAATCTGAAATGACAGCCTCTGATTTACAGCAAATGAACCCCACATAATTTCAAGTTACCCAGCTTGTTCAGTCTTCCCACTCTTTCTGACCCCCCCAACTACTGCCCCTCACCACTAGTACCCCTTTGATATTCACAACAGGGATTCCAGAGGAGTCCAAGGAAACCTCAGAACAGCCCTCCCTCATTTCCTGGAAACCAATTCCAACCTTTCAGAATCCTCTTCACTAATAAGAACGTGCCCTTCTCACTTCTTGCACCCACTTTCACTACCTATATCCTTAACCCCTACACAACTCTGACCCCAGGAGCCCCAGTGAAGTTCACCAAATTAGTGCAGCTTATTAAGAGACAAGGCTTTACTAGCATGCTCTTCTGGTCTCTGCCTTATTTTTCTGGATATTTCTGTGTGCAAGCCACCGTCCCACTTGGCCCTTTTTGTTGTGGTCCTTTGGCAGATGAAAAAGAAAGTGAACAAGCAGGTAAATTCCAGCTCAAGAAGTCTGCTGTGCAATCCAGAAGTTGAGCTGAATGATTAAGAGGTAAACTGATATCAGCTGACTCCAACTTAGATTCAGCTAAGGCCCAAAGGAAATCTGTCTGCCTTGACTCTGTATTTTCACTAACAGAGTCCACGTGTTTTTCCTTCCACCTGGAGCGTGTTGCATTTAAAGCTAACGTTAAAATCACACATCTTGAAGAGAATAGGATTTCCCAAGTCTTGTTGGGCCTTGTGGACAAGGACACCATACACCATGTTGTATTGTAAGAGCCATTTCCTGTCTCTCCTCTGCAGTCTTTTAAGTACACCTCAGCAGGAACAGCCTTGAGTTGCTTTGGACTGTTGTTTCCAAGGCCCTTTTATTGATTTCAGAAAGCCCAGAATCCTTAAAAGTACAGTGACCCCAGCAAGGGGAAAAGGTGGTCTGGGTAAGATCTTCAGAGTTCTCTATCTTTATTAAAGTCTCTGTGTAATTAGCCGGTCCTGTGGGATGGGACTTATAGCTTGTTCCATTAAAAAATAAAGCAAGACATATGTTCTGTCATAGCTTTGCAACATAACATGCATTAACAGTAACAAGAGTTAATCTCAATAAGGTCATAAATCTTTTCTAGATAACTAAGTACTGCAATCTCCTCCTATAAGTGCAGTCCTTGAGTGGGGATTTTGAGTGTGTAGGCCCGTTAAGCTAAGGTGACCTTCATAGAATGGGCCCAGCAAGTTTCTATAGTGACAATGAAGGGACACATGGCTATGTACGTACTTGATGGCGGAATGTTACAGTGAGACTTGGGCTCAGTGAAAGCCACACTGGAACATCTTACCCGATGCCAGATCCCAAGTCCACCCTCCCCTTCAGGATGGCCTACCTTCGTGCGTTCTTCAGGAGCCAGTAGTTGTCTTTGATTATCCTTCTGCCTCTTCTTCCTGACCTCTAAATGTTAGAGAGCCCCAGGACTCACTCCTCAACCCTTCCCTTCCAGCCACACTCCCTCCCTATTAAGCTCATCCCACCTCTTGGATTTAATAATATCTATACAGGGATGCATCTCTATCCCCAGCCTCTATTTTGAACCCCAGGCCTACATGTCTAACTACCTGTTAGACATCTTGAATATAATATGGCCACATCATCAAAATTAGAAACATTTGCACTTCAAAGTACACTATCAATGAAGTAAAAACCGGTGAAATGAAAAAGTATCTTTGCAAGACATATCTGGTTGAAACTTATATCTACTAAAAAACTATTACAACTAAATAATACAAGACAATAAAAGGTCCAATTTGCAAATGGGCAAAGGATCTGAATAGATATTACTCCAAAGTATATATACAAGTGGCCAATAAACACATGAGAAGATGTTCAACATCATTAGCCATCTGGGAAATGCAAGTCAAAACTACAGTGAGATATCACTTCACACCCACGAGGATGGCTAGAATAAAATAGATAATAAATGTTGATGAGGATGTGGAGAAATTGGAACTCTCATATACTGCTAGTTAGAATGTAAAGTGTTCTTTCAACAGTTAAACAGAGTTGCTGTACAGCAACTCTATCCCTAGTATCCACACAAGGTAAATGAAAACATATGTCCATGTACTAACTTATACATAAATGTCTAGAGCATTATTCAAAATAGCCAAAAAGTAGCAACAACCTAAATGTCCATTGACAAATAAGTGGATAAATGAAATGTGGTATGCCTATATAATGGAATATTATTCAGCAATAAAAAGACATGAAGCATTGACACATACTACAACATTGACAGACCTTGAAAACATACTAAGTGAAAAAAGCCTGTCAAAAAGGACCGTATATTATACAATTTCATTTTTATGAAAAGTCAGGAATAGGCAAATCTATAGAGACAAAACATCTGATTAGTGGTTGTCTAGGACTTGGGGTTAGGGAGGTAAGATTAGAGGGTAATGGCTAAAAAGTGTAGGGACTGTTTTTGAGGTAATGAAAAGGCTCTAAATTTGATTGTGGTGATGGATGTAAAACTCTCACAGATATTCACAATGTAGTAAAAACCATTGAATTGTATACTTTGGGTGGATTGTATGGTATGTGAATTATATCTCAAAGCTGTTTTTAAAAATATTTTAATGATCATGACAAAAAATTGTAATATGGCCAAATGAGGACTTTTGACTTTTCCCTTCTCTTAAATTTCTCACTGCTGACTTCCAACTACATAACCCAAGGTCATCCTTGACTTGCTTGCCCTATGCCCCCACACACAAGCCATCAAGCCCTGTGAGTATACCTTAAAGAAAAATCCCAAGTCAAATTTCCCTTCTCACCAGGTCACCTTCTCCCACCTTCCTCCAGCCCATCATTAGCTCTCCCACAGGCTACAGCTATAGACTCTCAATGGTTCTCTCTGCCTCCATTCTTGCCCCGTATAATTCAGTCACCTCCGCCTTCAGCAGTCATAGTCTGTGTTTTGTAACATGTATCAGATCACGCTCCCTTGCTCAAAACTCCTCCTGGAGCCTTCCATCATATTTTAGAAAAATCCAAACATCTTATATCACACCTGCTTCTCTTCCCAGGTCCCTCTCTCCCTATTCTCCCCCTCACTCACTCCAGGTGGGCTTTCTTCTTCCTTAAACATTCCAAATTCATACCATCCTTATGATCTTTGCACTTGCTGTCCCCTCTACCTGGAAGGTTCACTTATAACTGACTCAAATCTCGTCTCACATGTCAGCTCTTTGAGGAGACCTTGCCTAATGAAGCCTCGCACTTTACTCCCAGCATCCTCTGCCTTCTTACCCTGCTTTATTTTTTAGAGTGCTTGTTATTGTCTAAGATGATTTATATGTTTACTTATTTGTTCTCTGTCTTCCCCAATATAACTCAAGCTCCACAAGAATAGGAATTTTGTCTTTCTTGTTCACCAATGTATCTTCCCACCTAGAACAGTGCCTAGCACATTTTAGGAGCTCATTAAATGTTGTTGAATGAATGAATCAATGCATGTTCTGCCAGGAAGCAGCATGGAGAATGAACTCTTCTCATTGGCTGTCAGCATGGCAACAGTCAGAAGGCCTTCTCTCTCTCTCCCCCAGAGTTGCTCCACGGCTGACTCTATGTGGGGCAGCAGATCCCATAGAGGAAGAGCAAGAAGGACTCCTTTTTAGTATCCAAACTAAACGTGCAAGCTAAAAGCAGTTCCAAGCATGAGAAACCTTCTATTTACTGCCTTACGAATTCCCCTCCCGAAGCCACTCTTCTTTGTCCAAACAGCCTTTCAACTATCTTCACATTGTGGACACATAACAAGTTGCCTTATAAAACAAAAGAAAATGAGAAAGTAGCACTGTTACAGATTGGATTCTATACCTTCCCTCTACCCTAAAAAATAAGTTGAAGTTCTAACCCCTGGTACCTGTGAATGTGAGCTTATTTGGAAATTGGGTTTTTGCAGATGTAACAACTTAAGATGAGGTCGTTAGTATAGGCCCTAATGCAGTATGACTGATATAAGAAGAGAAAAATACTGTGGAAAGACAGAGAGAATGTCATGTGACCATGGATGCAGAGATTCAAGTGTTTTAGTAGCTGTGCTATGGTTTGACTATTTGTCCCCTCCAAAAATTATGTTGAAGTTTAACCCCCATGTGGCAGTATTGAAAGCCTCTAAGAGGTGATCAGCTCATGAGGGCAGAAATTAATGGGTTAATGGATCAATGGATTATCATGGGAGGGGAAGAAAGACCTGAGTGAACATGTTAGCATGCTCAGCCCCCCTCACCATGACACCCTATGCCACTCTATTCTACAGAGTCCCCACTAGCAAGAAGGTTTTCACCAGATGCAGACCCTTGACCTGGGACCTTTCAGTCTCCATCACTGTAAGAAATAGATTTTTTTTTCTTTAGAAATTACAGTTTCAAGTATTCTGTTATAAGCAACAGAAGGCCGGGCGCTGTGGCTCATGCCTGTAATCCCAGTACTTTGGGAGGCTGAGGCGGGCGGATTGCCTGAGCTCAGGAGTTCACGACCAGCCTGGGCAACACGGGGAAACCCCATCTCTACTAAAATACAAAAAGTTAGCCGGGCATGGCAACATGCACCTGTAGTCCCAGCTACTCAGGAGACTAAGGTAGGAGAATTGCTTGAACCCAGGAGGTGGAGGTTGCAGTGAGCCGAGATCGTGCCACTGCACTCTAGCCTGGGCAACAGAATGAGACTCCATCTCAAAAAAAAAAAAAGAGCAGCAGAAAATGAAGACAAGCTACAAGCCAAGGGGTGTCTTCCAGAGGCTGGAAGAGGCAAGGAAGGATTATCCCCTAAAGACTTGTCCTGCCAACCCTTGATTTTAGATTCCTAATCTCCAGAACTGTGAGAGATTAAATTTCTGCCGTCTTACATCTTTCAGTTTGTAGTGCTTTGTTATGGCAGCAGTAGGAAATTAACACAAGTGCCAATCTGCTGCCAGAGTCGAGGAAAGTGCACAAGCACCCAAGTTTCCTTCACAAACCTAACAGCCCCAGTACTCTCTGCAACTGTGCAAGCCTGACTTGTGCGGATGTTTTCATTTCCTGAAATGCACGTGCACTTATAAAAAGAGGCTGAATGAATGTATTTATGTGTGAACCTCTGTTTCCATATGGATATATAAACTCTATATGAAAACTTCATTCTCTAATTACCACAATCCACTTCAATGACATCCAAATTAGAGGGATCCATATTTTGCTAAATTAACTAGTGTCCTTTTGTCTCATAGCATCAAACATATTTAGGACAAAGCTGGGTATAGATCTGTAGGAAAATAGAAAAATATATAGACATATAGATAAAGGCATCTCATAATTCTTTGGATGAAACCATTGTAATCCATAACATCAATAATCTTGGATGAGTTTCAAGTTTCTGATGACAGAAACCAAGGTGTGCACATATCTAGGCTTTATTAAATGTTAAGCAATCACATGTCCATTCCAATAGACCATTAAAAATTTGGCACACTATCTTCATAGAGGCCCTAGAAACAGGCCTCACCCCAGCCCTGGCCAGAATGGTATTGGCTACATTTCTTAAGTGTAACTATGAGCGGTTACTGCTCTAAGTACTATCCAAGGATTAACTCAATTTATTCTTCAAAACAACCCAATTAGGTAGGTAGCATTATTATACCTATCTTACAAATGTGGAAAGTGAGCCATTGACCAAGTAAGTGGCTGAGTGAGACTCAAACCCAGGCCATATGAATTTTACTGTTTCTCCTGAGTTTAAACCTATGAAGTCAGTTTCATAACAGCCCAATTCCCTACCTGAGTTCTGAACCAATTGAGACATAAGATAACAGTTAGCAGGAGGCTAAAACATCACTTTTATTAATGTAGAGACAATGCTGGAAGAGCATAGCCTTTGTGAAAGCCAAAATAGACTGGCCATCTGCCTTCCCTCCAGGCTGGACCTTGCCACAGCCATCTGCTCCCACTGATCTGGATGAAAAGAGAAAGCTAAGGAGACCCCGTTGAGAAATGAGGACCAATGGCTGACACCTTCCTCCACAAGGGATGGGAGAATAGGGAGTGGGATAAAAGGCCAAGAGTGTTTATTTTATTTCCTATATCAGTAAAGATTCTATCTGGCTTCATATAACAGGAAAACTCCCAAATGATAGTAACGTAAGTCTTTAATACTCTCTTCAGTAAAAGAATTCTAGAGTTGGAGGATCCACCATTCCTAGAATGTAGTTCTTGTCCTCATGGTTCATTATAGCTGCTGGTACTCCATCCATTACAGCCACATTCCAGACAGCAAAATATGGAAAAAAATGAAAAGAAGAGCATGCCTAGGAGTCCCATGTATTTTTTCCATATATATTTGGGCAGAACCTAGTCACAGGGCCACTCCATATGTATCTGTTAGATACTGCTATATAACAACCACAGAATTTCCATGTCATACAACACTAAACAGATATCTGCAGGTTGGCTAGGGTTCAGTTCATCTGTGCTGGTCTCAGGCAGTTCTGCTTCAGGTTACAGTGGCTGGGCTGATTCCGTTTCTCACTGCAGGTCTGTGTTTCAGTTGAGTGACTGTCCCATGTGCCTTTCATCTTCCTTGGGTTGATGGGCTAGCCAGATCTGTTCCTCATGGCCCAAAGAGACACCAAAGAGCAGATAGAAATAGGTGAGGCCTCTTAAGGTCTAGACTCAAAACTGGCACACTGCCACATCTGTTCACACGCTATTAGCCAAAGCACAGATGCATTACCAAGCCCCAAATCAAGGGCAAGAAGTACAATCCACCCACGATAAGGACCTAGCAAGGGTGTGGTTCGCAGGGTGCGGGGCATAAAGAAGTGAAGCCAGGTCAATCTACTGTACTTTGCTGCAAGGGAACCAGGAAACTTCATGGTTTGGCTGGGTGGCAACGAGCCTGGCTAACGTCAGACATGTTACTAAAAAAGGGAAGAACGGAAATTCAAAGGCAGTTACCAGTCTCTCCCCCACACTCCCTCACATTGTACCAGCTTTATAAACTATCAATACTAGCCTAGTGCAAGTTTTCTGTCATTCTTGCCCTCACCTCAAGACTATGTGTACAAATAAGCACTCACAAGAAGGCCTGTATAGAAATAAGCACTCACAAGAAAGCCAAAAAGAAAAAAAAGAGGTTCACAGTGAGATTGTCATGGGCCTGCACCTACAAGTGCTCTCCACTTTTGAGTAGGTGAGACAGAGTGATTTTTTAAAAATGTGTTTTATCTCAAAGCCCTAAGCCCAAAAGATTAAATTCACGCAACCTTAGCAGGTAAGACCGAAACCTCTCTCTGTGCATCTTTCCTGAACACCGGCAGTGAGTGCCACACGATGCAGATGGCTGGAAGCCTGGAGGCAAATCATGCAAGTAAATATACCACATCATTGCAGAATGCCTCTGCCTTTGTTTCGTGATTGAAAGGAGGAGGCAAGAGGAATCAAGTTATGGAATAAAAATACCTGGGCTATCCTGAGACCCCTGAGCCCACGTCCAAGACCCTACATACCCCAGCATCTCCCCTGGACTCCCAGACTTCGCCATGATCCAGCAAGTCACATGACAAATCCCGGGAGAAGAAGAGTCACCAGTGAGACTGGAGTACCCGACTGGTGACTCTTCTTCTAAAAATAAAAAATTAATTCTAAGTTTCCCCTATTTCTCTTTATCCCCAATTAAGGAAAAACATATTTAGAAGGGTTATAAAGACAGAGCCTTTCTCACTGAAATCCCATGGTACCTGGGATCTGCTTTGAAATACTCTAGGGAAACAGGGTTTCAGGGTGGGGAGACGGATCATGAAATAAACTTGGACATGAGTTGGTAATTGCTGAGAGTGTGTGATGTGGACATAGGAGTTCATTATTCTGTTCTCTCCAATTTTATGTATACCTGAAATTTCAAGATAAAATGTTAAAAACAAACACACACACACAATGATCAAAGGAATCTCAGGAAGGACATAGAAGGTGATGAGTCAGCACCAAGCTCTGATCCCACAGAGTGCACTTCTTGCCCTTTCAGGAGCACCGTTGCTGGGAAGATAAGACATTACACTGAGTTTAGTGTTAACAGCACTGTGCACCTGCCAAAGTCCAGTTTTAAGGCCAGTCCCTGAATGTATTATATGGAGCTCTTATTATCATAGACTCTTCCCAGTCTAGAGCTTGACTGCAGGCTGGACACCTGTGCACTTGGCATGTGGATTTCAGCATCAGCTTGTAAGGGCATTTCTTTCCTAGTGAGGACAGCCTAGATCATCTCTGTAGCCTTCCGGCACTGAAGCTGAAGATGGAGGCAGAGCATGAGTATGCTGTGCTCATTTGAGGAGAACAGAGCCTCTGGGTTAAGCTGATCAGACAGCAGAGAACATGACACCGAACCCTGGGGCCACATCTCTGAGTAAGGAACATGAGGGCTCCACCCACCCAAAAGGAGAGAAATGGCATTTATTTGTTTTTTAGAAATAGGTTTTCCTTCTACTATAATTTGAGTTCCTTAAGATTTGAGACCACTTTATTCCATTTTGCCTGGGGCCTAGCACAATGCAGGAATTACATAAAATGTTTGCTAAATTGAAATATAGTTGAAGACTGACAAAATGATCATGAAAACATACATAGTGTTTTAACTTGTCCAGTCTCTCTGTTCAGATCTCAGATCTACTCAGATTCTCTTTCTCTCTTTTTCTTCCTTCTCTTTCTCCTACTCCAATCTCTCTCCCCCCATGAGGGTGATTAATAATTCAGCAAACAATAGTGTCTTCTGATGGTTAAAAACATAATAACTGAATTGATATTTGTTTCTGCAGCAGCACAGTATCTCGTTTTCCCAGGAGGGCAGTTTTCCATGACCGTCCCAGGTTTTGCACAACAAAATAGATCAATCTTGGGGATACCTAAAGGCTGTTTATTAAGAAAGAAAGATGATGGGTAATGGCTTTGTAAGAGACACAATACTATAATCATTATGTTTTAAACACTGACATTTATTTAGGGTTTTGTGAACTCATACATTATTAGGATAAATTCTAATTTATATTATTATATAATAGGCAAATATATAATACAATAAATTGCATTTTTATACATAAATACAAAATTTGAGGTAGGGCCTCAAGAATAATGACTTCTTAAATGAATAATGTGCAGTATATAATATGTACTCTATAAGATATATATATATATATGATGCATCATTTGTAACATAATATATCTTCTTCATGTATAGTTAATGAAAAAATATAAGGACCTGATTAGGGAACATATATTTATTCGTGGGCAACAGTACCCACAAAAGGTGCCTGCGTTTAGGACGTTAGCCAAGTACACAATGTAAGAATTAACCTATTCCTTTACAGGTCCATAATAAAGTGCAAAAAAACACGAACAAATGAGAGACAAAACAGTTTTTAGTCAATTACTAAGAATCATCCTAACAGTAAAATACACCTATAAGGCAAATGGTTACCTGAAGATGTATTTAATCCACGGCAGGCAAGTCAAAGCACTGCTTGCTTTTCAGAGGTGATGAATACCCAATCTGAAAACACTTTCTCTTTGGCTGCAGGCTGCTCAGAGGTGACCTGAGCAAAGACCACATTTCGAAACTACTTGGCCTTTCTGGACAATTAAAGCAAAATCTGGGAAAGATAGGAAGCTTCACTTTCACAAATCCTAGGGCCACTTAGTGGGGAAATGAGTATCAAGGCTGAATCACCCACACATTTGCTCCCAACCTGGAAGTTTTCTACATGATACCCATTGTGAAAGAGAAGGAAATGCTCCTCTGTTGGCCTTGACCTTTGGGTCCTGCAAAACACCCTGCCACACAGCACATCCTCTCTCGAGTCACCTGCCTCAAAGAAGCATGTCCCAACTCAAATCCAGGTGCAACAACAGTAGTATGATCTTGCCATCTCACCTGACGTTGAGCAACAGTTATTGTGCTAGCCTCTGGGAAGAGGACAATGACCTACGGCCAAGGGAACAAAGAGAAAAGAAAATCTTACTTTTAGGCATGGGAAAACCATGCTGACAGCAAAGGTGGACAGGAAGCACTGAGAGACACGTAGATAAGGAAACAAGAACTTAATTAAAGGAAAACTCGACTCCAATGCAACATTACCATAAAAACAACCCAAGTCCTATCCATTTAAAAGTCATCGTGTTAAACTCTTTTTAAAGTGCTGCTTACGGAAATACAAGATGATTACATTTCTTACATATTAAAAATGCATTGGAAATTTCAAAGACATTGAGGTCATCATGATTTTGCATTGACCACAGACCTCATGCAATACATAAATATAAAGGAAAAACAATAAAACAGAACTGGACATATTTGTACCTGATAAACATAGTCCTAAAGATAATAAGTTACTAATATGCAAGACATTTGCATAAGAAGTCACAACACCAATTGTTAAGAAATACACATTTTTTCTCCTCTGAGGATATGACAGGGTTAATGTTTTTCACATATGGCTTTTTTTCTCTGAATGAGTTTCTGGCCTTTGTTGGTGTTATGAAATAATCTCACAAGTGGAAAATGCTCCACTATTCTATACAGTGAACTAATAAAAGTCTTTCTTCAGCTACTTGGTTTTTTCCCTAGTTTGAAGGGAAGTTTTCAGGTGGCAGTTTCTAACAATGTTATTCATTTTATTTGTATCCATTCATTTTTTTCTTCCAATTGACTGTACATTTTAATATCATGGAAACAGTCCATTAGACAAGCTAAATTTACAACGTAACCATTTCCAGGTAAATTTGGAACCTTTCAGCTAAGCTTGTCCCTTTAAACAAAGGGAAATAAATCTTGGAAACTATAGTGAAGTGGGGTCAGGAGGAAACAGCTGCTCCGGGAGCAGCTACTGTGTCTTACCTGGACAAATCATAATTAACACAAATGTAAATGCCCCCAAATCCAAAACATGCAGCTAGTGATGAGGTCTCCGTTCTCACAATTAAGTTAACTTTCAGTTTGTACAAAACAAACCTGGCAGCATCTGTGGGAACCTCCCCACCCACACACACACACCTTTTAATCACAAAAGCAGCAATTAGCAGAAATTGGGTTGGCGTCCAGCATCAGACGAGTTTTAGCCAAGAGGCAAGAGGAGAGCCAAAAACCATTCATCCTGACACAAACATACCAGTCCCATGAGAGAATGCTAATTGATTTAAGCTCTTTTTCTCAACCTTCAAATTGGAAAGCCTGCAGATAATTTCCAGGCCTAAGTTATTCCTCCCGGCTCCTCTCACTCTACCAGGTATCAATTGGAGAGGCTCATTTTTGGTACCATTGTGCGACATCTGCTACAGTAACTGGGGGCTTCTCATCAATATGGCTTTCTTAGAGAAACCTGTGTTCATGGCAGACAGGTGAGGCGGCAGCTCAGCTTCCTAAAGCTAAGTTTAGGGGAAGCTCAGGGTGTAGTCTCTGTGATAGACTCAAGCAAGTTTGAGCTTTGGGAGACAAGAGGGGAAAGGAGGAGAAGGAGAGGGGAGAACAAATATACACTGCAGACAAAAGACATGAAAATCTAAAGTTCAAAACCCATCTTTGTTTCCTTTGCTAAAACATTTCACAAGCTCCTCTTAAAAACTGGAAGTTCATATTGATGTTGGCAAATGGCAATGATACTTGCCCTAGAAAAGGAAGAGCTCAGTAAAATGAGTTGAGACTTTTTTTTAACAAATGAAATCTTTTTTTAAAAAAATGTACATTAAAGTCTGTTGTTGGGTTTCATTTCTGTTAAACAGGATGAAAATGTCACAATATGCAAGATTTGAACTGAAAACTTTGCCTGAGACCCTGTACTATGAAGATAAATGAAGAAAATGATTGAAATGATCTCCCCTAAAGGAAACAATTTTAGGTTTAGATATTATTACTGTAAGGGAAAATAAAATCCCCAGACTACACTACACTAAACTCACCATCTCTACAGAATTCATAGGATATTTATAAGGACAGAAAACACCACTACAAGTACACACTACATGAACACATGTCACGTTTTAAAAATTTCATATATGCATGTTCAGGATACAAGAAGATAATAAAGTTTATACTTGGCCAATTTCTGCAGACATATGATCCCCTCTCATTAGAGTGCAGTTAAAATGAATACTGTGAATAGGGAACTCTTAAAATTGAATCGGCTAAATGTAGTCTTAAAAGCTATAGTCTTAATTGGCTCACTCGCTACTTGCCTAAGCTGTATTTATCAGAAAGTTCTATAAATACCATGTCCTAAAATATACTACCAGTGCAGTGAATATTGTGGTTGCTTTCTATTAAACTCTCCATTTCTTTGATTTCTCTATGACCACAATTGCCTTTTACTGTGAATGTAAAAGTTAAGAGTAAAAATTAAGAAGTTATCTGTCTTTTAAGAGCTTGTGTCCTATATATATAATATATAGACAGAACCAGGGTAAGTCTTGTTTTCCCAGAGGTCAAAAGACAAGGTATCTACAGCTTACAGAGAGACATTTAGAGAAGAAACACGGGATCGTGACATTGAACCATGGTGGTAAATATCATGTAGAAACCAGCATGGAGCTCTACTATGAATGTACAAAATGAGGCACAACTTATATGATGGCTTCTTGGGCAGAGGTGGAGGAAATGGCCAAAAGAACTCACAAATGTGGTTATTTAAAACAAAACCAGACAGTTGAGGGAAGAAAACTGACAGTTCAATCTAAGTCACAATGTGCAGACTGTAGCATCTGAGTTAGTGGTAACTGGAGATGGCTGATCCACAGGAAGGAAACAGATCCCCAGTGGTGACTGGAAATACAAACTTAACCACCGCAGTGGTGTCCAAATTGAATGGTCTTGTCTTACATCCAAAACATTTTCTGACCACTGCTGACTCTCTGGAAAAGAAAAAAAAAAAAACCTGTCTTGAACTTTGTGTGTCTGAACAAGATCACTACATTGCTCAGTTCTGTTCAAGTCCAAATTAAGTCTTATAATTCAGTCATTCTATATATGCCTTGCTGGCACCCCCATGACATCACACGGTGGATACGTCTATTGACCAAACCACGCATATATACCAGCGCTCATCTAACTGATCCTCCCCTGTAGGGTAAAACGTGTGGTCAGGGGACAAACCTGACCAGAAACAGTCACCATGGGCACAGGCAAACAGCACTCCAGGTGGTCTGTGTAGCTCTTTACTACAGCATGCGACATTACGCCTGCTTTTCTACATAATCACTCTCAGGCATGGATATGAGCCAAGATATAGGAAGAAAGATGAAGAAAGATGGGAGGAGAGCTATGGAAAACATTAGGAGGAGGCAGAGAGGAAAAAAAGGATCAAGTCTGGACCATCCCACACCACTGGATTAGCACTGAGTGCCCAGTTCCAGATCCTTCACTGGCAGTTTGAGTCCCAGGGAAGAGGTTCCCAAGGGGTCGATCATGTTCTTGTAACGCTCCCCGCGGTGTTGAGCTAAGAATGGGCCCCAGTCCGGCTGTGGCGAGCACACCAACTTCAGCCTCTGCAAAGAAGCCAAAGACAGACAGGGTCACAGAGGTAATGCACCTTCCTCATCTGGAGATGACCCACCCATTCCCAAACTGCTTATGACCACTTTGGCCAGAGTCCTTGTTTGAGCCAAGGAGGCCCTCTACCAAGAGAGGCAGTTAGGAAGATCAGCCTTCATTAATTAACTAGGCCAGAGACATTAAAGAGGATACTTAGTTTGGTTCACTTGAAATTATTTACATCACCCTGCAAGCAGTATTGCAATTGCTCTGTGTTTGCCTTGCACAAGATTAATAGAGGATAAAGGGCCCAGATTTTAATTATACATTTTTCCCTCCAAATGAAGGGAATCCTCAAGCTTCTCTCTTCACTGCCAAACACAGTCTGCAAAAGACATGTGCTTGATTACTTTCGTTCTGTAGTCTCAACAGTGGGTTGCTACATCTAAATAATTGGATTTTGTTTAGCATATTTCCCAGAAGGATATAAATGACCAGAGGAAAAAAAAAAAAATCCAACCCCAAAGATACATCGCCAAGAGTGAGCAAAGATTTTAATTATCTGTTGACAAAATACACGCTTCTGACTTGGTTCAGCAGTGTGGGTTCTTGCAGGCAAGCTAAAAATAATAGGAATGTCTCTAATCCTTCAGCTGAAATTTTTATGGAAAACATAACTTGACTGGAACATTTTCTAGAAAAAGGAAAGAAAACATATTTCTGACTACATAAGAGGGAACAATTATATGTTTATTACCTTTTAAAGTGAAGCTGGTACTTAGAGCTGTTGGTTTAA
Organism: Macaca nemestrina; assembly: GCF_043159975.1. Lineage (NCBI taxonomy): Eukaryota > Metazoa > Chordata > Mammalia > Primates > Cercopithecidae > Macaca > Macaca nemestrina. Next base: position 45,028,865 of record NC_092136.1, read on the forward strand.
TCTCTCCTTAATCATCAGTTTGCAACCTTTGTGTCCCAAATCCACCATAATAAATTTATATAGTCAACTCAATCAGTTTAGAGAATTTTAGCCTAAGACAAAAGTAGCAGAGGCTAAACCAGGTTCCATTCAGAGGGAAAGAGATTTCTGGGTCAGTTGGTGGGGAGGCTTATGTGGGGCAGGAGTGAACCATCTCTGGAGGCCCATGGGGCCAGTCACTTACCTCATTTACCTCAAGGGAATAACAGAATTTCCTGAGGTTGGAAACTGGAATACGGCTGCAGTAAAAAGATTCCTATACATCCTTTTGCTAATTCTGTCTCCACCGTTAGTCCAATGAAGACAAAAGCTACCCCCCAACCCAGTGGACTTTTGTGTTGTGCACGTACCACATGCCTGATTCCCATCCTCTGTCTCCCCTCCAGAGCCTCAATGGGATACCCCAGACAGAGGCCTGTTCCTTCTTCATTCCTTTTTCAACCCAGCAGACCAACAGCAAAGCCCAAACTGTTATTCTCTGCCTTCTATCACCTGAGTCTAGTCCAATGCTTCGCTAACAGGGGGGCTTGTTAAACTGTAGATGCCAGGGTCCCATTTCCCCAAGACTCTGGTTCAGTAGGAGTCTTCTGCCTGGATTCTGATCATGTGCATTTCCAACAAGTTCTCAGGTGAGAAGGATGCTGCTGGTTGCTGGAGCAAACCCTAAGTAGCCCTGATCTAGTCCAAAATGCCAGATTCCTGGATCCTCAAGACCGAGGCAGGGCTGGGTGATTCCTAGCACACCTGAGCAAGTGACTCCTCATAAATAACAAAAGCCTGACCACACTTCACTGGTGGCACCAGAGGCAGTCCCCGTCCCATTCACTCTGGAGTGACAGTGGGGATTCTTCGCATTAGAGTTGGGAAATGGGTCCAGCAAGGGATCAATTGACAAAGAAAGACAAGTCTCACCTCATACCAGCCATGTCCTGAAATTCTCACTACATTCTGTGGTAACAGTGGCATTTTAATCAGCTGAGACCCTCAACCATCCCTAACAGAGGCACAACAGGAGGGGGTAGTGATTTTAAGTTTAATGGTAATAGATGTTTGGGAAGAAGAAGCCTTAGACAGAGAGGAGCATCAGGGAAGGGGGAATCTGATGTGTGGTTAAAAACAAAACACTGAGATTTAAACTGTGGATGAGGGGAGAGGAGGAGGAAACTCCAGGAAAAAGGAGACCCTCGATCATTTATTCCCCAGAGCTGTCACCACACTGAGGACTAGCATAATAACAGTTCTGCTTGCAGATTGGCTGAGCCCCTCCATTAGAGGAATCATACATAATAAAAATGGGTTTAATAGAAATGGTAGCAATCGTAATTGCTTCATCACCAAGTCTCCCTCTTGAATAAGTTTACCGAATCTTTTGTTTTTTAACGTGCAGAGCTTTCAGGGGCTTTCCCTTGGGAGGAATTGGGAGGGAAAGAAGTAGACAGAATTACCTCGATAAATCTTCCAGGGGCCAGATGCATTTTTATCACAAACATAATCGGGATCCAGATGACGGAACAGGCGAGCATTAGCCATCCAAGCACCATGGACCAGTTAGGATAGCGGTAAGAGCCGTAGGTCATGGGCTCCCACTGGTAAAAGCTGAAGCAAAGGATAAACTGGAAAGAGAAGTGACACATGTGTTAGGGTGGTGGCATGAATTATTCATGCACTCAACACTATTAAACCCCTGTCATGAGTTTGATGCTTTCGTCTCTAATATTTTATACCCACGAAAGAGTAGTATTATTAATCCATTTTTCAAATGAACAAACTAAATTTCAAAGAGATGGAAATGACATGTACTGAGCTGCTGACCCTGCATTTGCCAAACCATGGGAGCGGAGCAATATATGTGCATGTGTATACATACAGACAGACAGAGAAGACAAGTTTAAAGGGTATATACTAAGGTGACAAGTGGGCAGATGTGGGTGGGGATGATAGTGGGTGTTTTTAAGGAGTTGTCTGTATTTTCTTTTTTTTTTTTTTTTTTTTTTTGAGACAAAGTCTCACTCTGTCACCCAGGCTGGAGTGCAATAGTGCGATCTCAGTTACTGCAACCTCTGCCTCCCAGGTTCAAGCAATTCTCCTGCCTCAGCCTCCCAAATAGCTGGGATTATAGGCATGTGCCATCACGCCCGGCTAATTTTTGTATTTTTAGTAGAGACAGGATTTCACCATGTTGGCCAGGCTGATCTCAAACTCCTGACCTCAGGTGATCTGCCCACCTCAGCCTCCTAAAGTACTGGGATTACCAGTGTGAGCCACTGTGCCCAGCCTGTCTTTTTTATAATGGGTAATAATCAAGCTTTTGTTATAAGAAAGAAACCCAGGCCAGGCGCAGTGGTTCACACCTGTAATCCCAGCACTTAGGGAGGCTGAGGTGGCGGATCATCTGAGGTCAGGAGTTTGAGACCAGCCTAGCCAACATGGTGAAACCCCATCTCGACTAAAAGTATAAAAATTAGCCAGGCATGGTGGTGGGCACCTGTAATCCCAGCTACTCAGGAGGCTGAGGCAGAAGAATTGCTTGAACATGGGAGGCAGAGGCTGCAGTGAGCCAAGATCATGCCACTGCACCCCAGCCTGGGCAATTGGGCGAGTCTCAGTCTCAAGAAAAAGAGAAGGGGATGGGAGGGGAGGGGGCAGGAGGGATTGGGGGAGGAGGGAAGGGGAGGGAAGGAGGGGGAGGGGAATTCCATTATGTTTATGTCTTTTTACTTTTAAAAAATTGAATCTACTTTGCTTAATGGCCCACATCCAGGAGCTGCCTCTAATGCTGGCTGAGTGAGACCCAGATTGGTCCCCAGGCAGTGACTGAGCCGGAAGCTTAGTCCTATGATAAGCTGTGGGACAAACAGAAGGGATGCACAGCTCCCCTTAAATGACTTAAGGAGAACAGGCGTCGTCACCAAGTGGTGAGCCGTGAGCCCAGAGACCAGTAGGCTCATCTTGACCCAACCACTGATTAGCTGAGGGACCTTTATGTCTCAGACTTCCCTGCTATAAAATGGATATGTCTCCCTCTGTGTATACAACACAGGGGTTTTCTGGAAATGATAGTTTGGTATTTACTCATGAGTTCCCCCTCGATTTTAAGAGGGGTCATGATGTGTTTTCTGCCCATTAACTCCTATCACTGCACACTTGGGCTAGCAACAGCCATGAGAACCCTCTGAAGACTCGGCCAGCGCAGCTAAAGAGAAAGAAGGGAATTCAAGTGCTAAAAATAGAGGTATCTTTAAAAAGTGGAGCCAAGGTTCTAACTTCACTACTCAAGCCTTTGGGGGGAAATTTCCCTGAATGGTGTATGGCTCCCTGTATTCACCCTGCCTATAGCAACATCAGTCTAGAATAATGTACCCATATAAGTCCTCTCCTCCTCTCCCCACCCCTCTCTTCCTAACTTAAACCACAAAATAACTGCCCAAAAGTGATTGGAAGGAATTTTGCCAGGAAAGATAATGTACGAAAGTGTTTTAGAAAAGTGTGAAGTGCTAGATGGATGAAAGGCATCTGTATTATTACCGCAAAGCCCAAACAGCTGGGATGAGTGATTATTTCAGTACAACAATAATTCAATATATTGATTCAAAGCAACACGAGCCCGAAGACAACTGTTGGAAAAGAATCTTCTATGGAAAGAGATGTCTACTCTAGGCCCCTTTTTAAACATTTGTCCCTAGAGTTATAAGCTTTATTAACCAGAGTATTGGAAGTATGGTCTAATGTAATTATTGTAAGCTGCTCCATTTCATTTACTATATAAATAGCAATACATCTGCTTATGTGCACGCATAACTCAGTAACATGATCTGACTATGTATACAATAATTGCATGGAGAATATTTATAGTTCTATAAATCCGTGAAGGCATATATAAAAATGATCAATTTCATTTTAGGGGCTCCAAAGTAATTTAAACCCATAATCTTAGCCTATTCCAGCACACCACAAATATCCATTTGATAGAAGGGCAGATGGCAAAAAATAAGTGTTGGGCTTGGTCCTCTGATACTCATTTCCAGTTGCACACATATCATATCAAACTTACCTGTGCAAATTTGTCCTTTGCCATGAATTTCCCTCTGCCAAGTTAATTTTGACGAAATGCTGTCCTTGGCTGGGACTGGCCGTGAGAGATCATAATTTAGCCACTGAGTCAGGTACACCCTGATCTTTTTGTGATGGCAGCCAAAGAAGGTGCTAGAGGGAGACTCATCAGTTGACAATGATGATGGAATTGACCCCTTCTCATTGTCCCTAGTTCCCAGCCAACACAGAAGGGGAATCTGGTTCGGAATATTTTCTGGGACCTCTCCACAACTTTCTGGCATAAGATTTATATTAGAAACTAAGTAAAGCACAACATAGTTGAGGAACTTTCTCAAAAAACAGCAAGTCCCTAAAATTCCTCTTCTCTGACATTCTGCTCACAAAAATGATTCGAACTATTTTAATCCAAACTGGCCAAACTCTAATGAAAGATGAAAGTACTAGGTTTTTAGAAATAATACATAGGTATAGGCTTGAAGCTTAGACAGCCCTGGATTCAATTCTTGGCTTTGTCACCTCCAAATCTAGTGGCCTTGGGCAAGTTCCTTGACCTCTCCAAGCCTCAGTGCACACATATGTAAAATGAGAGAGGAATCACCCAGCAGGCAAAGTGGTCCTAAGCTTTAGAAACAATGCTTATAAAGTGCCTGCCTCACATAGACCACAACAAACAGCAGCGCTGATTGTTACTATGTGAAATGTTGTTCCAGGGTATAATAAAATCCTCTGAAGCACAGTATGTTTGGGGTGGGAAGAAAAGCAAGAGAGAATCTAGAACAGGTTCTAACTTTGATTTTAGCCAAGCATAAATCATGAGTGGTAGGATCCAGGGAAGAGGGCAAGCGCACTGGAGATGGGAACACCGGAGGCCTGCGAGTCTGTTCACAGATGTTCTCTTCCCACCGGTTAGGTAAATTCGAGTTCTTCATATACATTCCAGTCTTGAATTCAAGAGACAGAAAGCCTATCCTTTTCAACTGTCATGCTCCAAATCTGGTGGGACTTTTCAGACAAATTGCATACTCTAAAATATGGGTACAGATGTCAGCCTCAGTATCACATTCGTGTCAATGCAGAGGGAGATCAATGCTGAATGATTTTTCTGTCTACATTTCTAGCTTTTCAGAAAAAAATTGAGATGTTTTGATTAAAACTCATTTTATGAAGGAAGGTGAGAGAGAGAGGGAAGGAAAGAAGAAAGACAAAAAATGCATTCCCTTTACAATTATACTTTCATCCTGTCTTGCTTCCTTTAGCGAAACTGGTACTATGTGTAATAGTAAAACAAAGGTCTTAATCTGGTTTCTAGTGTCACCTACTGGATTCATTGGGAATTACAGCCAACATCCTCCAGCGTTCCCAAAATTACACCTATATAAGCTAGAGAGGAGGAGGGGAAAAGATCTCTGTCAATTGCTGTGTTTGCAGTGCAAAGTGGGCAAAGCTGGCAGCTTATAGCACAATAACAAAGGTGACAAAATGAGAATGTAAGTCCATGAATTGCAGATTTTCTGAAACATGAAAGGGTCTGATCTTTAAGAAGGTGAATGTCAGATGATCCCAAAATGTCATCATCCCACTTGAAGATGACAAGGTAGGTCTCAAAAGCAATAAAAATTAGCATAAAAGTTTAATGCTATATTAGTTGTAGAGCAGCTGTGTTGAACCATGATTAAAAGCATGAATTCTAGAGTCAGACCACCTGAGTTCAAATCCAAGCTGTTGATAATTACTAGATGTGCAATGCAAGGCAAGTCACATCAACTCTGGGCTTCCGTTTCCTCATCTGTAAAGTGGAGATAATTATAATGCCACCCTTGAAGAGCTGCTGTGAGGGAGAGATGAGGCTATACATAGGAAGCACTGTGAACAAAGCCTACCACGTGGTTATCACGTGGAAAACGTGGCTGTGATTGTAATCCATTATTAGTACATAAAGCAGACTGATATGATGGGAAATGTGCCATAGGGGTGCTCCAAAGACCTGTGCATGAGTCCCAGCTCTGCACCTGACCTGCTAGGCACCTTTAGGCAAGTCTTTTAAACTCTCTGAACTTCAGTCTTCTCATTTGAAAGACAAGACCACCACCCAACACACCAGCTCCCAGGCTCACACGCAGGTACACACTGCTCAAACGTAAAACACCACATATGTATGCAAGGTGCTGTCTGCACAAGAAAACATGCAAAATCCTTACAGTTAAAATGGTTGGGGTTACAAATGCCCAGCAGACTTTCCAGAAGATGTTGGGCTGGAATCCGATCATCATCTCTATATCCTCACAGAATCTTTGCAAGCCTGCAAATAGACAAGCAGAAAACAGGTATAAGGCACAGTAGCAGGAGGGCGAGATGGGGGCAGGGCAGGCACTAGAGCCCCTCACTCAAGCACCATTGGCTAGGGCTGGCCCCAGCCTGGTATCAACATGACCCCTATTATGCAGGGAACCGTCAGACAAATGACACGCTGCCAGGAAGATTAAGGCAAATTGGACACTTAAATAGATATTAAATATGCTCTGTGGTGAGGTTCAAAAATGTCAGCCCACGGTAACATCTGAAAAGCTCAGTTCCAGCCTGCGCTATCAGCATTGTCACAAGCTGACATCTCACACATGCGGCTGTTTTCTGAGGTGCTTAGTGACAACTCTGGCAAGATCGGTGAAGATTGTGGTCAATAAGCAGAGAATATTCTGAAAACCTTGGAATTTAGAGATAAAATCACTGCACACTGGCTTTTATCTTCCACCCTCCCAAGGACGCTATTCCAATGAGTCATTTATCTTTGCGCCATGCAAGATGATAATAGCACACAAAAACCAACATAAATTCCAAGTGTCCTTCACCCACTTTGTTGGAACTCAAAGGACTGCTGTCTTCTTGGTCATTCATCAACCTCACTAAAGTAAAAACAGAGGAGATGGTTACTCTCATGGCCCTAGACAATTGCCATCCCTACTCCCTATTGGTTTAGGAAGGTTTTTAAAACCACTCCTCAAAAGAAAAAGGCGTTGAGAAATATTTTAGAATTGGGCAGTTTCTTGCATTCTTTCCCAATCTCATCAGAAGTATGGCCTTCCCTGAACTGTGGGACTGAGATGTTGAAGGGACCTGTACAGTCTCCAAGTTCAAGCTCCTTCATAGTCAGCAACTCTGACTTCAGTATGGCCTCAGTTTAAAAACTCATCATTCCTTCAGCCTCCATCATTTTCATGAAAAGTGGGTACCTGCAGGTCAAGAGAGACTTACCAACAACTCCTCCCATCAAGAATACTCCTTGCACATTGTCAGGCCTTCTTTCTAGACCTTGGTCCCTTGCTCCTCCTGTTCTCAGGATTTCCCAGCCTCCTCAGATGTCTGGGTCTTTTGCCCTGAGCTCCATGAGAGCAGGTGAATTCGGTCTCTGGGTGCTCCTCTTCCTGCCTTCACTGGCCACCTCTCCCCCTTCTGCCATCACCTCCCTGTCCACCACCTCATCTGCCCTCATCTAATCAGTGCCCCCCACCACCCCCATCTCAGTCCCCACTTATCCTTCCTGGTCCTGTATTTTCAATGCCTGCTCTCTGCTACTTGGAAGTGGGGAAGGATAAATGTGATGTGAGAAGACAGTGTCTTGCTGGGCTAGAAAAGTGACTGGAGTTTTCCTTCTGCAGAATGGAATAGTTCAATTCAGACCCTTAAAAAATGGCCCCGCTGGGCCAGGCATGGTGGCTCTAGCCTGTAATCCCAGCACTCTGGGAGGCCAAGGTGGGTGGATCACTTGAGGCCAGGAGTTCAAGACCAGCCTGGCCAACTTGGTGACAACCCATCTCTACTAAAAATACAAAAAATTAGCTGGGTATGGTGGCGCATGCCTGTAATCCCAGCTACTTGGGAGCCCAAGGCAGGAGAACCATTTGAACTCGGGAGGCAGAGGTTGCAGTGAGCCAAGATCGCACCACTGCACTCCAGCCTGGGCAACCAGAGCGAAACTCTGTCTCAAAAAAAAAAAAAAGAAAGAAAGAAAGAAAAAGAAAAAGAATGGCCCTGCTGTTCTATATCTTGATTTGGGTGCTGGTTACATTGGAGTGAAAATTCATTGAGCTGTACACTCAGGATACATACTCTTGTGGAGAAAAAGGAACCCTAGTACACTGTTGGTAGGAATATAAATTAGTACAGCCACTATGGAAAACATTGTGGACATTCCTCCAAAAACTAAAAATCGCATTACCATATGATCCAGCAATCCAGCTACTGGGTGTATATCCAAAGGATTTGACATCAGTATGTCCAAAAGATACCTGCAGTCTCATGTGTATTGCAGCATCAATGGAATCAACGTAAGTGTACATCAACTGATGATGAATGGATAAAAAAGAGGTGGTGTACATACACAATGGTGTACTATTCAGCCTTTTGAAAGAGAGGAAATGATGTCATGAGTGATAATATGGATGAACCTGGAGGACATTATGCTAAGTAAAATACGCCAGGCACAGAAAGACAAACACTGCATGTTCTCACTTATGTGTGGAATCTAAAAAGAAAGAATTGAATACATAGAAGGAGACAGCAGAATGGTAGTAACCAGAGGTTGGGGAATGGGGAAAATGGGTGGATCTTGGTCAAGGATACAGTGTTTCAGTTAGACAGGAGGAATAAATTGTAAGTATTTGAGGTGATAGATACGTCAATTAGCTTGATTCAATCGTTCCACATTGTATAACACATAGCATCACTTTTGTACCTAGTAAATATATGCAATTATAATGTCAATATCTAATAAAAATATATAAATGAAAAATATATCATGTATGTACATTATACTTTAATCTTAAAATTAACCCAAAAAACTCCACTCCGAACACCACTATCAAAATAATGGATCCTGAGACCCTTCACAGCCCTCCGCTCCTAACATTTGCTTTTACTTCCTACCAAGCTCAGATTGAGGAAGTCAGCCACCCCTCAGGACAGCGAGTCACCAGGCCCCCTGACAACAGCCATCATGGAGGGCCGCCAAGCCTCAGGACTGCTGTAGAGGAGCCTGTGCTGGGAACAGTATGAGGACTCATCCAAGGCACCTTTTCCCAGTTCACTCTAAAATGCCTTAGGTTGCAGCTGAGCTTCCCACTCTACTTTAAGGCAAGTCTGACAGCGGTCAGTCACGAACATGGTACAGTGGAAAGAGCACTGGACTGGGAGTTAAGGTCCAAGAGTTGATACCCAGTTCTGCTACTGACTCACTGTGTGACCTTAGGTGAAACAGTCTCCCTGCCCAAGCTGTTGTTCATTGGGGAGACTGAGCCGAATGAGCTCTTAAGGCTTTTCCAGAGAGGTCAATCCATGATGCAAGGACACTCCAGGTTGCTTTCTTGGGTCTACAGGCGAGAACTGCATGCTTTGAGCAGCTGACCTGATCACCTTTGGATTTGTTAGTCTCCTTTAGTTTTTATTACACACCTTCAAATGAGTGGCCTCTGAACACTAGGACCTCTGAGCATAAGTGAGGGGAGAGAATAAAATAAATAGAAGTCAAAGCTGAGGCCCTGAAAAATATATATAAAGCACCAACAGCAGGCCTCAGTTCTTTTTCTAAAAACAAAAAAAAAAGAGAGAGAGAGATTCTAGAAATTTCTATTATTAGCATCAATCCTGTTGCCATGTTTTTCCCCTTCATGAAACCATCCCCAAGAGACGGTGGCATGTGGCTTGACTGGGGACACTGTTATGATAGGGCTCAAAGTTAGACCTAAGGAATACACATAAGCAGCCTCCTATAAGAGGAGGGTGTCATGGTAGAAGTGCCCAAGCCCCCCAAGAGAGAATAAAGATCTGGACCCCAGGTTGTAGGAAGGGGTGGATCATGGGTGCTCAGTTTTCAGCAAGAGACAACTTAATGAAGAGGAGCAGTCCTGGGACCAAGAGTGAAAAGGCTTGGGTTCCAGGGCCAGTTTGAAGCCTGGAAAGTCATTTCCCCCCTTATGCAACCCTCCTGCACCGTGCCCATTCCCGAGTCAAGCTCTCCAGTTCCTCCAGCCTCTGCCTCGCTCACAGCACCCAGACCTTGGCCCACATTCAAGTCCCCACCTGAGTCCTTCACTGAGTCAACAGCTATTTTCATCTTAGGCCTCTGTTTATATGGCTTCCTCTGCCTGCTTTCTCCTTTCCCCTAATCCACATCCATCTTGCCTTCAAGGCCTAACTCATGATTAAGGAATTGTTCATGGAGCCTTGAGCATGGGCAAGAGGGACTTGCCTGCTGCATGACCTTGAGCCTGGAGAGGTAAGAGGGCAAGTAGTCAGGCCCCAAAAGGGCTCTGAGCAGCTGCTTCTCAAAAATGAGTCTGAATTAGTAAAAAAACAGCAGGGGAAACAAAAAGGTGGTGAACCTGTGGCTATTATTTTAGACTCAAACAGATATGAGGCTCAGAAATCAGTCCATGACAAACTGCATACAACCAAAAGATCCTGAACTGAGATGTCAAGGACTTGCTTCAACCAGTCAGTCACTTTCCCCCATGCACCTTTGTGGCTTTTGCCTCTCTAAACCACACCCATGCCCTTGGTCTGGATATTGTTCATAGGGGCTGCTTGCCCTCCTGGGTGGCCAGGTGTGGTTCCTCTGTGAGCACAGGTGGTGGCTGTTCAATCACATTGTTCCTCCAGCCAAAAGACCACTGTACTGGCTCCAGAAAAATGCAAATCATTTTTTCAAAATGACTCTACTTAGATAAAAGTCTGCTGAAGGGACCACTTCTACACAAAACTCAGGGAGTTTTACCTTTAAACCTGGATACCTCGAAGCCAGCTATTGGCCATTGAGGCATGTTGACTTGAGAACGTCAAACAACTGTTTCAATCTAATAAAACTTGAAAATTGTACCTGCCATATTTCAAACGTTTGGATGATATCCTCTAGAATCTAGAGATTATTAGAAACAAGAAGAAAACACAAATCTCTTCAATTCACTGGCTTTTTAAAATTCTGGCTAGGAAGGTAGTACACCAGGTGAGTCAGGTTCATTTTAACCCTTCACAGGTTTATGTTCTACTATTTTAAATGAACTCTGCACTGGTTTGAGGCCTCATGATCTCAATAAAGAATACACTGTCTTCTGGGATATAAATTACAGATTTGTGCAGGTTTTTTTTTTTTTTTTTTTTTTTAACCTCAAACAGTCATGTTAGCTTATTTTTCTTCCTGAGATTCACTTCTTAGAATTCCATCCAGATCCTAATCAGAGGCGTACGGACACATCTGACACTGCAGAAGTCAGGTTCAACCTGAGCCCAGCACAGAGGCAACCTGATTCTGGAGGCAAACCCAACACCAGCACTCTTACTTAGAAACCAGGGGATTCCCTGGGTGGTCCCAAGGAAAATTAACATAGCCCAGGGACTAAAGCACTCAGGATTTATTTTTTCCTTCAGAACTAAGAAACCTATGACTAGATTTGTATGGGGGTGGGGGACAAGCTATTTGATTCCAAAAAACAGAAATATTAAGAGGTTCCTATTTTAATTATGTTTTAAACCATCCTGAACAGCCCTGTTTTATAGGGAAGAGCTGTGCAGACGTGCCCTTTGTGGCAATCAGCAGTTAGGGTACAGGTAACAGAAGATGGAAATGAGATAGTTACTTGCACTTGGGCCAGTGCTGCAAATAAAGAGCTTTCCTGACTTTGCCAACTGATCATCTGGTGACCTCAGCTTACACGTAGACCCATGAGGGACTGAGTTGCCAAAGAAGGACCTTGGAGGCTTCTTCTTGCCTCTCCTGGCAAGGTCTTTAGTTTCTGGGCAGAAAGTTATGATTGCCTGTGGTGGATTTCACTGGGTTTCTACCACTCTCTGCTCAGCTAGAAAGCACTTTGAAGCCTCACCCTAACTCCGACAGCAGGTCTTCAATCACACCATCACTGCAGGATCCAGGCTGTCTTATCAGCCAAAAGTGCTGGCAGCTTGGTCTCTGATCTCATCAGGACAGCTGGCATGCCTGCCCACCTCTCTTGCCAGGAACTAAACTCTCCCTGCAGTGGGGATGTAGTCTCTAATCTGAGATAAATTCCCCTTCTACCAATGTCCAAAACTGACTGCAAGTATCATCCTGTTTCTGGAGTGAGTACCAGGATGTTTACACAGGAGGTTTCTTTTTTCCCTCTGGATTCTCACTCCACCCCCTTTATTTTAATGAGCTTTCCAGAAAACCAAGACGCTGTTAAGCACCTGTTGGGTGGAGGCTAACAATTACTTTAAAAATAAGATGCTCGTAACGGGGATACCTGCAGAGCTCTGCAGACCCCTCTGGCCTAGACCCCTCTTCCTTTGGGCTCCAGATGGTACATTTGTCCCTCAAGCATATCCTGCATTCCAAATAATATCTTTTACTTCCTTTTGGCTTAGAATATGTTGCTGTCTCTTTTGAGCTCTGAAGTACAGTTAGATAATCTGAACTTGAAATGTTCACCTTCCAGATATTTGCTATGGTGGCGCGCTCTCTCTCTCTCTCTCTCTCTCTATATATATATATAAGTGAGGCCTCGGGACAGTTCTGAGCAGGCTTCCAAGCAGAAAGAAGTCAGTAGGGCCTTGAATCAAATAGGACTTTCTTTAACTGACAGTGCATACAAGGGACCAGGAGATACCCTTGAAACCCGAGGACAAACACTTCCACACAAAGGGCAAAGATGACATCTGATAGCTCACCATTTCTTTTTTTTTTTTTTTTTTTTTGAGACGGAGTCTCGCTCTGTCACCCAGGCTGGAGTGCAGGGGCTGGATCTCAGCTCACTGCAAGCTCCGCCTCCCAGGTTTACGCCATTCTCCTGCCTCAGCCTCCCGAGTAGCTGGGACTACAGGCGCCCGCCACCTCGCCTGGATAGTTTTTTTGTATTTTTTAGTAGAGACAGGGTTTCACCGTGTTAGCCAGGATGGTCTCGATCTCCTGACCTCGTGATCCGCCCATCTCGGCCTCCCAAAGTGCTGGGATTACAGGCTTGAGCCACCGCGCCCGGCCAAGCTCACCATTTCTGTTCTTGATAATGGCCCCACTGATATGGCGAGCTGGTTGCTATTGTGATAGTAAGAAGGATAAACTGTAAGACAACTGGAAGTGTATTCCTGGAAAAATCTGAGATTGAGATATTGCATCACAGGCACCTATGATGCTAATAAAGTTTCCTAAGGATCTGTGAGCTGAGTGGTCTCTTCTCACTACAGTACCCAGGGACCAGCTACAAAGTTATCCCTCAATTCAAGCTGCATGGGCACTGAAGATCAGGAAATAATTTCATGCCTGCAAAGTAGCCTCCTTCTCCCTGATCTGGCCATTGTTCAATTAACTGTTCACATGCCAGACCACACCCAAAGGGGTATCTGAGTCCTAGGAATTTCTGATACAAAGATTTTTAAGTTGCATCTTCAGCCACCTCTTGTTTCCCTATTAAATTTGGATCACAGTGGTCTTGAGGCAAGTTTGGAAACAAAGGTGCAGCTCTCTTAGGTTTCCTAAATAGTTGCAATTTAAGCCTTGTATTGTCTTATTAAGTATGGAAAATCTGCTTGCCATGAATGCCTTACCGACACTCAAGCTCTACTTCAGCAACAGGCACAGTGATTTCCTTACCATACACATAAGAGATCCCCACGAGCTCAAAAATGGCAATGATGACAAGGGCATAGGAGGCAGCATAGGTGTCCACAAGCTGAAACATGTAAATTCCACCCTAACAGGAGAGAGAAACAACCAATATCAAATACGTCCTGGAGCCAGGCTATCTCTTCCCATGTTTTACAGCCAGTTATCTCAATCCTAAGAAGAGTCAGGTGCAAACAGGAGTCCATGTATCTCCCCTCCTTTCAATAGCAGTAACCTACACCTGGTCCAGCATGTAAGCTGGAGGCCTTGCTGTGTCAGCAAAGCAGTTCCTCAACAGACTCCGAGCTAATCAATATAACAAGCACCAAAAAAAGCGATTTAACATCTTATTCTTGGAAGGCAAAGGTCAACCTCTGAAGAAGTATATGTGAAAGCAGCCAGATTGCTTTATTTTTGCTTTAAGCAATTGATCATATCCACCTATGTATCTGCATTCAATTGACCTTCCGATGACCTTTAGGTGTCTCTGGGTATTTCTCACACATCCCCATGAATCTCTACCTCACTCTTTAAGTCTCCCAACAATAAATAAGGTGCAGAGACCTTCACATTCCAATCCATTATTTTACAGAGGAAGAAATTAAAGCCCTGGTAGTTAGATTGCTCAAGGCCACAGAGACAACAAAAGCAATATATATACTGAGTGAGTTAACACAATTTACCAAGACACTCAGGACTAGAAGAAACTGAAGTGCCTGTTGACTCATACATGACAGTAATCATCAGAAAATGTACCTGGTTGGTAAATAAAGATTTTTATGTATTCTGTTTTCTTTTTCCTAATTTTTTATTTACCTTTTTAGAGGCGGGGTCCCACATTGTTGCCCGGGCAGGAGTATAGTGGTTGGTCACAGATGCAATCAGAGCACACTGCAACCTTGAACTCCTGGCCTCAAGCAATCCTTCTGCCTCAGCCTCCCAAGTAGCTGGGAATAGAGACATGCGCCACTGCACCAAGCCACGTATTCTATTTTCTTAAAGTAGGACACACCTGCCTTGTTGGCTCAATAAGGCTACATCTCAATTATGAGATACTAGAAGCATCACTGGTAGCCAAGATGACATATTTCCCTCTACAGTCAGAATCCCTAATGAACTGGTGCCATCTACATGGAAATGGCAGTGATTTGCCTTTGATTATAAGGTCTGAGAGCTGCTAAGGGTTGAAGGACAGATAGCCATTGGCTCCCCCACCCACCTATCCCCACCGCAAGCCTGTGCCCAGGAGGCAGCTTACCTGAGTGATCATTGGAAAACCCATGATGAAGAAACAAATGCAGCAGCCCAGAGTAAACACTGGCTTGTGTGTGCGCAGGTACTTGGGAAACTCATCTGAGATGGAGGTCACTATGGTCTCGATGGTGGCAAACTGAAACCGTGTCAGGAAATGAACATCTGAGTCAAACTGTACCACCCAGGAGGTACCCCCAAGCCCTTTGCATGTCCCATCCAGGAAAGCTGTATTTGTGTTAGGTTTGGTTTTTAGGATGGCATTCCCTCAATGGGTCTAAAAAGCCTCCTTGGGGTCCAACCCACAAGGGCAACCAAGAGAACCCAAGCAGGATGTGAGCTTTAAAAATTGTACTTCCAACCCCCAGAGACTTGCATTCATATTCACCCATTAGGACATTTTAAGTTTCATTTTGTATTCATGAGATGTAAATTCGTATCCTCCAGTTTACCTTGCATTTGCTCTTCTACTTGAGGAAAAACCCTCTTTGCACCCAAGGACTAAACTCTGAGCACCTGTCAGCATGATCTGTGGTTGTCTCAGCCCCACAGCAATTCCCCTAAAATTGACTTCACATTATTTCTCATCCAGCCCTACAGAATTTGCTTTGGCAAAATGACACGAAGGCAGGAAGCACACAGACTAAAAATTGCCACATAGAACAGAGGGAGAAGGAAAGAGAGAGGACGACTCTCTTGCACCATTACGTGAGTACCCAAAATACAAGGTGATCCTGAGCCCTACGCAGGCACTTCAACATCTCCAGATCTCTCGGGAGAAGCATTCAGACACCCCTAAGCCTACCGCTCTCCTGAAGGGTGAACCCAGGACCCAGAAGAGGGGGAGTCTTCAAGAGGAGTCTGGGATAGAGACTGATGGCAAAGGGGCTCACCATAGTGTCAAGTCCAAGAGTGAGGAGCATCAGGAAAAAGATGATGGCCCAGAACGGAGAGAGAGGCAGCCTGGTTAAGGCTTCCGGGTAAACCACAAATGCAATGCCTGGCCCTGGAAGGAACGAGACAGATGATTGCAGGCAGGCCCTACTCAAGGCCGCTCTTCCTGGAGCCCAGAGGGCCTTCTCTCTGCTGAGATCTTCATTTATTACTTCTTATATGCTGCTTCCACTGTTAGTTATTTTTCACTCATCTCTATCCATTTCCTCAATTAAACCATAGGCTTCTTGAAGAAAAAGACCAAGGGAATTAGGTCAACAGCTAGGAGAACTCACAGGAGAGGCCTAAAATAGTGTCTAAGCAGAGACTCAGAGGCAACTCTACTGGACTCCACGGCTAGGTTGTGTGCCATGTACATAGGATGAGAAACTCCATCTTCGTATTGGATGAATTAAGGGAAAATGTAATTAATTACCCGTTAGAGCAGTAGTACTCAACCAGCAGTGATTTTGCACCCCAGGGGATATTTAGCAATGTCTGCAGACATTTTTTATTCTCAGGGGTGAGCTGGGGGTAGGGGTAGGATAACTACTGGCATCTAGTGGGTGGAGGCAAGGGATGCTGCTAAGCATCTTACAGTGCACAAGAGAGCTTCTTGCCAACAAAGAATTATCCTGTCTCAAATGTCAGTAGTGCTGAGGTTTGAGAATCCCTGCTCTAAAAGTTGGAACATGACCAGAATGACATTATTTCTTCCTTTAATTATTTTATGAAGTTTTGGGGTGCGTGTGCAGGACGTGCAGGTTTGTTACACAGGTAAACATGTGCCATGGTGGTGTACTGCACAGATCAGCCCATCACCGAAGTATTAAGTCTACGAAGAAATGCATTAGTATTTCTTCCTTTAACTACCCTTCCTCCTATTTAGTCCTCCAGGAGAAAACATTCACATAAAATATGAATCTAACACTTTCAGGATCTTGCACTATTGGTATAAATGGTGCCAGTCCTAGTAGTTAGTTGGGTTGGTGGGGCGGTGCATGAAACATCATGTGAGGATTAAGAGGGTTCGGTCTCTAAGGGTCAGATCTGGTCCAAATCCATATTCCATGACTTACCATCTGTGCAACCCTAGACAAATTATTTAATTTCTGTAAGCCTCAATTTTGTCCATCTGTAAGATGGGGATAAAATACAAATTATTTAATTTCTGTAAGCCTCAATTTTGTCCATCTGTAAGATGGGGATAAAAATAGGACCTCACAAGGTGGCTACAATGAACAAATGAGAAAACGCAGATAAAACACTGAGCCCAGTACCCCCTACATCATCAACACCCACAGATTATTATCTTCTACTATGAGTGGACTATGAACTTGGAAGTTAGCGGTTCTGATTCAGGTTTACTCTAGAACACTTCATGTGGGTCTTGCTGGGGATGTCTGAGCGGCAGTTTTCTCTGCTATCATAAAACCCTGCCAGTCATTCTCCCTGCCTCACGGCCTCACTGGGAAGATTACTGTAACTAAAAGTGGCTAAAGACACAGCAGTTGTGAATTTCCCTGTAAGTAGAAAACTAAACGATAATGGGCAGAGACAAGTGAATGTGGGCACCGGGATAATCCACAGGCAGCACACATCCGCGGCCAGAAGTCACAGCACCTAGAATGTTTATAACGCAAGCATAACAGCACTTTTTTAAACTGGAATTTATCAGGTTGTTAGTTCCTGATGTTGCCTAGGGCCTTGGTGTATTTAAAATATAAAGCTTCAAATGCCTGAGATTTCCCCACTTTATGCATTTATTGAACAGACTGTAGAGCCAGTCTCTGAAGGCTCCCTATGTGAACCATAAAAGAAAAGTCTGTATTAAACTAAAGTTCAAAATAGGTCTCAAATGCAGAACAACAAGGAAGTCAGTTTAATGCTCTCACGACAGTCATGCCCATAAAGCCGACAAGAAGGTCTTCAATGGCCACTAGCAGAGGTCCTCAGCGGCTTACTTTAACAGGATTCCACCCTTTGGGCTTTACAGCTTTTTTAGAGGAAGGAAGTGATTTCAAAATATTCAGCCTGCTTCCATTTCAGCTGCCTCCCTAAAGCACCCAGGTGAAGGCGGAATGTGCAAGCTAAATTACAGCAGACTCCACTTACCCAAGGCTGATGGCGAGCAGAGTCATCTAGGGAATAACATCATTAGATGTTAAAAAGTATATGGCCAGTCTGATGGAGGCCAGGTTCTGCCTCTCTCCTCTCCCACTAGGTGGCAGTAGAGCCCAGTGACTGGAGTACAGGCTCTCTTCCTCATGGATTAAAAAACTGGTGGCGGGATTCGGTGGCTCACGCCTATAATCCCAACACTTTGGGAGGCCAAGGCGGGCGGATCACAAGGTCAGGAGTTCAATACTAGCCTGGCCAATATAGTGAAACCCAGTCTCTACTAAAAATACAAAATTTAATCGGGCATGGTGGCAGGCGCCTGTAGTCCCAGCTACTCAGGAGGCTGAGGCAGGAGAATGGTGTGAACAGGGGAGGCGGAAGTTGTTCAGTGAGCCAAGATGGCACCACTGCACTCCAGCCTGGGTGACAGAGCAAGACTCCATCTCAAAAAAGAACAAAAACAAAAAAAAAATGGCTGTACCTCTTACTGGCAGAGGACTTAGGGGAGTCACTTGTTCTTTCCAGACAAATTTTAGTTTCTTTATCCACACAATGGAAATAGTAATAGTACCTACCTTTATAGAGCTTCTGTGAGAATTAAATGCATCAACACAAGTAAAAAGCTTAGAACAATGCCTGGACATACTAGGAACTCAGAATACATAGACTATTATTGGTCTTGTGAAAGGGGATCAAAGGGGCTCCACATTTCAGTAACTTGAGCAGAGTCCCCAGAGATCCTACCACGAGAGCCTCCTTTATCCTAGAGCGCCACTAAAGACACAGCAAGGGGCTCTGGTCAATGCAATGCATCAAGGCCCATAGCACAGCTTGGGTAGCCACTGTGCTGTGATAACTATTACAAATTGAATGAGCTCTCTGAGGATATGCCAGCTGGACTTCTGTGCCTGTGGGCAGAAGGATTGGGATACAGGTGATAGGCAGATGGCTGCATGGAAGTGGGGCATCAGTGCCGTTTGAGAATGCTCATTTTGATCAGTAAGGTATCTGAACTATTAAGGAGCAAGGGAACCAAGGTAGTATTTCTAGTGCTCTGTTTAGCTGAGAGTTGCCTACACCTGGGAATGCTAAATAAATATGCACATTTCTGCTTATCTACTCTGGTCTGAGTTTTTCTGCTGCTGGATAAGCATCTTTGTTTGGCTTCAGGATAGATTCTGAACATGAGTCACCGCTCCATAGGTGGCAATGCATATGGTGGGGAGATGGCTCTGAAGGCCTAACTTCCCTGGAAGCTGCTTTTCTAGAGCAGATCCCCAAGAAGAACATGCCCCCTTCCCTATGTCTATCACAAAAGCAAAAGACAGCCTGGTCTCTTCACCAATCCTACCCATCCTCAGCCCCTCAAAATTTTGATAAGACCAAGATTTCGGATGATCATTTTGATAGAAATGCCTCTTTTAGAAGGGAGTGGTAAACTAAATTGAATAGTGTTAGGTCATTCAGGAGAACCTCTATTTGACTAAAGGTCAAAACTTAGTTACCAAAGTTGGGTCAGCAAAAATGGCCTGAATGTCTATATGCCAGTGTTGCCCAGCAAGGATGAAATGGAGCTCGGGTTTAATGCAGACCTGACCCCAAATTTCTGTCCTATATTCTGCAGAGCCTCCATCATATCGAGGCAAGTAAGACAAGCCTGTAAAGCACATATAAAAATACATGCAGGTTCAGATGAGCAGGAAAGCTTCCCCAGTGGGTCTGGGAGAAGATCTCATGGACCCTCTCCCATGGGAGATGAGGCCCACTGTCCCCGTGCCAGAGACAAGTATTAACACAACAGGTTAGAACCTGTTAGAAGTGCCCTTATCCTTGTTCAAATCAAAGGAAGTGAAAAAACACTGGCAAGGAGAAATTTCAGAGGAAAACATGGGCAATTTGTTGGCTTCATTTTACATACCAGAAAAACAACATTCTATTCGAGGTTTTGCAATATCTCCCCAGAAATCCCTTTCCTGGAGCAGAAAAGAGTTCAGAATCGTTTACTAACCTGGCCCACATCTCAGGATTCATAGTCTCTAGCAGGTTGGCCACTGGTTCCAAAAGAACTCAGTAATGTCACAGAAAGTAAAATGCCTAAGATCTTCTAGAAAATGGGACAGAACCTATCTGCTCCAACCACTCTGCTAGGAGGAAATGAGGTTACAGGACAGCTGGAAGTGACTCCAGTACCTCTAAGTACAAAACCTGTTTACCCTCTCACTTTCCCTCCCTGCCTCCCAGGGTATCTGAGAATTCTCAACCAGCCAGAGCCATTGCTTATCTCCTGGGGCCCCTCTAATTTAGTGCATTGCTGCAGAACCAAACACCCCTCAGGGTTTCACAGCCTCTCCAGGGAGAGATAATTGCACCCCTGGAACGTGCTGGCTCTGTAACTCTTTGAGGCCCTGGGTGTACTATCAGCATGAACTGGCGCAGTAATGAATTATCCTTAGGGAACCAGAAGAAATCTTAGTGTCCAAAAAGGTGAAATTTCCAGGGCTTAGTTCTCTCACCACATCTGAAACATTATCTGAGAATGGCAGTCAGCTGCTTGAAGGAAGATAACTGCCCAGACAAGCCTCTCACAGGTACACCCCTTGGTTGTCCAGGGCCATAGTCATGCCCCACAGCATGAGGCACAGGACCAACACACTAGGCATCCCATAAATGTCTGAATTGAGAATGAGATCATAATGGTAAACAATAAACACAATGAAATCCCTTAATCACTGAAACCTACTAAATATCCAAATCCTTTGTACTAAAATCTTGAATGCTCTCTCTGCAAAATGCTGTCCTAGTAATATGGATTAAATGAAATAAAAATGAAAGCTCTTTGTAAACTTGAAAACATCATACAAATGTTAGCCATTAATAAAAAGATCATTTGGATAGAGAGTAAACATTTATTCCACATGCCTCTCCACCCACCCAGCACGATCCAACCTTTCTACCCACTGGGGAAAAAAATTGCAGGTCTGCATTGCTAACTAAGCAGAAGGCCCTGAAAGCACATTTGACCTAACAATCAGAAAAGTGCTTTGTAAGGAAAATGGTCCTCTGAAGTCAGTTCTCTCACTAAGCCTTGGTTTCGACAGGGCCTTCTGCAAGGAATGTCATCCTACAGCAGCCTGTGCCCACATCAGCTCCTGAGGCAATGGTTTGCCTAATAAATTCTCTACTCATACCTAACAGGTATAACCCTCACTTCTATAGGCTGGAGCTAAATTAAGAGGGGCAAGGTAAGAGGAAGGGGAGGAGACGAGAAGGAAAGAGGGCTTTTAAAGCAATCCCTCTAGTCAGAGACAAGCCAGTTCTGACTCTGTAGTGAGCTTCCTACTTGAGCCTTCCTCAGTCCCACTGTACAGAAGGACCTGGGCTCCTCCACCCTCTATCCTGTTCCAGAAGGCCAACTTCCCAGCATAGTATAAATTAGGAGCTTGTGACATGGGCCTGGGACCTGCCCTGCAACAGCAGGGTAACAACTGTCCTGTACCTTGGTCTGCCACATTCTCAATGTTGACTTTGCGTTCATTGGCCATAAAGCCAATAACGGAGAAGATGACGAAGCCGGCAAAGATGCTCGTGGCACTGTTGGTGCAGGTTACAATTAGAGTGTCCCTGGAAAGAAGAGACCAGAGTTTTCCATTAGATGTGCTTGGTGAGTGGAAAGGGACAAGGGGAAGGACACATAAATGTGTGCCCACGTGTTTGCTTGCACATGTGTTTTATATATAAGTATGTTCATGTCCTAACCACAGGCTCCCTTGGACTCATTTAAAAAGCACCAAAAGGCTCAAAAGATATCCCCTAATAGCCCTGATTCAGGGCCTCTGGGCCAAAGCTCTGACTCCACATTCTATATAAAGGGTCTCAACTCATCTGCTATGGTCTGAACCCTCCCATCCCAAATTCATTGGCTGAAACTTAATCCACAATTTGATAGTATTAAGAGGTGGGGCTTTAGAAAAGTGATTAAGTCAGGAAGGCAGAGCCAACTCATAGGATTAGTGCCCTTATAAAACAGGCTGAAGGGAATGTGTCTGCCTCTTCCACCATATGAGGATACAGCAACAAGGTGCCATCTTTGAAACAGAGAGCAGCCCTCCAGACACTGAATATTCTGGCACCTTGAACTTGGACTTGCCAGCCTCCAGAACTGTGAGCAATAAATGTCTGTTGTTTATAGCCAAAAGTCAGTTAAAGATACAAAAATATAGGTAGATAGGAGAAATAAATTATAGTGCTCTACAGCACTGTAGGATGACTATATTAACAACCATCCCAGCTGGGCACGGTGGCTCACGCCTATAATCCCAGCACTTTGGAAGGCCAAGGCAGGTGGATCACCTGAGGTCAGGAGTTTGAGATCAGCCTAACCAACATAGTGAAACCCCGTCTCTACTAAATACACACACATACACACAAAAAAAAAAATTAGTGGGGCATGGTGGCACATGCCTGTAATCACAGCTACTTGGGAGGCCGAGGCAGGAGAATCGCTTGAACCTGGGAGGTGGATGTTGCAGTGAGCCGAGATTGGTCATTGCACTCCAGCCTGGGCAACGAGAGCAAAACTCCATCTTAAAAAAAAAATCATCCTATAGCACTATAAAATGACTATATTAACAACAATTTATTATATGTTTTCAAACAGCTAGAAGAACGAATTTTCAATGTTCCCAATACAAAGAAATGATAAATGTTTGAGGTGGTAGATATGCTAATTATTTGAGGTAGTGGATATGCTAATTACCCTGATTTGATCATTGCACATTGTGTACTTGTACTGAAATATCACACTGTACTCCATAGATATGCATAATTACTATGTGTCATTTAAAAATAATAAAAGCAAAAAATGTATAAAGAAAGAAAAACATATTACTCAGTCTATGGCATTTCGTTAGAGCAATATGAACAAACTAAGACATTATTCCAGGGGCAGGGGTAAATCTGTCCATCAGAACAGAAATGGAGGAGATGGGGCCTTGGTTGGCTCCAGGACGGGAACTATGTGTGAGGGAAGAGAAGGCAGTGGGAAAGTCAAATGACCCTAAAATGTGAGGGTAGCCTGGAGTTGGGACACACAGGGTTGAGAAGGACAAAGGGGCAGGGGAGGGAAGAGAGCCCAGCAACTCTACCTTCATCGCAGAGCCTGCTGCTGGTAAGACAGCCAGGGTTTCCCAGCTTACCTTCAGTCATCCTGTTCTCAAATGTGAGGTCACGGCTAGATGGGTTACACTGTAACCCAGGGCTACATTGAAATCTTTTTTCTCCTGCCTTTTAGCGGCATGACCTTGAGCAATCCACTTCCTTTCCACTCTGATTTGAAATGGCAGCAATGAGGCTGTCATAGGCTGTTGCCAGGACAGAATGAGATGATGCCTGTACCATGCAAAGCCTAGAAGTGTGCAGCAAATGATCCACCTTGACTGACCCCTTAGTTTACTGATGAGGAAACTGAGGTCCAGGGGAAGGTAATGGACTAATTAATAGTGTGGGCCAGGATGTGAATCTAGACTTTCCAGCTCTCAGCCTGGGTTATTTCTGCCACACCACACAGCCTCATTTCTAATAAAGAAGATAGCAATGCTTCACCCTTTAATGGTGTTCAGACTAACTTGGGTCAATGGTTAATGAGCAGTTGTGACCAAAGAAGTTCAAACACCATAGTCTGTTACTCAAGGCCATTACGAACTGAATCATATCTTCCTACTGCTCCCCCCCCTTACCAAATTCATATTTTGTCATCCTAATCCCTAGTATCTCAGAATGTGACTGTATTTGGAAAGAGGGTCTTTAAAGAGGTAATTAAGCTAAATGAGGTCATTAGAGTGGTCCCTGATCCAATGTGACTGATATGACTGGTGTCTTTATAAGAAGAGATTACGTCACAGCCCCACACAGAGGGAAGACCATCTGAAGGCACAGTCCACTGTATCCACAGATTAGGTAGCTCACAAATGACTGTCACAGAACACAGCTGGCTGCACATGACCTCCAGAGAAACTTGCTTCCATCCTATAAATAGCCACTTGAGCCTCCACCATGTATCAGAGCCAGGTATGTAAGTGAGGATCTAGGCCTTCAAAAGACAGTGCCTAGGCCTTAGCACGTGTTTTGTCCTAGGCCAGAGGCAAATCTCTAGCTCTCCCTAAGATGAAATGTGAGGATGTGGCCTCAGGTGTCTGATAACTCAGTCCATTCTTCTGTCCCACTCACCAGCTATGCCCAGATCTTGTAGCACCTCTACATACCTGTAGCAGTTGTTGTGGAATTTGTTGTAAGAAGAGAGAGTAATCAGGCCTCCCCATGCAGCAGATAAAGAGAAGAAAATCTGAGTGGCAGCATCTTTCCATACCTGAGAGGCAAAAGGGAAAGAGATTCAAGATCCATAAAGGAGACTGGCCCCAGGGGAGGGGAGTCTCACACACCCAGTGCCATATCATGTTTCCAGGGGAAACATCAGGGACAAGATGACTTCTGACATCAACATCAATGAGAACATAAATCACTTTGGAAACCAAAGGCACAGTAAATTACCTGGGAGATTTTAACTTCCTGTATCAAAGGTGAGGAACTCAATAAACTACACTACATGCCATGCTCATCTTTTCTCTCCCGTAAAGCTAAACGGAAGGGAGAGTCCTTCCTTTAGGTCAATACACTCTCAGAAAATAATAATTTACAACAGCAAAATATATTAACGGATGCAAAATCAAAACCCTTTTTAACTGACATTTCTGTGGATTACAACTGCTATTAAATTTCTGAAACTCTGTAGCCCCAATCTTAGTAAAGCAACCTCTATGCCACTGTAGACTTTATAGTGTCACGTCCTACCTGCCATTAAGTGGAGACTTTCTGTTACGTGCAATCAAACTCAATCCTAGCTATGCGTTCTTAACACACCCTGGAAAAGCAGAATTTTCTTTAAGGTGAGAAAAGTCAGTTCCCCTTCAACAATCACCCCCTCATTTGTAGTTTTTGAGTTGGAAATTTTAGAGTTAGATGTGCCTGTACAGAATATGCAAAGAGAAAGTTCAGCTTGTGCTGGCCCTGTGTGGGTGTATAAAAGTATTCAGACGTGTCTGAGCCCTTAAAAGGTTCAGGTAAAAATATTTTAAAAATAGAATCGCTTGTGGTTTACACTAAATGCTGTTATTTTCCCACCAGCAAAACTATGCTCTGACACTCTATAATTAGTAACAGATAAGTGGTATGAGTTGGCCCAAAGCTATTAAGGGGATTTCATTATTCATTTTCGGCCTCTACTATAACCCCAGATGTAGGACAACTATTCCAGGAATCTAAAAACCCTCAGTTGTCCACTTCTCATTAAATATTTCCTGAGTGCATAATATACCAAGATCATCAGGCTCTTATAAAAGCACACACTGGGATTCCCTGGGGGAGGACGTCTAATCCTTTTTGCCCAAGCATCCCAGAGGACCACTGCCCCCCGGGCCAGTTATAAATAAAATTAGAAGCCCACCGTGGCATCTGTGAGTTTCTCCCACTTGGGTGTGATGAAGTACCAGATCCCAGCTCCAGCTCCAGGCAGGGTGACTCCGCGGATGAGGAGGATCACCAGCACAACATACGGGAACGTGGCCGTGAAGTACACCACCTAGAAAAGCCATGGGCAGAGGGGCTGGAAGGAGCAGCCCTGCAGAGTGCACCTGTGCAGAAGGAGCATTGCTCGGGGAAGGAGTAGGGCTGCCACCCCGGCACAAGCGGGTGACAGAGAGCACATCAGGGTAGTTCTCCCCAAACGCAGACGGGGCTGGGGAAGCAGGGAAGGCATTGGGACCAAAGGTGAGTCAGAGAGAGCTAGAAATAAAGCCTCTTAGGAGAGACCTGAGGCTGTGGGATGAGTCGGCCTACAGCCAGAAGGCTGGGGTAGATGTCACCCAGCCCAGCTGATGAGTACACAACTCCTTAGGGAACCACAGAGGGAAGGAGGGAGGGGGGCTCTGTGCCTCCCTCCTCCCCAACTCCTACTCCACCCCTGGTAGAGCACCAAAATTCCACCATTAAAGATGAATCCTATTAGCTTAAGCTTTCCGTCCCTGTTTATACACATAAGTGGGGCAGTCCCGTAAGGTGAAAAGAACGTGATCTTAGAATTAGACGCATTTAGGTTCAAATGAAATTGTACCTCTGGCACTGAGTAGCTGTGTGACCTTAGACAATGTATTACGCTCTCTGAATCTTAGTTTCTGAATCTGTAAATTAGGGATAATAGCGCCCTTCTTACAGACAATCGTGAGGATTCAATGAGCTAATGCATGGATAGGACTTAGCGTGGTGCCTGATTTATAACAGCGGGTTATTAAATCCCATTAAGTTCAACAAATATTTATTGAGGGCCTCCTATGAGCTGGCCACTGTGCCAGGCATCAGCTGCACGAAGGTGAAGGGACTCCTAACCTAGAAGACACAAAGACAATGTCTGAATAATGAGCTAGAGAATTACACACAGGGCACTATGGAAGTTCAGGGAAGGGCATTGTGCTCAACCTAGAAGTCTACTAAGAGGTTCATGGAGATGACACTGAGCTGGACAAGTGCAGCTTAGAGGAGGAGAGGCAAGGTGGGAAGGTGAAGGAAGCACATGGGCAAGGCAGGTGTGTGAGGCAAAGCCCTACTCACTATCAGCACAGCATAAACTTGAGGCTAAGAGTTGGGGGGGGGGTGGAGGACTAGAGACATTGGAGAAGATCATGTCATAGGAGGTCCTGAATGCCAACCAAAGGGTACTCCTGGATGCTGGAAGAGAGGGAGGGACCAGCATCAACAAACATTTGGGAGGCTGGGCACGGTGGCTTATGCCTATAATCCCAACATTTTGGGAGGCCAAGGCGGGTGGATCACCTGAGGTCAGAAGTTTGAGACCAGCCTGGCCAATGTGGCAAAACCCCATCTCTACTAAAAATACAAAAATTAGCCAGGCGTGGTGGCGGGCACCTGTAATCCCAGCTACTCAGGAGGCTGAGGCAGGGGAATTGCTTGAACCTAGGAGGCGGAGTTTGCAGTGAGCAGAGACCACGTCCTTGCACTCCAGACTGGGTGACAAGAGCAAAACTCCATGTCAAAAAGAGAAAGAAAAGAAAAGAAAAGGAAAGGAAAAGAGAAACATTTGGGAGGTAACATTAGCAGAACTTGGGGGTTAGTTGAACGTGGTAGGTGGGGGGACCTTTCCTTCCATACCTGTCCATCAAACCTCAAGGTGAGGGCTTGGGACCAGGATTTGGCAGAAGTGGAAGGAACAGTGTGAGAGCTCAGCCTCTGCAGTCCCACGAGCCTGGGTCTAAATCCTGACTCCAGCACTTACGAACTGGATCACCTTGAGGAGCAACTTAACCTCTCTGAGTCTCTGACCCTCAGTGCCCACACCTGCAAAGTGGCAGCAACAGTAGATTCTTCACCGGGCTGTTGGAAGAGTACAGTGTTACAATACACACAAAGTGGAACCGGCCCAGGGCACTGGAAACAGAAGTACCATTTCAGTCTGGCCTAAGACTCACCAGTCCTCAACTTAATAGCATTGACAATGCTCGGCTTACAGGTAGGTAGGCTACAGTCCAAAAAGTGCATTAAAAGACACTTGAGGCCGGGCACAGTGGCTCACACCTGTAATCCCCAGCACTTTGGGAGGCCGAGGCAGGCAGATCACAAGGTCAGGAGATGGAGACCATCCTGGCTAACATGGTGAAACCCCATCTCTACTAAAAATACAAAAAAAAAAAAAAAAAAATCAGCCAGACATGGTAGCAGGTGCCTATAGTCCCAGTTGCTGGGACTATAGGCTGTCAGGTGGGGCTGGGAAGAGGAGATGCTACAAGGGCAGGCCCTTCCACAGAGGCTGAGGCAGGAGAATGGCATGAACCTGGGAGGTGGAGCTTGCAGTGAGCCAAGATCGTGCCACTGCACTCCAGCCTGGGTGACAGAGCGAGACTCTGTCTCAAAAAAAAAAAAAAAAAGACACTTGAGAGGCTGAGGTTAAGCTTCCATCCAGGCCCACTCTGGGCTCTCTGATCCATGGGGTGATGGCTGTTGGTTAAGGGCCACCTCCATTCCCACCTGCAGTCCTCCCTCTGAGGGCAACTGGAATACCTGCCCCATGAGAGGGACACAGGGCCCCCGCCACACGCTGCCTGCACAGACTTGAGTACCTGGTAGGGGCTCCAGCATGGTAGTAAGTGGGATTTCAGGAGGTGAGGACAGATTCAAGGACTCACAGGGGGAGATGAGTTGGGGAAGTTTAGAGCTGAGATGAAGAAATAACTCTTGGAGGCCAGGCGTGGTAATCCAGTAGTTTGGGAGGCCGAGGCAGGCGGCTCACTTGAGGTCAGGAGATAGAGACCAGCCTGGCCAACAGAGTGAAACCCCATCTCTATAAAAATGCAAAAATACAAACATGAGCTGGGCCTGGTGGTACTCGCCTGTAGTCCCAGCTACTCAGGAGGCTGAAGCAGGCAAATCACTTGAACTCGGGAGGCAGAGACTGCAGTGAGCCAGTATTACACCACTATACTCCAGCCTGAGTGACAGAGTGAGACTCTGTCTCAAAAAAAAAAAAAAAAAAAAGATATAACTCTATAACTCTTGGGGTCACTCCACTTGTTCAAATGAACATACATACTTATATATATATATTTAGAGCAACTCATATGTGCCAGGAACAGTTAAATGTTCAGGACCTATCAGTAAACAAAGCAAAGATTTCTGCCCTGAATAGCTTCCGTTCTAGCTGGGGAGATCATCAATCAACAATAATCGTGGTAAGTATTATTTGTGGTATATTAGAAGGTGATATGTGGATTGAAAAAATGAAAAATTAGAGCTGGGTAAGTGGGGTGGGGTGTGGGGAGGATGGTTGGGAAGGCTTCAGGGAGAAGTTGGTCAAGGAAGAAAGTCAGGGTGAGCCAACTGGATGTCTGGGAGAACATTTTAGATGAAGGGAACAGTTGGAATCATGGCCCTAAGAAGGGAGTGTGCCTGACTCCTAGGAACAGCAGAGGCCAGTGTGGCAAGAGATGGGGCACAGGTGGGAGAGATGGGCAAAGTGGGAGTAGGGAGGGGCAGACTAGGTGAGGCCAGGCAGAGCTCTTACTCTGTGGGCAACGGGGCTATGGCAGGGACTCAGGCACAGGGGTAACAGGATCTAACCTTTCCACAGAATCTCCCAGTTGCTATGTAGCAAGAATACGGCAGGGATAACAGCAAGGAAGCCGCAGCAGCCAGCAGGCAAGGGACAAAGAATGGGGATAGCTCCAGCCAGGGTGTTGTCAATGGAGCTGGTGAGAAACAGTTGCCAGATACATTTTTGAGAGGAGCCACCAGACTTAATGGGGAGTGTGAGAAAAACAGAAGAGTCAGAGTGACTCCCAAGTGTTTTGGCCTCAGCAACTGAAAGGGTGGCGTTGCCATGAACTGAAATGGGGAAGTTGCTTCTGTCTCTAAACCCAATTACTCAAGGCCAAACTCCTTCTTCCTGGCTGCAGGTTCAGAGCTGCCAGGGATGGGCTGCCCTCCTTTTCTCTCTACTGCGACACCGGGGATACCTTTTCCCTGCCCCACAGAACAGCAGTCTCTCCTCCCTCCTTGTCTCAAAGAACTTGTAGTGCTAGGGATGGAAGGGAGGGGCAGCAGCCAGCTCCTCTCTATTTCTACCAAACCTGCTTCTCTCCTTCCCTCCCCTTGAAGTCTAAGGAGAAGTGAAGCCCTTCCACACGTGGATGTTAGGAAATCCAAGGGCATCTGGCATCTCAGGGCTGGCCTCACAGCTGTCAGGTGGGGCTGGGAAGAGGAGATGCTACAAGGGCAGGCCCTGACCAGCCTGACTTTCCTGCCCCCAAAACAGCACGGGGATGGGATGCGAGACAAATAAGGAGTATCCTTTCCATCCCCTGACCACCTGGGGCTGGTGGGAAGTGAGGATGGAAGGAAGAGGTGAGGGAGAGGACATGACCTAGATGGCGGTGGCTTAAGGAGGAAATCTCCAAGGCTGGCATGAGTTTAAGATACAACTGTTCCCATTTCACTGTTGGAGGCTGTTTAGACACCATCATTCCTGAGTTCCCTCTGTGGCCAGGTATATTTCTCCCATTTTGCAGAGAAGTTAACTGAGGTTCAGGTTAAGCCTCTCACAAGGGATTAAATATCTCGTTCAAAGTCTTCAGACAGGATTTAAGCCCAAAGCTTCCCCACTCCAAAGCCACTCTTTCCATGAACGCCATTCTGTGGGCCACACGATCAGAAATGTGTATGGCAGGGCCAGGACTAGGGGGAGGCAGGTGAGACAGGAGGCATCTAGGGTGCAAAATTTACGGAGGAATTCACTGTCAGGTGCTGGCCCTGTGCTTCGGGAACCTGAGAGTGAGTGCCTCTCAATTTTGCACTCTAGGCACTTGCTTGCCTCGCCCAGGTGATGCATTCATTTTTAGATGGTGATCATGGTGAACTGAGAGGGCCAACAGTTTGGTTTACAAATCCTGGGAATGCCTCAAATGTGAGTCAGGTGGGCATGGAGGCTTTCTGCACAGCTAGTTCCTCTGTGTCAGAGGAGATTTAGAAGGCACCTGTTTCCACATTGTATTGTCAGAGGAATTAAACTTGAACAGTAATGAATTACACTTGGCAGGAGTGACACTGACTCGCCTATCTGAGCCTGTTGGCCTGACACCTCCAGGCATCCTTCTCACCATGGGACCCCTGAACAGGTGGTAAAAGCCCACCAGCCCGTACAAGCTAATTAGGTTAGCTTTGCTTCGCTGCCACAACTCTCAGGCAGAGGCGCCCCTGAGGGCAGGTGGGCTGCATTTGACCTTCAGGCTGCATGCTGGTCGCCTGTGCCTCTGAAATTCTAGCTGCTGGAAAAGTCTCCAACAGTGAAATAGGAAGACCTGTCTCAGAGGAAGCAAACTGCTAGTCCTGTCTCCTAAGGCCCTAAACAAGAGGAACTGAGCTTATCTGGCTGCAGGAGGATGACATCTCTTTTGCATAAAAATGACAGTGTTCCTGGGATTTCAATCACAAAGGAGTTCATCATAAAGCTGCTGCATCCACCTTGGCTCCCAAATAATGCTCTATGATTAATGTCTGCACAGGCCAGGGCAGGATAGTAAATTGTGATTCATTATTTCTGGTGGTGTTCTTCATTTAAAATAGAAATTGATCATTGATCTCTGGTTGGAAACTTTTCTCAATGAAACAGAGAGATAACTTGGCAGATCTGAAAGAAAAACGTACCTGCTCAAAACTTCCTATTCCAGAAAGCCTATGAAATTTATCACCAAGAATTAAATTCTAAATCAGTGGAAAGAACTGGCTGCCATGCCATTCCAAAAGAACACAGACTAATAAGATAAAAAGAATCCTAGAGAATATTCTAACTGTTGATTTTGCTAGAAATGAAGCTGTAATATATCCTGTGACTTGCCCAAAGCCACACAGCAACACAGCAGAGACTGGGTAGAAATGCAGATTCTGATTCACTGTGGGGAGATTTTTTCCCCACTATATGAAAATGATGGCTCCAGAATTCCTCATTTACTATCTATTCTTAATAACCCCTTCTTGGGAGAGAATGTCTTGTATTAGAAAAAGTCTAGGCTGGCTGGGCGCGATGGCTCACGCCTGTAATCCCAGCACCTTGGGAGGCTAAGGCAGGGGGATCACCTGAGATCAGGAGGTCAAGACCAGCCTGGCCAACATGGTGCAATCCTGTCTCTACTAAAAATACAAAAAAATTAGCCGGGCATGGTGGTGGGCACCTGTAGTCCCAGCTACTCGGAGTCTGAGGCAGGACAATCACTTGAACCCAGGAGGCGGAGGTTGCAGTGAGCCAAGATGGCGCCACTGCACTCCAGCCTGGTGACAAAGTGAGACTCCATCTCAATAAAAAAAAAAATAAAAAATGTCTCGGCTTCAAAGCCAGATAGACCTGGATTCAAATCCCACTACTGCCACTTAAAAACTCTATGACTTCAGGCAATTTACTCTACCTTGACAAGCCTCAGTCTCTCTCTACAAAGTGGGAATCAATGTGCTTCTAATGCACGTGAAGCAGCCAGCACAGTGCCTGGCATACAGTGTTCAACAAAGCTCTCTTTCTCTTCCCATCTCCCCAACAAAGCCTCTGCTCTGGAGATGTCAAAGTGGCACAATACGCAGTCGATACAGCAGCCATTCAGAATAATAAACACGAAAAGAGATAATGTTAATTAATAACTGACCATACACCAGGTAGTAACATGCATATCTCACTTAATCCTTATAGCAATCCTAAGTATTATGCACTATTATCCCCAATTTACAGAGAAGGAAATAGGTTTCGAAGGTTAAATAGCTTGTCCGGAGTCACACAACTAGAAAGTGATAGAGCCAGGATTTGAACTAAGATTGGTCTGACTCTGGAGCCACAGGCCATTCTTCCTCACATCATTAAAAGGTGCTGTTCTCACCCTCCTCACCTATCACCTCTCCTCCTGCAGTCTCACCTTCCAGCCTATACTACAGACACCTATCTGGCCACTTACAGAAGTGACAGTCTTGCCCATGGGATTTTGATTGAGCAGATACTTGGCTAGTCTCACTGAGCAATCGCTTGGCTGGGCCCTTTGTCGTTTATGGAAACCCCACCCAAGCTCAGCTCCAAGCTACAGAAAGTGAGGGGTCCGGGAAACTTCAGGCCAGGCTGGGTATTGTCATAAGGGTCAAGTTAACATTTCCCATCTCCCTGTAACCTTAGAAAAACAATCAATCCAGTCTCGTGGTACTCACTCAAAGCCAGCAGGTTCCTCAGGGGTCACTGAATCCCAGTTCTCATTTTACAGAAGGGGAAACTGAGGTCACAGAGTAAAAGTGCCCCCAAACCTCCAAGTCACCCAGCAAGTGTCCGACAGAATAATCTTAGAACTAGAGGGCCTTAGACATCACCCAGTCCAATTGCCCTCACCTTAGAAATGAGGAAACAGAACTTCTAAAACAGCTAGGAAAATGTGCTTTTCATTTATTGGCCAAAAAAAAAAAAAAAAAGAAAAAGAAATAAAAGCTAAGAGCAAAATCAGAAGCTCAGCCACGTTTCACCGCCCAAGTAGAGATACCCCTACACAGCAAACACCATGAGCAGTCCTCAAGGACAAGGGCCCAGGTCTCCTCACTCCCGGGCTGGTTCTCTCTAGCTGGCCTGATTCTCCCCACACTCTGTGATTTTAGGCGTACCACCTGCCTCAGGTAACCCTGACAAACCTGCCAGAATCTACCACTCAAGTCACTGTGGAATTAGATGACATGAAAAGCAAGCACTAATAAGAACCATAATCAAAAAATGTCCATGTCCCTAGGGAGAAGACAGTTTGGTCTATGTGGCTAATAGGTGCCAGGATTGGGTGTCTAGTGGGGGGTGCGAAGCATGCCTGGGGGTGAAAGATGGCACTGATTACCCTCCCGATGAGACCCGATCCTTCAGAAGTTGGTTGATTGTAACACAATCGCAGAAATTCTTGGCCTGGATAACAGACCAAATCTCAACGCCATAACCTATGGTCTCAGAATCCCCCATTACATCCTCATTCTTTGGGGCTTAAAGACATTTTTGTTTCATCCTAAAACATGCAAATACCTCCTGGGGTAATTAAATATTATTGCATGGTATTGGAATAACTGGTTAATTCTTCAGTAGGTTTTTCTTTTCTTTTCTTTCTTTTGTGTGTGTGTGTGTGTGTGTTTGTGTGTGTGTGTGTGTGTGTGTGTGTCCAGCGGGACAGGATCTCACCCTGTCGCCCAGACTGAAGTGCAGTGACGCCATCTTGGCTCACCGCAATCTCTGCCTCCTGGGTTCAAGTGATTCTCCTGCCTCAGCCTCCCGAGTAGCTAGGATTACAGGTGCCCCCCATCATGCTCAGCTAATTTTTGTATTTTTCATAGAGACAGGGTTTCACCATGTTAGCCAGGGTGGTCTCAAACTCCAGACCTCATATGATCTACCTGCCTCAGCCTCCCAAAGTGCTGGGATTACAGCCACTGCGCCCAGCCTTCAGTAGGTTTTTCTAAGGCTGCAAGGAGATGAAGAAATGTTACTGTGAATGCTACAACAATGCCCAGTGTGGCCTGAGGTTCCATGGGCTCCTCTCTTTCTGTGGCTTGGAACTGAGCTTGGGTGGGAGTTTCGTCATCTCCAAAGGGCCCAGCCAAGCGATCACTAAGTGACCCTTACCAAGTAATTGCTCAGCCAAAATTCCACGGGCAGGACCATCTTCCTTTAGTGCTAGGGGCACGTGGGGTAGAAGAGTGTCAAGCTTAGGGTTGAAAGAAAGGCAAGGAAGGCCACGAACATGGTGGCCAGGAGTGAGGAAAGGGAATCTACTACACAGTCTTGATCTTCAGCCAGCTTCTTGGCAGAAGCAATAACTAACTTGGCAGCCAGACTAAGAGGCAAAAGGCCGGCAGCACAAATTCTAGAGTTTAGGGGAAGTGACTGAATGATATCAGGGAGGTTCCTTCTGCTGAATGAGTGGCCGCCCCTGAGAGGAAAGGAAGGAAATCCTAATCAGAGTACCCCCACCATCCCTTGGGAGCTCTGTATATATGTGTCTCATTTAACCCTTAAAACAGCCCTGCAAGAAAGGTATTATTATCCCCATTTTGCAGATGAAAGTCAAGTCACTTGCCTACAGCCCCTCAGCTGCTCCAGGGCAGAGTCAGAATCAGCATCCACAGCTCCTGACTCTCTTCCCAGCGCTCTGCCTGCTCCCCAAAGCAACCACCCCTGGGCATCCCACAGCTTTCTCTTACTTAGATAAATCCAAGTGCTTACTTTTCCTGAAGTCTTGATTCCTTTAGCCAAGGATGCATACACAATGACCCAAGCCAGGAAGAGGCAGAAAGCTAGTGGCCACCGGATCTCGCCAGGATATTCAATCCCTGCAGAAATCTTCAGCACAAAGTACCTAAGAATTGGAGGGAGGGATGGGGGAAGTGATAGAAAGGAGGAGAGAGGGAGGTGACAGGCAGCAGGCTTTAAGCCTCCAGTAGAGCCAGGAGCCTTGCACAAAACCCCAGCATCCTCCATCCGCCCCACCATCGCAGACTTAATCACATCAGGCTGTGGGGAACTTGCTGGTCTGGGCTCTTGCCCACAGCCATCTGCAGAGACTCCAGCTGGATTTACCCTGCTCTTGATTATGTGCTAGGAGGCCACTCATGGCCCTGGGCAGGCTTCAGGACAAGGCTGTCAGTTCCATTCTCACTAGCACATCCCCAGGAGGAGTGCAACAGAAACTCTGAACCATCAAGGGTGATTTTTGTGTGTTTTCTCTATTGCTCTACTCTTTTATGCGAATTTATTCTGATAGTATTTGTGTGGTTTTAAATTTTAAAAATTAGTACATAGTGGAAACTGCACATGCTAAATGACTAAAAATGTGGCCCTGGATTGTAGTTCAAGTTGTGTTGGGCATTTCCTGAGGCTAAGGTTGGCTTAATTATAAAAGCAGGGCTGCCTAGACCTTGCTCAAGCAAAACATTCTAAGACAGATGAGCAGCTGCCGACAGAAGAGGCCACTGGTCAGCTGTAGCTGCTGCTGGCAACTTGTATAGAAAATGAAGACATCATGGCCTGCCTGGCCAAATGGCTAGCAGGGCAGCCTCACCCCTGAGGACAGGAGGCAGCTTCAGGGACAGTGCCTGATAACAGATTCAGACAATTCCTTCTACTCCACAACCATCTAGACATACATCCTCTGTGAAACTGCTGTGTTTGTAGGTTGACATTTTTCTGTGACCTAAAGAACAGGCAAGCCAGCATCCAGGCTCGCAGGACTGTGGGAATGATGGCCCAGAACGTTCTGACCTGCCGAGGGAAATATAGGCAGCAGCCTGACTCCTGGTCCAACCAGCTAGCTTGAGAGGCTCTTTGGCAACACACAGCCATGTTTTTCATAACAGGGATGGCCAACTCTGTGCAGACAGAGCCTCTTTCAGGCCCAAACCCTGGCAGAACCTGGGCTCAGAGTTGACTAGGGCAGACCAAGGCTGGAACTAAACTTGGTTCCAAGGCAAAACCCTGAGGACCATATTTGCCAAGTGAGGAAAGGGACCTTCCCCATGTCCCATCCCCAAAATAGGTAAACCACATAGTCAACAATTCCATGACTTAGCCGTCTCAACTGCTCCACACTTCAATTGTAGGACCTCAAACAAGTCCCAAGAAACTCCTGATGACATTTCTTCTTAGAAATAAAGACTGGCCCCAAAGGATTAGTAAAGGCCACCAAAAGCAGGCTTGCAAATCACTTTCTAGTACACCTGACTGCATGGATTAGGTGTACTGGCAAATGATTTGCAAACCTGCTTTTGGCAGTCTTTCAGATTTCATCATATACCAGGTCAGACGCAGTTGCTCAGTGCTCAGGGATAATTAAAGGCCCACCCCAATACCATGATAATTATGGTCAAAGGGGACTATTTAATCAATTAGGTAACTTTCCCTTTTGTTCTACAAGGAACAACCATGTACACTCTGAGTCTACAGGGGAAAAAAAACAGGAATAGGAATTAATGACAACTGAGAGAAGAGTCGAGGTATTAGCAACCACTTACCATCTAAGTGAAAGCCACAAACTGGAAGCTCATTGATTAATGCATTTTATTTGATCCCCATGTTCTATTTGAATTATTTTGCTGCCATTTAAAATAGGAGAGATACATAAAAATCCAGATTTTATTTCCATCTTTGATTGTAAAATAGAAGCTCTGGCAGCACTGCCCCACAATTTCACAAGGCAGTGATCAGAGGAGCTGAGCACCAGTGGCCTCCCTTACCTGTGACAGGTAGCCTCTTTGGTTTGCCACAGTCCCCACCCCTCCCTATCATCTCACTTATTTTCACTTTACTCATTTATAATTCTGCCATGCCTGAGTGCATTTGAATTTACAACCTCTGAGTTAAAGTTTAGCTAGAGAACACTTTTTACGTACCCTATGATGAACTCTGTCTACATTTATCTCCCCTAAGATATAATTTCATGGCTGGGCGCAGTGGCTCACGCCTGTAATCCCAGCACTTTGGGAGGCCAAGGTAGGCAGATCACAAGGTCAGGAGATCGAGGCCATCCTGGCTAACACAGTGAAACCCCGTTTCTACTAAAAATACAAAAAATTAGCCAGGCATGGTGGCACGTGCCTGTAGTCCCAGCTACTCAGGAGGCTGAGGCATGAGGATCACCTGAACCAGAGGCGGAGGTTGCAGTGAGCCGAGATCGCGCCACTGCACTCCAGCCTGGGCGACAGAGCGAGACTCCATATAAAAAAAAAAAAAGAAAGAAAGAAAATAAAAAAATAATTCTATGAACTTCACTAAATCTTCCAGTGGTAGCTAAGGATCTTCAAGTATCCCTGAACCTCAATCTCCAATGTCTAGCAAAACCCATATTGAAAAATACAAAACTAAGGCAAAGCTCTGAAAAAAGGAAAAAAATGAATTTCTTCTTATTTAAACTAAAACTTTGAACATGACTTGTTTTCTTTTTGCCTCTCTTCCCTGAAGCCAAGTGCAGATGGAAGAAAAACTAATCTGGTTAACTGACAGTCCACTTAGATTACACTGGATCAAGGTTTTGCAATGGGCTTTTCATCAACATCATGAATTATAGCCACACTGATTCTGCTCCTACTGCCATCGTTCATCCAGCTCTGCTTTCCAGGCTCACTAGACACAACAATCTGCTCTAGGAAGCCAAACCAGGGAAAAAAACCTTCCTATCTGGTCTCATCCCTTGGGCCACCCACACCTCTGGTCTGCAAATTGAATATTTATTAATTCATTGGGTTTCTCTTAGAAGGTAAAAAAAAGAAAAAGAGAGTCATCTTACTTAAAATACTCTTCACTTCCACTGACAAATGTCTTATTGGCCTGGCTGGTGAAATTAACCAGTGTCAAGTTGGGATAGGCAGTCATGCAGAAAGTCGAGTTCTTGATCTGTATTTTGGGATGGTCACTGATAACACAGGAATCTGTTTAGGAGAGGACAGAAGAGAAACACAGTGAAATCTGTACAGAAAACAGAGATGCATCTCTCTGCAGCAGTTTAAAAACAAATGCCAAAAACATTTGCCAAATATTAGAGAGTAACTTCAGGAAAGTATTAACTGGGCAAAGCCAGATATATTAATAAAAGAACCAAAGAATTATGTTTTCTCCATCAGAGCCCCCAGTCCCCACAACTGCACCTCGTATTGATGACAAAGGCATTTGTATACAGAGCACTCTCTATGTGGTGGGCAAGCATTTTGTGTGCATTATCTCATTTAATCCTCACAAGAGCCTATGCAGGAGGTACTGTAATCTTCCATTTTCAAAACAAGGAAACAGGCTTAAGGAGGTAGGTAACTCTACTGAAGCCACACAGCTTATGA
Organism: Macaca nemestrina; assembly: GCF_043159975.1. NCBI lineage: Eukaryota > Metazoa > Chordata > Mammalia > Primates > Cercopithecidae > Macaca > Macaca nemestrina. The sequence continues at coordinate 45,067,311 of NC_092136.1, forward strand.
GGAAGAGAATCAGGATTTGAACCCAGATCCTTATGACTCTGCAGAAAACAAATAAATTGCTGAAATGAATTTAATTGGAAAATACACAGACCTCCTGAAGGGTACTGCTACAGAAGGCTTTCGAAGAAGTTCACCTTGGACCCACTGCCTGGCACCACATTCAGTAAGCACTCTAGGATACACGTGCTGTGTACTTTCTACTCTCACATGGGTAGGCAGAGGCAGCAACCACACCATCTACCGGGGAGCCTGTGACAGGACCTAACAGTGTGGTGCTCAACTAGGGATGAGTTTTCTCCCCAGGAAACATTTGGCAAGTCTGGAGACATTTTTAGTTATCACACCTTGGGGACCTGGTGCTTACTGGTATCTAATAAGTAGAGGCCAGGGATGCTAATACTAAATATCCTACAGTGCACAGGACAGCCCCCCACAACAAAAAATTATTCAGTCCTTTAGTCAGGCGTGATGGCACACACCCATAGTCCTAAATACTTGGGAAGCTGAGGCAGGAGGATTGCTTGAGCCCAGAAATGCAACACTGCAGTGAGAAATGATCACACCACTGCATTCCCAGCCTGGGTGATGAAGCAAGACCCTGTCTCTTAAAAAAAAAAAAAAAAAAAAGAATTATTTAATCCAAAACATCAGTAGTACCAAGGCTGAGAAGGCCTGATCTAGGCAGGGATGGAGAAAGGAAATTAACCATGTAAGTCTTGGTATGTCAGGCTCTGTGTTGAGCACTTTAATGATTATCTCATGAAATCCTCATAAAATCCAGGAGGTATATATTATTATTGTCATTGTAAACAGGAAGAATCTGAAGTCTTTCTGACCATTTTACAATGCCTCTCTAACAGATTTTAAAATACAGATCAACTGACAAATACCTTAAATAAAGAATCCACCAGGACTAATCCCAAAGGACATTATTTTGCGAAGGAGCACATAGTAACAATAACAACAACTTACACTCATATGGCAGTTACCACGTTTACAGCACTGTTTTAAGTACTTTACATGCATTGACTAATTTAAGCCTCATACCACCCCCTGTGAGAAGGTACTGTTATTATCTCTATGTTACAGATAAGGAAAACTGGGGCACAGAGGGATGCAGTGGCTGGCCAAGGTCATACATCAAGCCAGGATGTAAACAAGCTTTCTCTTTGGAGTCAATGACTTAGGCACTCCAATGTGAATAGGGAGCAGGGATTATAAATTCAAACACCTACAGAAGCCAGGATGATGACTCAAATAAGGAAGGCATAAAATTGGAAAATAATAGAGAGAGGTGGGCACTGTGGCCAACCAGAGAGCACTCCAGCCAATCAGTGCCAAGCTTTTCCAGATGTTGCGGCAAAAGATGCAAAAAATCTATAAACTTACATGAAATCTCCCCATTTAAAAATACTGAATGTGTTAAAATTGTCTTTAAATACCATGAGCAACAATAACAAAAAGTGGCCAGGCAGGGTGGCTCACACCTATAATCCCAGCACTTTGGGAAGCCAAGGCAGGAGGATGGCTTGAGCCCAAGACTTCAAGACCAGCCTAGGCAACATAACGAGACCTCTATCTGTACAAAACATTTTAAAAATTAGCCAGGTGCAGTATTGCACATCTATAGTCCTAACCACCCAGGAGGCTGAGGGAGAAGGATTGCTTAAGCCCAGGAGTTCAAGGTTGCCGTGAGCTGTGATCGCACCACTGCACTCCAGCCTGGGCAACAGAATGAGACCTTTTCTCTAAAATAAATAAATAATTTTAAGAAGCAGGCTTGATTCCCAATTTATGCTGTCTATGGAAGAGCAAAGTGGGCAAGAATGTGAGTTCAGGCGTTCCACTACTACTGAGAGCTTGAATGAGTTCCATTTATCCAAGCCTCCATTTTCTGGACATTGTTGTTCAGGGTTGCAGTAAGGACTAAATGAAGAGAGATCACAAATGAAAAATCTTCCCACGAAGCCTGGCACACAGCTGGCACTCAATAAATTTTAGCCATAACTCAATCATCATTGTCATAGCTTTTTCTGGAGAGAGTATCTCTAGTCTTCAACATCATCTCCCACAAGGCCACTTGCCTGCCATAAATTGCCTACCGCTTCCCATACACACTGCAGAGTTTCTTAGAATGTTGGGTAAAAATTGGAAACAATAATAAGAATCCCTTCCCTTTCAGTAGTTCTTTAGACCAAGGTTTCTCAATAGCTGGGCTAATGGCATTTGGGGTCAGATAAAGTAATCGCAATAGGTCCACTGCCCAATGGGCACAGTGAGTCAATACACCACCAAGACACTGCATTGCAGCAGAGAAAGAGGTTTAATTAAGAAAAGAGGACCTTTTCTAAGTCACCCCAGAATTCCAAAGGACCAATACTCTGCAAGGGATAGCCTGGTCCCAGGAACAGAACACACTCATGTGCTGGTAACACAGAGAATGACAGATGGAGGGGCTGCACAAAGAAAGACTGGGGATTGACACCTTGTTTTTTTTTTTTCACCAAAGTAAATTAAAAAATAAAGCACTGGCTAAAAATGAGATAGGACCTCTCAGCCTGATCATACACTCGCAGGAAACAAATAGAGTTTCCTGGGTTGCAGCAGAGAAAGAGGTTTAATCATAAGAGCCACTGAACAAGGAGATAAGAGGAAACCTCAAATCCATCTCCCCAAAGAGTTTGGGGCTAGGGTTTTGGAGTAGGTTGAAGAGTGCAGGGTGAAGTCATGGAACAGAGAGATGAAGAAATGTATTCTCACACTGATTCAGTTCCTCTGTGGGAACCTTTTTTCATTTGTTTTTTGGTTTTTGAGACAGTTGTTACCCAGGCTGGAGTGCAGTGGCATGATGTCTGCTCACTGCAACATCTACCTCCAAGGTTCAAGCGATTCTCATGTCTCAGCCTTCAAAGTAGCTGGGATTACAGGTGTGCGCCAACACTCCCAGCTAATTCTTGTGTTTTTAGTAGAGACAGGGTTTTGCCATGTTGCCCAGACTGGTCTCAAACTCCTGGCCTCAAGTTATACATCCACCTTGGCTTCCCAAAGTGTTGGGATTACAGGCATGAACCACTGCTTAAAGCTGGTAGGAGTCTTTAAACTGGTTGGCATCAGCTGTTTTACTGGAATTCAGGATCTGCTTAAGCAATTCTTAAACAAAAGCCTTATGATTCTAACATCAGAAATCTTATCTATAGGAACAACGGGGATGCAAATGTATGTAGTGTTACTCAACTTTTGGTTTCAAGGAAGTGAGTCAAAGCACAGCCTGATTAATGCTAATTATCACAATACTTCTGTCTAGAATTCTTGTTAACCCTGCAAGGACAACTTTAATAATTATTGGCTCTGGGACCGTCCTGTGCATTGCAGGATATTTAGCAGAATCCCTGGCCTCCACCTACTAAATGCCAGGAGCCCATCCAGCTGCAACAACCAAGAATGTCTCTGAACATTGCCAGATGTCCCCTGCAAAATCTCCCCTTGTTGAGAATCTCCACTTCAGGGCCTAAAAATATCTTCCTGTTCAAAGTATCTTCTTTAGTCTAATCGAATAACAGTTCCAGGAAGATTCCCACCTAATCGTTTACCAGGAAAGCTTTTGTTTCCCCCAGCGATGACATGAATGAAGACAATTAAAGAACCCTCCATATCTCTGTTCTGTAAATAAGCACGTAAGTTATTTCTCGCCCTCCTGCCAAACGTTATATCCACCCAAGACTGGAGCGATCACTAACACGAGGGCAAACACCAAATCTCTTGCTTCCCAAGTTGCAATTGTTGAAGCACGCAGGCAGCCTCCCTAGAGAGCGTCTCTGGATGCCTGCAGATCACTGCCGCCGCAGCAGCACAAGGTCACCGTTCCTGCAGCAATGCAGCAGGGTTCCCAGGATCCCTACTCGCTCGCTCCGCAGCCTCAAGCCTCCTGCAATATCCCCTCCCACCACTGGGCGGCAGGAGCATACTTCCCAGCGCCCGGCGCCTTCGGGTCCACCGGCGAAGGAATGATGGGCCATCTCATCAGAGAGCTCTGCGGCCCAGCAACCCCGAACAAAGAACAGAGATAATGATCGTCCTAAATTGGAAGCTGTGGAATGGGATTCTCTTTACTCGGGCAATTATTAATAAATGAAAGCACATGAAAGACCAGGGAGAAAAGGAATCATTTAATTAAAGTTCTAATGAAAATGAAGCCATTCCGGAAATAGAAATGGTATTTATGTTTTTCCTATTTTACGTAACCCAGCTAGCTCCTATTTTCACATAAAGCCGCTGGTCTCACTTGACAGGGCGCAGATTAGTCATTCTCCATTACAGATACTTGAAGAGTTGAGTCACCCTAAACACGGCAGCCTCTCTTACAACCTGCATCAGAGAAAGACGTGACAAGCGCTGCCTCTCCCCACGCACAGATCCAGGGCTTTCCTCTGGGGCGGGAGTGGGTATGATTGCCTGGTATCTCCATGGAATGTGTCCCTTGCAGCACTGAGAGCGTCATGGGGCAGCTCCGCGCTGCACATGAAGGTCACAATAGCTAGCCATTCAGTCCCTTTCTCCTGGGGTGAGTCCTTTTGCCCAGCAGTCACAGGGTGTGGGTAGTTGTGGGGTTGCGAGAGAGCAGGTGAAACTGGAAGGCAACTGATGGGAAATGCTGGGGGAAAGAGTTTGTCCATCTCTTAAGGAAGCCTTGCTCAATATGACCATTTGCGAAACAGCCTGGGAATATCCGTTGTCTAGACTCCTGATTTGTACAGCAGAGCGTGGGGCTCTGCAAATCAGGCCACTATCACCTTTTCTAAGTCACCCCCGAATTCCAAAGGACCGATACCCCTGCAAGGAAGGGATAGCCTGGCCCGAGGAACAGAACACACTCATGTGCTGATAACACAGAGAACGACAGATGGAGGGGTTGCACAAAGAAAGAGTGCGGACTGACACCTTGTTTTTATTTCCACCAAAAAAAAAAAAAAATTAAAACACTGAGTAAGAATGAGATAGAATCTGCTCAGCCTGGTCATATACTCGCAGGAAACAATCAGAGTGAAAAATGTGCATTGTCTCCTTGAGCTCAGAGCTAGGATAGTTTTAATGGTTTTGTACCAGTTGAGTAGGAGCTGAGCTGTGTCATGTCTTTGCTCTGCCTTTCATGTCTCCCAGGTAATGGTGAGCCAAACTGGAAGCCAGGGGCAGGGGCTTCTGTGCCTCTTGGGCCTCCATCCATGTGCCCGATCCAGTCAACATGCTCAGCCTGCTTTAAACACACACACACACACACACACACACACACACACACACAGAGCGAGAGAGACTATAAAATAAACACATGTTCATGGCAGAAAATGCAGAAAAGAATGGCATCTCTCTGGGTCTGCGAGAGGGAAGAATTCATCTTTTTGCCCTTAATCTACTTGAAGGGTTAAATAATGTGCTTTCCATCATGAAAAAAGCTGGTTTTGGAGGGCAACACTAAGAGCCAATCATACAGAGATCACAGAAAGCTGGTCTTGGCACAGACCTAGCTGAGGAGAATTAACAGATCTACTGGGGAAAGAAGAAACTACTTGTTTCTAGGTCCCCTTTTAAATGACCAGAGCTTCCAAAGTGACTACTACTAGCACCTTTTATCTGTAGAGTTGTATACTTCTGCAAGTGTATCACACCCCTCATTTCTTTTCTCCTTACAGCAATCCCCATAAGGTAGGTAGTGGAAGAACATTTTTATTTCTATTTTTCAGAGAAGGAAAACAGATCCAGAGAGAAGTTACCTGACCCAGACATACATAGTCAGTGACAGAGATATAGACCAGAAAGACTTCCTGACATAGCTGCCCTACTTCTCCTCATATTCACTCTCTTGCCCTTGACCCAAGAAGCTGACGCTTTTCCCCAAGGCCTCAAGTCCCAATCTATTTCACATCTGAAACATCTTCCAGGAACACTCCCTGAATCCCCAGTAGCTGGCCCTCTTCTAGACACTACATTTTTATCAGAGTGGTCTAAGGGTTCACTCTCATGTTCACCCCATGCACTGAGCAGTATCTTGTGAAGTCTGGCCGCAGGATCGCTCACCTGGACTCTAGGAATTAGACCATCACTTTTCAAATTGTACCATGCAGATAAGTCACTTGGGAACCTAGTTAAAATGCAAGTCTTATTCAGAAAGGCTAGAGGGGGGCTTCTAACCACCATCCAGGTAATGCTGCTAGTCTAAGAAACACTATAAAACAAAATAAGATTCTACAAGGACTTGTTTAAATGCAAATTTTCTGAACCCAACCAAATCTATAAATCAGACTATCTTGTGGGCCTGTGAACCTGCATTTTTAACAAAGATTCCAGCTATTCGTGAGCAAACAAAAATTTGATTATGCCCTTCTCTGGGCCAGGAACTCCTTAAATGTTAGAATTAAGTATATTTGATAGCTCAATGTAATCTCTGTGTTCCCAGAACATAGTATAGGTCCTAGCATGCATAATATATGTTCAGTTATTTTGTTGAATAAATGGATAGTTCAGAATACACACACCTAAAGCAGATATTTCCAAACTTACCTAATAAAAGTTTGGTTTTATCTTTGCATTCTGGCGTATTCCAAGGGTTGTTGCAGGAGCCCCAGGGTAGTACAGACACAAAGGAGGCAAACAGGTAGAAAAGTGTATAGCAAATAATCACATTGTAGTATATGGCTATTAGGACAGAGATGATCAGCATCGCGATGCCACAGCCTGCAGAAGAAAAAATTCCAGGGGTTCATTCCTTCTTAAATGCTATGGAATTCTTAGAGTTAGGCATAGGGTAGGGACCTAGGTCTGGGCTCTCTTGTACAGAATGGATGCACTAATAGCAGAGTGGACTGTATGTCTACCAGGGATATGAAGGCATTCTGCTGGGAACTCAACAATGCCAGAGGTGATCTTGGGCCATTATTCAGAAGGACGAAATAAAGGATGGAAAGAGTTAGTTCTATTAACCACAAAGGCAGGTCTCCCTCCCTGGGGCTGCATGGTGCCAGAGGGGACAGAGTCAGAAAGGGCCTGAGGAGGCTGGGAGGCAGGCTGGACTCACCTTGTAGAGCTGGGATGGCCTTCCACACAGACACTGGCCCCTGGCTGGCAAACTGGCCCAGCGACACCTCCAAGAAGAAGATGGGTAATCCAGCCAGAGCCAGCATCATCAGGTAAGGGATGAGGAAAGCACCTTGGAAAGAGAGTGGGGAGTGAGAGCCCTGGGAGGCAAAAGCAGGCTGCTGCCCTCCTTCACCTTCCGGGTTGGGGGCTGGGCTCCCTCTCAAAGAATTAAAGGACAATTTAGCTCCATTCCTGAAGAAGCCCTTTGATGTCCTGTCTCAGCAACAGTCACCCACAGATATTTAAGAGCCCTCCTCCAAAAAGTATAAGGGTACCCGTGCAAATACACTCCTTATTTCAATTCTCCACTGGCAGATGGCTAGGGATATGTGCTGATGGGGTTTTATTCTTTTCTTTTTTTATTATAGCACTTCAATTTCCCAAAATTAAGCCCCTGCAGAGCTTAACCAGTCCATGCCTTTGACTCACTACTGGATTCAGATTGATGAAATCTTATCGGAGCCTCAGCCCTCCCAGGACCTAAAAGCTTCTAAGCTAAACTCCAGGAGCCCTCCTCTACAGTAAGTTACCTGAACAGCTTCTACCAACCAGGGCTGGGCAGGCTCTGCCAGAAAGCCATTGGGGGATACCCATCCTTCTTCCTAAACCCATCCCCATCCGCATCACACACTTCTCAACGCCCTTCTCCATGTGAGAAGTTCCTTCCATCCTTCAAGGTCAACTCAAATGCTTCCTCTTCCAAGAAGTCTCCCATCTGTGTCCTCCCACAGTACCTTGCTCCAGGCACCAATCACTTGTTAATTTTTATGTAAGTGTCTTATTCAGCCTGTGAGCCCCTAATGTTGTTTGCGCTTCATCTCTTTAGTCCTCAAAATGCCCCGTCTAGGGCAATAGTATCTGGCAGGCCTCCATAGAGTCGCTGAGACTTCTGTAGGGTTCTTTCCCTTCAACGTTCTTTGAGGTTGTTTGGGAGGGACTTGGGGAATGGTCATGAGTTTTGAAAAAGGTTTTGACCAGAACGTGCTGCTGCATGGGCCAGAGTCAAGGGCCAGGGTACTGGAGATGCGCGAGCACAGAACAGTGGCCTTAGCGGAGGGAAAACTAATCTTTCTCTAGTCTACTCTTCATGCTCCCGCCCCTCTGCACTTCCTGTTTGATGGCAGGGCCTTTCCTGCCCGGGGCTTTCCAAGCCAGGAAGGCCCAGGAGCAGCCACGGGCTGCTGGGCAGTAAAACCGGGGTCCTGCTTTATCCTCTCAAGACGGGGATTGTGCAGTCCTCCTCAGCTCCTGAAAAGGAGCGGCGAGCCCTCCACCCCACACTGAGGGCTGCGGGGCCCCGAGCCGCAGTGCGGAACAGGCTGCCTCCCATCGCAGCGCCTGGCTCCTCGGGAGCGCTGAGATCTGCTCTGCCGCTCTTCGCAGATCCCGGGCGAGCAGAGCGCGGGCACTTGCGCGGGCCAACCTCCTTTTGCTGGAACTCCCTCCTCTACCCTGAGTACCCACTTCCCTTCTATTCACTGGAAGCCTTGTTGTAGCATCCTGGCCTGAGGGCGCCCTGTGGAAAACCAAAAGGGAACCTATCTGGGTGCCTCTATTCGTGTGGCCGGTACTTGGTCTGTTTTCAGGGCACCCCAGATGGCAAATGCTCTGCGGTTCTCATTAGTACTTGTCAGAGTGTCCTAATTTGGAACTGGAGAGGAGGGGAGTAGTGGCCTATGTTTTGCGCTTTAGCCGTCCGGTGATGCACCAAAAACGGACAGATGCAGCACCTGTCCGTTCCGCTGCACCAAATTCCGCCTGAAGCGGACCCAAGAGGCAAAACAAAAGAACAAAAACCCTCAAACTGCCTGACCTATGGGCTGAAGGAATGCATTGTTTGTCCCTTCCGTCCAGTTGAGAAGATGTGGGAGGGGGCTCTAGGTTCAAATTCCTATTGCTAGAGAGCGGCCGGCCCCGCGGCACCTAAACGTCGGGAGGGCCAGAGGGATCGTGAATGTGCCGGGTCCCTCCTCGGTGGGTACAGAAGAGGTACAAGGGAGCACAGTTGCCCAGCAGCCGATGCAAGCCTAACTAGTGTCCTCCCCATCTCTGAAACGGCTTTCCTTCAAAACCAGCACCTTCCTCCCATTTAGGGCAGATGAAAGAAACCTGTTTTCGCTGTACGATTTTACTAAAATCAAAATACGTTCTGCTTCAAGAAGCAGAACAAGAAGGCGGAGGTGGCAGGCACTTCTGAGAGGTTTTTGACAGCACATCCCCCACCCCTTCTCCCTCACCCCCTAGCTCGCCTAAGGAGTGCCCTAGGAAGGCAGGCTATAACCCTGAATCAGGGCTCCAGAACTGTACAGCGGCTGGCTGTAACCTTGTTGGGTGCCCGAAGTGCCGCCGCTCTCTGAACACTTGACCGCTAGCACCCGTGCTTACGTGGCTCCGGACCCAGGCCCCAAAACTGGGTCAGTGGGGATTTGTGGGGCCTCACTCCTCCCCTGCGCCCCTCTCTAGATGAGAGACTCCGGGATCTAATGCCGAACGATTATGGTCGTCCCCGCCCTCTGGTTATGCACTCACGCCTATGAGGTGTAGGGCTGGAGCCTGCGGAGGCTGCTCTGAGCCTCCCCGCCCTGCGACCCCGCCTGAGGGCTCCTGTCCCACCCAACCCTCAGGTGCCCGCCCCGCCCCGCAGCAGGCGGAAAGAGCGGAAAAGCCATACCTCCCCCGTTCTGGAAGGCCAGGTAGGGAAACCTCCAGACATTGCCCAGCCCCACTGCGTACCCCACCATGGACAGGATGAAGTCCAGTTTGCTGGACCAGTTCCCTCGGGCCTTATTCTCATCCCCTTGCTCGTCCTCCTGGGGGCGGAAAAGCACATTGTCGATAACAGCCCCGAGTAGGTCCACAAGCAGGCCCCTTCCACCCCTCCCCCCGGCTAGGGGTCCTTCCCAGCAAGCAGGCTCCCACTTTTCAACTGAGGATGCATCGGCAAGCAGGACCCCAAATGTAAAGAAAGGATGCATCTACAAGCAGGGACCTCACCCCTCAACCCTGCACTGAGAGTCAATCAGCAAGCAGGTCCCCAATTCTGATCTGAAGATCCATCTTAAACAGACCCAAAACCCCCTCTTTCCTAGATCATACAGTCAGGGCACACCAGCAAGCAGCTCTCCCCAAACCTTGAACCTGTAAGGTGATTGCAAGCAGGTCCCTCCATCCCCAACCCTTCACCAAGAATTTATTTGGCAAGCATCATGCCTGGAGTTCCCAGCAAGCAGGTTCCTACTTAATCCTCTCCCACAAAAAAGCCTTCACCACACCCCCTCCTCAGCCCTTTCTTCCTTTAGAGTGTGTGACAAGACCAGAAAGAGAGCTGCAATGCCGAAGCCAGCCGGAGCCCCTGCCTTCCTTTCTTGACCAAACAGAACCTGCCTGGTCAACTAATTTAAGAAGGCATCCTTCAAGACTAATGCAAGGGAGATGGGCAGGAGGCAGATTTGAAGATGAAACAAGAGGGAAAACAAACAAACAAAAAAAGATTGATATGGGAAGACACAAGCCATCTACAACCTTGAGTTCTGGTCTAAATTTTACTACTAACCAGGTGGACAACCCCAGGCAAGCCACTTGCTCTCTCTGAACCTCTATGTCTCATCTATAAAAGAAGCTTAGAATAACTGTCCCCTGAAGCCCTTGCCAGCTCCAGCAGTCTATGAATCTTTGAGGCTCATTTCTTCAAGCTCACACTAAGACACTTTCTTGGGGCAGTGCCTGGTCGTGGAATGCCTCACTACTACTCAGGAAAAATGGGGGGAGACCACCCCAAATAAACTCTGAAAATGTTAGGGACACCTAGATACTGCACAAAGCTTTCCAGGGACTCAGGTCACTGCACAGTTTCCACCTCCTCAGTCACCCTTCACCTCCTATTGTAGTAACTTGCTAGGTCTCATACTTTTCTACAGGCTGTGGAGGACACAGCAGCAGCTGTCAGGAGGAGTCTTGGGGAGGGAGAAAGAGCCAGGGTGAGTGTCAGAAAGGCACAATCAGAAAGATGGGCAGGGCCGAAAATAAGTACTTTCAGAAACCAAACATCTTTAACATCCTCCCTCTCATCCTCCCACACACAGACCACCTCCACGCCTAATCCCACCCTTCAATCCTTCCAGAGCTGCAAAGGGTGGGAGTTCCAGCTCCTGCCGCAGTGCGGAGGTTAAGCAAGACAAGTGAAACAAATATTCTGCTCCACTTGGGGTCACACTGTGGTATACATGCTGTCAGAGGCAGATAATACACATAGAAAAACCCTCCAGATGTGGACCCCAAAAGGAAAGGCAAGTGGGAAATTCTATATTTATTTCTAGTTCTGACACCACAAGCTCCTGCTATGTGGGCCTGTGGGTAAGTGTGAGTGTGTGTGTGTGTGTGTGTGCAAACACTAGAGTAACTAAAGATAGAAGGGCTGTATAAATCCTAAACCTCACACAGGCATAAATTTTGGTCCAGGCCCCACTGCTGGATATATGCCTAGTCCCTGAGGCCAGGAAAGGAGAGGAGATAGCAGAAAGGCAGGCAGTGAGAAGGGAAGAGCTGAAGTGGATGAAAAAGGACAGAAGAAAGAAGAGATCAGAGAAGGAAGGAGAGAGACAGAGGGAAATGGAAGAGAACAAAAGCCTGTATGAGACAGCGGGCCACCAGCAAAAGTTGCCTTTATTCATAACCCAAGGATTGGGATTTGCTCTGTGGGTTTTTCACGCCTCTAATTAAGTGGTAAAGGATCAAATGCAAGAGGGGATTCAGATTAGTGTAGCCTGAAGCTTATACAATTGAGGGAGGTTACTTTAGGGAAAAAAATAGAAAATTTTGGCAAAAGTAGACACCAGGTTTTGGAAGGACCCAGGCAAAGGACAGGCCCCAAAGCTTAAGTTTCAGTAGCCTCAGGTAAACCCACCTGGCATCAAATGAGTTCTCATGTAATAAGCATTACTGGCAGTGTAAAGGCTACAAAACTTAAACTATTATCCTCCTACCCCTCCACCCCCAGCCACGACCACCTGGCTTTGTTCTGAATTTTCTCCCTCTTTTTGTTTAATTAAGAAATTACTTTTGAAAAGAAAAGACAGTCATTGGCAGGAGAGGGAGTCTGTCTGCATAAAAGGGGGGGATCTATCTGCCTCAACTGCTTTGTGAATCCGGACCTGGATTCCCACTACAGCCAAGGCTGGGAAGGGGCAGGTCGTGGCCCCTCTGGCAGGGTCACTGCAGCCCTCGCGCCCTGAACTGCCGACCCCAGCGCAGTGCGAGCTTCCGAAGCCCCAAAGCCGCCTCCCGCATCCATCACCTGGCACTGCCAACCGGTTTCCCCATCAGCACACGTGCACCCGCCACGGCCCGGCTGGCCTCTCGCGCGCAGCTGGAGAGCAGGACACTGTGCGGGCCGAATGCAACCGCTTACCTGGGTGGCAACGGTGGCCACGCTGCCCGGGAGCACGGACGTGATTCCATCCGTGCCCAGCACCACGGTGCTCTGGCTCATGTTCACCCAGCCCACGGCAGGGGTATTGTTCCGCTCCAGGGTGCCCTTGCCCACACTCACGTTCGCATCCCCCTCCGGGCCTCGCAGAGCATGGATCTTACAGTGCAGCGCGTTGCTGGGCCCGGAGCTCCCAGGAGGGGGGACGGCCTGCGCGCCTTGCGCCTCTCTCAAGTCCGGCAGAGCTGCCGAGGCCGCCTGCGCCCGCGGGCTACTGAGTTTGCAAGACCCCACTCCTGGCCGCTCAGCCTCGCAGGCTCGCGCGTCCGCTGACTGGAAAGTTTGGGCGCCGGTGGAAGCGGACCTGGGCACACGTGGCGGCGGCGGGGCAGCAGCCGCGGGAAGCTCCTGCTCCGGGCTCGTCCTGGGAGCGCATGGGCCATCCAGGTGGCCCTGCGCCGCCGCCGCCTCCGGGCTGTTGGCTGGCTGTTTATTCATTTCCTTGGGAGCACTGCAATCCTGCAAACACAATGTCAAGTTCGTGCAAAACAAAGTCACAACAGCATTAAAAATACCTGTATCTACATATGGGGACGTTCGCAACTCAGGTCCAGACACAATATCTGGGGAAGCAAATTGGAATCTGAATTTTTTCTGTTAAGAAAGACTGCAATCAGTATTTCTCAATTTGCCCGCTTCATCAATAACCAGATGACAAAGAAGCTAATATTTCCTCCCTAGTGGAGGATGAACTAAGAAAAGAGGCAGAAATGGAATTTTGTAAGGGGAAAAGGGGAGTGGAAATAGCCCTAGAGTCATGAGCTCTCCTCCCTCTTTGGATTTCACATCACAGCTGTGGGTGCCCGCATCCCCATCACCATTGTAGAAAGATTCTTTAATTTTCCGCCCCATTTCCTTTGTCATTCAACAAAGCACATTGCCTTTTTCCCCCATAGACAAGCTGTGGCCACAAAGCTGATGCCCTGGCACCTGCGAGTGCTTGAGGCCAAATTGGTTGAGTCCCAGCGCTCCACAACCCACCTCCTCCCGCCAGGTAGCAAAGAAATGTTAAGAATCACGATCAAAATAACCACAAAAAATCCTACAACGATAATAAATTTAAGACACAGAGTAGTAACTAGGTTTGTTATCTTACACAACTTGTATTCACTTCCAGATTCCCAGACATGTAAAATAATATGCAAAGTTTTTTGGTTCTTTTGTTTGTTTATTTGTTTTTGCGTAACTATTCACAGGAGTCTAATATCCTTCACAACCCTACGCTGGCTTGAGTACCAAAACTCATGACTAATTTTTATTCTCTTTTTCCCAATTCACTTTCAAATGAAAATAACTGCCAGCGGTGGTTTTCCTAGCCACTTTTATCTTTCAGGGCTTCCTAAACATTAGCACCAATAATTATTATTACACTGTAATAATCCTATTATCTTCACCTCCACTGCACTCTTCTAGTCTAACCCCCTTTCACAAGCACGCAAAATAGAACTCCTCAATTTCCACAAATCTGAATACCTCGGCTTCAGCCAGCATTTGTCTCAATAGCCTCTAGGACCCAGAGCAACTCGCCTCTGTACCGGCGTCTGGCTTTTCAGCACCGAGGACAGTGCCCAGGATCGGGTCTTTAGGAGCCACGGTCAACCTCTCAGCTCTACAACCTAGGAAACCTCTTTGCGACCTCAGGTGACGCTCACAAGTACAAATACCTAGGGCTGTGAGAATTGTTCTCCTCCTCGCCCCCTTTCCCCCCACCCAATGCACAGACGTCTCCAAAAGAAATAGCCAAAACGAATCTGCTTTTCCTATCCCCTCAGCCCCTTTTCCTCTTGAAAGAACAAAAGCAAACACTCACCATGTCTGACACAGGCAACAGATTGAACTGGTGGAGGGTGAAACCCGCTATTGACAAGACTGGGTTTGGCTCCGGCAGGAGAGGCGCTTTCTATATCTCCTTGGGAAAGGCCGGGTTTGCGTCAGTGCAAAGCAAGGTGCCCTTGGTTTGACATTTTCTTGATAATACAAGTTTGATAAATCATTACCCCCTTGGATTCAAGTTTTAAAGGGACAACAGCCTAGAGTATGCTGGCCAGTTGTCGCTCCAGCGGGAGGGGGCTGCGTGTTTGGCGTGACTCATGTGGGTCTGATTACTAAACCGAAACCGGCAGGAGGGGAAGACAGAAGTTTGCCTCCTCCTAATTAAGGGAAACATGGGAGGGACACGTCCCACTGCACCCAAGGCAAGGCGCAGTCGCCAGCAGAGTGGATCGGGATGTAGAGGTAGGGGGAGGGAGCTAAACCACTGTCTTCTCATTCCCTTTCACTATATTCCATTGCTCTCTCCCCCAATCTTCAGGGATGCCGAAAATATTACTCCGAAAGAGACTGAGGGTCTGCGCATAGCCCCACAGCTCTGCGACGGCTGAAGCAGGCATGGGTCCTGCATTTATCAAGGTATACCTACCTAGCATGTATGTGGACTTTAGATTCTCACATCCCTACCCTTCCGGACAGTCAGTCTTGGACGAATCCTGGGTTTTTTGCTTAAAAATTGAGATCTAGTATTTCCGTTCCTATTTCTGTTAACACAATCAGGAGAAAATTCTGAGTATAACTGACCGTTCTCATTGCATTTTTAAGCTCTTTTGAAGACGTTTTAGAGAAATGAAAATGAAGATTTTCCAACACAGACCTAGTTCTTAGGTCACTTTCAAAGTCAAGGGAAACCCATTCTTTCTTTGTAGTCCTTTCAATAAAATCCTACCAGAGCCAGGCCTGATTTGACAGCGCGAGACCTTAGAGACGTCCAAATCGAGATGCCCAGCAATGGGCGGGGGGGGGGGGGGGGGGGCGGGGGGGGGAGGGGAGGCAGGGGGGGCGGGGGGAGCCGTACCAGGAAGTTCAACAATACTGTGGCGGAGATGGGATTGGGGGTGGCAGTGGCGATAAAAAGATGGACTTTCTTGTTGGTACAATGCAATAGCTATAATCAGGAGAGGAGAAAACGCCTTTACAAAGAAAGTGTAGTTTGGAGACTAGAAGGGGATTATCAGCAAAATGCTTCCCTCCTCTCCTTACTTGCCGGTCTAGCTTGGGGAACCCCTGGCCTCGGGGATGAGGAGCCACAGACAGCACGTTTTCCTTTCCCTACTGCCAACAGCCCAGCCCACTGCCTCAGGGTGCGCGCCGTCGCAAGCGGCTGGGCCGTCCCCGCGCGGCAGGAGGACAATGCCGGGGCGGCGGCGGCCGCAGGCGTAGGCTGCAGTGGCAGATTGCGGCGGGCGCCGGGGGCACTGAGGGGCGCCCTCCTGTCCCTCTGGAGAGCCCGAGAGTGTTTGGATGCCTCCGCTGGTTGGCTCTCCCGCCTAGCTCCTCTAAAGGGCAACTGGCTGGGGACACACGGTCTGCATTGCTTTTGGTGGGGGCAGGAGTAGGAGATCTTTGAGACGCCTTGAGGATTTCAGGTCGCTTTTTATTGCAGTTTTGAGCTAACGTATATTGAGATCTCAATACTCAACCATTGTGCAAGGGCTGTCCATGAATTATCCCGGTTAGATTTGGCAATGGCCTTTCAGAAACTATACAATTGCAAAGCTGAGGAAATTGGGGCTCAGAAAGTCGTTTTTGAATCCTGGAGAAGATCCCAAGCACCTCCCGCGGGGCTGTCTCTGGGGTCAGTCGCGCTCTCCCCGGGGCCAGCTCGTAGGGCGAGGTCGGGAATTAGGGTTAAGAGGGTGAGGTGGGGTGGGCTGTGGTGGACTCTGGCTGGAGGAGGGTCTTCTGAGTGGGTGGGACTGAGAATTCCGCAGGGATGCCTGTTCAAGTTCCAGCTGGAGCTGAGAAGCAGCCCGCAGGCTCCTGGCATCTTGGGGGAGGCCAAGAGAACCTAAGGGTGTTTCTGCCTAAACAGTCCCCAGTTTCCGAGAGGGCTCAAGACGAATGAATGCGAGAATTGTAAAGGCAGGCCTGGCAGGCAGGCTCGGGCTCAGAGAGCGATCGGCCAGAGCGGTACCAACAGGCGGGCCCAAAGATCGGTGTAGGCCTCCCTCTGCAGTTCCCCGGCCGACTTCCCCGAGGGACAGTCACGACTTTGGAAGGTTCTGGCCAGTTTCCCAATTTGCATTTGAGCAGTCCCCGCAAAGGGCCAGGTGAGAATGGAGCGTCCACGCGGCGCCCGGACGTTCCAGGGCGCACAAACTTGGCTGCCCCGGGAGGAATGGGGAGAACTGCGCAGAGGCGGCGGAATCCTGCCGGCCTTCTCACTTCCCCCAGCTGCGGCCCTGGGCCTGAGTGACGCCCAGCGCCGCCCTTTGGCCCCCAGGCCTGACGTTTCGCCCGCTGGCCCTCCCCGGCCCAGTGAACACTTGGGTTCCTGCGTGGGGCCTGCCGCGCGTCAGGCTCTGCAGAGGCGGGTGACGCGCAGGAACTGCTACGGGGTTTGGCAGAGGTGCTATTAGGGCTCTAGGCCTCCCCCCACTTTCAGCCGCAAAATTCTAGAAGGGAGGGGCTGCTTGGAGAACGGAGGGAGGGTCTGGAGCGGAGAGGCCTGGAGGTGTCGCTATGAGGCCAACGCGGGGGCGGAGGGGCGGGCACAAGCCCGGCTTGAAGGTTGGGGTTCAGGGGCTGGAGAGAGCGTGCTGAGGCAGGAAGCCAGGCCCTGGGGCAGCAGGTCGTGCGTATGGGTGTGTGTCAGCGCCTACGAAGCGCAAAGGATGGAACTGCAGTATTTAAAAAAAAAAAAAAAAGGCCAGCCGCACGTCCTCTAGACGCGGGCCTCCGCCCCCGCCCTCCGCCCCCGCCCTCCGCGGACGCCTGTTTGTAGTGATAATCTGGCCCAGTGCGCCGCAGCCAAGGAGGCCGTAAATCCGCATCCATCACCGCGCAGCCATTCGGTCTGAATTAGCCAGTCACTACGGCCTTAATTACTTTGTCAAAGATGAAAAATAGTAATTGATTTTGTCCTCGATCACTTTGTTCCCTCCCCTCCTGCCTTGCAGATAAGCAAATAAATATTTTTGAAAACTCGTGTCCACTCGGTTGTATGGGGGTAGTCTACTGAAAAACAGGCCATCCGGTGACAGTCCTGACGCCAGTGTTACTGCCAAGACCCGAAAAGTGAGCTGCAACCCAGACAGGAGAGGGCCCAGAGGGCGGCCTAGGGCATTCAAGTCGCTGCCCTCCTTCTCACTAAGGAAGGAGAGAGGAGGGAAAGGTACCGGTGTTTTACAAGCGCTTGCTCTGGCGTTAGCAGGGCACTGTGGAACCAGTCTTCTCTGGTCCTCAGGGCAGCATGCGAGAAAGAGCTGCCAGCGCGACTGACAAGAGAAGAAACGCGTCCAGGGTCAGCGGGCAGAGCCTAGCTTTGAGCCCGGGTCTGTGTTGGCTCCTCTCCATCCGCCACATGAGGGATAGAGTATGAGCCCCTATGTCTATGTTTATGTGATTTTAACATGGGAGTCGTTAACACATACAACTTCCACAGATGATGGATGTGAGGGCTCAGTGTGGGTTTCAGGTGACATGGCCGATAGTCAAGAAGCCGCCGTATTTTTGTCCCACTTGTCTACTACTGCCCAGCTCCATTGCAGTGTTTTTCTGTGCTAAGAATGTGGGCTCCGCAGATACACTGCACCACCTCCTAGCTCTGTGACCTCGGGGGGAAAATTCCCCATCAGCAAAATGAGCATAATAAAAATTAACCTACCTCGGCTGGTGCAGTGGCTCACGCCTGTAATCCCAGCACTTTGGGAGGCTGAGGCGGGCGGATCATGAGGTCAGGAGATCGAGACCATCCTGGCTAACACGGTGAAACCCCATCTCTACTAAAAATACAAAAAATTGGCTGGGTGTGGTGGCACGCGCCTGTAGTCCCAACTACTTAGGAGGCTGAGGCAGGAGAACAGCTTGAACCTGGGAGGCGGAGGTTGCAGTGAGCCAAGATGGCACCATTGCACTCCAGCCTGGGCGACAGAGCGAGACTCCTCTCAGGAAAAAAAAAGAAAAGAATTAACCTAACCTCAAGGGTAGCCTGAAGATTAAACGAAAGAATGCATGCAAAGTGCCTAGATTGAGATTGGCTACCGGCATACTTTCAATAAGCTATTGTTATTAATATCATTCAATCTAAAGGAAATATAGGTTTGAAGCCCCTCAGAATTAGCAAATAAGACAAATCCCTCTTCCTGGGCTAGAAGGTTTAATATGGGTAGACTTACACAGAATAGAAAACCTTACAAAATATGTAACGATTGTGCAACATTTCTCCCTCATTCAGTGTTTGGTCACCCAATAATCAAGTATTTACCTTTACTAAATGAAAATTAGGAGCATCCTGGAAAAGTGCTCAAATACAGAAGCTGCTAGGAGTTTTTCCTGAGGCACCTTTTGTTTAGATGAAGGTAAATTTCAATAAAAAGAAAGGGCAGAAGCTTGAAGTTTCATAATCAGCCTCACTGTTCAGTTCTCATCTGAACCCAGGGGTGTCAGGGAAACACAAGTTAATCAAAGCAAGCATCCCTCATCATAGCATTTCAGAAGAGCTCATATTTGGAAATCAGTGGTTCAGCTAAATAATCAGTCTGTGCAAAATGTAGGTCCAAATTTCCAAGACTCAGGCAGGCAGGATGCTTGTTCCTGAGTCAGCAGTAGTGATGATTCTCACTTCACTGCAGCAAAACACAGGGCAGTGGGTGCTAGGGCAGTGGGTGCTAGGGCAGAAGCAGAGAAGTATATGATAAGATGAAAAGGATGTTCAAGGTCATCTGTAGTCCCACATGCCTGCCTTACCAGTGAGAAAGCAGAGTTCCAGGTCCAGGGAGGAAAAGTGAGCACTCAAGGTCATTTGACAAATTAGAAACAAAGTCTAGCGGCATATCTTTAAAAAAGAAAGAAAGAAAAAAGAACTATATTATCCTTTGATCCAGCAGTCTCACTCTTAGGAATCTATCCCAGAGAAATAAAAAACCATAGTGCAAGAGCGTTTATTATACCATAGTTGATAAAGTGAAAGCCTGCGGAAAAAAGAAATAGCCACATTAGATCATTAGAGTATCTGCAGCGTGGAATGATTTGTAGCTGTTAAAAAGATTGTATTAGAACCATACAGAGATTGGAGAGATTTTCATGATGTATTGAGAAAAGCCAGATACATTAAAGTGTGTATAATAGAATCTTACTTATATAAAATAAACAGTAACTAAAATGCCATGTCTGTCGGTCTCTCTGTCTCTCCGTGTGTGTGTGTATGTGTACTAGAACACACATGTGTTCTAGTAAAATGTGAATGCACACACATAAGTTAGTAAATAAGATTACTGGCAGAAAATGTGGGCATTGATGTGAGCTCAGGAGACAAGGGAAGAGCCAAGTAGAAAAAGTGGAGGGAGGGTGAGAAACATTGACTTAAACAAAAATAGTTCTACTAGTCATACTTATAAATTTATGTAAAATATGTATTAAAAAAGTTTAAGAAAAGAAGTTAGCACTAGAATCTATTGCTTTAATTAATGAGGATATTCACCAAGAAGGCTACTTTCAATAGGAAGTATTACCCCTACACCTATTTTATTGTCTTTCTCTGAAGAGTAGAGCTCAGAAAAATGAATTCAGCTAATTAAGGATCCCAGCTACCAATATTTGGCTAATCCTCCTTCCTCAGGTCCTCATGTTTCTATCTCTTAGCTCTGCTGGGGTAGAACCAGGGCATAATTAAGACCTTCAGAGGACACAGTCTTGGAAAATATGATGCTGCTCTCCTACCCCCACCCTTATCCTTATAATGTACACTAAACTATAAAGTAATTTACATTAAAATTACACCAAACTGAAAATTCCTGATTTCTATTTTTTCCATAATGATAACATTAATGTCTTTCTAGTATGCATGATGCATTCACCCCTTTCCTCTGCTGCCTTTTCTTATCATCCTTTTGGTAGTCGTGCTTTGCTTGTTGCATATGTTTGGCGAAACTACTTGGTAATCTCCTTCCAGGTATGAGTCTTCTGTGTTTATCCATCTGCTGAAAGTTCCCAAACCCCAAAATGAGAGATACTAGCCTTGTAAGAGATGTCAGGTCTCAAATATGTTTATTATTGGAAATAGGAGACTTCTAATACAAGAGAATTGATACTGTGTCTGCAATGCTGGTGAATAAGATTCTTTTTTTCTCTCTTTATTAAATGTTTCCCTGGTCTTCTCTTTTTGTCCTAGTTGGTGGGGCAGTGAGGGGTGGGGAATTAAGTTTAATGTCAGGAAAACCTAGCAGGAATTCCCACAAGTAGAGTGAAACAGATGTTGGAAATCTTCACTGTATAGGCAGTTTATGTAGTTAACCAAGGCTATTGGGTGGAATGTGAAGAAGGTTCAGAAAGGTACAATGGTAAGGATGCTAATCCACGAAGTGGAACTTGGAAAATTCAACACACTTTACACCTGTAGAGAACTGCCAGATAGCATTAACAAGCTTTAGGACCTTGTGATTTTGTCACTAGATAGCACCCTTGTAAATTGAGTCTAGGGGACTATGGACATTGGTACCCCATTTGTGACTGTTGGTTCTAGCAATCTGTGGCATCCAGATTTCTAAGACTATTTCAAACAATGGCCTGGAGGAGGCCAGCTATGCCTACCATTTTTGGCAGACAATCCAGAGTTAGTCATTATGGTAGCTGTCCCTTGGAATGTCACCATTAGAGCTTGGAAATGATCTATAAATCTTTTAGAATAGTTTCTTAGAATCTGCATTCTATTTCGGAGTGTTTCTATTTCAGTTTAAACATCTTCCTGGGTGGAGGATAACATTATATTGTGAAAATAGGGCTTTAGTAGTAGATGTTAGTCATGAGTTTGAACCAAGTTCAGACATTTTTTAACTATGTGTTCTTGGGAAGCTAATATCCAACTTGTGGCTACTAACATTTACTTATCTTCGGAGCCTCACTTTCCTTTTCAATAAAATGGAATTCCTTTGATTGATTAAATAAGATAAAGTGTGTAAAAACTTCTAGCATGGTGCCTAGCAAGAGCTCCTTCTACCTTTAGATACCAGGTTTGAAAGTTACTATCTGAAGTCTGACATTATGCCCTTAGAGATGTACCCAAATGACTCCTTTCTACACATCTTGGTATTCCTGGATTTGCTGACCAAATCTTTATGTATTTTGCCCATCTTTCTTCTTTGTTTTTTCAAATAATAGGCCATTCTAGGGACTTTATTCTGCCCATCTTTCTTGATGGGAAATGAACTTTGACTGTTTTTCTTTTCTTTTTTTTGAAGTGGGTTCTTTTTTCTATCTCTTCACACTGCGCCTTCCTTAAAATGCCAAGCCCATCATAACTCTGTGCCTTTGCCACTGCAGTGTCCTCTGCCTGAAACGCTCTTCCTTCCAGAATGAATTTCTATCTATATGTAAGACTTTGCCCAACATGTGTCTCCTCTTGGAGGTTTTTTATGAACAAAGTTAATATCTCCATTCTCCGTACTTCCCTAGCACTAGTTTATTGTAATTATTTATTTCCATGTGCATCTTTTCAACTACAATAGCTAATAGCCACGTGTCACTACTATCATTTAAATTAATTAAAATAAAATTAAATGTAAAATATCATTCTTCACTCACACTAACTATATTCTTTGCTATACATCTTTGCTCGTGTCTCTAATTTTGATTCTTAGTGTGGGTTCCTAACTATGGAATCACTCCCAAAAGGAATTGCACATTTTTCAGAATTGGATTCATCTTATCTGGACCAGTTTTTTTGATGACTGCCTTCAAAATGCAGACATAGAGCTGTGTATGAAGATGTAGCCAGGCTCTGAGCAGAGAGTGACAGTGCTCTGCGCTTTGTTTTCACTCCTTTTCCTAATGATTCTCAGCAATCTGTGAATACTTCTGGCTATAAAAAAGCCATGGGAACAAAGACCATAGTATGTTTCCATAAAGACCAAATCAGTTTTCTCTTTAGCATAAAGGAATTTTTATGGAAATCATTTTACTTGGTAAATACAAGTATTTGTAATTGTCAGTATGCACAATATCCAAATTTTACAACTATTAGGAGCAAGCAAATAAGCTCATCTGTTTACACAGGATTTAATTAAACAATTGCAAGAAATAATACAAACATTGTTAAAATGTGGAGGATTTGTGAATGCTTCTTCTGCAGTGGAAATGCCTGACTCAGGGCTCTCTCTGGTTTCTGCAGATTATGTGGATGATGACATGTTTTTCCAAGTCATTAACTTGGGCACAGCTTTGGGGCCAAATGAGAAGCTACATCCAAACCATTTAAGAGTCTGGGTGATTGGTGGGGCACTGACAAAGGAAAGACCCTCTGTCATTGCCCACGGTGGGAGCATTTGGGGAGTGTGATTGCCTGTGATGGTGCATGGTTCAATGATTCCATTGTTTCATGAAGGCCTGGTTTCACTGATACCAAGGGAAAAAGGTGGGCTGCGCCCACATGGGCGATTAAGGTGACGCTGTCAAAGGCATTTAGAGTGATTTTTTCCCTTAGAAATCTGTTCTGTCACTTTTTGGCATTACAAGGTCTTTTGTATTACATTATAGAAAAAAAATAGGCAAAAAGAAGAAAATAAATCACTTCATCAGGACTCTTTTTCAATTGCAAGGGATAGAAACCCAACTCAAAACTAGCTGACGCTTAGTCAAGTAATGAACGGATCAAGGTAAAAATGGAGCTGACTTCAGGTGGGCTAGATCCAGGTTGCCTACAGCAACAGGATCCTCTCTTGGAGCCTTGGCCTCTGTGGGTCCATGTTTTCAGACTCTCGTGTTGTAGGTGTCACGTGACTCAAAGTTGTGGGTTCCCGTGCTCATAGATTATGATCCAAGGGGAAATAGTATATCTCTACCCAGTTTGGAAGGTTTGGGGAAAGGAGGCTGAGATGGTGGCTTTGATGCAGGTAGATTATTTGGAAGTCCCAATGAGGTAGTTAGAGAAGAGTCAATAAAGAGTGCATTGATGAGTGAGTTACCTCTGTGGACAATTGGATTCAGGCTCACTGGGGTCCCTCTGAGGTACCCTGTGGAACACATGTCAAAGTTTTCCCTCCAGGGGCAGGGAAGCTAGAAGGTGATTTGTCCACAGACTCCCACCCCTTATTGACTGAGGATTGCTCCTGAGAGTATTAAATCCTCAGCACTTGTGGGCACTCTACAGTTGGACTGAGCAAGTTGCTATAGTGCTGGAAAAAGGTGTCAGGTAGAGAAACAGAGAGACATGGTTGCTTGAGGTGGGGAGCTGTCAGCATGCCAGAAATTGTCCAACATGACTGCAGGTGAACTTGCAGATGGGCCAAACCAACATGGGCTGGGACATCAATTGCAGCTGCTATGCTCACCTTTAGTTTCTTCCCCACTCCCTAGGCCAATCACTCAGTACTTTGATCAGTCCAAAGTTGGCCGCATGTCTGCCTCTCAAACATGATGGGCAGGCAGCATGCTGTGAATGGAAGCTTCCTCAAAATCACCTGGAGAAGAGGAGGCAGTTTTACAAATAAAGAGTGGGGTAGCAAATTAGTTCTCAGAATAAGTGAGGGGGGGGGCCGGGCACGGTGGCTCACACCTGTAATCCCAGCACTTTGGGAGGCCAAGGCAGGTGGATCACGAGGTCAGGAGATCGAGATCATCCTGGTGAACACTGTGAAACCCCATCTCTACTAAAAATACAAAAAACATAGCCAGGCGTGGTGGCGGACACCTATAGTCCCAGTTACTCGGGAGGTTGAGGCAGGAGAATGGCATGAACCTGGGGGGCAGAGCTTGCAGTGAGCCCAGATCGCGCCACTGCACTCCAACCAGCTGGGTGACAGAGCGAAGACTCCATCTCAAAAAAAAAAAAAAGTAAGTGCAGGAGGGATGATGGACAGACTAAATAACAATAGCAATAAATAAGATATTCACTTGCAAACTTTAATCCTATTTTAAGGTTAAAACCACTGAATGTTTTAGTAAATATATTTCTGGATTATGTTTATTTATGCATTTTTCCTTATAAACTGGGATAACATTAGAATTCATGTTTTATTGCTGCATTTTTTACTTAACCATATTTAGTAAACACTTTAATATGTAATGAACATTTTGCTGTACATGATTGTAAATATTGTAAAGGTACAGTTGACCCTTGAACAACATGGGTTTGAATTATGCAAGCCTACTTATACATGGGTTTTCTTCAATCAAAAATACAGTGTTGGCCAGGCGCAGTGGCTCATGCCTGTAATCCCAGCACTTTGGGAGGCTGAGGTGGGTGGATCATGAGGTCAGGAGTTCAAGACTAGCCTGGCCAACATGGTGAAACCCCATCTCTACTAAAAATACAAAAGTTAGCTGGGTGTGGTGGCAGGTGCCTGTAATCCCAGCTACTCAGGAAGCTGAGGTAGAGAATTGCTTGAACCCAGGAGGTGGAGGTTGCAGTGAGCCGAGATTGCACCACTGCACTCCAGCCTGGGCAACAGAGTGAGACTCAGTCTTGAAAACAAAAGCAAAAAACAGTGTTACTTTTCAGTAAAGTTACACTGAGTGTGCTTGTCTCCAGCCTCCCCTTCTGCCTCCTTTGCCTCTTCAGCCTCTGCCACTCCTGAGACAGCCAGATCAACCCCTTTTCTTCCTCCTTCTCCTTAGAAGACAACAAGGATGCCTTGACAGCGATCCACTTCCATTTAATGAATAAGGAATCTAATTTTTCTTCCTTATGATTTTCTTAATAACATTTCCTTTACTCTAGCTTACTTTATTGTAAGAATACAGTACATAATACATACAACATATGAAAATGTGTTAATCAACTGTTTATGTTATCAGTAAGGCTTCGCATCAACAGGTTTTAGGAAGTTTTACTTGGATTCTCAGGCAGGTCACAGTGGTTCAAGCCTATAATCCCAGCACTTTGGTAGACTGAGGCGGGAGGATCACTTGAACCTAGGAATTCGAGATTAGCCTTGGCAGCATGACAAAACCTGTCTCTACTAAAAATACAAAAATTAGCCTGGCATGATGGCACATTCCTGTAGTCCCAACTACTGGGGAGGCTGAGGTGGGAGGATCACTTGAGCCCAGGAGGTCGAGGCTGCAGTGAGCCATGATCATGTCACTGCATTCCAGCCTGGGTGACAGACAGCCTGTCAAACAAACAAAAAAAGAAAAAAGAAAAAAAAAAGAAAGAAAGAAAGGAAGTTATATTTGGATTTTTGACTGCGGGGGGTTGCTGCCCATAATTCCCACATTGTTCAAGGGTCAACTGTATGTAAAGTGCATCAGTCAATATACTTTAAATCTTTTCTCCCTACTAATGACTCTTGGTTAAAAGTGGACTGGGAGGATAAATATATTAAATCCACAGCAGTGCCTCTGCCCAGAGAAGAATATTTTAGTGGTAGAACTTCAGGCATCAGAGGAAGCTGTTAAAAAAAAAAAAAAAAAAGCATCAATTTTAAAATCATAGAGCTCAGGATTTGAATTCTTATTACTAGCTATGTGACATTGGTCAATTTATTTAATCTTACAAATTTCATATCTTATTTTACATATAGCAAATGCTAAATAAAATGGTACTGTTCTTATTATCTAAAATGAGAACAATCATCCTTTCCTGACAGCATTATTATGAGGCTTGAATGAGGTTATGCATGTAATGTGCCCAGGAGAGAGCCTGAGACATAATAGGAGATTAATTAACAATAGCTTTCTCCTATGATCTCTTAGGCTTATTATTTATTTATTTATTTTTTTGAGACAGAGTTTCACTCTTGTTGCCCAGGCTGGAGTGCAATGGCGTGCTCTTGGCTCACTGCAACCTCCACCTCCCGGGTTCAAGCAAGAATTGCCTCAACCTCCCAAGTAGCTGGGATTACAGGAATGTACCACCACGCCCGGCTAATTTTGTATTTTTAGTAGAGACAGGGTTTCTCCATGTTGGTCAAACTGATCTCGAACTCCCGACCTCAGGTGCTCCGCCCGCCTCAGCCTCCCAAAGAGCTGGGATTACAGGCATGAGCCACCATGTCCGGCCCTCTTAAGCTTATTTTAAGGCAGACTTTATGTCAGGCATAGCAGCTAGGCACCACAGCAATGAAAAGAGTGCCTTATGCCTAAGAACCTCCTGAACACAAATATTTGTACTATGCCACTATCACCCTGAAGTTTTTCCAATTCAAAATTCATATAGTATCATAACTAAGGTTTTGTTTTGTATTGTTTTGACAGAGACTTACTCTGTTGCCCAGGCTGGAGTACAGTGGCACAATCTCAGCTCACTGCAGCCTCAACCTCCTAGGCTCAGGCAATCCTCCCACCTCAGCCTCTTGAGTAGCTGGGACTACAGATGTGTGTCACCACACCCAGCTACTTTTTATAATTTTTGTAGAGATGGGGTTTCGCCATGTTCTCCAGGTTAGTCTGGAACTCCTGGGCTCAAGTGATCCACCTGCCTCAGCCTCCCAAAGTGCTGGGATTACAGGCGTGAGCCACTGCCCCCAGCCTAACCAAGCTGTTTTTTGTTAGTTTTTGTTGTTGTTGTTGTTTTTTAAATGTTACCTACTCCTAGAATAACTCATTACATGTTTTCATCCTGGTATAAACTTTATTACATTGCTTTCCTCATTACAGCTAGCTGACATTTGCAGTATCCATAAACAAAAACCCTAGTTAGTGAAGACAGAAATAAAGACAGTTTTATACCATTTTGGTGGAGTGTTCAACAGGAGAGAGATTTGGGCTGCCAGAAGAGAACATGAAGTTCCTGAACTTCAGAGGGGTCAGAAGAGAGGTACTAGGAGGTGGGAAGATCACTGAGAAAGGTATACTTTCTCTCCTGACTTTCAACTTTCAATCACCACTTTCCTAGAATTGCTAATATGAATGAATGAATTTGTTCCAATTGAACTGAGCTCCAATTTCCAATCTTTTTCCCTGGCTCTGAATGGAAATAGGCCTAAATTAGGTATCAGGTGACCTTGGATAAAGTACTAGCTTCTCTGAGATTTCATTTCTACAGTTGTAAAATGGAGATAATAAATCTTGCTCTGCCTAACTTGCAAAGCTGAGGTGAAGATGAAATAAAATAATGGAATCGAGAGAACTGGGTAAATTGTGAAATATCATGCAATCCTAAGAACTTAGATCTCAATTATTCATGGACCTGAGACCTACAGATCCGTTTTAAATCATTCAAATGTCCATGTATGTGCGTGTGTTGTGGGGGATGGGAAGGTGGGTGTTTCTCGAAATGAAGAATTATCAAAAAAGTTACTTCTGTAAGGAGAGGATTACTAATAGACCCAGAATGAGAAAAAATGCTGGTGAACTGGATGTGATAGTCTCCTAGCTGTATTCCCCACTGTTTGTTCTCTTCCTCTTCCATAATAATTGAGATTAGCTGGGCGCATGGCAATTCAGCTACAGATGACATATCTAAGCCTTCCTCACAGGTAGGCTAGCCCTTGTCACTAAGTTCTGAACAATAGGATGTGAGCAAACAGATGTGTGCTCCCAGAGACTTACTCTCAAAAAAGCTTAAGCCTGTGTGTCCCTCCCTTCCTGTTGGCAAGGGAAAGATGAAAGCTAAAGCTGCCACTATGGACCTACAAGTCAGAGCCACATGTTAAGAATGGCAGGCTGCCTACCAGCCCAGCTCCTCTTATCTCTTAATGAGGACATAAAGACAAATAAACCCTTATCTAGTTTAAGTGGCTGTTATTTGGGGTCTCTTTGTTACAGCAGCCTAGACTTACCCTGACTAACATGCCAGGCCTTCACACAACGTCAACCTGAACCTGCCCCAAGTGGGAGCAAGAAGCCATTTGTCAAACCGAGGTAATATCCATGCAACCAACACGATCCCCTGCCACCCTAATTGACTGACCAGAAGACCAATGAGCCATTTTTCTTGAAAGCCACTTTCTGTCACCTGGGCCTGCCAAGGTCACTTATGTGAGGCCAACAGTATGTGTCTCAGATAAAGGGCAGAGCCTGAGTCACCAGCACTACTCCATTACTGTGTGCTACTGTTTAGTGGGGCTCCCAGAGGCAGAGCAGAGTTTGTGCTTATCAATCATACCTCACCTATAATGAGGCTGGCTCTTCGTATGCCTGCTAGAATCCAGATACTACCTTTGGCATTTTAAATCCATAGCCTCAAGGTAGGGGGTATTTTTCATACCAAGAAACAGTCTCAGAAAGGTTGAGTGAGTTACTTGAGGCAACAGCGCCTAGAGGCCAAGGCAGATTGGGATAATTCCACAACTTGTGCTTCTCCCACTGCCAGCACTGCTTTCAAATAAACTGCCTCCTTCCAAGCATGGCTTAAGGCTACTTAAGCAAAACTGGCATTTGTTTATTGAGATGAGAACCTTAAAGGCCTGGAAGCTCCACCCCAAAACCATTCACTACCTGCTGTCCACACTCTGAGCTTTCATCGTATGAAAGGGTTTTTAATCCTATGGGCAAGTGTTCCTGTGCATGTGTATTGGGTATTTTTGAGATATGAAGAAAGCTATGTAAACACACACAATGTTGGCAGTTGAACTGGGTCCCCTGAAAAAACACATATTGGAGTCCTAACCCCCAGTACCTCAAAATGTGACATGGGGAGACAGGGTCTCTACTGAGGTAATTAAGTTAAAATGAGGGCATTAAAGTGGGCTTTATTCCAATATGATTTGTGTCCTTACAAAAGGAGGAAATTTGGACACAGAGACAGACACATTTAGAGAAAAGATGATGTGAAAAGACACAGAGAGAACACGGCCATCTACAAGCCACGGAAAGAGGCCTGGAACGAATCTTTCCTTCACAGCCCTCAGAAGAACCCAGCCCTGCCAATACATTGATCTCAAACTTCCAGCCTCCAGAGCTGTGGGACAATAAATTTCCCTTGTTTAAGCTGCCTAGTCTATGATACCTTGTTACTTGCAAACTAATACACACCCTACCCCACAAGTACACATATGCACATATTACTGTATTTGAATATACATTGAAAATATATAAAATACATCAGAATTCACATATAAATTCAGGGAATTCATAGTTCACCCCAGAACACCCTTGGGCTCCTCTTGAAAGACACTTGCAAATTTTTATTTCCTGAAAACATTCCAATGCCTATAATAATGATAATATTAACAAAAACATAAAACAACTACTGTTCTCAGCACCATCCTAAGGGCTTGTATTAACCCACTTAATTCTCCCAACAACCCCAGCTGCCATAAGAAACTCATACAGATTTTGGCTCCTGGAAATGGAGTGCTGCTGTAAAAAATTAGCAATACACTTGATAGCTTAAAGCAACAGAAATTTATTCTCTCACGGTTCTGAAGGCCAGGAATCCAAACTCAGTATCACTGGGTTGAAATCAAGGTGTTCACAGAAATGTGCTCCCCACAGAATCTCTAAGGGAGAAGCCCTTCCTTGCCTCTTTTAACTTCTGGTGCCTGCATTCCTTGGCTTGGGGCTGCATCACTCCAGTCTCTGCTTTCATCTTCACATCACTTCTCTGTATGTAAAACATCTCTGCCATGCTCTTTTTTTTTTTTTTTTTTTTTGAGACAGAGTCTCACTCTGTCACTCAGGCTGGAATGCAGTGGCATGATCTCGGCTCACTGCAGCCTCTGCCTCCCAGGTTCAAGCGATTCTGCTGCCTCAGCCTCCCAAGTAGCTGGGATTACAGGTGCCTGCCGCCGTGTCCAGCTAATTTTTGTATTTCTAGCAGAGATGAGGTTTCGCCATGTTGGTCAAGCTGGTCTCGAACTCCTGACCTCAGGTGATCCGCCTGCCTTGGCCTCTCAAAGTGCTGGGATTACAGACGTGAGCCGCCACGCCCAGCCTTCTGCCATGTTCTCATAAGGACATATGTGATTGCATTCAGGGCCCACTTGGATAGTCCAGGTTAATCTCACCACATCAAAATCATCTCACGCACATTGCCTCCCATTAATGTTGTCCATTATTTTTCAGTTTCCTCATCCATAAAATAGAGGGAAGTGAGGTTGTAGTGCATCAAGGATGGCAAGAATGTGGCCCATAGGACACCATTTCCTCTTCTGCAACTTCTTGCCAGAAGGAAGAAGGCTTTGCTTCATGTTTGTGTTCACAATGAAAGGTGAGGTCTTTGGGGAGGCCTCCAAGTTCATTCATTTAATTAACATGTGCAATACCTGGATGCTGAACTTGTACAAAAGCAGCTGGAGGTGAACTTGATAGTCTCACTACTCTGAGACACTCACAGACTAGTGGACAAGACAGGCGAGCACCGTGGGGTTGTTTTCATGGTGGGAGCTTATTTCATTGCAAGAACAGAAACTGGCCAGCTCTATCAGCCTGAGAGAGAGAGAGATCTTGCACCTTTCAGCATATCCAGCAAATAACCCTCAACTGTGTCTCAGTTAGTGATTTAGGGCCTGGTCCTAGCACTGAAACAATCACTGCAGCCAGGCATGGCATATGTTAATTGGTGCTGGGAAGAGAGATGGGGTCAGTTTCATCCAAACTGTTGGACAGAGAGGGAGGAATGGTGGTTTCCGAAGGGAAAATTGGGGTGTTTTTACTAGAAGAAGAAAAATGGTGGCTGAGCACCCAGAAACTATGGATGTCAACAGAGCAAGAGTGGTTCCAACGGGAACCACTTGATAGCCTGTAGACAGGGCTCCCGTGATTCTGTAGCAGCCTGTTTTCTAAGCATTGGTGTCTAAAAATGGGAGTCCTGCCCACATCGTTCCATTTTACTCCAACCCCACAGGAGGATATAGATCTGGTTGATTCAGATTTCAAGTCATTTGTAGGGTCACTTTTTCTAGGAATGGAATTTGGTGGCCTAAATATACCAACAAATGAACATTCGCTTCTTGGGCCTGGGCCCCTGGGGCCATGAAGTCCTGCTGAAGGGGTTGAAGGTTAGTATTTTGGGGCACTGGGGAGAAGACACAGCAGGCTAAGGAAGCCTCCATATCTTAGGGGAAGAGACCCCCCTGGCTCACTGGAGTTCTACTGGTGGTTTGGTGCCAGAACACCGAAGTGAAGACAAAGCACTGCCTGACCCATTTGTGGGGACATCTGTGCCCAATGACCAGACCAGCCCATTATCTCTTAGTAGCTTCTGTTACATTTATTAATCTAGTCCTTCTTAAACTTCTGTAGTTCACAGTAGCCCCTTCTCACGGCTATGCATTTACATTCTGATTTACTGGAAACACAGGTGGTGCCAGATCAAGGAATGTCCTTTATGCTGCTTTAGGGAAACTGGCCTAGATCTTATGGCAATGATGTTCCATGGACTAGTTTAGAGTGACAGTTGTCTAAGGAACCTGGATAGTTATATGGGCTGGAATCTCTAACATAGCCACTTGGAATGGGAGGATACATAGGCAAGTAGAAGAAGAAGAGAGGCAATTGACCCATTTGACTAGCTCTGCACATTTAGGCTGGCCGTTCTGTTTTCAGATCCAGGACCCATTCCTCACCCCACCCCAATAACTAAAGCTGTGAGCTTTAGGGTCTGGAGGACAATGTAATTTAAGTTAGAAACCTTCAGCCCTCTGGCAAAGTCTCGGGAGAGTTTTATTGGTTACATGGCATCCTTGGCACCATTTTAACATCTCAGACCAGGTCTGGCTCCAAGAGGTATTCACAAAGATTTCATAAATCCCAAATTACAATCGTGTCTTAGGTTCCCTCCCACCAATGTCATGCCCCTTCCAACTTAGCACATAACCACTTACTTCCACATGATAGGAGTGAGGAGTGGACTGCAATGATCATTGTTTGTCCTGTGATGGTTGATTATTTGCTTAGTTAGTTAGTTAGTTAGTTAGTTAGTTAGTTAGTTAGTTATTAGTGACTAGGTCTCACTATGTTGCCCAGACTGACCTCAAACTCTTGGGTTCAAGTGATCTTCCTACCTCAGCCTCCTGAATAGCTGGGACTACAGGCACATGCCACCATAGCTGGCTGATTTTATATATGAACTTGACTGGGCTAAGGGTTGCCCAGATAGACGGTAAAATATCATTCCTGGTTTTGTTTGTGAGGGTGTTTTCAGAAAACATTAATATTAGCATTTGAATCAGTAAACTGAGTGAAGAAGATTCTCCTCACCAAGGTAGGTGGGCATCATCCAATTTGTTGAGGGTTTAAATAGAAGGTCAGCTGGGCACAGTGGCTCACGCCTGTAATCCCAGCACTTTGGGAGACCGAAGCAGGTGGATCACCTGGGATCAGGAGTTCAAGACTAGCTTGACCAACATGGCGAAAACCTGTCTCTACTAAAAATACAAAATTAGCTGGGCGCAGTGGCACATGTCTATAATCCTAGCTACTTGGGAGGTTGAGGCAGGAGAATCACTTGAAACCGGGAGGCGAAGTTTGTGGTGAGCCAATATCGCAACATTCCACTCCAGCCTGGGCAACAAGAGTGAAACTCCATCTCAAATAAATAAATAAATAAATAAATAAATAAATAAATAGATGATAGATAGATAGATAGATAGACAGACAGACAGATAGACAGACAGACAGATGGTCAAAAGAGAGGAGGAAGAGAGAATTCAACTTTTCTCTTGAGCTGGGCCATCCCTCCTCTCCTGCCCTTCAACGTCACAGCTACTGGTTCTCAGGCCTTTAGACTTGAACTGGGACCTCCACCATCGGTTCCCCTGATTCTGAAGCCCTCAGGCTTAGACTAGAACTACACCACTGGCTTTTCTGGGCCTCCAACTTGCAGATGGCAGATTGTGGGGCTCCTCAGCCTCTATAATCACATAAGCTAATTCCTCATAATAAATCTCTTTCTAAATATCTGTATATGTCCTATTGGTTCTGTTTCTCTAGAGAACCCTGACCAACATATCTTGAGAGGTTTTATCTTGCCCTTAATGTTCCAAACAAGCTAAGACATTGATGCCTCAGGCAAAACTTAAAATTTATTTAAATCTAGATTTTGTTTCCCCAAACTCCACACAGTGAAAAACCAGATGTTCTTCAATCTTTTCCATCCTATATTCTCAGTTACTAGGAATTTATAATTAACTCTAGGACCTGAGGGCATATTTGTTTAATAAAAACTTTAGAACTCAATTATCATAGACGGTTAGGAATGAAGGGAAACACTCATATCCATGGCTGGTATTGGTGTTACCCTGCCTTGCAAAGTTCTGGCAAAGAGTGGTAAAAGGCTGGCATATTTAAATTCTGTAGTAGTTCCTTTCCAATTCTCTTTTGGTAATAGTCTACCTTTTGATCATGAGTATTATATTTCAGCAACATTCTTTCTTGACTACTGAATCTTCATCTGAAGAATGAAGTTAATCTTTCAAGTGTCTCTTCTAACAAATAGGACACTCTAAAATGTGAACAGTTTTATGCACAAGGATAAAACATCTACAATAACAAAATGTAGACAAAAATAGGGGAATCAAGTAATTTAAGGTGTAGAGCCATAGAATAAAGTATTATAAAACCATTCTTAAGAATATAGGAAAGTATTTAAGATTCAGTGTTAAGCAATGAAAACTTACAGTATGGTATTACTCTGTTAAAAAAAAAAAAAAAAAAAGGCTGGGCGCAGTGTCTCACACCTGTAATCTCAGCACTTTGGGAGGCTGAGGCGGGTGGATCACCTGAGGTCAGGAGTTCGAGACCAGCCTGGATAATATGGCAAAACCACCTCCCTACTAAAAATACAAAAATTAGCCAAGCATGGTGGTGGGCACCTGTAATCCCAGCTACTCAGGAGGCTGAGGCAGGAGAATCGCTTAAACCCAGGAGGTGGAGGTTGCAGTGAGCCGAGATTGCGCCATTGCACTCCAGCCTGGGTGACAGAGTAAGACTCCATCTCAAAATAAATAAATAAATAAATAACATAAATAAAATAAAATGCTTAGAACAAGGACTGGAAGGAAATAATGTGAATATTAACAATGGGTGCCTATGAGGGTAAGAAGTGGACTGAATTTTATCTCTTTACATTTTCTGTATATCTGAACTTTTTGTGGTAGACATGTATTAATTCAATAGGAAAAATAATATTCTTTTTATGAAAAGACTGGAAGAAAGTAGATTAAGACTTTTTTTTTTTTTCAAACTCTTAGATGGCCCTTCTCACTTATAGAAAATGATACTTTACACACCATTGACATCGTGCTTCGCCGTGTGACTTGCTTTACTCAATAAAATGTAAGTGGAGGTGATATGTTACTTCCAAGCAGAATTCTTAAAGGCATCAAATGATTTTTCTGTCTCTCTTTTCCTTCTGCTATGAGAACAGCATATCCCATAGAGAAGCTGTTCCCTTTATCCTATATCCCCAACTGAAGAGGTCATAGAGCAGAGTCATAGCCAATCCCCAAAGGATGTATATAATCTGTGATGGTTAATCTTGAGTGTCAACTTGATTGGATTGAAGGATGCAAAGTAGTGTTGTTCCTGGGTGTGTCTGTGAGGGTGTTGCCAAAGGAGATTAACATTTGAGTCAGGGGACTGGGAGAGGTAGACCCACCCTCGACCTGGATGGGGACCTTCTAATCAGCTGCTAGCATGGCTAGAATAAAGCAGGCAGAAGAAAGTGAAGTGAGCAGACTCACTGAGTCTTCCGGCCTTCATCTTTCTCCTGTGCTGGAGGCTTCCTGCCCTCGAACATCAGACTCCAAGTTCCTCAGCTTTTGGATTCCTGGATTGGTATTACCCTGTGTTGCGAAGCTCAGGCAAAGAGTGGTAGAAGGGTGGCATGTTTAAATTCTGTAGTATTCAGAATCATTCACCAGTGATTTGCCAGGGCTCTTGCGCCTTTGGCCACAGACTGAAGGCTACAGTGTTAGCTTCCCTACTTTTGAGGTTTGGGGACTTGGAATGGCTTCCTTGCTCCTCAGCTTGCAGACAGCCTATTGGGGGACTTCACCTTGTGATTGTGTGGGTCAATACTCCTTAATAAACTCCCCTTCATATATACATCTATCCTAATAGTTCCGTCCCTCTAGGGAACCCTGACTAATACATAATCTAAGCAAGAAATAAAACTTTATTGTTGTGAACCACTAAGATTGGGGGATTGTTTGTTACTGAAACATGATTTGGAGAAAGCTAGCTGATACATAGACACTGAGACAAAAAATGCACAAGGCAACAATAGTATAACAGAGAAATAAGCCAACGAACAAAAACCAACTAAATGAAAGTGTCAGACTAAATAATTTCTTAAATCTCCTTCCAGCTCTGAATGAAACAGGCATGGCACATTGAAAGGCCTACAGTGGCCAGGTGGGCAAGATCAATATATGAAGCATCCCTGAAACAAGTGCCGAGAAGTGTAACACCTGCCTAATTACACTGTATTTAAAAATACTTCTGGAGCAAGCAATGTACATATGCCAACTGTACATTGCACCTCCTGCCTATAGTCTTTGTAGCTACCTCTTTGATCAATACCAGGTCTCAAATCAGGAGCATTTAGCTGGAAGAAACCCTCAGAAAGCTGGAGGCAGTTCTGAGATGGACCCAGATAACCTCTTAAGGTGATTCTCATGCTGGTCAAACATGTTATG
Source organism: Macaca nemestrina (assembly GCF_043159975.1). Classification (NCBI taxonomy): domain Eukaryota; kingdom Metazoa; phylum Chordata; class Mammalia; order Primates; family Cercopithecidae; genus Macaca; species Macaca nemestrina. The sequence goes on from NC_092136.1 coordinate 45,103,437, forward strand.
TGAGTTCGCACCTTTGTTTAGAGCACAGGCTTTGGAGTTAGACCTAGTTTGGGTTCCTAGCTCCAGTTACTAGTTCCATGATCTCTAGCAAATAGCTTTTAATCTCTCTAAGCTTCAGTAACATTTTTGGAAAATGAGATAATAGAATCTACCTCATGGATTTGTTGGGAGTGAATGAAGTAATGCGCTTAGTACAATCCTTGATAAATGTGAGCTGTTGCCAATATTATTGTTATTATTTTCTCTTGGTTATGAAGCAATCCTTGGAGCTGATGCCCTCTTGCAAATATAGTTTAAAACCAATGCAGAGGCTATAAGTCTTTAAAAATACTTTTTTTTTTTTTTTTTTTTTTTTGACAGGATGTTGCTCTGTTGCCCAGGCTGGGGTGCAGTGGCACAATCATGGCTTGCTGCAGCCTGGACCTCCTGGGCTCAAGCATTCCTTCCACCTTAGCCTCTCAAGTCACTGGGACTACTAACATGCACCACCATGCCCAGGTAATTTTTTAAAACTTTTTGTAGAGACAAGGTCTCACTATGTTGCCTAAGCTGGTCTTGGACTCCTGGACACAAACTATCCTCCCACCTTGGTTTCCCAAAGTGCTAGGATTACAGGCATGCATGAGCCAACATGCTGGCCTAAAATATGTTTTTAAAAGAAAATTACTAATATGGTTTTAGCCCTGAGTTATCCAAATGATCAAATTCCTGTGCCCTTATTCAAGTTTTTCTTGAAAGGTAAAAGTGGGAATATTAAGTATACTCAATGTTCAGCCTTCTAGGTTTCACTAAAATGTATACTTTTTTCTTTCTCCTTGCTCTATATGTGATAAGAAAAAAGTCTTCAAAGAAGAAAAACTTACCAGATTTGTAAACCAGTTTTCCAATTACTGAACTTCTGCAAAGATGCCATAATTGCTCAAGGTGAAAGAAAAAGAAAGAGATAAGAGGGTAAATTATCATGAAGATCGATGGTAGAAGCTTTCTGAAGACCCAAAGAGCACTGTGGCCTGTCTTACCTGTCAGACATGAGGGAATAAAACTGCTCACTCACCAGAAAATACTTGTATGCAACCATCCTTCAGCTAGATTTTTTTCTTCCCTACTTTCTTGGGCACACACCAAAAAATAACTTTATCATAAAGCTCCAACTAACTAAGGGATAAGGATGAGTTGAAAGACCGAGAATGGTTGGTATGCAACAAGATAAAAAAAAAAAGAGAGAGAGAGAGAGAAAGAAAGAGAAAAAGAAAAATCAGAGAGTGGGAGTTGCCCCACTGGCTGTCAGTGGCAAGAAAAAGCACTGTGAATCAAAATTAAACAAGAAAGATACTTAGAGATATGGTTATCTCATATTGGTGCCCTTTGATTCATTGTTATTTTCCACAACCTATCTTTGATTACAGATTCTATCTTTAGAAGGCAGACTTGGACAAGGCAAAGGTAAAACGCTTATGGACAATTGGCCCAATGCTGACTATAAGAGTATCTTTTGGCTGCTTAGGTAATTTTCTTCTTGATTGAGTGAATCTTACCATCCTGGGGGCTAGTGAAGCACCTGGATATTTTGTCCTTTGAGCCATCAGTGAGAATTTCTCCTGCAGTAGCCTTCTAGAACTAAGTTGCTGATTTTTTTAACTCCCTTCACTGGTTTCACATGGGGGAAAAAAATAAAAAGCCTTTTCAATTGGGTTAATGTTCGACTTGTTCTGCTTTTCATATACTGTTCACAGTATGTGATAATATTTTTATTCACTCAATAAACATTTACTGGGCATATCTCTAGGCCAGGTATTCCTGAGGACAGAGCAATAAAATAGATGCAGCCTCTGCTTTCATTAAGTTTATGGCCTATCAGGGAAGAGGACTAATAGGCTATTGTGATAAGATTGTAAGGAAGCTTGTGTTAACAACAGTAAACATTAATTGAATGATTATTAGGAGCCAAGTACAAAGTACATTTCATGCATTAACTCACCAAATCCCTATGACAATTAGATAAGGTTGGTAATATTCTTATCTCCATTTAAAAGATGAGAAAACTGAGGCAGAGAGCAAATATATAACTTGCCCAAAGTCACCACCTTGTTGGTAGCTGGGCTGTGAACCTAGGCTGTCTGGCTTTAGATCTGGCTTTTAGCCATTATACTATAATTTAAAAAGCTACAGGTGCACAGGGTTGGGGGAGAGTGTTCTCTAATATGGTCCAGGTGGTAACTTTGCTGAGTCCTGCAGAACAAACAGGATTTAGCTTGGGAAGCGTGATTGTATCCAGTGTAAATGCTTTCAGCTGCAAGTAACAGAAACCCAGACAACAGTGACATAAACAAAGAGAGGGTTGTTTTTCTACGTAACAAAATGTCTGGCGGTAAGTGGTTTTTAGCATTGGTCCAGGGTATCTAGGAAGTCAGACTTCTGCTCAACATCACTTTCCTTTCTCTTATTGGTCTGTGACAGGTGCAGGTCTCATAATCAGGGGAGAAAGCTAGGGGAGTATGGGGCTGAGAGTTTTTGCTTACATATCTTCTTGTAAAGAAGGAGAAATCTCTCAAGATGTCACAAAACGACTTCCTTTAAAAAATCATTAGCTGGAACTGGACTATATGTCACCTCTAGACCAGTGTCTGCACCTACCTTCCTTGAGACTAAGAGATTTCCAGGATTCTGTTGGCAAATAGAAAGGAAAGACTGAATTTTGGGTAGGCAACCAACAGTGCCTGCCAGAAAAGAGAATCATGTTCTAGGCAGAGGGAATCACACGTGCAAAAGCTTGGCAGAAAACCAAAGCATGACAAAATAAAGAGAGGAAAGAGGCTGAGTATGGCTGGAGACTAGCTTGACAGATGGCAAGAGATGAGGCTGGAAGGGGTCGGAGAGCCCAGAGCATGAAAAGCTGTGCCTGAGGAGTTTATATTGTGTTCTAAAGACAAAGGGAAATCAATAAAGGATTTTTAGATATGGCAATGACCTAAGGTGACTTGTTTAGAAAACACATTCTGGCAGCTCCGTGAAGAACATTTGAAGGGTACTAGATGAGAGGGAAGAAGAGTCACTGAGAAGATGCTACAGATGTCCAGGTGCAGGATGCTGGTGTCTTGAGCTCTTACAGAGGCATGATGATGGAAAGGGGTAGATCACCATTTTTAGGAGGTAGAATCAAAGACACAACAATTGGGTTTGGGAGCGAGGCCCTAGCAGCCTGATGAGAATTACTGATGAATATTGTCTGCATTTGCATTGGTAAAAACAGTATCATGAAAAGCCGTGGTTGCTGAAACCACCCAAGAGGCAAGTTAAGTGGCAACTACTATTGAAGAAAATCCATGCAGTCTATTCTTTTTCTTTTTTTCTTTCTTTTTTTTTTTTTTTTTTTTTTTGAGACAGGGTCTCACTCTGTCTCCCAGGCTGGAGTGCAATGACACAATCTCGGCTCACTGCAACCTCTGCCTCCTGGGCTCCCACCTCAGCTGGGACTACAGGTGTGTGCCACTATGCTGGCTAATTTTTTGTAGAGATGGGATCTCACTTTGTTTCCCAGGATTGTCTTGAAATTTTGGGCTCAAGTGATCCTCCCACCTTGGTCTCCCAAAGTACTGGGATTACAGGAGTGAGCCACCACCCCTGGTCCATTCAGTTTTTAATTTGAATGTTATTTCTGTCTGTTATATACATACATAGGTCATATCGAATCGTTTCACAAAGCTTGCAACGAGAAACCACTGTCAAACTATGATCACACCACTGCCCTCAAGCCTGGGCAACAGGGCAAGACTCTGCCTCAAAAAACAAATAAATAAAAAGGCACTGTCCTTTGCCCCAGTTTACTCCACTAACAATTGTGACTCCCTAGAGCCATCTACTGAATCTTTCAGCTGTTTCTTCTGATGCTTTTCTCCATGCTTCTAATTAACATGATTGTTCTGCTATTTCTTGACTTCTAACTATGGAAAGCAGGATTTGGGTTTCTTTCATTTCACCATCTCACCTTCCATCACACATGTACATACAAGCCCTCTCCTCTGAGCCTTCCAGTGTCATTATCTATCATAAATTGGAGTTAAAACAATATTCACTGTTTGCTTTATTATGACCATGCGACTGTTGTTCATAGATGAGACGTTCAGAACATTATGATTTCATTTTCTTTCTTATACAATGTTTTGGATAACAAATTTCCTTGTTTTCTATGAATCTAAAAGTAAATCATTACTTAATCTTCACTAGAAATGTAAATATTCTTGTCAATATATTCAAACATATTAGCTTATCTAATGATACCACCTTTTTTCTTGAAGATCTCCATCTGTGAGCCTCCAAATCCTCTGCTCCAATGTGAACTCGTTATTCTCTAAGCCTATGTATCAGCTATTTCAGTAAAACAAACTACCCTAGGATTTAGTGGTTAAAAACAACAATCAGTTATTTATTCAGTTCATTTATTTACTTCGCAATTCTTCAGGTTGGCAATTGGGACTGAGCACAACTGGATGGTCCTCCTGGTCTTGTCAGGACTCCTTCAGACATCTGCAGTTAATTGCAGCTTAGTTAAGTAGCTGTGCTTGGGGCAGGAGGTTGGTGGGGGGCTATTGGATAGTATGATTTATTATCCTTCTAGCAGGTTAGCCCAGGCTCAGTGGTGGAGACAAGGACCTAAGAGAGAGAAAGGAAATATGCAAAGCCTGTTGAGGCTAGGATTAGAATGGTTCACTGTGACTTCTTTCACTTTGTACTGGCTAAACAAGTTACAAGGCCAGCCAAGAATCAAGGAGTACCAAAGCAGACTCCATGTCTTGATGGAAGAATCTGAAAAGTCACTTTACAGAGACTACAGATACAGGAAGGTCACCAACTGGGGCTATCAATTTAAGCAATCTACCAGTCTGGTACATAACAATTGTCCCAGGATGTCCTTCCACCCTCACCCTTTGAGTTCTGGTTTTCATCTTGTATTGGATCTTGTGTATATCAATCAGGCTTCAGAAATGATGCCAGTTATTTTAACAGACCAGAGGATGAGAGGTGGCTTAGCTGGTACTGGTGTCTCTGAGGGGCATAGGAGGCTGATTTTGAAAGTGTTGGAAAAACTGTCAACTGGATTAACAGTTGCTATAAGAAGGAAATTTTGCTCCCGGGGGAAGAAGTGTTGCCAGTGTGATGCTCTCAGGAACTGCAAGAGAACAGCAAGCAAACGGTAAGGAGTAAGTCCCTTCTTCCTTCCCCAGTCCTCCAGTCTCCCTCTAGCAACCCTGCTCCCCACTGGCAGAGATTAACAGGGAGTCAGCTGGCCAAGGTGAAGAGTGATTTTTGGAGTCTGAGCCCCAGACTCATGTAGCAGAGTATAGAATTCTGGGCTTGCAGCTGCAAGACAAGATAACAAGCACACTCTGTTTTCTAGTTTCTATGTCTTCCTAATTTTTGTCCCTTCAGTAAGTTCCTAAGAAAGGATGCATGTAAGGTAGACTGTTTCAGATCTTTAATATCTGAAATATCCTTAGCCTACCATCACAATTATAGTTTGGCTGAATATGGAGATCATTGCCCTCATTATTTTGAAGGTGTTGCTCCATTATGTTCTAGCATCCAGTGTGGCCACTAAGTCTGATGCCGTATGGATGTCTGAACCTTTGTATATGACTTATATTTGTTGATTTTTCTTTGTTTGATCTTTTCTCTCTGGCTGCTTTTAGGATTTATCTCTTTATCTCTGTTATCCTGAAATCACAATAATTTACCTTAGTTCTGTTTTTTCTCTGTTTTTTTTTTTTTTTTTTTTTTTTTTTAAATTCATTCTGCAAGGTGGTTAGTAGGTCTTTTCAGTCTACAAACTCATTTCTGGGAAATTTTATCAAAATTTATTGAAGTCTTTGATCATTTTATCATATCTTTTTTCTCTGTTCTTTCTTTCAGGAATTTCTGTTAGCCAGTTGAGGAATCATGTATGTTTTTCACCGTTGTTTTCTTACCGTCAAGTGTATAATTCCCCTGTTTGCAGTATGGTGCCCTCACATTTAGCAGTGCCTGATATCCAGAAGAGTCTAAGATTCAGCACCTCCACAGAGTATACCTCCAGGCTCTGGGATATAACAAGGGTATTTACATGATTGTTTAGGGCGGGAGAAAAGATATAGAAGTCAAGATAATGCCTCCTACACAAACTTGCAGCTCATTCTTCTTTTAGCCTCACCTGCACACTGAATTTCGGATGTACTTCCTGCCTTCAATTTCTGAATCCTCTAGGCTTCTATTGCATGAACTAACTTCCTTCTTGGTTTTCCCCATTTCAGATTTTGGTTTCCTTTTTCTCTGGTCTGCTAAGACAGTTTCACTTGTCCACTTGTTTTTATCTCTTTTGACCTATCTTTGACTCTATCAGCACTGCTGGAAAGCATTTCTATCAACGAGAGACAACGGAGATGTAGTTGTCTTCATTGAAAAAGAGAGTAACATTGGAAAATGTGCTTCAGAGGTTGTGGTAGACTGTTGTAGCAATTCCCCCAAAGAATCAAGTTATCTACGACATTGCGTAGCTCTCTCCCACATTGAATTAGCAAATGTGAGGCAGGTAGAGGCTTCTGCTTTGGGATTTACTCTCTGACTGCTAGGAAACCTGAGCCCACCAAGAGAAGAATCAATGGCTAAACTCCTACATGGTGAGAGATCACATGGAGAGAAGCCAAACCATTCCAGCAGAACCCAGATCTGTCATACCAGCTACCAGCTGACTGCAAATGAATGAACTCATTTAATACCAACAGTAGACCCACCTACCTGAGCCTAGCCCAAATAACTGAGTGGCACCATTATGAGCAAGTAAAATGATTTTTATTTCAAGCCATTAGGCTTTGGGGTGGTTTGTTATGCAGCAAGTGATAACCAATACAAAGGTGTGTTGGTTGCATTTGCTTCCTTTGCATTTACAAACCACACAGATCAAGGCTATGCTATTTTTATCTGTGTCTTTGTTGACTTAGACTTTTTTTTTTTTCTTATTTTACTTTAAGTTCTGGGATATATGTATAGAATATGCAGGTTTGTTACATAGGTATACATGTGCCATGGTGATCTGCTGCACCTATCAACCCGTCTAGACTTGTTTTTTAATCTCTTTATCATTTTAGTGTGGTTTTGGGAAGGAGTAAAAGTAAATATACATTCATCACATTTAACTGGAAGTCTCCATTCACTTCCTCTTCATCTGTCCAGCAGATATTTTCTGAGTGCCTAGTAGATGCGAACAGCACTGGACACTTGTAACACAGTTCTTGTTTATTCTTTACAATAGTGCTATGCATTAGGCATGAGACTCGCCTTTTCACAGATGAGACAAATAAGGCTCAGGGAGGTTAAGAGACTTGCTAGAGGTCTGCAATTAGTAAATAACACTGTTAGGATTTGTGCCCTTGACTGAGTGCCAACAAAGTACCCAATATTTTTAATATACTTTGTTAAACTAAAAAATAGACAGTAGAGATTCTAAAGTCGGAATGGATATAAGACCCATCACAGAGTAGACAAGCTGACAGCTGATTGGATATGATGTGAAAAAGAAAGAATGTCTGAGAATTCCACCTCCTATTGATCTGCCTTTGACCCCATCGTTAATAATGGACGGCACCACTAATAAAAGGAGACAAAAATGGAATGGACATCTTAACTGGGAAACATGGAAAATTTGCTTCCAGGGGCTATATTCGACCTTTTTTGTTTTTGTTTTTGTTTTTCCTCCTCTGCATCTATAGATCAAGGCTCTGCCGAGCATAGTTGTTAACATTGTTTGTGGTCATCTTTTATTGGGGAAGATTGGTTGGTGCTGCTTACAGGACAATTTACCAGGTAAATGGTAGCCTGATTGGGCTCCTCGGTGGTGGTGGGGAGCTGAGCCCTGTGAGGCTTAGTATGGTTAACCGCTGTCGAATGGTTAAAACACCAGGCACTGCTTGGGAAGTATTCCCAGAAGGCCTTTTGCGCTCTGTGTAGGGGAAATTAAGTGCCGAGAAAAGCGTGTTCAATTTAGATCCATCTGGTCTGGGTTGCTTCTTTCCCTTCTCTTTCTCCAGGAAAGAGGACTATTCAAACAAAGGCACTTTGTTGTCCCTTTAACCTGTTAGGAGCCAAGAGTGTTGCCAGCCAAGCATGTTGAAAAGCAGAGAGAAAACTGTCCCATTTCTAGTTGGTAGTAATCCCAGCTCAAAGCAGCATTCATTATCGAAGGTGCTGGCTACCCAGGACATAGACTTGGGAGGAAAGAAAGGGTGCCTGATTTGAGAACCTTATTTCTAGAAGAATAAAGTGACCCTTGCTAGAAAATGGTCTCTTGCAGCACCTTCTAGCCAGCAAGTGAACACTAGGAAGCTTTAATAAGAAGTGTCACTAGATTCCAAATAAGAAAACCAAAACTGGTCAGGCGCCATGGCTCACACGTGTAATCCCAGCACTTTGGGAGGCCGAGGCAGGTGGATCACTTGAGGTCAGGAGTTTAAGACCAGCTTGGCCAACATGGTGAAACCCTGTCTCTACCAAAATGCAAAAACTAGCTGGCCATGGTGGTGGGCACCTGTAGTCCCAGCTACTCAGGAGGAGGCTGAGGCATGAGAATCACTTGAAGCTGGGAGGCAGAGGTTGTAGTGAGCCAAGATTTTGCCATTGCACTCCAGCCTGGGTGACAAAGCAAGACTCCATCTAAAAAAAAGAAAAAAAAAAAGAAAGGAACGGGAAGGGAAGGGAATGGAAGGGAAACCCAAACCACATATTCTAGATTTTCCAAGTGGCCTCAACTTCAGAATATTTGTTCTCAGTATTGGACTATGATTTTGGAATAGCTAGAATTTGTAAACCACATCAGTTATCAATAAAAGACAACTGCCCTGTGGGACCCTATATAGCTGTTACTAAAAACAAGGTAGATAATAATTATTTATTCTTATTAAGCATTTAACCAAGTGCCAATCATTGTTCTGTATATTTTTTAGTTTTTCCCTTCCAGGAACCCCATGAGAGGATATTGTTATTAGTCTAGTGGTGTGTTTTTTGTTTATTTGTTTCAGAGACAGGGTCTTGCTCTGTCACCCAGGCTGGAGTGCAATGGCACAATCATGGCTCACTGCAGCCTTGACCTCCCAGGCTCAAGCAATCCTCCCACCTCAGCCTCCCCAGTGGCTGGGACTACAGGTACACACCACCACGCCTAATTTTTGTGTTTTTTGTAGAGATGGGGTTTCACCATGTTTCCCAGGCTGGTCTTGAATTCCTGGACTCAAATAATCCTCCCACTTCAGCCATCCAAAGTGCTGAGATTACAGGTGTGAACCACCATGTCTGGCCTACTTTTACAGATAAATATACTAAGGCATAGGGAGGTTAGCTAACCTACAAGTTGCTCAAGTCTACAACTAGTAAGTGATAAGGCTTGGGCTTGAATCCACGTGACCTGCTTTTAGAGCCCACATGACTACCCTAGGTCAGAGGCTACACATCCAACTGGTAGCATGGATATCTCCAGGGAGAGGAGATACAGAAGAGCAGATAAAAGGTTTTCACTTTTTACTTTACCAAATGCTATACTGTTTGAGTTTTTCTCCTTAAGCATATGTTACTTCTTTGCTTTAAAAATATGTAATAAAGCAAGGCTATGGAAGATGAGATAGCAATGGAGCATTTTTTTTTTCTTCTTTGCAGTGAGTGAGAAGGCACTATCCGCATTATGTTAGCAGTAGAATTTATGTAAGTACCAGTGTAGTCTAGGCTGAGGGCCAGGAACTAATTGAATTATCTTCAGAATCTCATAAGCCACCAGTAAGCAAGTAGGAATATGGACAGGTATAAAACAAGTCCTTAGGACAGAGTAATGGGTTAGATATTAACACAGTTTGGCTGTGTCCCCACCCAAATCTCATACTGAATTGTAGTTTCCATAATCCCCACATGTTGTGGGAGGCATCCAGTGGGAGGTAATTGAATCATGGGGGTGGTTACCGCCACGTTGCTGTTCTCATGATAGTGAGTGAGTTCTCACATGATCTGATGGTTTTATAAGAGGCTTTTCCCCCTTTGCTCAGCACTTCTCTGTCCTGCTGCCTTGTGAAGCATGTTTGCTTCCCCTTCTGCCATGATTGTAAGTTTCCTGAGGTCTACCTAGCCATGTGGAACTGTGAGTCAATTAAACCTCTTTCCTTTATAAATTACCCAGTCTCAGGTAGTTCTTTATAGCAGCGTGAAAATGGACTAATACAGTAAATTGGTACTGGGAGTGGGGTGCTGCTATAAGGATACCTGAAATGTGGAAGCAACTTTGGAACTGGGTAACAGGCAGAGGGTGGAAAAGTTTGGAGGGCTCAGAAGAAGACAGGAAAATGTGGGAAAGTTTGGAACTTCCTAGAGACTTGTTGAATGGCTTTGACCAAAATGCTGATAGTCATATGGACAATGAAGTCCAGGCTGAGTTGGTCTCAGATGGAGATGAGGAACTTGTTGGGAACTGGTATAAAGGTGACTCTTGCCATAGTTTAGCAAACAGACTGGTGGCATTTTGCCCTGTCCCAGAGATGTGTGGAACATTGAACTTGAGAGATATGATTTAGTGTGTCTAGTGGAAGAAGTTTCTAAACAGCAAAGCATTCAAGAGGTGACAGAGCATAAAAGTTTGGAAAATTTGCAGCCTGACAATGCAGTAGCAAAGAAAAACCCATTTTCTAGGGAGAAATTCAAGCCATTGCAGAAATTTGTATAAGTAACAAGGAGCCAAATATTAATTGCCAAGACAATGGGGAAAATGTCTCCAGGGCATGTTAGTGACCTTCATGGCAGCCTCTCCCATTACAGGCCCAGAGGTCTAGTAGGGAAAAATGGTTTCATGGGCCAGGTCCAGGGCCCCCCTGCTGTGTACAACCTGAAGACTTAGTGCTCTGCATCACAGCTGCTCCAGCCATGGCTAAAAGGGACCAATGCACAGCTCAGGCCATTGCTTTAGAGCCACAAGTCTTGGCATCTTCCACGTGGTGTTGGTCCTGTGGGTGCACAGACAACAAGAATTGATGTTTGGGAACCTCTGCCTAGATTTCAGAGGATGTATGGAAATGCCTGGATGTCCAGGCAGAAGTCTGCTACAGGGGTGGATCACTCATGGAGAACCTCGGCTAGGGTAGTGCAAAAGGGAAATGTGGGGTCAGAGCCTTCACACAGAGTCCCCACTGGGGCACTGCCTAGGGGAGCTATAAGAAGAGGGCCACCGCCCTCCAGACCCCAGAATGGCAGATCCACCAACAGCTTGCACCATGCACCTGGAAAAGTCTCAGACAGTCAATGCCAGCCTGTGAAAGCTACTGGGAGTGGGGCTGTACCCTGCAAAGTCACAGGGTCAAAGCTGCCCAAGGCCATGGGAGCCCACTTCTTGCATCAGCTTGACCTGGATGTGAGACATGAAGTCACAGGAGATCTTTTGGAACTTTAAGATTTAATGACTGCCCTATTGGATTTCAGACTTACATGGGGCCTATTGTTTTGGCCAATTTCTCCCATTTGGAACAGGTGTATTTACCCAATGCCTGTACCCCCATTGTATCTAGGAAGTAACTAACTTGCTTTTGATTTCACAGGCTCGTAAATGGAAAGGACTTGCCTTATCTCAGATGAGACTTTGGACCTGGACTTTTGGGTTAATGCTGGAATGAGGTAAGACTTTGGGGAACTGTTGGAAGGGCATGATTGTGTTTTGAAATGTGAGGACATGAGATTTGGGAGGGGCCAGGAGTGGAATGATATGGTTTGGCTCTGTTTCCTCACCCAAATCTCACCTTGAATTGTAATAATCCCCACGTGTCCAGGGTGGGACCAGGTGGAGATAATTGAATCACGGGGGGTGATTTCCCCCATGCTGTTCTCAGGATAGTGAGTGAGTTCTCATGAAGTCTGATGGTTTTATAAGGGGCTTCCTCCTTTGCTCAGCACTCATTCTCTCTTCTGCCGTGTGGTGAAGAGGTGCCTTCCACTATGATTGTAAGTTTCCTGAGGCCTCCTCAGCCATGTGGAGCTGTGAATCAATTAAACATCTTTTCTTTATAAATTACCCAGTCTTGGGTATTTTTTCATAGCAGTTTGAGAATGGACTAATACAGATATCCCTGAGGCAAATGCAAATTATAAGAGCTCAGATCCTGGAGCACAAGACAAGGTGATAGTCAGCTGGAAGAATGGGCCGTTGGACACTAGAAGACCTGGGGTAACTAAAGGAGTAGAATAGGATGAATTCTAGGAGAAAACAGATGCAAGGTCCCAGGAGGGAGAATGTAAGCACCTATGTTGGCCAGGGAGCCTCTTATAGAATCTCTGCTGGGTCTTAAAGGTAGATGAAGGTAAGGAGATAGAGGAAGGTAAAGAAGGCATACGTGGCTGAAGCAGAGGAAGGAAGGGAGGGAGGGAGGGAAAAATACTGACATCTTCACACTGAAAACCATATGACTTTGATGTAGAGTTTCTCCATTCACTATAATCTTGCAAAGTTTTCATTTTAAATATGCCCACATTTGTGAGTGTGCAGGCTTTCCTTTCTGCTTAGTAACAAAGAAACTTATCAAAGATGAGGGGATGTGTGGGGGGATGTTGACCAGTACACTTATCCATTCCTGCTACCATTTCTTCATGTTAACACTTATCACGCTTTAAATACTTACCTAATTTCTAGATAATAAACTCTGAGGGGGCAGCATCATCTCCATCTTGCTCCCCACTCTAACCCCACACCTAGCACCAGGCTTGTCACGTAGTAGAAAGGCAATAATTATTTGTTTAATTAATTTGTTTGAAGAATTGGTAGGCTGGGCATGGTGGCTCACTCCTGTAATCCCAGCATTTCAGGAGGCTGAGTTGGAGGATTGCTTGAGCCCAGGAGTTTGAAAACAAACTGGGAAACATAGTGGGACCCTATCTCTGCAAAAAATTCGAACAGCTGGGTGAGGTGGTATGTGCCTATAATCCCAGCTTCTTGGGAGGCTGAGTTGGGAGGATTGGTTGAGCCCAGGAGGTTGAGGCTGTAGTGAGCTGGGTTCGTGTCACTGCACACCAACCTGGGCAATGGAGCAAGACCCTGTTTCAAGGAGGAGGAGGGGGAGGAGGAGGAGGAGGAGGAGGGAGAAGAAGAGGGAGAAGGAGAAAGAAAAAGAAAGAAGAAGGAGGAGGAAGAGGAAGAGGAAGAAGAAGAAGGAAGAGGAAGATGAAGAAGAAGAAAGAGGAAGGGGAGGGGGAGGGAAGGAGGAGAAAGGAGGGGGAGGAAGGAGGAGGGAGGAAGAAGGAGGAGGAAGGAGGAGGAGAAGATGAGGAGAAGGAAGAAAAGGAAGAAGAGGAAGGAGGAGGGAAAGAGGAAGAAGAATTGGTGAAATAAATGAATACCATTGGGAAAGTTGTTGATGTGTCATATGCTGAAAATATCAAACTCTTTTTGGGGCTTCAATTAGTAATCCTCTTGATTATCATACAGTTTTGATTGCTAGCATTTATTCAAGACTTATATGTGCTTTTTATGTTTTAAGTAAAAGGAAGCCCCACTCAAATTTTGCTTAAAAAGTTCACAGACAGGGTAAAGTGTGATCAGGACTGACTTGGCTTCCCTGTAATTCAGCTCCACCCAGTTCCATGTGTTGGCTTTCCTTAGGCTGGATTTACCATGGCTTCAAAATGGCTGCTGGTTTTAACTGGTGCCACACAATTCCTCATTCATATTTAGGGGAGGCACAGGGATGGAGAGCTCTACCATCAAACAATATCTACCATCAAATAACTTTTTTTGGAGACAGGGTCTCACTCTGCCACCCAGGCTGGAGTATGGTGGTGTAATCATGGCTCACTGCAACCTCAACCCCCCAGGCTCAAGCAATCCTCCCGGCTCAGCTCCCTAAGTAGCTGGAACTACAAGTGTATGCCACTATGCTGGCTAGTTGAGTTTTTTTTGTTTGTTTGTTTTTGTTTTTTTTGTTCCGTTTTGTTTTGTGTTTTTTTGTACTTTTTATAGAGACAAGGTTTCACTTTGTTTTGCAGGCTGGTCTCAAATTTTTTGCCTCAAGTGATTCCCCACTTTGCCCTCTGAAAGTGCCAGAGTTACAGGCATGAGGTACCACACCCAGCTCCATCAAAGAACTTTTCTGAACTTTACTCTGACCAAAACAAACTGAACTAACCAGGAGAAATTCACAGGTTGATTGGCATAGCCTAGGTAACTCATTCCTTAACCAATCAGTGTAGCAACAGGGCTGGTGTTATCCTAATTGATTGGATCAATGATGGCCTATTTCTGGAGTTTGGGATGCAGGCTCTTATAACCAAATTACATGGCTACTTTCAAATGGAGGAAGAGATGAATAGATGTTGAAAAGCCAAATGAGTGTCCATTCATTTAATCTTCACAACACACTGTGAATTAGATCCCAGGGAGAGATGAGAAAAATGACCTCAGAGAAGCAACTTGCTCAAGATCAGGCAACTAGTAATTAGCAACACTGGGATCCAAATTCATGTCTGTCTGACTTCAAAGTCTATGCACTTGGCCTCTAGACTCAGCTATTGTATGAATCTCAGCTATTGTATGAATCTCTCTGGTTGCCTCCAAGAGAAACCTGTTCTTGTGATCACTGTTAGCTGTTCTGGGGAACAACCTGGGCCCAGGTTGAAAACTCCTTTAAAAAGGGTCAAGGACCCTCCACAAAGCCCAGGCTGTGAGATGAGCTTCAGAGGCCTGGGGACTCCAGCCTCAATTTGGGAAGCAGCAAACACCTGCTTGGGGACTGACTAAGAGGTTGCTGTAAAACCAGGACAGACAGTCCCTGTTCTTCTATCAGTGGTCATTCATCAAGCAGTTACTGAGCATCTGCTCTCTGAGGACCCATCTGCCTGAGCTAAAGCCTGAAACTCTGTTTCCAGTGTCCTTGGCTAGTCTTTCATTTTTGTCTGTTTCTTTATCACACCCCCCTTCTCCTCCTCTCCTAGGCTGAACTTTCTGGACTAATGTTGGTTCTTTGTCTCAGACCTGCACCCAGCTTTTTCTAGCACCCCAAGATAGTAACTGTCTTTTCTGGAAATTTCAGTTAATTGACAATGTCTGCCTTAAGAAGGAGGCAGAGTCTGTATCCAGTCTCAGATGGGAAGTGCACCATTGTCAATGATCAATGTCTACCATGGGGACCATCAGTATCTGCCCTGGGGAGGAAAGGTTGAACCTCAGCCTGCATGGTGGGTATCTGACATCCTTGGGTCCATATACCCACCACAGCTTCATATTTGGGACCCTTAGAACAGCTGCCCCCATTGCTTGAATTCCCTGAGAGTGACATTCATGTGTCAGCATAATACCAACAAGTTCTGGCCTCCCGCCTGCCTTTTCCAGGATTCTGAATGAGATTGAGCTGTTTACATGCTAGAACCAGAATGATGGAGAAGTCTGGAGATGAAGAAAAGAGTGAAAAGGCCTGGAATAGGCTGAGGAGGCTGGACTGTGATTTAGGATGTCTGGATTCAATCCTGCTGAACCCTAGCTCACTCCGTGACCCTGGGCAAGTTTCCCCTTGCTTGGCCTCAGTTTCCTTATGTGATATTGGGCTATCTCAGGGATTCTCAGTGGGGGAGAAACCATTTCCCGGGAGGTGATCGGGAAAGTTATGGGGGCATTTTTCTGTGTCCCAATGAATGCAGGTTGTTTCTGGCATTTAGTGGGCTGGGGTGGGGCTATTGGATAACCTGTAATACACAGGACAGTCCTCCATGGTGAAAAACCATCCCACATCCTGCACAACTGTCACATGTCCTCCTGGATACTCATGTAGATGAAAAACTTGTTCATAATTGTCTGACTCCGGTCAGAGAAAAACTAGCTCTGCTTTAAATAGGAACACAGGTTGTTTTTGCACAGTACCAGTGTGTGTTGAACTTTTGAAACTGGAATTACCATATAAATCAAAAGAGATGCACATCTTTTAAAACAGTTTTATTAAAGTATGACTTATATGCCAGAAAATTAATTCATTTTTCAGTGATATCAACTCAGTATGTGTTTATTCAATTCAATGATTTTGGTAAATTTGATGGAGTTGGGCATCTATCATCAACATCCAGCTTCAGAACAGTTCCTTCCCTCCAACAAGTTTCCTTGTACCATTTGCTGTCAATTATCACTCCCACCCCAGGCAACCGCTGATTTGCTTACTGTTTCTGCAGATCTGTCTTTTCGAGAAATTTTGCGTATAAAGAATCATACAATATATAGTCTTTTGTATTTCTCTCCTTTCACTTAGCATCCTGTTTTTTGAGGTTCATCCACATTGCACCCTGGATTATAGTTTGTTTCTTTTTATTGCTGAATTGTATTCCCTAGCAGTAAACCACATTTTGTTTATCTATTTACCAGCTTGATGGACATTTGAATTGTTGCAAGGTTTTGGCTCTTAGGAATTTGGCTGCTATGAATAGTCCTATACAAGTCTTTGAGAGGACATATATTTCATCTTGCTTGGGCATATACTTACAGGCAGCATTGCTGAATTACTTAATTTTTTTTTAATTGAGTTGTTTAAACTCTTTTGGAACTCATTTTGGAAAATCAACATTGCTCATGGTATCTGAGTCACCAATATAATGCTCCTGTATACATGTGCATGGGGAGTGCTACTGGTCACAGTCAGACATAGAATCACATATGCATCAGTATATAAATGATTCTATGCATAAGTATAGCATGTGGTTCTATGTGTAAGTATATCCATGATTCTATGCACAGGTATAGCATGTGGTTCTATGTGTAAGTATATCCATGATCCTACATATAGGTGTAGCATGTAGTTCTATGTGTAAGTATATCCATGATCCTACGCATAAGTGTAGCATGTGGTTCTATGTGTAAGTATATCCATGATCCTACATATAGGTGTAGCATGTGGTTCTATGCGTAAGTATATCCATGATTCTACACATAGATGTAGCATGTGGTTCAATGTGTAAATATATCCATGATCCTATGTATAGGTGTAACATGTGGTTCTATGTGTAAGTATATCCATGATTCTATGTGTAGGTGTAGACTTTGGACTACTACATTATGTCTCTAGTTAGGATGTAATCAAACATTTCTGTATTAAAATATGTATTTTGTAATAAATTCTTATGTCTCCTATATAATGTACTAAGAACATTATAATGATTTTTAAAATCATGTGCATAAGTGGCTTATATTATTTATGAATTCCATTTCAGGATAGTAAATAGGATATTAAAAATATTTTTTATATAACAGAAAAGGAGCCTTGAGACAGAGTGAGAGGGGCTGGCCCATTTTAAGGACCTGATACCTGTGAGTTTTTAAATCCTGTGCTCAGAGGCTTAATTAGAAAGGCAACCATTAATCCAGATTTGAAGCCAACAGCAAATCAAAGCAATTGTCCTGCACCAGTTGTTTTGATCATCAGATTGTGGCCCAGTTCTTTGAGGCCAGGATCAGAGAGACTGTGAGGGATAAACAAACCCAAGAGAACCATCGAGAAAATGTACAGGAAGAGCTTCCAATTCTATCACCCAGCCTTGATTTCAGAGTGAATCATAGCACAGATTCACAGATTGACCCAGCAGGCTGGACCTTGAGAGACCCATGGAGTCCAGCCCCACGTTCTTCAAATGCAGAAAGGGAGGCCTAGACAAGGGGTGGTTGGGACTGAGGAACAGAGGCAGCCACACAACCACATCAGGTCTCAAGGATCCTGAGGGCCTGATAATTAGATGCCTCTTCAATCAAATATTCTGTGCCATTTATAGACAAGACTGAGCCCTGTGAGTGAAAGGCTGAGATGGAAAACTCTGCAGGGACCAGCTTCTCACCTTCCTTGACCGAGCTGTCACCTCTGGCCCAGACTTTCCTACCTCCCCTCCAATTAACCTGACCTACATTCCCAGGTAAGGGGGCAGCGCTTACCTGCTGTTACTCAAGCAAAACATGTTTAGAAGGTCTCACCACCTCCACCCCTTCAAGTGGTTTACCCAAGTAGGCCTATGTCACTTTCCCCTAGTGGAGTCTTGGAAAAGGAAATTATCTCTGTCCCATTACATTTCACCGGCACTTTCTTGTCCCTTCTTGGAGGGATTGGAGACCGTTGATTTGCCCTTTGATCAGGCACTGTACCCTCTCTGGTCAGGTTCTTCCCACTCTCTGGGCTGCCTGGGCAGTTAAAGGAAAGAAGAGCAATATTAGAGCAGTCAATGTGACCCTGAGAGATCTGGCCATGCAGGAAGGTGTGGTGTGGTGACCGCGCGTGGCTCTGCGGTCCTCCGTAGACCACCTGTAATTCGTTTGAAGACAGGGAACCCAGAGGTTGAGCTCATCTTCTCCCATAGGGCCCCCCAACTGGAGGGAGGCTGGAATTCGGTGGGAATCGGTGTTTGGGGTTGATGTCACCCCGAGACAAGGTCATTATAGCCCTCTGGCTTTTAGTTTGGAGATTTCTCTTCTTTCTAAACTCAGACCTTGGCAATTCGTTTATGCAAGCACTAGTTATCTGCAAAGGAAGTGGCCTTCCAAAGGAGCCACCTGTGCCCACAGTGGTCCACTGAGCCCGAGCAACTGGCTGCAATGCCACGTGTGTTGGGCAGGGACCTGGGCAGGACGACGGCCTCGCCTCACCTTGCCTGGGCGCGTGGGGGTCAGATGGTCAATCCAGCAGTCCTGTGTGTGCTCCAGGGGGCCTAGTAGGCAGCCTAGAGAGGAATCCTGGTGGGAATAAGAGGAAGTAGAGGGGAAAGAGGGGAAGGCAGGCAGAATCAGAGAAAGAGAGGGAGCAAGGAGGCAAAGAGAAAAAGGGGGAAACAGACTGGAAGACACAGAAAAATGTGCAGAGATAGGGAATGGGGTGAGGAAGGGAAGAAAGGGAAAAAAGAGAAAAGCAAAGGAGGAGGAAAGAGGGAAGGAGACAAAAATGAGATGGGGAGGAGGAGCCTGGGGAAAGGGCAGAGGCAGGGCGGAGGCAGAGGGAGGAGCACAAGGAAGAGGACAGAGGAAATGCTTGGGGTATTTCTGCCAGGGCCTGGCCCTCTGTGGAAAAGGCCTCCTTTCCTGAAGAAAATGGCCACTTTGCTCTGTACCAGTCCCATATGCCAGGCCAACCTGCCTTCCAAGGCTCTGGACCATCCCAGGGCTGGGGGCACCTCCCCGTTCTTTGCTAGAACTGTGGAAGATTAAAGGCCTCTGGGAAGGGGACCTGGCTGGGGCCTCAGTGTCCTCTCACAGGCCAAGGTGCTAATAGGTGTTACCTGGAGGGGCACAGAGATCCAGTGTGCCCAGGTGCTCACGGAGAGGTGAGTGTACGCACAGAGAGGCCCAGCGGCTTGTATGGAGCCACACAGAACTCATGAGGCCTATATGGCAGGCTGAATGTTCACAGACTCAGGCACTTGTGTGCATTCCCACACAGGTGCATTCTGTACCACAGGCTGGAGGCCTGGGTGCCTCTACCAAAGGAACGTGGCAGTTCTTGCCGAGGGCTGGGCATTGACCGTCCTGATCTCTACGGTAAGCTCCAAAGCTGGACTGTGGTTTCTGAGTTATGAGCAGACATTTGGGTGTTTCTCTACAGCCTGCATTGGGTTTGAGCTTCAGCCTTGCATTGGGCGCGGGTTCGAGAGTAGCATCTAGTGTGGGTAGGAAGAGGAGGGCTGAGGAGAGGCACGCGCCAAGGCAGCACAGGCTCTGATATCAGGACCAGCCTGCTGGAAAGGCCATGCCTGAACAATTTGTCGTCTCCTACTGCTCACTACATTCCCAGAGTCATATTCTTGTGTTTATGATGGAGGAATCACTGGCTGTGGAACGATTACTGTGTTGCAAACAAAGCATTATGGCTGGAGGTGAGAGGAAAATCAAATAGCATGCACTTTGAAATCTGGCTTCTTTAGGGCTTCTGTAGCAAATTTCTCAGGTGTAGAGCAATCGGGAGCTCCAGGGGCCCGCTGGGAAGCTGCTGGATTACAGACATTTACAAAAGAAAAAGGAAAAAAACCAGTCAGCCTGGCTTAGATAAGAGGAGCACATCTAGCCCCAGGAAGCCAGGAGTATGTGCCTTGCAAGCAAATGACAGTGTCTGCCTGAGCATAAGAAAAGCTGAATTCAGGGCTTTGAAAAATGAAATGATCACACTCCTTGCTTTTAAGAAATAGAGCAAGAAACTACGAGGTTATTTTTGACTTGGTTATTTGCTTCTGCTGATTAAGCATGCACTTTGCACCCGGGGGATTGCATGGAGAAAGCAAGGCAGGATAGCCAGAGGTCATGAGTACAGGTCTTAGAGTCAAATTGCCTGCATTTGCATCTAACCTCTCAGCCTCCTTTTCTTTACTGTAACCCTCTGAGCCTCAGTTTCTCATCTGAAGCTTCATAAAGCTGCTGTGAGGATTAAATGAGATCCATGGAAAGAACAGGACCAGGCATATGTGAAGTATCCCATCAAACATCAGTGGCTACTAAACGCTTAATTACAATTTATATATGTGGCACCTAATTTATGAATTAGCTAATTTTTATAATAGAGTGATGGGATTTTGTCACTGTGTACTGGCTAAGTTACCCAACTTCTTTCCCTTCACTGTGCACTGACATGGACAGAGCCATTCTCTTCCTGTAGAGTCGAGCCTCATTTCAAGATGGGCTTCTATTCCATAAAATGTTAAACTGGGCAAGATCCAAATAATCATCTTGTCCAGACCATTTACTTTTTAAGTGTACAATTTAATGGTTTTTTAAAAAGTGTATTTACAGAGTTGATTAAACATTGCCATAGTCTAATTTTGAATCATGTTCATCCCCCCTGCCAGAAGAAACCCTCTATCTATTATCAGTCATTCCCCATTTTTCCTCAACCCTTCTTCAGCAAGCCTTAGGCAACTGCCCACCCACTTTCTGTCTCTAAGGATTTTCTGATTCTGAACATTTTGTGAAAACTGTATCATAGAATATGTGGTCCTTTGTGGACTGGCCTCTTTCATGTAGACTAATGTGCTCAAAGCTCATCATCAGTTGGTGGACATTGGGGTTGTTCTCACTTTGTGGCTGTTATGAACAATGCTCTTGTAAACATTCATGTACAGGTTTTTCTGTGAACCTGTTTTCATTTATCTTGGTTACCAGACGTGGAATTGCTAGGTCATATAGGAACTCTACGTTTATTCTGTAATGAATTGCCAGATTGTTTTCCAAAGTGGCTACACCATTTTACACTTACAGTAGCAATGAAAATGGATTTCTCCACATGCTCACCAACACTTGTTATTGTCTGTCTTTTTACTATAGTCAGGTGGATGTTAAAGTCTATTTCATTATTGTTCTGATTTCTATTTCCCCGGTGGCAAATGATGCCAAGCATACTTCCGTGTGTTTATTGGCCATTTTTGTCTGTTTGTTTTTTCGGAAACAGTCTCACTCTGTTATCCAGACTGGAGTGCAGTGGCATAATCTCGACTCACTACAACCTCTGCCTCTTGGGTTCAAGTGATTCTCCTCCCTCAGCCTCCTGAGTAGCTGGGACTACAGGACTACATGACGCCTGGCTGATTTTTATATTGTTAATAGAGAGGAGGTTTTGCCATGTTGACTAGGTTGGTCTCAAACTCCTGAGGTCAAGTGATCTGCCCACCTCAGCCTCCCAAAGTGCTGGAATTACAGGCCTGAGCCACCTCACCTGGCCCCTTATTGGCCATTTGTGTATCTTCTCTGGAGGAGGGTCTAGTCAAATCTTTTTCCATTTTAAAAATTGGGTTGTTTGTTTTTGTTGTTAAGTTGTAAGTGGTTGTTTTGTTTTTTGAGATGGAGTCTCACTCTTTTGCCCAGGCTGGAGTGCAATGGTGCCATCTCAGCTCACTGCAACTTCCACCTCCCGGGTTCAAGTGATTCTCCTGCCTCAGCCTCCTGAGTAGCTGGGATTACAGGCACCCACCACTATACCCACCTAATTTTTGTATTTTTAGTAGAGATGGGGTTTCACCATATTGTTTAGGCTGGTCTTGAACTCTTGAACTCAGGTGATCTGCCCACCTCAGCCTCCCAAAGTGCTGGGATTACAGGCATGAGCTACTGTGCCCAGTAAAGTTGTATGTGTTTTTAATGTACTCTAGATTCAAGTCCCTTATCAAGATACATGATTTGCAGATATCTTCTACCGCTCTGCGGGTTATCTTTTCACTTTCTCGATGATGTCCTTTGAAACATAAAACGTTTTAATTCTGATACAGCCCAACTTGTCAATTTTCTCTTTTATCACTGTGAATTTTGTCATATCTAAAACACCACTGCCTAATTAATGATTAGGAAAATTTGCTCCTATGTTTTCTTCTGAGAGTCTTATACTTTTTGCTTAGACTATTTCATTTAAACCAACAAAGAAACTAAGACTCAGTTAAGGTAGGATTTGCTCTGCATTACATTGCTACTAAGTGGCAGATAAATAATTTTTTAAAAACCAACCTAATTTTATACAGCCTAAAATCAATATCGTTTCAAGACCAAAGAAGCACTCAAGTCATATTAAAAACTCAAAGTCTAAAACCCAGTTTATATTCACCCTGAAATAGAACCAACCTTTAATTTAAGGCTAATAATGATTTAAAAAACAAACAAACAAAAATACTTTCCATTTCTTGAGCAATTAGTCTGGGTCTTTTACATACATTCTCTTTTTAATTCTTAAAGCCACCTTGTAAACAGGTACTATTACTGTCCTTATTTTAAACATGATGAAATTGGTGCTCAGAAAGATTTTTAAGTAACACATTCAAAATCACACAGTTAATACAAGGCAAAGCTAGGTTTTAAACCCAGGGCCCTCACTCTCTTTGTGTGGTGTCCTATTAGGAAAACTAACGATTGTTGCTGAAACCATAATAAAGGGGTTCTGGCAAGATAAGAGCCTCCTGATGACATAAACCAGGTCTCATCTGCCATGTCCATCCCTTGTCACATCTCTTGGCAATTTCTCTTGGTGGGGTTGTGTTGATTTGTGGTGATCAGAATCCAGACACCACAAAGGCATGTGGGTTATAATGAAGTCCTGATTCTTTTCTTTAAATCCAATTTTCCACTTGGTTTGGCTAGGGCAGGAGGATGTCAAATTCTGTGGCAGAGGTCAGTCCTATAAGGTGTTTGTCTCTATTTACATAATTCATCGGAACATTTCGTGGAGAGAAATCCATCTTCATTGGCATTAGCCTTGGGAACTACCTGGGAGGCAGAGAAAAATCTTAAGCTCAGATTTCAGTGCTTGCCACGTATAGACATCGAAGTTTGCAGTTTCAATCAGGCATATTTATTTACATGTGGAAATTCCCAGTGGGAAGCTGAAGAACACAGCTTAGGAGTAGTCCCCAAGTGGGAAATTGAACAGTACACTGAGCTCCTTTTATTTCCATTTAATTTACCATCAGTATCATTACCATTATTTTGTTAATCATTTCACTAGCAATGATGTAACTTGGGACCAAGGTAATTGCAGCCAAATGGGGAAGATGCTTATCTGAAGTATTTAGTTAGCAAAGACTTTCATTCACCTTTTTAGAGATGGGTGTTCGTTCTTTCCTTTATTCAGGTAGCATAGAACTGCCTTGAAATGCTGACAATATTAAAAGCTCCCTGCAGCTTAACGAACCCCACACTGGTTAAAGAGAGGATTCTTCAATTTTCAGCTCGCTGCTGTCTGAAATGCTATCACTCTGCACAATGAAGTGGCTTCCTGAGATTCTAACAAGTCTAAGTAAAACAGACCAGGCCTATCCTGTGGTCTGAGCAATGTGGAATAAATGATCAGGACTTTGAACTCAGACACTTGACTCCATTATTTGATAGCTGTATGACTTTGGACATGTTACTTGTGTTCTCTAAGTCTCCATTTTCTTAACTATCTAAAAGAAAGTTAATATTAGTCACTTCATAGATGGTTGGGCAGTAAATGAAGTAAGAAGGATAAAAGGCCCAGGACTTTCCTTGGCCCATAATAGGTGTTCAATAAACACTGTTTCTTTTCCAAAAAAAGTGCTAGTGTGGAGGACTTTTCTTCTGAGTTCCAGGATTGTTTAGGAACCAAGTCCAAGGGAAGATGTGAAGCGTTACCCTAAGAGAGGCACCTTTTGGTTAGCAAAAATGAAGACCTTGGCAGGGCTACTAAGATGTCTGTGACAGGACTTGGTTTCCATACGCACCTTTAGGCTCTGGGGGTCACCTTTGAGAGCTAGAGATGGATCGCGTGCAATCCAGCCCTGTCTCCCTCCCCACCTTGCCTGGTGACCCTCTCCACTCCCTCACTCCTCCCATTGCCCTCACTGCACAATGGCCTTTTCTCACTTCCTCCAATGTGCTAAACATTCCCTCCTTAGCTTCTTCCCATAGGCTGTTCCCTCTGCTTGGTTTACCCCACACCCCCAACACGCTTCACCTAGTTGATGCCTCCTAATCCCCAGATCTTGGTTTCTTTGTCATTTTCTTTGTCGTGTCCCTCTGGACATGACCCTGATGGACTCTCACAGATCTCCTTGTGGTTTTTTCACAGCACAGAGTGGTCTGTGACTCACTGGGCTTCTTTTTGTGTGGGCTTTTTAGTTTTTAAAATCCCCCATCACCAGACAGTACCTCGAAGCCTGGGTCTGGACTATTTTGCTTACCACCTGGGAGGTGTTCAGTAATACTCATTGAATGAAAGAATGGGGAAACTCATGGGGAAAATGCACAGGGCATGCTGTGATGCTGACTGTTGAACTCTCACAATCCTGGGTTAAGACTTTCGAGCATAGGAATGCTTTTACACCGTTGGTGGGAATGTAAATTAGTTTAACCATTGTGGAAGATGGTATGGTGATTCCTCAAAGATCTGGAACCAGAAATAACGATACCAGCAATCCTACTACTGGGTATATACGCAAAGGAATATAAATCATTCTATTACAAAGATACATGCATGCATATATTCACTGCAGCACTTTTCACAGTAGCGAAGACATGGAATCAACCCAAATGCCCATCACCAATAGACCAGATAAAGAAAACCTGTTACATCTACACCATGGAATACTACGCAGCCATAAAAATGAATGAGATCTTGTCCTTTGCAGGACATGGATGCAGCTGGAAGCCATTATCTTCAGCAAACTATCCACTATCCACAGGAACAGAAAACCAAACATCACATGTTCTCACTTACAAGTGGGAGTTGAACAATGAGAACACATGGACACAGGGAGGGGAACAACATATACTGGGGCCTGCTGGGGGAGGATGGAGGAGGGAGAGGGGAAAATAGCTAATGCATGCTTGGCTTAATACCTAGGTGATGGTTTGACAGGTGTAGCAAACCATCATGGCACACATTTACCTATGCAACAAATCTGCACATCCTGTACACGTATCCCAGAACTTAAAATAAAAATTAAAATAAAAAAATACTTTCAAGCAGACAAGAAGATGAAAGTATTGATATTAGCTGATACAGTATGCTTTCTATCTGCCAGGAGCTTGTCTAAGTGCTTCTGTGCCTTTACTTATTCAATCTTCACAATAACCTTATTATTAATTGTTGTGGGAAGTCAGGGACCCCGAATGGAGGGACCGGCTGGAGCCATGGCAGAAGAACATAAATTGTGAAGATTTCACTTTAATATGGACATTTATCAGTTCCCAAATAATACTTTTATAATTTCTTATGCCTGTCTTTAATCTCTTAATCCTGTTATCTTCGTAAGCTGAGGATGTACATCACCTCAGGACCACTGTGATAATTGTGTTAACTGTATAAATTGATTGTAAAATGTATGTGTTTGGACAATATGACATCAGTGCACCTTGAAAAAGAACAGAATAACAGCGATTTTTAGGGAACAAGGGAAGACAACCATAAGGTCTGACTGCCTGCAGGGTAGGACAAAAAGAGCCATATTTTTCTTCTTGCAGAGAGCCTATAAACGGACGTGCAAGTAGGGAAGATATTGCTAATATCTTTATTACGCCCTGGTAAATTTGTAGTCAGACTGGTTCTCTGCTCTCAAACCCTGTTTTCTGTTGTTTAAGATGTTTATCAAGACAATATGTGCACTGCTGAACATAGACCCTTATCAGTAGTTCTCCTTTTTGCCCTTTAAAGCATGTGATCTACTCCCTGTTGTTACACCCCTCCACTTTTGAAACCCTTAATAAAAAACTTGCTGGTTTGAGGCTTAGGTGGGCATCACAGTCCTACCAATATGTGATGTCACCCCCAGTGGCCCAGCTGTGAAATTCCTCTCTTTGGACTCTTTCTCTATTTCTCAGCTGGCCAACACTTATAGAAAATAGAAAAACCTACGTTGAAATATTGGGGGTTGGTTCCCCTGATAATTAATATTGCTATCATCCCATTGTAAAGGTTGGAGAACTGAGATACAGAGAAATCATTCTTAGGTAGCAGAGGCAGGGCCATCATTTGGACCTAGATACCCTGGTTCCAGAATGTATACTCTTAGCCATCACACCAACTTTCCCCTACATATTCTCATTCCCTAGGGTATACTTTTCTTCTCCAATCCTCCCCTCCCCATCCATGCACACGTTTTGGGCCTCAGTTTCCAGGTGTAATAACACTTCCCAGGGGAGACCCTTCTATACTCCCACCCTAGCTCAAACCTCATCATCAGCATTCACAGCATCCTGAACTTTTTTTTTTTTTTAAATAAAACTCTAGGAGTTATTTTCTCTCTAATTGCAGGACATGTCTTAATTTATCTTTGGACCCTCTCCAGCCCTAGCACAAGGCTCAGCATCTAGTAGGTACCCAAAAACTGTTAGTTAAACTGGAGTTTTCCAATGTCTTCAGAAGCTACCTGTTTGCCTAAGTTTGGCAATATATTGTTACATGTAAAATACACACATTTGACCCAGCTACCTCACAGATAGGAATTTACCGTAAGGAGGTAATCATGCAAGTACAAAATGATGTTAATGCAAGGATTGTTGATAATGGCAAAAATTAAGAACAATCTATGATGGCTATAAGTGGTGAATAAATTAAATAATGTTCTCTCTGCGTAATGGAACCCTGTGCAGTCATTTAAAAAGATAACACAAGGAAATCTATAGATGATAACATAGAACTTTATTCATGTTATATTGATGAGGATTAAAAAAGGCAGAAAATGTAATAATTGACTTTGCTGAGAGCTTACTGCCTTATTGTCAGGCACCATGCTAAGCCCTTTTACATACATTAGCTCATTCAATCTTCACAACAATCCTATGAAATAGGTTTGTTCTGCTATAATCCCTAATTTACAGACAAGTAAACTGAATAGTGTCTAAACCAGATTTTAACCTGTAATTATCTCTGGACTTCTAGTCTTTATCACTATTATACTGTCTCTGTGATCCTATTATGTAATATTGCATAGACACTGTGCCTGTGACAGAGACTGCCAGACACCCCTGGTTATCTACTCCTCTCTTCTTTCACACTAATAGGATTTTTAACTGGGCACATGGCTACATTTCCCAAGTCCCTTGCATCTGTGTATGGCGATGTAACTTGGTTCAGGCCAATGGGATGTAAGCAGAAATATGTGGAAGCTTCCTTAAGAGCAACACGTATTCCTATTGCGCCAGCCCCACTCCCACCCCTTTCTCTTGTTTTGTTCCTTTCTCTCTCTTTCGGAGACTGCAAATTCTGTCCTATGGACCATGTGGTGGAGTCTACCTACAATTTAGCAACAAGACAGAAGGAGTCTAGGTGACTGACATCGTGGAGCACCTTGCCAGACCTGAGCCTCCCACCCAGGCTTCCATGTGAAAGAGGAATGAGCTTCTGTCATGGTGACATCATTGTTGTTTTGGTTTTCTGTCACTTATAGCTGAATATAACCTAATATGTGCACACACATGTGTCTGCACATGCATACAGAAATGCCTGCAAGGATATTCATCGTAGTGTTAACAGTAGTGCCTTGGGATTGCAGTATTTGTAGTGGTTTTTACCTTACCTTCATACTTCTCTGGGTACATGGGCCACTTCTTACAAAAGTGGTAAATCAAAAGAAAAATGTCATAATGCTCTCTACCTTCTGCCTCCAGTTTCAGTTCCATGACTGAGTTCTCACCTGCCCTCAGCCCAGCCAGAGTACTGTGACTATGGGTGACTGCTTGCCCTGCTCCTCTGGCTTGTCTGACCTTGAGGACCAGGCTTCATCTGCAAAACCACAGCCACTGTACACCACACTCTTGGGAAGGGGAAGAAAGATTAGTTCCGTGCCCATCTCTTCCCCCAGGAGTGGGGAGAAAGCACAAAAAGTCAAGCCAGTTAGTTTCTCTGGAGAGAGACGGATGGAAATACACCTGCATTTCATTCACTTCTTCAATAATTATTGATTGAGGGCCTATATGTTCCAAGCAATGTTCTAGGTAGGGGAAAGAGCAGTGAACAAGAGTCTTTGTGGTCATGATGCTTATACTCTAGCAGAGAGACCAAACATCAACAGGCCTGCATTTAGGTGCCTCTGTGTGAATGTGCCCTTTTGAGCCAGTCTGAGCTTGCACCTATTTGTTAGTGATGCTCCCACTTCCCAGAAGATCTCAATGTCTCTTTGTTTCATTCATTCATTTGACAAACGTGTTCTGAGGGTATAGACATCGCAGGTTGTAAACTGGAAATTTATTTATTTATTTATTTATTTATTATTTTTTTTCTTTTTTTTTTTTAAATTTTCTTTTTTTTTTTTTTAATTATACTTTAAGTTCTAGGGTACATGTGGATAACGTGCAGGTTTGTTACATATGTATACCTGTGCCATGTTGGCGTGCTGCACCCATCAACTCGTCAGCACCCATCAACTCGTCATTTACATCAGGTATAACTCCCAGTGCAATCCCTCCCCCCTTCCCCCTCCCCGTGATAGGCCCCAGTGTGTGATGTTCCCCTTCCCGAGTCCAAGTGATCTCATTGTTCAGTTCCCACTTATGAGTGAGAACATGTGGTGTTTGGTTTTCTGTTCTTGTGATAGTTTGCTGAGAATGATGGTTTCCAGCTGCATCCATGTCCCTACAAAGGGCACAAACTCATCCTTTTTTATGGCTGCATAGTATTCCATGGTGTATATGTGCCACATTTTCTTAATGCAGTCTGTCACTGATGGACATTTGGGTTGATTCCAAGTCTTTGCTATTGTGAATAGTGCCGCAATAAACATACGTGTGCATGTGTCTTTATAGCAGCATGATTTAGAATCCTTTGGGTATATACCCAGTAATGGGATGGCTGGGTCAAATGGTACTTCTAGTTCTAGATCCTTGAGGAATCGCCATACTGTTTTCCATAATGGTTGAACTAGTTTACAATCCCACCAACAGTGTAAAAGTGTTCCTATTTCTCCACATCCTCTCCAGCACCTGTTGTTTCCTGACTTTGTAATGATTGCCATTCTAACTGGTGTGAGATGGTATCTCATTGTGGTTTTGATTTGCATTTCTCTGATGGCCAGTGATGATGAGCATTTTTTCATGTGTCTGTTGGCTGTATGAATGTCTTCTTTTGAGAACTGTCTGTTCATATCCTTTGCCCACTTTTTGATGGGGTTGTTTGTTTTTTTCTTAATGACAAGCAAGATTGGGCCGGTCTAACAGGAGCATCAGCACTACAAACGCTTGCAAGTTGCAACATAGTAAGATGGGAGTTACCATCCGCCAGAGCCCTGTCAGAATATCAAAAGGAGCTCCCAGCCTTGCCTGGAGAGCAGTGCAAGGAAGGCACTGGGGACTGTCATAGCTGAGCTAAGTCCTGAAGTGTGAATGAAAATTGCCAGGTTATGTTTCAGCCTCGGTGGAAACGATTCTTACTCAAGTGGTGATTAACAGCCGCAGTAAAATTCATGGGGGACCTTCACCTTTCAAGCATACCAGGGAACTCAGCTAAAGTCTAAAATGGGATTCAGGTATGTGTGGTAAATGCACGAGTTGGGTTGCCTCATACTGAAAAGTGCCATTTGGCTGGAGTTGAGGGAAAGACAGGGTTGGGGAGGATAGAATGGGGTATCTACTCAGCTGTTTGGCCCCAGCCTGGTCCCACAGACTTGTGTTTGAGCCCTACTGAGCACAGGTACAGGCTGCAGGAGCTGTTTTCATGGGGCACATGAGGCATAAACAGCCTGATTAAGGGAGCAGGTGACAAGAGAGGGTGATATGGTTTGGCTGTGTCCCTACCCAAATCTCCAGTTGTAGCTCCCACAATTCCCACGTGTCATGGGAAGGACCCAGTGGG
This sequence comes from Macaca nemestrina, assembly GCF_043159975.1. Lineage (NCBI taxonomy): Eukaryota > Metazoa > Chordata > Mammalia > Primates > Cercopithecidae > Macaca > Macaca nemestrina. The sequence continues at coordinate 45,133,700 of NC_092136.1, forward strand.
AGGTAATTGAATCATGGGGGTGGGTCTTTCTCATGCTGTTTTCATGGTAGTGAATAAGTCTCATGAGGTCTGATAGTTTTATAAAGGTGAGTTTCCCTGCACAAGCTCTCTCTTGCCTGCCACCATGTAAGACATCCCTTGTTCTTCTGCCATGACTGTGTGGTCTCCCTAGCCATGTGGAATTGAGTCCATTATACCCCTTTCCTTTATAAAATACCCAGTCTTGCGTATGTCTTTCTTAGTAGCGTGAGAATAGACTAATACAGAGGGTACGGAGGGGACAAGCCTCCTTCCTGTGTGTTCTACTATTGTCGTATGGCTTCATTCAGAGAGTGCTCCAGGAATGCAGTGCTGCCTTGATTCCACAGGGCTGCAGGTTTGGGAACACGAGAAGACAGTGCCTTGAGGAGGAATGTGTATTGAGCAAGGCACAGTCAGGATCTCAAGGGATATGACAGCACCTTAAGTGGCTTCTCAATCAGTGGTACTCAGTGAGTGCCAGAGCAAAGAACACATGAGGAAACCTTATGAAAACAGGTGAGCTGGCTCTGAAGATTCCCAGAAATAGTGGGGGAGGAGGGGACTGAATTAGGGTGCTGAGGCTGAGTCCTGTATTAGAGACAAGGACAGGTGAAAATTGAGTTATTACACATTCATTACATCTTAGCCTGGGTTCCCTGAAAGCAGAGCATAAGATCCATGCTTGTGTGGAGGTAGTTGATTTGGGAATATGATCCTGGGGAGCAGGAGGCAGAGACAAGGGGAAGTGAAACATAGAATGGAGAATCACCACCAGGCACAGTGCCTCATGCCTGTAATCCCAGCACTTTAGGAGGCCAAGGTGGGCAGATCACTTGAGCCCAGGAGTTTGAGGCAAGCCTGCCCAACATGGTGAAACCCATCTCTACTAAAAACATAAAAATTAGCTGGGCATGGTTGTGGGTGCCTGTAATTCCAGTTACTCAGGAGGCTGCGGCAGGAGAATCACTTGAGCCCAGGAAGTAGAGGTTGCAGTGAGCCGAGATCATGCCACTGCACTCCAGCCTGGGTGACAGAGCGAGACTCCATCTCAAAAATAAATACATAAATAAAATAAAAAAGAATGGAGAATCATTACAAGGGTGTGTTGTTGGGTTAACCACTCCTTGATTCATGGGAGTTTCTGAGAGCCTATTGGCTTGCAGGGGATAAAAGGGATGAATTTATCCCTTAGCTTTAGTTCCATGTTGTCAATGGTGCCCCTAAGGGTGTTAAGTGCCCCACGCTTCCAGCAAGTTCTCAGGTGTCCCACTCAGAGAGTCAGAGAAGGCCTGGGGCAGGAAGTGAAGGTAGGAGGAGTGACCCAAGAGAAGGCATTACAGATGCACCTGCTCAAAGCTGGCTGAAGGTCTGTGAGGAACTGGTCGTCACACAGTGCCTGGAGTATGAGGTGGCCTGGAAGGATATGGAGGAGTGGACAAGAGGTTCCCAAACCCAATAAACCTGGGAGGCCTCAGAAACCCAAGTTATGCAAGTTTTCAGAAACAAGCAAGAAGAATGGTATTGTGTTGTTATTGCTATTAACAAATAATAGCTAATGTTTTTGGACATAAATTATAAGGACATAGAGTCCTTATACAGACTCATTTCATTTAAACTCACAATGGTGCTTTGTGGCATATGTCATTATTGATCTCTAGAGAGCAGATGAGGAAACCAAGGCAGCACATTACTTCCTCAAAGTCATAGACCTGGCACATGTTGGAGCCACACTGGCTCCTCATCAGGGAGTAAACAAGCATCCTGGCTTGAAGAAGGGTGTGCATTTCCCCTGAGCCCTTTGGCCTTCTGGCCTCTAGTGCCAGCTTTGGTAGACACTTTTCCAAATCAGATGCACCTGTGTTAGCTTTAAAAGTCACAGCAGATGCATGGGGGGAATTTAGAGTCTGCTTCCTTAGAATTTGATAACCTGGGTTCAAGGGCTGGCTCTGTCACCCAGCTGCATGGTGAGGGGAGTTGTATTAGTATTACGCATCACATCTCCTGTTTGTGCCTCTGTTTTGCTATTTGTGAAATGATGTGACGAGGCTGCAGCATCTGTAAGATGAAGTCTGCCTAGACGACTTATTGGTTTTAAAGGTAATCCATGTAAGTGGGTGCAGAATCGTTGAAGATGAAAGTAAAGGCTCTGTTAAACAAGACACAGATAGGAAAATCCTTAAAGGGAAAAGAATGATAAAGTGAATTATTTCCTTTTTTTTTTTTTTCTTTTGAGACAGAATCTTGCTCTGTTGCCCAGGCTGGAGTGCAGTGGCACTCAGCCTACCGAGTAGCTGGGACTACAGGCACAAGCCACCATGCCCGGCTAATTTTTTGTATTTCTAGTAGAGATGGGGTTTCTCCATGTTGGCCAGGCTGGTCTCAAAGTCCTGACCTCAAGTGATCCGCCCGCCTCAGCCTCCCAAAGTGCTGGGATTACAGGCATGAGCCACTGCACCTGGCCTAATTTCTAAATTTAAAAATTCTCCATGACAAAAGACATAAAGTCAAAATGAAAACATCTGGGGGTATTTGCACCATACACAGAGAAAAAAAGACTAGTGTCTAGACTACATAAAGAACAAGGAGGAAAAGATCACAACTAGGCAATTCACAGCAAAGAAAACATAAATGAATGATGAAAATATGAACACATGCTCAAATTTACTAGTAACAAAGGGAATGAAGATTAAAGCATGAATGAAATGCTATTTTTTCACCACTAGGTTTGGTAACAAATATTTGGTAATATTAATTATTGGCAAATGTACAAGAAAGCAGTGGCCCTGTTGACGGGGATAGAAGAACAATTTGGCATTATCTGTTAAAATGAAAAATATTCAAATTCCAGTGACTCTGTGGTTATCTTTCTCAATTTGTACCTTAGAGAAGCACCCACACAGGCCTACAAGAAGGCACAGACAAGAATGTTCATGCCAACATTGTTTGTTGTCACTAAAATATAATAGATTGCAGAGAGTAGGAAACAGCTTAAACAAACATCTATAAATAAATCTTGTTAATTCTATGTTTTGCAATTATATGCAAACAATTAAAAAGAATATGATGGAGTTATGGTACTGATAGAGAAAATCCGTATGACTTAACAATGAGTTTTTAAAAAGTAAATCATGGAATACATAGAGTGTAATACCATTACACGAAATGATAATCAATTGTTCTCCTCGAAACTGCCTAGAAGAGGGTCTGGAAACTGCAATACCAAATGGACATCATAAATCATTTCTGGGAAGGGGACAGAATTAGTGTTGGGAGTCTCAGCTCTGTACTGATTTAACTTGTTTAGAAGGGCAATATATTCTTGCATTACTGGTGTAACCTTAAAAATAGATTTTTGAAGTATTAAAATATATTAGCAATTGATGGTTTGCAGTTTCCCTTTTCCCCAACCTCCAAGGAACAGAATTCCTATGCTGTAAATGATAGCATCATCCAAAACGAACCCTCTCCTCCCAGCACATCTCTTTGTGTGGACGCCAAAACTCCTTTCCATTCCACTGCAGTCTAGGAGGCCAGACGCTCATCCTTTCCCTTCAAATATTCCATTAGTGTTGTTTACATTGCTTTGACATTTGTTCACCCAGAGCTAACTGCAGGGCGATTCTACGATTACAGTGGCATTTTTGTTTTGATTTTTTATTTCTTATTTTTTCAATAAGGATTGAAAGGTTGAACATGTAATGTTAACATTCAACCTAGTGTAAAAACATTCCAACCAAAAGGCTTTGAAAATTGATTTTTGTGGTGAGCAATCTGGAAAACATTTGTTAGAACTGCTCACATTTCGTTTTCTATTAGTTGGCAAGAGGTGTTGTGCGTGTTAATTTAGAGCAGTGGCCCCAAGATCGGCCAAGTGTGTCCCCAGATCAGCAGCAACAGCATCACCTCGGACCTTGTTAGATCTGCACCTCCGCGGGCCCCACCCCAAACCTGCTGAATTGGAAACTGAGAGTTAGGCTCAGCGATCGGTGTTTTAACAAGCCCACCACATGGTTCAGATGCACCCTCAAATTTGAGAACCTCTGATTTACATGGCCAAATACAAATTCCCTGTCAGAATGCTGATCCATTCATCTGCAAAATAACAACCTGTTACTAAATTCTTTACATTTCTATTCATCCTTCAGCTCTCAGCTGAAGCATCCCTTTCTCAGTAAGCGTTTTCCTGCACTATGCTTCCACAACCCTATGTCCTCCTTATTTTTGCATTTATCACAGGTGTATTTTACATTGATTTGTGTGATCACTTGATTAAAATTTGTTCCCCCACTACCATCACACTGTAATCTGCTTGAATATACCACAGTGCAAGGCATACAGTAAGTGCTCAGTAAATACTTGGGAATGAATGAATATGTGAACAAATTCTTCATGGGGTGTTTTCCTACTTTTTAACACATTTCTTTCTTATTGAGACACAGTCTCTCTGTCACCCAGGCTGGAGTGCAGTAGTGCAGTCGTGACTCACTGTGGCCTCTACGTTTCTGGCTCAGGTGGTCCTCCCACCTCAGCCTCATGAGTAGCTGAGACCACAGGTGCACACCACCTTACCTGGCTAATTTTTGTATTCTACAAAAACATGTTGCCCAGGCTGGTCTCAAACTCCTGAGCTCAAGCAATCTCCCCCACTAGACCTCCCAAAGTGCTGGGATTACAGATGTGAGCCACCATGCCCAGCCTCAACACATTTCTGATGTGTTTAATGAAACATTCTTCATCTAGCTCAACACTGTTTTTCTAGTGCAGTCTCAGTCAACTCAAATCTCTTCTCAGCTCACTTGCTCAATTTCCCCTAAATACTGTGTCCACTAAAATTGTAGACTCCAATTATTAGTATATGATTAACATTTTACAGCTTCTAAAGTGTTTTTTACTGATATCAGTAATATTACTAAACCATGTATTGGCAGCTTACTTGTCAGACAATGAAGTGATTCTCATAACTGTGAAGGAGGTATTTCTTATCTATTCTATGTTTTCATGGAGGGATGAATCAGGGTTAGTGAGGGCCAAGTAACTGGTACACGATTGCTTGGCTGCTAAGGGCAGAGACAGGATTTGCTTTCTGATGCTAGCTGACTCCGTGGCCTGTCCTCTGTGCTATAATACCCTCCACTGGACTTGCATTACGGTCCCTCACGCTATAAGATCTTAGGTTATTTGGATTTCATACCTCATGCGTCTGGGTCACTCTCTTTGTGCAAAACATGCAATGGGATTAGGCATGTGTACTGGCAAAAAGAAGGGTCCTGGAGTCAGAGAGACCTGGGTTCAAATCTAGACTGTGCGATCTACTGCAAATTATTTATCTACTCGGAGCTTCAGTTCCTTTTTCTGTAAAATAAGGACAATTAGGCTGGGCACAGTGGCTCACGCCTGTAATTCCAGCACTTTGGGAGGTCAAGGTAGGTGGATCACCTGAGGTCAGGAGTTCGAGACCAGCCTGGTCAACATGGTGGAACCCCGTCTCTACTAAAAATACAAAAATTAGCCGGGTGTGGTGGTGCCTGCCTATAATCCCAGCTACTTGAGAGGCTGAGACAGGAGAATTGCTTGAACCTGGGAAGCAGAAGTTACAGTGAGCCAAGATAGTGCCACTGGCACTCCAGCCTGGGTGACAGCGTGAGACTCTGCCTCAAAATAAATAAATAAGGACAATTAAAATTATGACCTCATAGGGTTGCTACGAGGATTAAATGAGAGATAGTGCACTTATCAGAGTGCTTAGATTAAGCATAAATCAATGTTAACTATTATTCTGTCTCATTCTAATTCTTTATATATCATATCTGAACTTTATCTACCTTTTGAGGCTCCTTGTAATATGGGGTCCCTTTTTCCTCTCTAACTACATTTCTATTTATTCCAAAAATGCTAGTCTTTATTTTCTCAGTACATATCATAATCATTGCCATTGCCATATCTCCAATTACAAAAAAGATGGATGGTCTTTGAAAAATGAAATCAAGCAATATTCAAAAGTACAGAGAAAAGAAAATAATATATTTTTTGACTGCTGTTATGCAGAAATAACCACTGTGATACATTCTTTCTTATTATCTGTGTGTGCATGTTCATATGTGTAATTGTACCTAGATAGATTATATTCTAAAACTTAATTTTTTTTTTTTTTTGAGATGGAGTCTTGCTCTGTTGCCCAGGCTGGAGTGCTGTGGCGCGATCTCGGCTCACTGCAACCTCCACCTCCTGGGTTCCAGCAATTCTCCTGCCTCAGTCTCCCATGTAGCTGGGACTACAGGCGCTTGCCACCATGCCAGGATAATTTTTGTATTTTTTAGTAGAGATGGGGTTTCACCATATTGGCCAGGCTGGTCTCGAACTCCTGACCTCATGATTCACCCACCTCGGCCTCTCAAAGTACTGGGATTACAGGCATGAGCCACCATGCCCAGTGAAACTTGATTTTTTTTCACTTAACAATATTAAGTAGACAGATTTGTTAAATGTCAAAAAATATAGATGGTTTAATCATTTACAATGGCTGCTTAGTATAGTATTACATATATTATATTCTATTGATGGACTGTATTGGTTAACTACTGCCACATAACAAATTGTCTCCAAACTCAGCGGCTTCAAATGACAATTAAAGGATATATATATTTACATTTACATATATATATTTACATTTATATATACTTTTATATATATATATATATATATATTGTGTGTGTGTGTGTGTGTGTTTTAGCTTCAACTTACAGCTGCTCTGTCTATAAGCCGGCAAGGCTGACTCTCCTCCATGTGTCTCTTATCTTCTTTCTGAGACCAAAGAGCCAATTGGGACAGGCTTTTCTTTGGGAGAATATAGGACCACAAGAGGAAAAGCAGAAATACTTGAGGTCTCTTAAGGTCTGGGCTTAATGTCACTTCTGCCCATAGATTGTTGGCCAAAGCACATCATATGGCCAAGTCCAGTCAAGGGATGGGGAAATAGACCTTGCTTATAAAGGACTTATAACTGCAGGTTGGGGTGAACAATTGAAACCAATGCCAGGCATGGTGGCTCATGCCTGTAATCCCAGCATTTTGGGAGGCCAAGGTGGGTGGATCACTTGAAGTCAGGAATTCGAGATCAGCCTGGCCAACATAGTGGAACCCAGTCTCTATTAAAAATACAAAACCTTACCTAAGTGTGGTGGTGTGCGCCTATTGTCTTAGCTACTCAGGAGGCTGAGGCGGGAGTATCCTTGAACCCCACTACCACCACACTGTAATCTGCTTGAATATAGCACAGTGCAAGGCACATAGTAAGCACTCAATAAATACTTAGGAATTAATAAATATATGAACAAATCTTTCATAGAGTGTTTTCCTACTTTTCAACACATTTTTTTTTATTTTTTTAGACAGAGTCTCACTCTGTCGCCCAGGCTGGAGTGCAGTGGCGCGATCATGGCTCACTGCAGCCATGTGGAGGCAGAGGTTGCAGTGAGCTGAGATCCTGTCACTGCACTCCAGTCCGGACAACAGAGCAAGACTCCATCTCAAAAAAAAAAAAAGAGAGAATTGAGAACAATTCAACCTACCACGTAGACAGTTAGTTTTAAACTTCTTTGAACTTACATTTTTGTTTACATGTCCAATTATCTTTAAGTTAAATTGCTGTATTAAAAGGTATATGCATTTCAAATACTGCATATTATCTAAGAATGTTCCAAAAAGATTGTGTAGTCCTGGTAATCATGCAAGAGAGTCCTAGTTTCATCACACCTTCTCCACTACAGGTTTTGTCAATCAAAAAAACAAAACAAAACAAATCAACAAAAAAATCCCCTTGCCCATCCTTTTTTTCTTTTCTTTTCTTTTCTTTCCTTTTTTTTTTTTTTTTTTGAGATGGAGTTTCACTCTTGTCACCCAGGCTGGAGTGCAATGGTACGATCTTGACTCACTGTAACCTCTGCCTTCCGGGTTCAAGCAATTCTCCTGCCTCAGCCTCTCGAGTAGCTGGGACTACAGGTGCCCACCACCACTCCAGGCTAATTTTTGTATTTTTAGTACAAAATTTGTACTAAAATGGGGTTTCACCATGTTGGCCAGGCTGATCTCGAACTCCTGACCTCAGGTGATTCACCCACCTCAGCCTCCCAAAGTGCTGAAATTACAGGTGCGAGCCACCATGCCTGGCTGTCCATCCTAATAGAAGAAACATATTTAGATTTTTATTACATTTCATTGATTATAAGTGAGGTTAGAAATATTTGTATCTTTGTTGGCCTTTTATATTTCTTTTTGTAAAGGACTTCTTTAGGCCTTTTATCTAAATCACTTTTTTTCCAAACAAAATCAGATTTTCACAAAACTAGGATGAGGTCACTGCTAGTTTCTCTTAACCTAACTCTTGCGGAATTCTGTTCCAAGGTGTCACCATCATCACCTTTCCTAAGGCAGAATGCAATTAGCTAAGTTGGCAAGAAGACAAGGCATTGGAGGGGCTCATGCCCTTCATCTGACTGGGAAAAAGCCATGGACATGAGACAACTAGGGAAGGTCAGAACCTGGACCAGTCTTCCGTGAAGGGTGACAGTTCCTGCTCCCAATGATGCTGACTCAGAAGGAAAAGGCCTGTTATTTTCTTGATGTCTAAGGAAAATTTCTCTATAGCCAATGCCATGGGACAACTAAATGGTTTCTATTTAAAGAAGTCTTTATTTAAATGTATGCACATCTAAAATCACAGTCCCAGTTGGCAGGTTCTGGAGAGAAAATGGCAAATTCTAAATCTTTCTAGTGTGGCTATAAATGCTTTGAACTCAGGAAGGAATGTCAACGGCCCTATCCTTGCCATCATGTTGCCTTCTTTGGTATAGCTTGATAGGAAATCTGAGAGGCTAGGAGACTGGAATGACTGGGCTGGAAGCTGAATAGTATGAGAATAACAACAACAACAGTAGCTTGTACTCATAGCATTGTTTTGGTGCGTGGGATTGCGTTAAGTACTTTACACATATATAAACTCATTTAATCCTTGCAGCAACCATATGAAATAGATATTAGTATTATTATTCCTGTTTTATAGCTCAAAGAAAACAGACAGGAAGATTATATTTGCCCAAGGACCCACAACTAGTAAATGATGGGGGTCAGGATTTAGACACAGGTGGTCTGACTCCAGAGTCAGTGCTTTAATTACTTTACTAGGACTTCCCCAAACGCACCTCATTTCCCAAAGTGCATTCTAAAACACACTGATGGCTGGGTGCAGTGGCTCCTGCCTATAATCCCAGCACTTTCGGAAGCCAAAGCAAGAGGATCACTTGAGCCCAGGAGTTTGAGATCAACCTGGGCAACATAGCAAGACCCCATCTCTACAAAACATGAAAATATTAGACCTGCATGATGGTATATGCCTGTAGTCCCAGCTACTCCAGAGGCTAAGGCAGGTGGATCACTTGAGCCCAGGTAGCAGGGGTTGCAGTGAGCTGAGATCATGCTACTGCACTCCAGCCTGGAGGACAGAACCAGGCCATGTCTAAAAAAAGAAAAAGAAAAAAGAAAAAGAGAAAGGAAAGAAGAAAAAGAAATATAAACAAACAAAACCACAAACACATGATTCTGCAGGATGTTGAATGCTATTACATGAAAAAGGAAACTTTGGGTTGAAATTAACAGGTCTCATTACCTCAGTACTTCTTAGGGCCTATGATATGCCCATCTAAATGGTAGATTTTAACGAAGCAAATTAACCACGCATCATTTCCCAAACATATTTGACTCTTTAAAATCTTGTTTCAGGAAAGATTTTAAAGAACCAGTATTCCACAGACCACATGTTATTAAACAGTGGTATCGAGGGCTTTGGAGTCAAACACACAGGCCCTGCTGGAGCTGGCCTGCATCAGTTCATGAGGGCCAGTTGTCAAGTTTTCAGAAAGTTTGAGGGCTGGTTGTCAAACTCAGGCATTATTAAAATTTTTATTATGTAATCTTAGTTAAATACATAATATTACAAAGGCAATGAATATGCAATATGTATTATTTCCTAATTATTTCACGACAGTTTAATATCTATGCCCTTAAGGTTATTTATGTCTAGTGTATCCATATGGTGGAAATATTTGTGTGTCCTTGAGCATCTCTTGACAATTCCACATACAGTCCTGTTAGTGTGTCCAGAATTGGTGGGTTCTTGGGCTCTCTGACTTCAAGAGTGAAGCTGCGGACCCTCGCCATTAGTGTTATAGTTCTGAAAGATGGTGTGTCCGGAGTTTGTTCCTTCAGACGTTCAGATGTGTCTAGAGCTTCTGCCTTCTGGTGGGTTCCTGGTCTCGGTGTCAGGAGTGAACCTGCAGACCTTTGCGGTGGTACAGCTCTTAAGGGCAGCATGGACTCAAAGAGTGAGCAGCAGCACGATTTATTGCGAAGAGTGAAAGCACAAACCCTCCACACTGCGGAAGCGGACCACCAGCCCGGGTTGCCACCGATGGCGCAGGCAGCCTGCTTTTATTCCCTTATCTGGGCCCACCCACATCCTGCTGATTGGTCCATTTTACAGAGAGCTGATTGGTCCGTTTTGACAGAGGGCTCATTGGTGCGTTTATAATCCTTGAGCTAGACACTCTGTGCCCCAGAGCTACTTTGTGTCTTTAATTATCTAAGGTTACTTGAGGAGGATAGGACCATTTCTCTAGGCCATCCACAGGATCTATGAAAATAACTCAGGACCGGGTATGGTGGCTCACGCCTGTAATCCCAGCACTTTGGGAGGCACAGATGGGCGGATCACAAGGTCAGGAAATTGAGACCATCCTGGCTAACATGGTGAAACCCCGTCTCTATTAAAAATACAAAAAATTAGCCGGGCATGGTGGCATGTGCCTGTAGTCCCAGCTACTAGGGAGGCTGAGCCAGGAGAATCGCTTGAACCTGGGAGGCAGGGGTTGCAGTGAGGCGAGATTGCACCCTTGCACTCCAACCTGGGTGACAGAGCGAGACTCTGTCTCAAAAATAAATAAATAAATAAAGCTCAATTATGAAAACTCCCTTTGGAATGTTCTTTACTATCCTGAGCTCTCACCTGTCTTGTACCCAAATCTTCACAGCAAGCCCAAGACACCAGGACCACTGGAGGCCCCTGGAAATCCTCTTGTTCCCCTTTCATGCCTGAATAAGGCCAACAGCAAAAGCTGATACTTTGTATGTAACTGTTGAGTCTGACATGCCCGAGTGGATTTCACCTCTCTATTCTGCCCCAACTCCACTATCAAATAGGTCAGACCACCAAACTGGTTTTGGTTCCATTTAAAATATTTTATTTTTATTATCTAGGCTATATATATATACTTTGTTATACAATCAAAGAAGACAAGAGACCATCATCATCATAAAAAGATTTCCTTGCCTCAATCCTGTTTGAACTACCCAGAAACAACCTCTTTTCACTTGCTAAACAGTTTCTGTTTTAAATTGCTCTTGTGGTTACTGTTACATCCCTAAATATTATGTTTAATCTCCATTTTTTTAATGTATCCATTTTAGACATTATCTATGATTACCTTTCTCTATGATAGGGAGGATTCAGTTTATTTAGACTACCCTAACCTTCCTATTACCATTCTGTTAACTGTTACTGTATCTATTACTGTTCTTATTTCCATAGTTACTTTACCTATTTTACCTGTGTACTTTGATTGCACCCATACTAGGTTACATTTCAAGTTCTCACTTCAGAAGAAACATTTTAGAGCTCCTACTCCCTCTTCTGCTTTCCTCACCCACTCCTTGCCCCTCCAGCTCAGGTCTTCCGTCTTTCCACATTATTAAGGCTAAACGAACTTCTGTGAGATGCAATCTGCCGGTCTGTGGCTGAGTTTTTGAGATTAAATGGTTACTGGGATGTTCCTGGCTCAGTGTGTTCAGGATTGCCATCACATGTTGATAACATAAAGTGCCAGGAAACAGCAGAATCTTGAATTCCCTCAGCTACACTATTGTCTATTTAAGGAAAAGACGGGATCCTCATTTTTTTTTTTCCGGATTACAGCAGTTGTCTCATTAAACCAAACATCACAGAGCAGCATGAGGAGCCAGGGCAAGCAAAGGTGTAAGCAGGGGAAAATCCTACTGGGGTTCCCAATAGGAGGTTCATTGGAGACGCCCACACTAATGAAACAAAGGCCTGGAGCTGCATTCATGTTAATGTGGCCTTAGCTTCAGTTCCAAAGAGGGGGAAAATGTGCTGTTTACTTTCAGAAAACATCCTGGAGACACCGCACAAAAGATTTTGTTCCTTCAGAAACCTTTAGAATAGAGATAGGGAGAAAAACACCTCTCAACAGGAATCCTTACTGTTATTTTTTATTTTTATTTTTATTTTTATTTTTATGTTTTTGAGGCAGAGTCTCACTCTGTCGCCCAGGCTGGAGTGCAGTGGCACCATTTCAGCTCACTGCAACCTCCATCTCCTGAGTTCAAGCGATTCTCCTGTCTCAGCCTCTTGAGTAGCCCAGATAATTTTTGTATTTTTAGTAGACACGGGGTTTCGTCATGTTGGCCAGGCTGATCTCGAACTACTGACCTCAGGTGATCCACCAGCCTCGGCCCCCCAAAATGCTGGGATTACAGGCGTGAACCACCGTACCTGGCCACTGTCATTATGTTTATAAAACTCGATAAGGCTTTTAAAAGTTATCTGATCAAGATTCCTCATTAAAATATCCTGATTATTAATATTCATAGTTTATGTGGCTATGTGTTCAAGAGATATTTGGTATCATTCATAATTTTGTCCTTGTTTCCTTACCTACTAATTCATAAGTAAACAGTATTAAAATGTGTTAGAATTTATATTGACCTTTTAAGGGAAGCTTTAACTATATCTATACAAGCAGTTTTCACACACTTATCAATACAACAGGGTTAGCCTTTGAAAATTCTAATATTACCAGATTATCTACGTTTCAAAAAGGATCAACATGCAAGTCAATTCAAAACTATTTAAATGTGTACATATCAACTAAATGACCCATTCATATGCAAACCCAGAGTTTTACTGTGGGCTCAGACCATCCTATGGTCTACAGCTTTGAAATTTTAATACATCACAGTGGTTGAGAAAAGAGAAATATTTAAATATATACTAATGATATTCAAAAGGTTTCCTAATTCAGAAAGGCCAAAGTAATTTATAGACAATAAAACAAATAAAGAAGATAACTGCCATAGTATCACTGGTTAATTATGTAAGGTACCAGTCTAGATTATTGGCCAATAGATGCTACATTCATTCATTCATTCATTCATTCATTCATTCATTCATTTATCCAACATGTATTTATTGAGCTCCTATTTTGTCCCAGTGCACAACACAGTAGTTAATAAAACAGATGAAAATCCCTGTCCTTCTGGAGCTTGTATTCTATGGGGGGAGGGGAGAAATAAAATAAAAATATGAAATTGGTAAAATATAGAGTATATTAGATGGCAATATGTGCTATGAGAAAAATAAAAGAGGAATGGGGTTTGGAAATGTGAGTGTGAGTTTTACAACTTTTAACTGGCAGGTTAGAGAACCTTGTCGAGAAAGTAATTTTTGAAGGCAGATCTGAAAGAGGCGAAGAGTGAGTTATGTGGCTCTCTGAGGGAAGAGGTTTTCGGGCAGAAGGAACAGCTTGTGAGCGGAGTGGAAGGAGAAGAAGGCCAGCATGGCTGGAGCTGAGTCAGTGAAAGAAGTGGTCCTGGGGCACGTTTCAGAGACGTATGTAATGGGATTTGAGGTGCAGGGTTTTCATAGGCAAATGTCAGGACTTGAGTTTTTATTTTGAGTGAGATGAGAAGCTTCCGGGAGTGTTTGAGTAAAGAAGTAACAATCTGATTTATATTTTAAGAGAATTACTTTGTCTGATTGAGGCTACGTGGAGGCAAGTCAGAAGTAGAAAGACCAATTAGGAGGGTCATGTAATAATCCAGGTTAGTGATTCTCAAACTTTTTAAAATTTTGTGACCCCTTTACTTTCTTAAAAATTAAATATTCTGGCTGGGTGCAGGGGCTCATGCCTATAATCCCAGCACTTTAAGAGGCCGAGGTGGGCAGATTGAGCTCAGGAGTTCGAGATGAGCCTGGGCAACATGGTGAAACCCGTCCCTACTAAAACTACAAAAAAATTAGCCAGGCGTGGTGGTGGGCGCCTGTAGTCCCAGCTACTTGGGAGGCTGAGGCAGGAGAATTGCTTGAACCTGGGAGGTGGAGGTTGCAGTGAGCTGAGATTGTGCCACTGCACTCGAGCCTGGGTGACAGAGCAAGACTCTGTCTCAAAAATAAGTAAATAAATAAATTAATTAATTAAACATCCCAAATAACTTTTCTTTATGTGGGTTACATCTATTAATATTTGCCATAATTAGAAATTAAAACTGAGAAAATTTTATATTTATTAATTTATTAAAAATAAACCATATATGTTGATGGAAATAATATGTTTTTAATAGAAACAACTATATATATATTTTGAGACAGTGTCTTGGTCTGTCACCCAGGCTAGAGTGCACAGGCACAGCTCACTGCAGCCTCCACCTCCTGGGCTCAAGTGATCCTCCCACCTCATCCTCCCTCACCAATAGCCGGGAACACAGGTGTGCCACCATATGGAGCTAATTAAAAAAATTTTTTTTGTAGGGATGGGGTCTCGCCATGTTGTCCAGGCTGGTCTTTAACTCCTGGGCTCAAGTGATCCTCCCACCTTGGTCTCCCAAAGTGTTGAGATTACAGGTGTGAACCATCACACCCAGCCTATTTTTAAAAAAATATTTAATGAAAATAATGGTGGTGTTTAGCATTTTTACAAATCTCTATTGTCTTGTTTAGTAGAACCCAGCTGGTTTCTCATAGCTGCTTCTGCCTTCAGTCTGTGAACAGTAAGTTGTTTTAGTTGAAGTTTAGGAAGAAAATGTGGCATCACACCAATAGTCCTCTTCAATACTAAACCAGAACTTGACAAGTAGTTTCTTCAACGTTGTTAGGCAGGAATCTAGACCCAACATGACGGCGTTACCCGGCATAGCAGGCCTTTTGTTAAAGACTCCCTTCACCCTTGTGCACACCCACAGACTTACATGCGTCAGAGTTCCAGCTGGGCAACCACACTCCCCCATGACCCACAGCTCACCTGCATTCCACAAGTTCGTAAACAGCAGTTTCGGTTGACAGTTTCCAAAGACCCCTTCCTCATGACCCTTACTCAACTCCCACCCTAGTAGTTTCAAGACCCCCCAGGCCCTGTTTGCACAACCAGCTTCCCTACCTCTCGGGCTATAAAAAGCTCCTACCCTTCTCCCTCAGTGCGACTTCCTTGGCCCATGCCTTTGGACCGAGGAACCTAGCCCGCAAGCCCTAATAAAAGGCTATTCTCACTGCCATTTGCCTTGTGTCTTTGTTCCTGGTTTGGCTCCAGCCTCAGTTTACCCTTACATTTGGTGCCAAAACCCGGAAGGAGACCCTCCTCCCCGGACCCCTGCCAGGTCGGGCAGGCTCTCCTCTCCCTGAGCCAGGACCTCCTTTCCGAGCCAGGAGCCGTTTCACCAAATCCAAGACTCAATTCGATCACTGCTGGCTAAGTTTTCCCCCTGTCCTGAAGGCTCCCTCCGGGAGTCCCTGTTCGAAACACGCGGCCGCGTCAGGGGCTCTCTCTGGTCAACTGTGACCTTGGTACCGGGGACTAGGAGACGTCCAACCTCCCCGGAAGCCACCGTACCCCACACTCACGTGGCAGTGAGAGGACACTCCCATTGCCGCTGGACTGCCCGCCTTAGGACCATGGGAACTACCCAGTCCAAACCAAACCGAAAATCCCCTCTGAGGTGCCTCTTGGCTAATTTCCAGACTTTAAGTCTCAGCCAAGACCTAAAACAAAAGCGGCTCATTTTCTTCTGCACAGTAGCATGACCGCAGTATAAATTGGAAAATCAGTCTCGGTGGCCTGCAGAAGGCACTCTAGACTTTAACATCTTCACATATCTGACCAACTTCTGCAAGAGACTAGGCAAATGGTATGAGATACCCTATGTTCAAGCCTTTTAGGACTTGCGTTCTCACCCAGATCTCTGTGCTCAATGCTCGTTAGCTCAGGTCCTACTCGCAAAGTCTCTTCCCTCAAGCAAGGAGAGGGATGATTCCTCCTCTTTCTGAGCCTCCTGACACCCTATCCTGGCCACCCCTTAGGTCTCCCACCCAACCTTCTCCTTACCCTGACCTGCCATTATCCCCGTCCTCGTCAGCGCCACCCCTCCCTTCCACCCCTCCTGTGCCCTCGCCAAACCTGACAGATTCTGTCTCCCTTACCTCCACCTCCTCCCCTTCCTCGCCTGTCTCAGCACCTAGGTGGTCCAGGACCAACCTCCTGTGTCCCTTGTGAGAGGTGGCAGGCGCCGAAGGAATAGTCCGGGTCCATGTGCTGTTTTTGCTGGCAGACCTGTCTAAGATTGAAGAGTGTGCAGGCTCTTTCTTGGCCAACCCCACTCAGTATTTCAAAAAGTTTAGATACCTGTGCCAGGAGTATGACCTCATCTGGCATGATCCCCATGTCGTTATGACCTCAACCCTATCCCCTGAGGAACGGGAGCGTATTCTAGCAGCAGCCAGGCAGCACGCTGACCAGGCTCATTTAACTGACCACGCCATGCCAGTTGGCACTGAGGCGGTGCCCTCAGCCGAGCCCAACTAGGACTAGCAGGTTGGTCAGGCAGGCCGCCACCGCCGAGATATGATGGTCCAGTGCCTTCTTGCTGGCATGCAGGCAGCCTCCAATAAGTCAGTCAATTTTAAAAAACTAAAGGAGGTAGTCTAAGGCACAGATGAAAATCCGGCTGTTTTTCTTATCCGGCTGACTGAGGCACTTATTCAGTACACCCGCATTGACCCTGCCTCCCCCGCAGGGGGGACCGTCTTGGCCTCATATTTAATTTCTCAGTCAGCCCCCGATATCCAAAAAAAGTTAAAAAAGGCAGAGGAAGGCCCTCAAACTCCCATCCAGGATTTAGTCAAACTGGCCTTCAAGGTCTACAACTCCAGGGAGGAAGCGGCTGAGGCCCAACGACAGGCCAGGCTAAAACAGAAGGTGCAACTCCAAACCCAGGCCTTGGTAGCAGCCCTAAGGCCAGCCGGCTCCAGGAGCTCCCAGAAAGGAGGTATTACCCGAGCGCCATCTGGTGCCTGCTTCAAGTGCGGCAACAACGGCCTCTGGGCCAGGCAGTGCCCTAACCCAAAGGAGCCAACTCGCCCCTGTCCGAACTGTTGGCAGATGGGCGACTGGAAGTCAGACTGCCCCGACCTAAGGACGGTCACTGTGCCTCCACGTGACGACCCTCCTCCAGGTATTGGAGGCGCCTTCCAGCTCCTCGACACCAACGAAGATTGAAGAGGCCCAGACTCGGGGACCCCTCTCACTCTCGCCAAGCCCAGGGTCATGCTCCAGGTAGCGGGTAAGTCCATATCCTTCCTTATGGACACGGGGGCTACCTACTCTGTTTTGCCTTCCTTCAGTGGCCCCAGCCACCCTTCCACTGTCACAGTCATGGGAATTGACGGCATTCCCTCCACCTACCGCCAGACTCCTCCTCTGTCTTGCTGCCTGGATGGCTCCCTCTTCTCACACTCATTTCTTATCATTCCTTCGTGCCCAGTCCCCTTGTTAGGACGAGATCTCCTCTCCAAGCTAGGGGCCTCAGTTCACTTCCGACCCAACCCCTCCCCACACCTTGCGTTCCTCTTCCCCCTCCTCTCACCTGACGAACCCCGCCAGGCTAAGCCCCCACTCCCGTTTCCAGTCCCCATTAACCCTGAGGTGTGGGACACCTCCACCCCGATCATTGCCCAGCACCACACTCTGGTCCACATCCGGCTAAAAGACCCTTCCAAGTTCCCTTCTAGACCTCAGTTCCCCATCTCCCTTGAACATCGACAGGGATTAAAACCTATCATTACATGGCTGCTCCAACAGCATATTCTAATTCCAGCCAACTCACCATGCAATACTCCTATCCTGCCTGTACAGAAAAGCTCTGGGGCCTATCGTCTCATACAGGACCTACGCCTCATTAATGAGGCAGTAGTCCCTACCTTTCCAGTTGTTCCTAATCCATATACACTCCTCTCGCACATTCCCCCTGACACCACCCATTTCACTGTCCTTGACCTGAAGGATGCCTTCTTTACCCTCCCTCTACACCCAGACTGCCACTTTCTGTTTGCTTTTACATTGGAAGATCCAGACACTCATATTTCTTCCCAGCTGACTTGGACTGTTTTAGCAGCCTTGTCAGCCTAGCCTTTGACATCAGACAACAGGAGGAAGCCATCTCAGCTCTAGCCCAGGCAGCAAGCCTCAAGACAGCAGCAACCCTTTTTCCTGGCTAACCTTAGTCAGGGAAGGGGCTCAGGTGGTACACATGGCCGAGGTACACAACATCTCTTGTTGTTTCTTGTGTGCAGCCTTGAATAAGCCCCCACTGGTTGCGGTACCTTTACCTAGCCCTTTTAACTCCTCTAACCTAACCCCCTCCTTTCCCCTTCCCAGCCAAGCCCTGGGGGAAGTTCCTTTGTTCCAAGACCCACTTAGACAACAACTCCCCTTTTGCTACTCCACCCCTAAAGCTTCCTGGTACAACCGGACAGGATCAGCACCTCCAAATCTCACTGCCCCCCCAGGCGGGTATTTTTGGTGCAACTCCACCCTGTCAAAAACTCTCAAGGTTTCCGACACTACTCTATGCGTTCCCATCTCCCTAGTTCCCAGCCTCACCCTGTACAGTGAAGCTGAACTATCCTCTCTTCTGCCCCTTGCCTGCCCCCGCCAGGCAAGAGCAGTATTCCTTCCGTTAATGATTGGAGTCTCCTTAGCTGCATCCCTTGTGGCCTCTGGCCTTGGAACTGGAGCCTTAACTCATTCTGTCTGATTGTCTCAAGACCTTTCAGCTCGATTACAGGTAGCAATCGAAGCTTTGGCAGAATCCCTGGCTTCCCTCCAATGACAGATCACCTCAGTGGCCCAGGTGGCAGCCCAGAATCACAGAGCGCTCAACCTCCTTACGGCTGACAAAGACAGGACCTGTATGTTCCTTAATGAAGAATGCTGCTACTACATCAATGAGTCAGGACTAGTAGAAACCAACCTCCTCACTCTGGAAAAAGTCCAAGAAGGACGCCACAAAAAAACCTCAGGATTAGAGTCTCCATTTGGGTGGTGGCAGTCGTCCATGAATGGCTGGGTCCTACCCTTCCTAAGCCCCTTACTAATCATTGGCTTCTTACTGCTCATAGCTCCCTGTGTCCTCCGCTTCATCCAGGACCACATGAAATAAGTCTCCCAGGTCACTTTCAATCAGATGCTGCTCCACCCCTATACCCGAGTTCCGACCTCGGAAGAACCCCACGATGACCCATACCAGCAGAAAGCAGTCAGATGAACATGTCGCCCCATTTTCTTATTAGAAAGAGGCGGCGTTACCCGGCATAGCAGGCCTTTTGTTAAAGACTCCCTTCACCCTTGTACACACCCGCAGACTTAGGAACCTAGCCGCAAGCCCTAATAAAAGGCTATTCTCACTGCCATTTGCCTTGTGTCGTTGTTCCCGGTTCGGCTCCAGCCTTAGTTTACCCTTACGAACGTCAGGTGCAATGTGGAATCTGAAATCACATCAGTAAATTTTTGTGTTGTTACATTCAAATCCAGTGGTTTATCTTGCCCACTGAATGAATATTTGTAAGATCATCCATTTTGGGGGAAATATAGATCACTGGGTTATGCAGATCTTCCAAATGTTGACAATTTTGTTCTACAATATAAAAAAATCATATTTCTTATTACCACTAATCTCAAAATCTAAAAATTGGGAAGCCTCAAGTTCACAGTAGAAAATTACGTATTTTCTAAAATTCATATTTTAGCCTGAAAGCTTGAATTTTATCATTAGTAACAAATACTGCTAGTTGTCTTACTTTAAGTGATAAGCTCACTTTTTTCTTTTGCAGAAAAATGTCTGCCATGGTTTGTCTGTCAGTGATTCTTTCAAGTAAAAATGATGTTCCATAAAAAAATGTGTCTAGTGTAGCTCACAGTTCAATTGCATAAGTGCTTTTCTTCAAGGCAAACATTATATTTCGGGATGCAACAGAAGTGCTTTATTAGTATCACACAGAATTTTGAAAAGACATATATTCAAGGTTCAGAATTTAAAAAAATTAGTTTTTTGTTTTGTTTTGTTTTACAGCTTCATCAATAGTTTTTCTTTTCTTTTCTCTCTCTCTTTTTTTTTTTTTTTTGAGATGGAGTCTCGCTCTATTGCCCAGGCTGGAGTGCCGTGGTGCAATCTTGGCTCACTGCAACCTCTGCCTCCTGGGTTTAAGTGATTCTCATGCCTCAGCCTCCCGAGTAGCTGCGACTACAGGTGTGAGCCACCATGCCCGGCTAATTTTTGTATTTTTAGTAGAGACGGGGTTCCACCATGTTGGCCAGGCTGGTCTCAAACTCCTGACCTCAGATGATCCACCCACCTCAGCCTCCTGAAGCTCTGGGATTACAGGCCTGAGTCAACTCACCCAGCCAAGAATTTTTCTTTTCTTTTCTTTCTTTTATTTTTTTGAGACAAGATCTTGCTCTATTGCCCAGGCTGGATTCAAATTCCTGGGCTCAAGAGATCCTTCCAGTCTGTCTCCTACGTAACTGGGACTACAGGCACATGCCACTGTGTCCAGCTTATCAAGGATATTTTAGAGAGTATGTGGTAATAAAGAATGCAATGCAGCCGGATATGATGGCGCATGCCTGTGATCTCAGCTACTCGGGAGGCTGAGGCAGGACAATCACTTGAATCTGGGAGGCGGAAGTTGTGGAGAGGTGAGATCTCACCACTGCATTCCAGCTGGGCAACAAGAGCTGAACTCTGTCTCAAACAAACGAACAAACAAACAAACAAAAGAATGCAATGACCATTAGTATAGTTTGGTGCCTTGATCTGTGCTAAGGAGCCAGCAAGTTTACCTTCCATTGTTGTTGCACCATCATGTTGATACAGTGAAAAAGCAAACAATGTGTTAGTACTATGCCAAAAATAGTTTTTCTCTCGTGACTGCCAGCAAGGGTTTTTGGGAACTGCCAGAGTCTGTGCATTACCTTTGAGAATCAATGATCTAGGTGGAAGACGATGGTTTGGACCAGGTTGGCACTAATAGGTAGTGGGAAATACTCTGGTTCTGGATGAATTTTGAAGGTAGATCCTAGAGTTGTTAACCAGTTTGGATATGGTGGGAAAGAAGTCAAGGATGACTTTACGATTTCTGGCCTGAGCTACTGAAAGATGGAGTCCATTCAGTGAGATGGAGGAAGACAGCAGGGACAGGGTTTGAGGAAAGATTGGAAATTCAGCTTTGACTATGCAAAGTTTGAGATGCCCATTAGACATCCAAGGAGAGATGCCATGTACACAGTTATACACAGGAGACTGCCCTGGAAGATAGATGGATGGATAAATACCTCTAGGAGTCATCAGTATCTAGGTATTTAAAGCTGTAAGACTGGATGAAATCCCCAAGGGAGGGACAGAAAAGAGATCCCAGGACTAAGGTGCCAACATGTTAAAGGTGAGGAGATGAGGAAGAACAAGGGAAACTGAAGACGACCAAGGAGGAGGGAGGAGAGCGGGGAAAGCCAAGTGTCTTAGTTCAGGCTGTTGTAACAAAGTACTCTGCACTGGGTGACTTAGAAACAACGGAAATTTATTTCTCACCATCTAGAGGCTGAAAGTACAAGATCACGATGCCAGCATGGATTGGGTTCTGGCTGGGTTCTGGTTAGGGTTCTCTTTCAGGTTGTAGACCACTGACTTCTCATTGTATCCTCACTTGGCGGAAAGAGGGCAAGAGAGCTCTTTAAGGACACTAATCTCATTCATGAGGGTGCAACCTTTTGTTTCTCAAAGGCCATCCCCCTCCTAATACCATCACATTGAGGGTTAGGATTTCAACATACAGGCATACCTCGTTATGTTGTGCTTCACTTTATTGCACTCCAAAGATACTGCGTATATGTGTGTGTGTGTGTGTGTGTATACACATGTGTATATATATACACGTGTATATATATACACACACACACACACACACATATACGCAGTATCTTTGGAGTGCAATAAAGTGAAGCACAACAAAACGAGGTATGCCTGAATGTTGAAATCCTATATATATATATATATGTTTTACTAATTATATATATTTACTATTATATGTAACTAATTTATATACATTATTAAATATATATTTTTTTACTAATTGAGAGCTCGTGGCAACTTTGCATCGAGCAAGTCTATTGGTGCCATTTTTCCAACAGCATGTGCTTCGTATCTCTATGTCAGCATTTTTTAGCAATAAAGTAATTTTAAGTTAAGGTCTGTACTTTTTTTAGACATCATGCAAATTATCATACACTTAATGGTATAGTGTGAACATAACTTTTACATGCACTGGGAAACCAAAAAATGTGTGTGACTTACTTTCCTATGGTGGTTTGGAACTGAACCTGCAGTATCTCTGAGGTATGCCCGAGCAAATTTTGGGAGAATATAAACATTCAATCCATAACAGCAAGCAAAGTGTTTCAAGAAGGAAGTGAATCAAATACTGCTGGTAAGTCAAGTAAAATTAGGGTTGAGAACTGGTTACTGGAATTAACATAGTTCCCTAGTGAGCTTGGTAAGAGTAGTTTGAATGGGGTGGTGGAGGTAAGGGCCTGGTGAGGGTGGGCTCAAGAAAGATTTGCACACAAATGTTCATAACAGCTTAATTCATAACAGCCAAAACCTGGAAACAGCCCAAATGTTCACCCGCAGGTGAATGGATAAACAAATAAGTGGTATTCCTTTTATCATATAGAATAATATTGAGTAATAGAAGGGAATGGGCTACTGAAACATAACATGGTGAATCTCAAAAAACATGCTGAGTGAAGCTGGAGACAAGCGTATACACAGCATGATTCCATTTGCTGTGGTTTGAATGTGTCCGCTCCAAAACACAGGTGTTGAAACTTAATGGCCAATGTGATGGTAATAAGAGGTGGGGCCTTTAAGAGGTGATTAGGCAATGGAGGCTGCTCCCTCTTGAATTGGATTAAGGCCCTTATAAAAGGGGCTTCAGACAACTTTTGGCCCTCTTGCCCTTCTCCTTCTTTTTTGTCTTTGAGACGGGGTCCCACTCTGTCACCCAGGCTGGAGTGCTGTGGCACAAACATGGCTGAATGCAGTCTCGACCTACTGTGCTCAACACACCCTCTCCTGCCTCAGCCTCCCAGGTAGCTGGGGCCACAGGTGTGTGCGACCATGCCTGGCTAACTTTATTTTTGTAGAGAGTAGGGGTCTCACTTTGTTGCCCAGGCTGGTCTTGAACTCCTGGGCTCAAGTGATCCTCCTGCCTCAGCCTCCCCACAGTTCTGGGATTACAGGAGTGAGCCACTGTGCCCAGCTGCGCTTCTGCTGTGTGAGGACACAGGGTTCCTCCCCTCTGGAGGATGCAACAACAAGGTGCCATCGTGGAAGCGGAGAGCAGCCCTCACCAGACAACCAAACCTGCTGGTGCCTTGATCTCGGACTTCCTAGACTCCAAAACTGTAAGAAAAATGAATTTCTGTTCTTTATAAATATTATAAAGTATTGTTATAGTTGCACAAATGGACCAAGACACCATTTAGATGAAGTTCTAAGACAGGCAAAACATATTTACCATTGATAGAAATCAGATTAGTGTCTGCCTGAGGAGGAACGTGAGGACAAATGTTGACGGCAAGGCGGCATTAGGAAACTTTTTGGTGTGAAGGAAGTGTTCTAAATATTACTAGAGGTGATGGTTGCAAGGGTGTATACATTCGTCAAAACTCATACAATTAAAATGTGTGCAACTTATTGTATATAAATCATAGGTGAAACAACGGAAATAGAGAAAGCAGTAAACACAGACAATTCTTTTTGAGGGTTTTCAGTGTAAAGGGAAAACTAGAAATGTGGCAGTAGCAGGAAAGAGAAGTGGAACCAAGATAGGAGAAACTATAGCCTATTTGTATGCTAATTGGGGAGCAGTGGAGGGAAACGGTGATGATGCAGGGGAAAGGGGAGAAATGCTGACAAAACATCTGAGTAATTAAGGGAGTGGGGCATGAGGCACAGGGACAGAGGCTGGCCTCAGCCTCAGTACCCAAAGCTTTGTGATACTAAAGAGAGCAAGCTGTAAAAATAGGTAGTGAGAATGATACTTAAAATTAAGATCAAGCTGGCGTTGGAGTTCTGGGTTATGGCCAATTCTAGAGGGTGACCAGAGGGGTGAGTGGCTGAGGTCAGGTGGAGACAAGATCACTGAAGGAGGCCAATGAACCAAAAGGTCAGGGAATAAAGGATCATCCACATGATACTCATACTGACTCTGATTAGGCAGGAGCAGTGTGGGCAGTGAGTTAGGGGCTAACATTTTTAAGGAGGTGGGAGAGGTGACAGTTGCAAGGGTGTATACATTTGTCAAAACTCATCATAGTATGCAATTAAAATGTGCAATTTATTGTATGTAAATTAAAGGCAAAACAATGGAAAGAAAACAGGAATGAGGTGAGTGACCTGGGGTTGGGGTGATGATGCTGACAGGGTTAGGTGGTTGGTGTTAACAGTCTTGATGACAAGTGATTCACAATGTAAAAGCAGTAGAAGTAAGGAGAATGGTCTATGACTGGCAACCAAAAACAAGAAGTCTCCCACCTTACAGCCAAGTCTAGGGCGATGAGTGGTGCGCGAGAAGATAGCTCCCATTTAAGAAGGCTTCAGGGGAAGCAGTGATCTTGGCAATGATCTCAGGATTTTATTTAGAAAATGGGGATATATTGTCACTGCATGAAGATTAGAAATGGGGGATGCAGAATGAACTGTGAAACCTGGGCTTCTTGGTGATTGGCATTAATAAGAATAAAGGGCATCATGAAATTAGTCCTGATGGTCTCCAAACAATGTTTTCAAGCCTGGAATTGTCGGCACAGATGGAGGGTTGCGTCTTGCCAGAGTATGCAGAATTTTTGGGCTTCCACATTCCATCTAAGCTGATGGGGTGATCTGGTGGGTTCATTTCTTATATCAACACTTTGCAAAATGATTTCAGCTACTCAGTTTTGTTTAAGAATATATTTTAAAAACTTACAAAAGTTATGCAACATTATAGATAGTTTAATTAGAGGAAAAAGCCATTTATAATCCAATCACTGACACTTTTTTCTTTCAGCATTTTAGCATGTGTTGACTTTTTCTTTTAATCAGTGTAACCTTATCTTGCTTTATCTTTTTATCATGAACTTTTCCACGCTGCCTTGAGGAAATACTGATTTTTCTTGAATGCATAATATTCCATAAAATATGCTATAATTTACTTAATTGCCTCCTTTATTATCAGATTACCTTCACTTTAATTACAACTAAGTGGCAACATTTGTGTGTGCATTTAGCTACACTGTAGAACTGACAATGTGAACAGCTCCGTGTTAAACAGGATGGTGAGACAACAGATGAAAACTTCATTGGAAAGGTCAAATGAATTACTAAGATATTTAAAAAGTGTTTCCTTTATCGTTCTTGAAAAAGTTTAACTATATAGCAAGGAAACACTCAAAATCATGAAGAGACTTAAGACTGCTGAGCCTCCAAGTCAACAAAGCATGTGTGGATAGCTGTGCAGGCACTTTATATATCTTGCCATGGCCCCATGCATCACTGCAACAGTAGTGCCATGTTCTGGGGTGACATCCAAGCAGGTAAAGCATTAAGGAATCTCAAGACTTGTTAAAACTGCTAAGTCCTTCCCCCACTGTCTCTCCTAACGTCGATAGTTTTGGGTCCAGAGCTATCTTGAAGACCATTGCAATTACCTTCTTTAAGGCTCAGAAGTTATTCACTAGCTGGGTTATTTTGTAGCTCATGGGCAGGGGTCAACCATCTCTAGCTTTAAAATGTTCTGTTTAGGCTGGGAGCGGTGGCTCACGCCTGCAATCCCAGCACTTTGGGAGGCTGATGTGGGCGGATCCCTTGAGCTCCGAAGTTGGAGGCCAGCCTGGGCAACATGGTGAAACCCCATCTCTACAAAAAATACAAAAATTAGCCAGGTGTGGTGGCACATGCCTGTAGTCCCAGCTACTAGAGAGGCTAAGGTGGGAGTGTCACCTGAGCCCTGGGAGGTCAAAGATGCAGTGAGATAGCGCCCCTGCACTCCTGCCTGGGTGGCAGAGCGAGACCCTATTTCAAAACAAAACCAAAAACAAACAAAAGTTCTGTTTGCAGATTTCTTCTGGTCTAATTAAAACTTTTTAAATGGAGTTGATAATCAGCTACAAAGTTTCAGTTTTACTAATTCTCTTTATAGAAGGCACTAATTGTTACAATTCAAAACATCAGTTTCATGTAAATGCTGTATCTTTTTTAGCAATTTAGGTTTAAGCCTATGTTCATAAATGGAGTATATCCAGTTGCTTAGCTCCATATTAAAGAAAAGAAACATAGTTTTCAAAATCTATGTGTTCTGTTGTGTATTTATATCTTCTCTGCCATGACCATTAATGAGTTCTATGAAGAAATATTTTATCTATGGCATTAGACATCTCTGCTCCAAAAGGTAGCTTTTCTTTCTTGACTGGAACTAAAAACAAATTCCTTCCTTCATCTGAGTAGGTTTTCTATACAGATTATACACCTTTTTTTTTTTTTTCCTTTTTCTTTTTCTTTCTTTTTTTTTTTTTTGAGACAGAGTTTTGCTCTTGTTGCCTAGGCTGGAGGGTAGTGGTGCTATCTCAGCTCACTGCAACCTCTGCCTCCTGGGTTCAAGCAATTCTCCTGCCCCAGCCTTCTGAGTAGCTGGGATTACAGGCATGCACCACCACACCCGCCTAATTTTGTATTTTTAGTAGGGCCATGGTTTTACCATGTTGGTCAGGCTGGTCTCGAACTCCTGACCTCAGGGGATCCACCCGCCTCGGCCTCCCAAAGTGCTGGGACTACAGGCATGAGCTACCATGCCCGGCCTCAGATTATGAATCTTACTTAAATTTGTTTGACTCAGAATTGACTTCCCTATTATCATCACCTCACTCTCAGCTGTAACAGCAAATAAGTAACTTGCTACCATTACAAGCCTTATAGGGCCAGGAGTTGGAAAACTTTCTCTGTAAAGGGACAGCTGGTAAATATTTTCAGCTTTGTGGGCCACGCAGTCTCTGTCACAATTACTGAACTCTGCCATGATAGTACAAAAGCAGTTACAGAGAGTATAAAAATGAATTAAGTGTGACTGTGTTCAATAAAATTTTATTTACCAAAACAGGGGGCAGGTGGGTTTGGCCCCGGGGCTGCAGTTTGCCAACCCTGCATTCGACAGGGCTTGACCTCGGGTATCTCACCTAACAGGTCTTTCACCACAAGTTAGTTTCTCTCGAAGGAGTGAAATAGTATAAATAGTATAGCATCAAGTTTTTAAACTATTTATTTCTGCAAATGATTTAAAGTGCGGCTGAAACTCTGACAGTGTTGCAAACCTGACATGTTTTTGTTATTCTGCTACACAGAAAAATCTGAATACTTGGATATTTTGGGTATATGTTACAGCCCAGCAGTGTAAATGATAATTTTTGGCATGGTCATTAAAAGCAAAGTGGCATATCATATTGTTTTAATTTCCCTGTTGAAAGCATGAGAGCATGTCTGGTAAGACTCTTATGGACTGATCTCAAGTCAATATCACACGTTATATTTTACATCATCATCAAAAGTGAGAGGTAGAATGCTGAAGGACACAGGTGGACTACACTGATTAATCCACATTGACTTAAACAACAACAAAAAACAACTCTGTAGGACCAGACTTTCTCACTCCTCCCTAACGCAAACGGATTGTTTCAAAGTTAAACTACAGCTGCCTGATTAATCATGGAGTGTGCTCTGTAGCCATTATGGCTACTTATTGGACCATTCTGTATACCCTTGAGAGGTCTGTTTCTTGGGAACACTCCTTCCGAAGTGCTCTCTTCAGACCCCACTGTTCCGCTATAGATGACCGTCATATTGAGATTGGCCCCACGCATTACAAAACAGAATATCACAAAAGAAGATAGAGGAAAAATGCATTTTCTTAATGGAAATAAAATCCCTGGAACAGAGTACACTGATAGCTATAAACGCCCATCTGTCACAACAGAAAAGCACACTGTATCATTGTCAAAGGCTACAAAGTACTTATTTTTTACAGCAGTTTGAAGGTGGAAATTCTAATTGAAGAGCTAACATTTGGACACTTATGTTCTCATAAAATGCTTGGGCACACAAATAAGAATGTCCTGGCCTTGGAAAGCTAATTGAAATGAACAAAGATCCACTAACTGCAGCTGGGCTAGTTATAACCTGAAGAGAATAAAGTGTCACCAGGTGGAAATCTGATGGAAACCTAACAGGAGTTCTGAAGAGAAATAATTTTTAAGAAGTTTATACAATAGGAAATACTTGGTATTCAGTTTCAATGAAAGAAAACAAAAAATCTGATCTTTTTGGTTACTTTAAAAATTCATTAAATCTTTTTGGCCTCCTTATTTATCACCCTAACCTACTCAAATTTGTGTAGGAAGCCATTCAAGACAAAACTGCAAGTAGTTGAAACTGTGTTATCAGCACCATAAATTTCTAGTAATGGTCTGAGTTCAAATCCATAGTGAAAACAAGCTGACTGGTTTAGCCCACTGAAAGCAAATCATGCTTGTGAAGGAAGACTAAAGACTTACGGTCTTAAAACCATCATTTGAAGAGGTTTTTCCTCCTCATTGCTAGGCCAGTTTTCTAAGAGACCAAAGACAATTTCTTGTTGAAACAGATTTTGCCACTTTAAATATTAATGCCCATCAGAATCTTCTCACCCATTCATGTACTAGGGCAATAATTACTGTCTGATGAACATGACAATTCTTAAACTGATCTAATGTAGGTGCTATATATTCTTTGGAAAGGGAATCCTTGAATGGATAATGATGATTCTATCACCTAATATTGTTTTCTATGTGCCAGGTACTGATCTAAATTCTTGATTTATTAACTCATAAATTGGCATGTTCATGGAGGAAGACAGAAGTTAAGGAAAGTGACTAAGATCATACAGCAAGTAAGAGCTGGCGCTAGGATTTGAACCTAGGCACGGACTCCATAGCTAATGCTTCTCAATACTATGTTAAGCTGCCTGGTGTATGTCTTGTTTTGACAAAGAACCAAATGCTGAATTTAAAGGAGGCATGTGGAATGCCTCTCCTTAAAAGTCTTATTTTCTTAAAAATAATCCCTTTGTTAGGTAAGACTTGTTTTAAATGCTTTTGATTTTACAAAAGGCCTTAATATGTTGAAACTTATCTATTTATGAGTGATAAATGAGTGATGGGGCCTAACACTGTCACCCGGGCTTGGAATGCAGTGGTGTGATCATTGTGGCCTTCACCTCCTGGGCTCAAGGGATCCTCCTGCCTTAGCCTCCAGAGTAGCTGGGACTACAGGTGTATGCCACACCTGGTTAATTTTTTGTAGAATGGAGTCTCCCTGTGTTGCCCAGGCCGGCCTTGAACTCCTGACCTTAAACAATCCTCCTGCCTTGGCCTCCTGAAGTGCTGAGATTTTAGGCATGAATCACCATGCCTGGCCCTATTTTTACTTTTAGGTAATTAACTTTTTTAGAGAGTCTTTCTCTGTCACCCAGGCTGGAGTGCAGTGGCACGATCTTGACTTACTGTAGCTTCCAACTCCTGGACTCAAGCAATCTGCTCACCACAGCTTCCCAGGTAGTTAGGACTACAGGCATGCACCACTATGCCTGGCTAATTTAAAAATAATTTTTGTACAGACCTGGTCTCACTATGTTGCCTAGGCTGGTCTCAAACTCCTGGCCTTAAGTGATCTTCCTGCCTTGGCCTCCCAAATGCTGGGATTATAGGTATGAGCCCCCACACTTAGATGAAATATTTTATAATGTTGTTTGATACATTTTATTGAAACTTTTTATAATATAAATATTTTAAAAATATTTTATAAGTTGTTTGATATATTTTATTGAAGCTTTTTCATTCTACATTTCAAATTGAATCAGTAATTGTAAATGACAACTTTATAGAGTGCTACGTATAGTAACAGTTACATGTTTAACCTTTGCACATAAATCTAGTTTGAAAAAGATGATACATTAGTAAATAAGTACATATTTATCCCAATCTTTAAAAACTTTCATGAAACCTAGAATAAATGTATTGAAATTAGATTTCCTGGGCAGTACTAAAAATCTATAAGGCTAAGGAATAGTCACAAAGAGGGAAGAAACTACAAAATGAGAACCTTAATCAATTAGGCTGTCTGCATATATGATTTGTATAAGAAGGCTGAAGCTATTTTCCGTATTTTAGATTTTTTACACTAATCTTTATTACATCCTGATTTTCTAGCAAATAATACAATTAAAAACTCTTCCTCTGAGTCCGTAATAAAATATGTACTACCTGTGTTACTAGTTTAATAAAACATCCAAATAACCAATTTCTGTTTAAAATTTATAGTAAGAAACTTATTAAAAACAAAAGACTATCTTGCTTCCAAATACAGGCCAATGTAAATGATTTTCCATATAGATAAACTCAAGGTGGGAGTTATAGTTGGTTAAATCTGGTGGAGCAAACTTCTAAGAAAATGATTACGTGGCAGACCATGAGGATCAGCTGATTCTCTTCCTCAGCTGAACTATGTCAGATTCCCACAGTAAGAACTTCTCTCTTATTGAGGAGGCTCATTAGGGAAGGGTCCATCATCCATCCGTCTGCTCACATGAAACCAGCTTCCTCCTGCTGACTCACTCTACCCCACATTAAAAACAAGGTAGTGTGCTTTTATGGCGTTTTCACTGGAGACCGTAAGTTTGAGTTGAATTATTCAATATGAGGGTCACGGTGAGAGAACGTGGATCTTTCTTATTCTTGTGAACTGTGACCTTTCCTTTCAAGGCTTCACCTGTAAAAGAAAGGCAAAAATTGTTAAGAATTCAAGGAATACAGTGTAGCAGAAAAGCAAATAATGTGTAACTACCACTTCTTTTTGTTGTGCTTTACCACTTTTTAAATTTTATTTAAAGTTAACAATCATTTTTTGTTTTTTCTTTTTGAGACGGAGTCTCTGTCGCCCAGGCTGGAGTGCGGTGGCACGATCTTGGCTCAATGCAACCTCCCAGACTGGAGTGCGGTGGTGTGATCTCAACTCACCGCAACATCCACCTCCTGGGTTCAAGAGATTCTCCTGCCTCAGCCTCCCGAGTAGCTGGGACTACAGGTGCGCGCCACTATGCCCAGCTAATTTTTTATTTTTAGTAGAGATGGGATTTCACCATGTTGGCCAGGCTGGTCTCAAACTCCTGACCTCAGGTGATCCACCCGCCTCGGCCTCTCAAAGTGCTGGGATTACAGGAGTGAGCCACCGCGCCTAGCCAATATTCATTTTTTAGAGCAGCATTATTTTATTTTTATTATTTTTTTAAGACAGAGTCTCTCTCTGTTGCCCAGGATGGAGTATAGCGGTACAATCTCAGTTCACTGCAACCCCCGCCTCCCGTGTTCAATGATTTCTCCTGCCTCAGCCTCCCAAGTAGCTGGGATTACAGGAATGTGCCACCATGCCCTGCTAATTTTCTATATTTTACTAGAGACAGGGTTTTGCCATTTTGGCCAGGCTGGTCTCAAACTCCAGACCTCAGGTGATCCGCCCACCTACCTCAGCCTCCCAAAGTGCTGGGATTACAGGCGTGAGCCACCACGCCCAGCCCTGTTTCATTAATTTTTGAATGAAGCGAGAACTAACTACACACCACAGTGTCAAATCCTTGTGAAAGTGAGTAAAACTATTGTGGTCATGCAGGGTCAATGGAAGCATTTCACTGAACTTCTGAATATGAGGCCCTATGGTGGGTTCTGGGCATCTAGAAAAAAGATACGGTCCCTGCCCTCAAAGAGTTTGTGATCAGGGTGAAGAAAAAAGCTATGCTAACAATTACACAATAGGCATGTGTATAAAGTGTGCTAGAGGTAAACGCTGGGGATGGTTGAAAGGCAGTTAAAGGCAAGGTTTCACAAGGATTAATGGCCAGGGCTAAAGTCATGGTTCACCAGGCTTAAGGGATGTACATGTAATGGTATTTAAGGAAAACATATACACAGAACCTTCACGAATGGCATTCTGAGGAACTGGAAATTATAGCTGGGAAAATGTAGAGGCACATGACAAGGCCATTGGCCATTAATGCACTGGTGCTGTAAAAGGGAAACAACATAGCCATGTGAAACAATGAACACACAAAAATTACCTGTGCAAAGGCTGATTTCCTAAATTATGTATGTTCCAAATTTTTATGTACTTTTCTAATTATAAATCTCATTTATTTTTTCCTTTATTTTAAAGAGCTGTTTAAAAAATCACAAAACAAACCACTAAGTTGTAGTTGATCACCATTCTTTCCTTAAATAATATTAAGATAACACCAATTAGTATTAGGAATAGCTTTAGCATCTGCATGGACACAACGAGGCTCCATATAATGACCAAGAAAATCTATGTAAAACTACTGAAGTACTGAATCAATATCATATTTAAAAAATGCAAATTCCCCATATTCAAGGAAAATTATCTGAATGCTTTTCAAGATGGTAGTGAAATAACACAAGTAAAACATAACAAACCACCTAATATATTTATTTTCAGAATATAAAGATTCCATTACTGATACATTATTCTCTACATCTTTGCAAAAAAGGAGAGACTCATAGTTTAACACAAAATTAAGGAGTTCAATATTAGAAGAAATAATGTGGCCCATTCAACAAAATATAACAATTTTTGTGTAGGTATATATGTTAATGTATATATTTGGCTTTAGCCTTTATACCTGACCTATTCCTCTGTATTATTAAGAAAATGATATAAAACTATCTCATATGACATGTTCACCAATAGTGGACATAATAAAGATTACCAGTCATAGTTCTACAAACTTTATGGAGTTCAGGTTAATCATTAGATAATTTATGCTTCTATTTGTTCAACACCTACTTTGTGCTAGGCTCTATTCTAAGGTCTTTACATGATTTATCTCACTTAATGTTCACAAAATATTGCTATGAGGTAAGTGCATTTTCCTGACTCAGATGAAGTTCAGAAAAGATAAGTAATCTGCCCAAGGTCAATCTGCCAGCTAGTGAAAGAAGTAGGATTTTCAGCAAGGCAGTTTGATTCTAGAACCAAGCTCAACTATATTCTGGTGCTTCTCTATATCTAAAAAATCATGATTTATAGCTTTAAATATACTATAATATGACCTGTATTTTACTGCCCTGTGGGTGGTTTTTTTTTGGTAAAAATATTTAGCCACTTGTTTATAAACACAATTGATATGTAAGTTAATGTAACTATTATTCTATAATAACTCTAATGAAAAATGATACATGTTTTCTTAGGCATTTACCTAGGGAAGAAATAAAAGATCATTAATATATTGAACACATTTAAGATTTTTTTATTTTGGCTGTTTTATTGCTTTTTAAATTAACATTTAAAAATTAAATTAAAAGTTACTTATTGACACCGAAACTGAGAACGAACAGCCACATTATGATAAACTGACAATGTTTTTGTAAATACAAGACAGAATAGTAACTGCCAACTTGGTTATCGGGTTTAACTTACTGTTATTGAATTGCCAACACTGAATCAACAAACTTGATTTTTACAACACAGTGGCTTGCTAGTTTCCTTTTTACTTACAAGCAGCATGTCTTATGTAAATTAATTTAGTCGCTGGTATAAAGTAGTTCACATATGAAAAGACAGATAATGGACACTTGAGATTCAAAAATAACAAAATTACCTCCACAGACCCAACATAAAGGAAGTATTCTATTAGATGTCCTAGTTAGGACATTTAAGTGTGGAGGGAAAAAGGATAGATTGGGGGAGTGGGAGATTAAAGTGTTCATTTGCATACCACCTGGTTTTACACACAGAAAATCCTGAAGCTATATGCAAAGAAGGCAACTAGAACTATATACTGAAGTTTAAGCAAGGTCTTATCATTTAGGATCAAGATATAAAAATCCTATTTCTACATACTAGCAATGAAGAATTTATGTAACAGTACAAACAGCAGCTTCAAAAAAGCATAAAGGCGGTGGTGGCTCATGCCTGTAATCCCAGCACTCTGGGAGGCAAAGGTGGGCGGATCACTTGAGACAGGAGTTTGAGACCAGCCTGGCCAATATGGCAAAACTGTCTCTACTAAAAATACAAAAATTAGTCAGCTGTTGTGGCACACCCCTGTAGTCTCAGTTACCTGGGAGGCTGAGGCTATGAGAATAGCCTGAACCCAGGAGGTGGCAGTTGCAGTGAGCAGACATCACGCCACTGCACTCCAGTCTGGGAGACAGAGCAAGTCTCATTCATTCTCTCTCATTCTCTCTCATTCTCTCTCTCTCTCTCTCTCTCTCTCTCTCTCTCTCTCTCTTTCTCTTTCTCTCTTTCTCTTTCTCTCTCTCTCTCTCTCACACACACACACACACACACACGCATACAACACTTGAGATAAATGTAACAATATATGTCTGACTTACATAAACTACAAAACAATTCTAACGATGGTCCACATAAATGGAGAGACCCACTCTCTTGTGGGTGAAAGACTCAATGTTAAGATGTCAATTTTCAGTAATCTATAGATTTAACAAAATCCCAGTCAAAATCCTAACAGGCTTTTTAAGGCCAGAAATTAATGACCTGATTTTAACATTTATATGGCAATATAAAGGACCCAGAATAGCCAAAACAATTGTTTGTATAAATCTTGCCATCTTGTTCTTTTTCAATCTTATACAGTCTGTCTTAAAGGCATAAGGACAGACATACAGGTCCATGGGGGAAAATGAGAACTCAGAAGTAGATCTATATACATAGAGTCAATTAATTTTTGACAAGGGAGCCAAGGCAATTAAATCAAAAGGATAGTCTTTTTAAGAAATGACGATGGAACAAGTGAATATATATTTGGGAAAAGATGAACTATTATTAACTTTTAAATTTAACTCAATTAGATGACAAACCACCCAATTTGAAACCAAGCAAAATATCTGAGCAGAAATCTCACAGGAAGATATAAAAATGGCCAATACACATATGAAACAATGTTCAACATCACATCAGGCAAATGAAAACTACAAGCACAGCTATAACTACATACTCAATAAAACGGCTTAAAATACTGCATCTTTTTTATAAGTGCTAAAAATGATGTGGAACAACTGAATTCAGCAATGGAATGCTAGCCCTAGGAATGTTAGATAGTTATAGTCATTTTTTATTTATTTTATTTATTTTTTTTGAGATGGAGTCTGGATCTTGCCCAGCCTGGACTGCAGTGGCATGATCTGGGCTCACTGCAAGCTCCGCCTCCTGGGTTCACGCCATTCTCCTGCCTCAACCACCAGAGTAGCTGGGACTACAGGCGCCCGCCACCACGCCCAGCTAATTTTTTGTATTTTTTAGTACAGACGGGGTTTCACTGTGTTAGCCAGGATGGTCTCCATCTCCTGACCTGTGATCCACCCGCCTCAGCCTAACAAAGTGCTGGGATTACAGGCGTGAGCCACCGCGCCCGGCAGTATAGTCTTTTTAAAAAAATTTGCCAGTTTCTTAGAAAGTTAAATATACACTTACCCTAAGACCCAGTAATTCCACTTCGAGGTATTTACCCAAGAGAAATGAAAACATCTGTCTGCACCAAGACTTTTACATTAATATTCGTAGCAACTTTATTCTTGATGGCCCCTAACTGAGAGCAATCCAGAAGTCTAGCAGCAGGTGAATACCTAAGTAAACTGTGGCATGGCCAAAGGAATATTACTTGGCAATAAAAAGGAGCAACCTAATGATAGATGAATCTACAAAAAAAAATGCTAACAAAGCTAGAGTACATTCCATATAATTCCATTGATAAAAATTCTAAAAAGGAAATACATATAATGACAAAGCATATCAGTGACTGTCTTGGTCTGGAAATCAGGGTTGGGGACTGCCCATACAGGGAATTGAGAAACTTTTTGGAGTGATGAAAATAATCTATATTTCCACAGTGGTGTATGTAATTTTCAAAACTCATTGAGCTGTACAATCAAAATGTGTGAATTTTAATTACATGTAAATTATTTGTTTAAAAATGTGCCTAGGAATAAACATAGACAAATGAAATGTAGAGAAATCAGAAGATCAATTAGATTCAGTACATAGAAAGTGGCGCATTTTAAGTCACTGAGGAAGGATTCAATAAATTGTACAAAAGTAGTAATATAATCTTTTAAAGGATGAAACCAAAGCCAGAAACCAAAAGGAAAAGTTTGACAGACGTGACTATAAAAAAATGAGAAAAAAAAAAAATTCTATAAAGCAAGAGTTTAAAGAAAGAAAAGAAAAGCAGTGTTAATTTTCATTTCTTTGTGCAACAAGTATTTTTTAAATCTGAATTTTGAATTGATTCCTTAGGATGGATGATCAGAAGTATAATTTCTTCATAAAAGGTATGAAATATATTCCAGTGTTACATTCCTGCCATCTTCATCAATAAAAGAGTAAATGAAAACAACAACAAAACTATGATTGTTCTGATTTGTATTTCAAATCAGAGGAGATAAGTATGATTTCGTTTATTTAACTACCATCTAAAAAATCTGGTGCATTTACCTTACGGCTTTTCTCATTAATGTATATGAGGTATTGCTAGTAAATATTTCCTTTTAGTACATTTGCTCTGATGGTTGCGCTCTTTCATTTACATTGCCTTTTGAGTGTTAAAATATGTAAGTTGTCTTGTTTATGAAAGTCCTATTCAATCCTTAGTGTAAGTCAAAAGAGAAATGTTCCATGGTGCTTATAAATCTGGTTATCATCTTCATTTCAGGATCAAAGGATGTACCTATAAGAGTTCTATGTGTTCCTCAGTTTAGAAACAAAAAGCCCCAGTCAAAATGAATTAGTAACGGATATTTCTGTTAATTTTTCACAAAAGAAAAAATCGTAAGCATCAATGTAAAGAGTTGAAAAATTAACATAATGTCATATGTATATAAGCTGATGCTGATAACTATGATTTTCATTTCTTAAAATGAAATACAGGTAAATCTTTTCCATAATCATAATTTCAAAGATGAGGGTGCACACACACACTCATTTAAGTTAATTAAATAGCATGAAGGGTCACAGTAATAAATGTATAATTCACACTGCTGATCTCCCTTCTACTGTTCAGACCTAACGAAAGTGCCAAGGCAATGGCTATAATACCAGAATGGATCAGAGTAATTAATCAGTGTCAAATAGATATAAAATGACTGATGTTGTTAAGTGTGTGCACTGTGTTGAGAGCTGGAAGGAACACTCTGGAGCTGAGCTGCATGGACTCGTTTTTTATCATCAGCAGACGGCTGTTAGTATAACACAAAGCAGTGCCATAGTTCTAGACAAAAACGACTTCATTTTAATTGTTATACTGTATTTTTTAGAATTAATTTCTTCTGGAGCAATGAAGCTTCATTTCCCCAGAAAAAGGAAAGAAAAACACAATAAATCATTATTAATTGCTGTTAAAGCTTAGAGTTGAAAAATGAAAGAAAAAACTCCCAGATTCTCTATCATATAAAAGCTTACTATGTACTGTATGGATAAATAAAGAGAAATAGCCTGATTTTATATTTTCAAAGCCAAATCACATTAAAAAGATTTGAATTTTAAAGTACTGCCATATTTACTTACAATAAAAGTTTGTACAATAAAACAGAACATGAATTGTAAAGGGAAAACCCACCCTGAATTTAAACTTTAAGTGTCCTCATCTAGGCAAAATAACTCTATAGTTCCATTTACAATATTTTACTTATCTTGTCATATTACCTTCTGGACACTAAAATAAGCTTTACATATAGTAATTTTTCCAAATGAGACTCACAGCTTCATCTATTTTCATCTAAAAATCTTATAGTACATTGAGTCAAAAGCTACTTTTAGTTTAAATGTAACTATAGAGAACTCTTTTAAGCCATACTAAGGTAAGTTTGAATACTAACCTGCTCAAGTGCAATAGTATGAAATTTCTGATAACACCGGAGTTGGCAAAATTGGCCAACAAAATATGGACACTAGATGACCTTGGCATAGTGTTACCCAAGGTGATGGAGAAAATTAGATTTCAATGACAATATATACTATTGTACTTATTTATTCAGCAGAATATGTCAAATATTACATCACATCAAGAAGAAACAAGGGAGGCACACTAAGATGTTGAACTTCTATTAGAACCCCAGCATGCTAAGATGTTATAACACGTGTGTGTATGAATTTATCTGGGAAATCAAGAAAGAGAACAATCAGCTCTGAAGACATTTACATTTTACAGAAATTAGCTATGCCATGAAGGGTGAGTCGGAATTTATCAAGTGAAAGAGGTCAAAACAACCTTCTAGGTAGAAAAATACCTTCGACAAAAGCAAGAAGAAAAAAGTTAGCTTAAAAATGAGCAATCTGTATAACTGAGGTATATGAGCTTACCTGGGGTTGTGAAAGGATGGGGTTGGAAATGATGAAAAACCAGAATCAGATTGCAAAGGGCCATGGTAAGGAGTTTGTATTTTATCCTGAAGAGATTGACTGTCCAGTGGGAAGTTTAAAACTAACTTTACGGCATTATTTACATAAATTGTGTTCGAATGTTGCCACTTTCTTAGTTTCATAAACCACCCCAAAGTCTCAAATATTATCTCTTCCAGAAGTTTTACAGTTTTAAGCTTTTAGATTTGTATCTATGATCCACTTAGTTTTTATACATGTTAGTTTTTGGATATGGTGTGAAGAATCATTATTTTCTCAAATATTTACTTGTTCTAGCACCATTTCAAAAGATCACCCTTTCTCCATTAATCAGCACTGCTCCTTTGTAAAAATTTAATTATACGAGAGTAGGTCTATTTCTGGATTATTTGTTATATTGACTTAAATGGCTATAATAAACACTACTATACTGCCTAGATTAATATAACCTTTGGTAAGTTTAGAAATAACACTGTATAAAGATTCCAATGTGGTTCTTTCTCAATTATTTTGGTTATTCTAGGATTTTGATTTCTATATAAATTTTAGAATCAGCCCATTAATTTCTACAAAACAGATTTTGACTGAGATTGCACTGAATTAATAAAGGAAATTCTTCTATGAAGAAGTAACACTGTAACAGTATTAAGTGTTCCAATTCACAGAATATATCTCTCCATTTATTTAGGTTTTCTTTAATGTCTCTCAGCAATGTTCTATAGTTAAGTGTACAAGTTTTGCATGTATTTCGTTAATTTTATTCCTAAGGTTTTAATTTTTCTTGATGCTACTGTAAATGGTACTGTTTTTTTAAATGACAAGTTCAATCATTCATTGCTCCTCCAGGAGCTCTCGCTGTGCTGATCCCTGTCTAGGTTTCAGGCTATCTGGAGTCAAGGCTGGGGGATATTGGAGGAAAACATCATAAATTTACCACAGGTTTGCTGGTACTTAGAATTCTGGCCTTCTCCTCCCATTTATTTGCTATTACTTTTCAGAGATCTTAATAGCTGCTCCATGCCCTCTGGTTTTATAGCTATATTTGGTGGGAAAAATTGGATAGAATGTGCTATTATCACCTTATCCTGGGACTGGAATTTCAGTGCCTTTATATTTAAAGTGTGTTTCCTGGAGGCAGCATTTAGTTCTATTCAGTCTATTTCTGCCTTTTAATTGGCATGTCCAGATCCTTCATGTTTAATGTAATTATCAGTCTATTTAAGTCTGAATTTAAGTCTATCATCTTACCGTTTGTTTTTTATTTGTTCATCTGTTTGTGTCCTTTTCCCCATCTTCTTTAAAAAAATTTAATTATTTTTTGAGAGACAGGGTCTTGCTTTGCACCCAGGCTGAAGTATAGTTAGTGATGCAATCATAGCTCCACCACAGCCTGGACCTCCTGGGCTTAAGCAATCCTCCTGCCTCAGCCTCCTGTGTAGCTCAGACTACAGTTATGTGCTACCACACCTGGCTAATTAAAAAACTTTTGTTTTTCTTTAGAGACAGGGTCTTGCTTTGTTGCCCAGGCTGGTCTCAAACTCTTGGTCTCAGCGATCCTGCTGCCTTGGCCTCCCAGCGTGCTGGGATTACAGGCATGGACCACCATGCTTGGCCCCTATCTTCTTTTGAATTGAGTACTTTTTTCAGGATTCCATTCTGTCGCCACCACTAAATTATTAGCTATAGTTTGTGATTAAATTTTAAATTTATTAGCTGTTGCTTTAGGGTTTACAATGTACATACTTAAACTTCATATACAGTGTAAAAACTTTACAATACATTAAATATTTCTATTTTCTCATTAATTTCCTTGGTTATCATTGCCATATATTTTACTTCTCCATATGTTTTAAACCTACAATACATTATTCGTTTTGCTTTAGTCAATGATCATTTAAGAAATTAAGAAATGAAAAAATAAAGCTTTTTAATGTGATCACACATTTACCATTTCTGGCATTTTCCATTGCTTTGTTAAGATCCAAGTTTCCATTTGGTGACATTTTATTTCCTCTTGAACTTACTTTAATACATGTCTTATATTTCCAGTCTGCTGAAAATAAATTCGTTCAGCATTTTTCTTCTGAAAAAGTCTTCATTTAGTTTCATTAAATAACATATTTCTTGTAGATAGAGAATCTAGTTTGCCAGTTTCAATATTTCAAAATGTCATTCAATTAATCATCTGGCTTACATAGTTTTTGATGAATATTCTTTTTTTTTTTTTGTTAGATAGTCTTGCTCTGTTACCCAGGCTGGAGCGCAGTGGCGTGATCTCAGCTCACTGCAACCTCTGCCTCCCGGTTCCAAGCAATTCTCATGCCTCAGCCTCCTGAATAGCCAGGATTACAGGTGTGTGCCACCACGTCCAGCTGATTTTTTGTATTTTGAGTAGAGATGGGATTTCGCCATGTTGCCCAGGCCTGTCTTGAACTCCTGAGCTCAGGCAATCTGCCTGCCTCGGCTTCCCAAAGTGCAAGGATTACAGGCATGAGCAATCACGCCTGGCCAGTTTTTGATGAACATTCTAAGGTTATTTCTTTGTCCTTCTCTACATGATGTTTCCTTTTACTGTGGCTTATGTTAAAATTTAAAAAAGTTATCACTGTTAGCTTGATATGTTTCGGTGTTTTGAGTTTATCCTTCTTTAGGTTAACTAAGTTTCTTCAATGTGTAGCTTGTATCAAATATACTTCCTGTTGCATCGCCTCACCTTACCCTATTCCTCCCTCAGCTTCTTCCAAGGACTAGGATAGAGTGCTTGGTATTTTCCCATAGGCTACTGTGGATATGTTCATTTTTATTTTAAATATGTTTCTCCTCTCCTTGATCTATTTTGAATACATTTGATTGCTGTGTATTCAAGTTCACTGATCTTTTCTTCTGCCATTAATTCCATCAAATGACATTTTCACTTTAAGTGTCTTCTCACATTCTCTTCGCTATGTTCATATATAAGCATAGTTACAACATTTTCTCAACATGCTTCTCTGCTAATTTCATCACTTCTGGGTCTGTTCCTATCAGACATTTTCCTGCATCCAATGTTTGGTTGAATGCTGGACATCAAGAATTTTATATTATTGAATGTATCCATTTTGTTTTCCTTTGTGGCTACTAAGTTACTTGCAGCTTAGTTCTTTTCCCTTCAAGGCTTGTTTTTAAGATTTGCTAAGGAGGATCTAGACAGCCTTAAGCTAGAAATGTGAACCCCATGCAGCCCTGTGTGAACTGAGAACTCCTTGGTACACATTTGCTCCAACTACTTTGCTTGACCTTGTGCATTTAATCCTATATATACACATCTTACTCGTGTAAAACTCCAGGAGTCTTCCTATAGATCTTTTTGAGCTTGTTTTCTGATGAGCTTACCCTCTTCAGTACTCTGCTCTGCAACTTCCCAGCATCTATTAATTAACGCTACCATCAAAGGCTTAGCAGGATTAAGAAAAAGTGTTACTTACATGATCCTTTCTTTATATTCCCATAACTAAGAAATGACTATTTTTCCAACTGTACCATTTCCTTTTAAAATCTTTCTTCAGCTTGTACTCTCTTAGGGGATTCTAATATTTTGTGACATATTGGTCTTACTATTTAGATACAAAAGCATACACCACGGTAGTAAAAGAAACACAGGTGGTGCCAACAGGCAATATTTGCATCACACAACTCCTTCA
The DNA here is from genome assembly GCF_043159975.1 of Macaca nemestrina. Taxonomy (NCBI): domain Eukaryota; kingdom Metazoa; phylum Chordata; class Mammalia; order Primates; family Cercopithecidae; genus Macaca; species Macaca nemestrina. The sequence goes on from NC_092136.1 coordinate 45,176,119, forward strand.
TAATATTCTACAAATGCTTAAGAGCAAAGCACAAACCAGTTCTTCTAAGGATTACTAGGTAAAGAATAGTAAGGATTTCAAAACTTCACTAGTCATTAAACAATATTTTGTAATGAAGCAGGAGAAAATTTTGAGAATCAAACTCAAATGCTATCTTAAATCTCCCTCACAATTAAAACATGAACTAGTACTGCCTTTAAAACTCTAGTATTAAGATGACAAAATGGCTACAATGAAGAAAAAAAGCAACATTTTCAAGTTTCCAAACATCAATCCAAATACCAGAGCTACAGAAAAACAAAAATGAGGCTAAACGGACTTCATTTGGGTTTTCCTCATTTCAGTTCTGCTGTGCTCAAGCTTTCTGCAGACAGAAAATGACACCATCAAGGTTTTATTTCCGTATCACTTGCAACTTCAAAGTGAGAAAATGACAAGGTGCTGCTTCAATCTCGTATTTATTTGCATCTATTAAACTCAATTTATGTATCAACAGTGAATTTGAAGCTATAGTAGAATTTATGAAATATTGAACACAGAGATTGATAACCACCTGGTAACTGTAATATAGAGTCCACCACCCAGCTTTGTTAAATCTTAGTATTCTACCAGAGTTCCTCCAATTTTTTACAAAGTTTTCTTGTATATGTCTTTTATATGACATTGACTCCCCTGCCACCTCAGTTGTAGCCTACCCTAATCCTATTTCTGTCCTTCCCCAGAGGTAACCACTATGCTGAATGTGAGTTGTTTCATACTTGTATTAGGTATGTGTATGTGTGGTTGTTTTACATGTTTTAAAAGTTCACATAAATGGTATCTTGTCAGACTCATTCTGCAATTTTCTTTTTTGCTCAATGTTGCCTCGCCTACCTTAACTCCCCAAGAGACAGGGTCTTGCTATGTTGCCCCAGCTGGAGTAAAGCAGCTCAATCACAGCTCACTGCAGCCTCAAACTCCTGGGCTCAAGGGAACTTCCGGTCTCAGCCTCCTAAGTAGCAGGGACTATAGGTGTGCACCACCATGCCCGGCTTCAATGTTGTTTTTGATAGAAACATACATACATAACTTACCTGCTCTAGATACTATTCTATGCAACTACCACCTTTTCTAATCCATCTTCTGCTGGTGGACAATTAAGGTTATTTCCAATTTTTCCCTTCTACAAACCATGCTGCTATAAAGATTTTTATATATGTTGTGGGAGAGACTGTTAGAATACAGGCCTAGGAAAAAATTGCTTGGCTGTAGGGATGGTACATCTATACTTAGCTTGATAGTATCAAACTGTTCTTAAAAGTTCTACTAATTAAAAGCCAGCAAAAGGGGATGAAAGTTGCATTTGGCTACATTATTGCCAGCACTTGACATTGGTAAACTTTATGTATTTTCTTCCCCCAATTGATGGACAAGAAACAGCATCTCATAGGTTCAGTTAGCCTTTCCCTGAGTTATTGGTGAAGTTGGATTTTTTTCACTGAAGCTTGTTATACATTCAGCTTTCATGCCCTCAGGAGGTTTTCAGAGAAGGTTGTACAAGAAGACTTACATGTAGTAAGCAGTTTAAAATTTTAAATCCCATAATGAAATTCTAACTTTTAGAGTGAAATGTATAGGTATGTCAGAACTATAGGTGCTAATATAAGTGAACAATCAATGAGTTTTTAAAATAAAAAATAGAATCTGATTTGCCCTTGAATATTGCGTAACATTTGGATAGGCAGGGAAGAGACAGTGGAGAGAATGGTAAGACAAATAAACTTTGAATGCAATAACTTTTTCTCTTTTTTTGAGACAGTCTTGCTGTGTCACCCAGGCTGGAGTGCAGCGGTATGATCACAGCTCACTGAAGACTCAAGCGAGCCCCCTGCCTCAGCCTCCAAGCAGCTAAAACTACAGGCTTGTGCCACTATGCCCAGCTAATTTTTAGTGTTTTGTAGAGATAGGGTCTTGCTATGTTGCTTGGGCTGGTCTTAAACTGGCCTCAGCTGGGTGCGGTGGCTCATGCCTGTAATCCCAGCACTTCGGAAGGCCGAGGTGGGCAGATCACCTGAGGTCAGGAGTTTGAGACCAGCCTAGCCAACATGGTGAAACCCCATCTCTACTAAAAATACAAAAATTAGCTTGACCTGGTGGCAGGCACCTGTAATCCCAGCTACTTGGAGGCTAAGGCAGGAGAATTGCTTGAACCCAGGAGGTGGAGGTTGCAGTGAGCCGAGACGGTACCATCGCACTCCAGCCTGGGCAACAAGAGTGGAACTCCGTCTCAAAAAAGAAAACCCAAAACCCAAAACTGGCCTCAAGTTATCCTCCTGCCTTGGCCTCCCAAAGTGGCTTATTACAGGCATAAGCCACTGTACCTGGCCTACAATAACTACTGAATGAAATTGTCTTTAACTTTTATTTTATTGGTGATATCTCTCTTTAGTCACTTGGAGAAAGAAAATATTTTCTTTTAGTTATATTTGTAACTTATAAAATACTAACTATTGCTTAAAGTTTTCTGAATTCTGTGATACTTTAAGAGCTAGGTAATCTTATTTATTTTAGTTGGCAGAAATTAGACTTAAAAAATTTTCTTAAATTATGTCTTTAATTAAATGATATGCCATCTAAAATGTATGTAGATGGTAAACTCTAAGAACATCTTTTCTTAACATCTGTTATATATTGCTTCAAATATATTGTGCAGGCCAGGCGCAGTGGCTCACACCTGTAGTCCCAGCACTTTGGGAGGCCAAAGCAGGCGGATCACTTGAGGTCAGGAGTTGGGGACCACCATGGTAAAACCCCATCTCTACTAAAAATATAAAACTTAGCCAGGTGTGGTGGTGTGTGCCTGTAATCCCAAGTACTCAGGAGGCTGAGGCAGGAGAATTGCTTGAACCCAGGGGATGGAGGTTGCAGTGAGCTGAGATCACGTCACTGTACTCCAGCCTGGGTGAGACAGCGAGACTCCGTCTCAAAAAGCAAATATAGTGTGCACAGAAAAAGTGGTTGTAAAATGAATGAATATCTTCTACTTCAGAATGAACAAGATACTTTTCCCCCTACTATTCTTTCTCACCTGCTTTAACTGAAAATGGTTTTTCCAGTAGAAATACTGTTTGTTTCCAGTGTGTTTTGGTGCTCTGAGGGCCCGTAGAGAACACGACCTGAATTGGTAAAGTTCAAAAGTATTTGATGAAGTACAAGATTTTTAATATCATGGTACATTAATCTACAACATCAAACACAAGCCCCGACTGCTTACAGCAGCAAAATGCTTATGATTAAACACCTTGGGGCACAAAATAAAATATAATGTACTTCTGTAATAATTAATTCTTATGAGATAACTCATGATACTTACCCTGTTGTGGCAATTCTTCTCAAAATATATATCAAAGTAGCCAGCAATTGCCTGTTTTTTAAAAAAAGAAATATAAATACTTACTAAATGAATTACATTATGTAATAACTAATTATTGTCTCTTAAGACATGGCAAATGAGAAACTATTTCAGAAACTCAATACCTCTTAAACTCAGTATTTTTCCTGGAAAAGATTTTATAAGTAAAAACAAAGTAATGTAATTTGGCTTTTCCTCACAGAAGTAACATAATAAAGGTAATAAAGCTAATCAAATAATCAGTATGATTTAATAGAGAAATAATCATGCTAGACCACTGAAAGGGAAACACACATGGAAAGAGAGCTGGCCCCTCACTGATCCTCACTCGCCAACTGAGTGTCCACCCATGCGTTAGGCCATCTTGGCTTCTCCAGCTGTAGTCAAGCATTCAGACAACTGCAGCAGCATGAAAGATGCCAGGAAAGACCAGCAGGTGCACTAGTCAGTTAAGTCCAGTCAGGATTGCAGAATCGGAAACACAGATATGTTTTGGGCTTCAAGCCAGAGTTTTGAGATGGGTTATTATACAGCAACAAATAATTGAAACATGCCCTTTTATACAAAGCCAGTTCATTTAATTTCTTCTAGTCTAGTATATCTGTTTTTAAGTCAAGTACTGTGAATATTTTTGTGACGAAATAAAGATTTTTAAAATGTTACCTATTTTATTTTCCTGAAAAAATGAACAATAGTACTCAAATTTTATGTTTAAGCAAGTACTCAAAGGAGAAACTCCAAAGTGAGCTCTAAGGGTTATTGTGATAGTACAAAAATAGTACAAAAAGATCTTTTTTTTTTTTTTTGAGATGGAGTCTTGCCCTGTTGCACAGGCTGGAGTGCAATGGTGCGATCTCAGCTCACTGCAACCTCTGCCTCTTGTGTTCAAGTAATTCTCCTGCCTCAGCCTCCTGAGTAGCTGGGATTACAGGCATGCGCCACCTGTAATTTTCGTATTTTTAGTAGAGATGGGGTTTCATCATGTTGGTCAGGCTGGTCTTGAACCCCTGACCTTGTGATCTACCCCCCTCGGCCTCCCAAAGTGCTGGGATTACAGGTGTGGGCCACTGCACCCAGCCTACAAAAAGATCTCTTAAAGAAATTAACATATTCAGGTAAATACATAATTTTGAGTTTTTTGGTTAAATTTAAATACCATTTCTTTTTCTTTCACTATTGGAACTAGCTGGACTTAATCATTTTTTAAAACTGGCATTACATTAAGCTTATAAAGTGTTAAAAACAGGACACTGTTTTTGAAAAATCATGGTAAAGCTAATTTGTGTACTCCGCTGCTTTTGTTAAAAATGTGACATTTTATTGATCTTGTAGGGTTAATATGGATTAGGTCCAAACCAAATTCAATATTTAACCTTGAGGTTCATTGCAATTTAGATACTGAGAGAATCAAAATACTATTAATAATTCTGCCAAATAGAATTATAAAACAATGTAGTACTCAGCCACAGATTATCATAAAAACCATGTGGTTAATTAGAATATTTCTAAATAAAACCTTTTACAATTGATTTCTGGATACTTACGATGCCTCTTCACAGACCAGTTCAGCTGTTTTCTTATTTATTTCTGTATGCCTGTCTTGTTCACCACTATACTCTTAGTGCCCAGAGCAGTAACCTGGCCCATAGGATACAATACAATATTTGCTGAGCAAATGTGTTTATTATACATTCTATTATGTTAGTTACGATAGTATATTATAGTTTGCCTTATACTGCAATTTATTTAAGAGCAGGGCGTATGTGTAACTCACCTCTATGCCCCTTACCCAATACAATGTTATATAGTAGGTTTTCAATACATTTTAGCCAAATGAAAACTTAGTCTTCAGTCTCAAATATGGCTAGCTTTATTATATAGTTAGTATACTTTATTAAAGCATTGACTAACTGAACTTGAATGGAACTAATAATTTTTAACTCTGAAAAGCATGGAACATGTGGGACAAATATGGAGAGGAGAGAGCTAGAAAAGATCTCCTAATTTTGTATGTAGGAAATGCCCAAGTCTCAGCCTATACAGGTGAGACCCAAACCCACATAGCAAAAGCTTAGAGAATTGAACTAAAATTGGAATCACTGGTGCAAGTCTCAGGATTAACCTCTGAATAAAACATGCATGGAAAAAAAACCAAAACTAAGTAAAGGCCTAGAGAACTGAACTGAGATTTGAAAAATCTGTAAAAGTTTCAGACTAATCCGTAAAGTAGGTATGTGTAAGACAGCCTCAAAACAGCGTAACAAAAGCTTAGAGAATGTGACTGAGACTTGGCCAACTGTCTGCTCGGACACTAAGACAGAACTTATGGTCTGATTTTAACTGGGCTGACTGTCTGCTAACAACAAACATCAACATTCTTAAGATTCTAACAAGGTACACAGTTTATACAACATAGCATGCACAACATGTAAGGTACAATCTCAAATTACTCAACATACGAAGAATAAGGAAAATTGAACAACTCTCAAGAGAAAAGACAAGCCACCTCTGAGATAACCCAGATGCTCGAACTATCAAGCAAAACTTTAAAGCAGCAATTACAACTATGTTCTAACAAGGACAGAAAACACAATGGAATGAATCAAAAGATTAGAAATTCTCAGCAGAGAAACTGTAAAAAAGAACCAAATGAAAAAATTTTAATTGGAAATTATAATAACTGAAACTTCTGGGCTGAATAGCAGAAAGAAGATGACAGGGAAAAAATCAGTGAATTTGAAGATTAATAGAAATTATCCAATTTGAAGAAGGGAAAAAGACGGCAATAAAATGCATGTTATAGGACCTCGGAGACCCATAGATCTAACGTGACATTGGTGGTCCAGATGGAAAAGAAAAAGATACTGATGGAGGAAGTTTTAAAATTCTGCATCTAGACAGAACATCATTTATGAATGAAGGCAAAATATGACATTTTCAAGTCAAGGAAAAGTAAAGAAATTCATTGCCAATAGACTTCCTTCAGAAACATTTTAAAAGAACTTCTTCAGGTTGATGGGAAATGCTACCAGAAGGTAACCTGGAACAACAAGAACAGAAAACCCATAGTTTTAAATATCTTTTTGTTTTCAAAATTTTTAATGTATCTTTTAAAACTGTGTTTTAAACTCATGTGTCAGCCTCTCATCTTTCTGCAATTATAATTCTGTAACTGTTATATTTATTGCCAGTCTTTAAAATCAGAATTAGAAATGTTTCTCTTCATATATCTGAAGCTGAAGATGTTACAAAAGCTGCTTTTAAACCCAAATTTTCACAAAAGCTCTTATTAGCTTACTTAGGATTTATTTTTCCCCACTTTTTTTTTGGGGGGGGGGCCTCCCAAAGTGCTGGGATTACAGGTGTGAGACACCACGTCCGGCCATACACGGTTATTAATCAATCTCCAAATCTGTGTATGAATTTCAGTTAAAAATTTCCAGCCCTTAAATAATACAGTGAAAGAAATACTGGGAAGTTCTGGGTAACCAAAAAATAAGTTTTAAGACAAAGAAAAATGACAGACAGAGTTAACTTCGGTTATAAGCACCGGAAAGGATCTATGACAAATATCTGAAATTGCCTCCATGTGAAATGCATCACAGTATCTTTGAGTCCTCAAGCACAGTCACATTTCTAATGAGGTTTGGTTTACAGTAATACTAACTCAGTTCCACAGCACACATTAAACAGAAAGCAGAAGCATGAAGAGAAGTTAGGAAGGAATTCACCTGAAATTCAAACTTTGTGCAGATAATCTACCTATTCATTAGACAGCACTCATATAGCTGAGAAAGTAGAAGATTCTTGCTCTGAAAAAAAAGGGAGTTTCTGGTTTTAAAATGGGTGTTTACCCTCAAACACCAACACGATCTAGAATGCCCCTTAAAGAGACAGGGTTTGTGTTTTTTTTTTACTTTTGTGTGTGATTATTTTTAAAAAATTTTATTTAACTTTAGAGATGGAGTCCTGCTATGGTACCCAGGCTGAACTCAAACTCCTGGGCTTAAGGGATCTTTCTGCCTAAGCCTCCTGAGTAGCTGGAACTACAGTTGCATGCCATTGAGGCTTAATTAACAGATTAAGAAAAAAACTTCAATTTTGAAACAGTAATATAAAACCAAATGAATTATGATTAGTGTTTTTATTTCTGCAAAGCTATTATATATGATATAACCAAATATCAGCTGATTTAGGAATAAATGATTTGTCAGGAAAATATAAACATGCCACTATTTTCAATTACAGGTTGATCATCTTGCTACCATCACTTTGACAGGCTATCTTTACATCTTTTAAATGTTAATTTCAATGAATATACATTCTCTCTGTGGAAGTCATTCAAATATAAGAATAACCATAGGAAATAATGACTAATAGGCAATGGCAATAAATAACCAGAGCTACAACTTGATATGTGCTTGAAAAAGATCAGAGGTTTGAAGGCTGACTACAGAAGAAATTTCTCCTTTGTCTCACACATACATCTTGTCGGGGCAATGAGAACTGCTGAGGGAAAAACATTAAAATGTATCTGTAGGAGCTGGGTTAATCTGCAAAGGCAAGGTCACAATTAAATAAAATTCCACTGAATTATACCACAGTCAGAAAAACTTATAACTAAAAGTTTTAGTTATAAAAGTCCCTTAGAGTGAGAGAAAGGAGAATGAGTGGTAAGTAATTAAAAAACAAAACAAAACAAAAATAATGATAGAAGAAAACAGAATGAAAGGAAAATACATACACATGATGAATTTCTGGGATAGCTTGATCACTCGACATTTTGTGAGAATCCTCCACAATTACTTTGATGCACATAGGGAAATACAAGCATGTAGCTTTGCTGTACATCTTAAATATTCCTCAGCATATAATAGTTCCAGAACTCATCTTTTTGTGGGTTTCACAAAAAGAAAACTCATGGCATTTGTAAAATGAATCATGGAAAAAATCTGTTTTAAGCCATGTTTTGCTTGTTTATTCTATATAAAGGTAAATGCAGTTCATTTAATATACACTCATTTGAAGAACAATGATTTGGGATAAAAACAAATGACTTTCTCATGTATTTTGGTGTGATGAGTATTTCTTTAAAGAGGACACATTGTGTGTATGTAATAGGATGGCAACCAATGAAATAAGATCAGACTAGACCTTATAAGGAAGAAGGAAATTAAAAATTATCATTATCACTATCACCTGCAGGGAGTAATTTATCATTTCTGTTCTTCATTGGTATCATGTTCCAACAGCATGTGGTTACAGCAGATACAATTAGGCAGCTGGCCACAGAAGTAGGAGGATAATGTGCTTTTGATGGAGTTTATCCAAGCATGGAGATAGAGTGCTTGTAATCCATGCAGCAGAATCACTATAACAAAAATACAATTTTTCGTTGAAGTAGTTCTTTCAAAATCATAATATGGAATGCAAAAGCCAACTGATGAGTCTGAAGCAAGCAAAGAAAGAGTAAGCAGACAATGCATAAAAATGACTGTTAGAGCTTAGATCATTGTATATAAACCAAGCAGATGAAAATACAAACATAAGCTATACGAGCTGCCACATATAGAGAATGAACTGTGCTAGTAATAACTGGTGTTTAAGAAGACACAATCAACAAATATGAAAATTATATATTATGATTTTTTCCCCAATTGTAACTATACATTAAATTATGGACTCTTCCTTTTTCAATTAATTTTCTATTGTATCCCAAGAGAAAAATCTGCACCTTTTCTTTCGTTCATGATTCCTCTAGGGAACAATACACATTAAGTGCCACATACTTCTCAAGACATACTGCCAGATTGAGTGGTTTTAAAAAATAGACCAAGCAATATGGGAAGTAGTAAAACAGACAATAGGTCTAAAAATATTAAAAAAAAATACTTTTATTGAAAAACACAATGTAATTTATTTCTGATCTACTTAGAATATTTCAAGATAAGTGAAACTCCTTTTAAATTTATTTGGGATTGCTTCCTTGTAATTTCAAAATTGCTTATTAAAGTGGTTTTGGGGGGCAAAAATCATCTTCAGTCTATAACATGAATACTTTCATTAATTGATACCTCACATGCCTTAATTGCTCTACATTTCTTCCTAGCTATAAACACAAAATTATTTTATACAACTAGTATTCATTGACATTTACTGATTTTTCACATTTTAAAAACTGCTTAATATATATAATGTACATTCAGTGTAAGTGTATATCAGGCTGAATTTTCAAACTAAACACAGCTGTGAAACCCAAACCCAGAAGAAAAAACAGATCATCTCAGCACCCTAGTAGTCCCCCTTACGCACCTAGACTCTACAAGGCACCCTATGCCTCTAACAACCTATCCTAATACTCTTAAGCAAAGATTCATTTTTCCTAGTATACTTAAATATATAGAGAATCATACATCAGGTAGTCCTTTCTATCTGGCTAATTTTCCTCAATATTGTTTGTGAAATTCATCTACATTATTGCAGATGATTCATTTTCATGGCTGTAAGGTGTATGTGACAATATAATTTAGTTTACTGCTGACAGGCACTTGAACAGTTTCTGTGAATATATGTACCACAGCCATTGGGTATATACCTAAGAGAACTACTGGTATGTAAATATTTACCACTTTTGTTCACCTTTATTCCTTCCTGAATTTCTGGCCTTCCATCAGGGATCATTTGCTATTTGCCTGAATATCCCTCGGTACTTCCTTTGGCACAGGTTTTTTAGGCAAATTCTCTCTCTTCTTTTCTGCTTATCTGAACATATCTTTATTTCAGTTTCATTCTTTTTTTTTTTTTTGAGATGGAGTCTTGCTCTATTGCCCAGGCTGGAGTGTAGAGGTGCAATCTCGGTTCACTGCAACCTCCACTTCCTGAGTTCAAGTGATTCTCCTGCCTCAGCCTCCCAAGTATCTGGGACTAGAGGTGTGTGCCATGACGCTCGGCTAATCGTTGTAATTTTAGTAGAGACGAGGTTTCACCATGTTGGCCAGGCTGGTCTCAAAACTCCTGACCTCAAGCCACCCGCCTGCCTCACCCTGCCAAAGTGCTGGGATTACAGGCATGAGCCACTGTGCCCAGCCAAGTTGTCCACTTTCATTCTTAAAAAATATCTTAGTTGGGTTAAACTCAGGGTTGGCAGTTATTTTCTGGCATCACAGTGATAATGTCATCATTACAATTTCTTCTGTTTGTCTTTTTTCTTCTGATTCCATTGTTCCTCTCCTCTGCTTCCCCAATTCCATTGTTCTTGTGCACCTGGCTAATACAGGGCATAGATGCTCTGTATTAGGTAGGTGTGCAAGGGGGGCTACTAGGGTGCTGAGATGTTACGTTTCTTCATCTGGGTGTGGGTTTCACAGCTGTATTCAGTTTGAAGATTCGCCAATTGTAGAAATTATCTACTAGTCTATTTAGCTCCTCTTTAAAGGTAATTCCAGCACCATAGCTCCACCAACTTTGAGATCTTTCTTTGATTTCTGTAGTTTTACTAGGATATGTCTAGGTGTGGATTTCTCTTCCCTCTTTTAAACTGAGATATAATTCACATACCATAAAAATTGACCCATTTAAATTGTACAATTCAGCATTCTTTAGTGTACTCAGAGTTGTGTAACCATCACTACAATTTAATTTTAAAACATTTCATCTCCTCCAAATCTTCCATCCATTCTCCTCTCGTTCAGTCTGTGTCTACAGATATACCTATTCTGGATATTTCATCTAAATGGAATCATACAAGAGATGGTCTTTTGTGACTGGTTTCTTTCACTTAGCATAATGTTTTTAAGGGTTAACTATGTTGTATCATGTTTCATTCTTTTTTATTGCTGAATATTACATTGCATGAATATGCCAAATTTTATTTATCCATTCTGTAGGTGATGGACATCTGAATTACTTCCATTTCTTAGCTATTACGAATAATGCTGCTATAAACATTTGCGTGGGCATGTTTTCACTTCTCTTAGATATACACCTACATTTCGATCTAATTTAAAAATTACACTATTTAGGTTATGTTGTACTTTTTAAATTGTTGCTTTCATCTGTTTTGGAAAATTCTTAGCCAACATCTCTTTAAATATTGTAACATTCTCATCCTCCTTTTCTCTGGGATGCCCATTTACATGTATATGTAATTAGACCTTTCCTTGTATCCATGTTATTTCTTGCCCTTCCCTCTGTCTCATTCTTGCATCTCTCCAGGCTTCTTCCTGGACATTTTCTTCTGCCCTAAAATCCAGTTTGCGGATCTTCTCTACACAAATATGTGAAGATCTGCTGCTCAAATCGTATTTAATTTGGTCTTAGAATGTCTGTTCTTTTCCAAACAATATTATTTTTAAAAATGTTTCCATTTGTTAAAATTTGCTATTTCTTTTCTCTTTGAATTTAGTAAGCATAGTTTTTTCAAAATCTGTGTCTGTTATAACTAATTCCTGGAGCACCTAGAGCTCTGTTTTTATTGTCTACTGCTTCAACTGGTTCTTGATTCATGTTTTTGTGTCCTTGTGTGACTGATTACGTCTGAATATGTTTTGAACATTAATATTTGAAAAACTTCGTGAAAATAATTTGAAACCTGTAATAATCTTCTAGAAAGATCTTTTGTTTCTGCAGGGAACCTGGGGGCATGAGCAAACCGATGTCTTAATCTAATATCAGGGTTTGAGATTTCTACTTCTCTCATATCTTATCCTGGGCACAGTCTTTATGGTCCCAATGCAAAGTGCTGCAAAACTATAAGGGTCCCATTTTGTATTCCTATCCATGTAAGCGACATCAAAAGGGCTACACAGTCTTTCAGCTCCTTCCTCTGAATTGGTAAATGCCTATAGGACAAAAGTAGCCCCAAATGTTAGTCTCATTTTTCAGATTACCTTCTTTTCTGAGTCTTGGCTTAGTAGTACGTCCTTATTTGATAACTTCAAACAGATAGCATTTAACATTTTTTTGGCATTTGTAGCTGTTTTCAGCAAAAGGGTTTCTCCTTTTGCTGAAAGGAGAAACTGAATTTTATGTGGCTCACCAACATGTGCTGAATTTTATGTGGCTCACCAACACAGGAGGAAGATTATTCACTGTATTGCTTTTTCCTCCCTAAGGCCCCCTACCTGTATGATAAAGACAAACCAGAGACTGGGCAATTTACAAAAGAAAGAGGTTTAACTGAACTTGCAGTTCCACGTGGCTGGGGAAGTCTTACAATCATGGTGGAAGGCAAAGAGGAACAAGTCATGTCTTACATGGATGGCAGCAGGCAAAGAGAGTTTGTGTATAATATAATAAACATCAGATCTTGTAAGACTCACTTTCATGACAGCAGCGCAGGAAAGACCTGCCCCTATGACTCAGTTACCTCTTACTGGGTCCCTCCCACAACACATGGGAATTCAAGATGAGATTTGGGTGGGGACATAGCCAAACCATATCACGGTAACACCCACCCCAATTCTTTATTTTTTTTTTATTTTTTTATTTTTTGAGACGGAGTCTCGCTCTGTAGCCCAGGCTGGAGTGCAGTGGCCGGATCTCAGCTCACTGCAAGCTCCGCCTCCCGGGTTCACGCCATTCTCCTGCCTCAGCCTCCCGAGTAGCTGGGACTACAGGCGCCCGCCACCTCGCCCGGCTAGTTTTTTTTTTTTTGTATTTTTTAGTAGAGACGGGGTTTCACCGTGTTATCCAGGACGGTCTCGATCTCCTGACCTCGTGATCCGCCCGTCTCGGCCTCCCTAAGTGCTGGGATTACAGGCTTGAGCCACCGCGCCCGGCCACACCCACCCCAATTCTTAAACTAACTCATTTGTTATGTCCCAGTTTAAATATTACTTCCTCTGGGCAGCCTTCTTTAATCCTAGAGTAGGTTATAATACATCCATTAAATGTTCCTGCACTCCTTGTAGTAACACTCACTATATAATACTTTTTGTTCAATGTCTTTGTTCACTTGTAGATCCTAATAGCCCCTTAAGGGCACTCTTACCATTTCTTTGTTCACCTCTGTATCCTTACTGCCTAAGCATGCCTGGGCATGCCATCTAAATGGTGAAATTGCACTGAGTTACAAAGGCATGAAATATCCTGGAATGTTCAGGGACTATAGGAAATCAGTATGATTTATTAAGTAAACTATTTGTTAAATGACAAAAAGATGGTCAACCTGTCCCAACCTTTGGTAAAAGGAAATGATGATGCTTTAACTTATAACTTCCTATTTTCAATTAAAAACTGATATCAGATGCAACTACTTCAGACAAATATTCCCTCATCTGTACAATTAATCACTTCCCGCTAATACAATACATATGGTATTAGAAAGACTTTCATGAAGAAGCCACACTTAAAGTAAAAACCTTAAAGATGATCAGGGAAAGGAAGAGTATACAAGGCTAAGGGTGTCTTTTATATGCCTCTGCTATTGTGTTACAGAGCACTACATTACAATTCTCCATTTATGTTGGCCTCTCCTTCTAAATGAATGTCTTTAGGGCTAGAAATTACATTTTGATTATTTGTTGTATTCATAGTGCCTAGCACGGAAGCCCACACATAGGGTTCAGTACATGTTTGAATGAAAAGTGATGTTGCATAGTACTTTTTTTTTTTTTTTTTTTTGCAATCTCTGCCATTTAAAAAGGCTTGCAGCCCACTGCTTCTCTAGATTTCTCTCCTCCTGCTCCCTCACACATCATTGGTTTTCCACTGCTTGATATCAATGACTACTATTTCCTTATATTCCATTTTTTGTGCTGCTTTCTAATCTTCCCCAAAAACTATCCATGCAAAGGCCCCTATGTTCCATTCCTATTTCCTCAAATTATCAGTTATAAGTAAACATTGTATTTTAATTTTAAGAATATATTTGTTCACCTGAACAAAACATACACTGAATTTACAAATCAAGGCAGAACAAAAAAATTAGTTTTATGACTGCTGAAGAGGTTTAAAACTGATAACTATTAAAACTAATTTTTGTGTCTAGGTGACCAAGTTCTATCAAATGCTACTTGTCTTCACAACCCTTCAATAGTATAAATTAAGAGATGGAAAACTGAAAGAACAATTTAACAGACAGTAAAAGGGGGACATATAGAAGATGTGATATGCCCTGTTTTCTGAAATGAATAGTTTTTTCTTTTTTTTTGCCCTTTTGAAAAGTAAGGTAGAAAGATGGCTACCAAGTCACCATCTAAGCCCTTCTGTTATGTACCCGATACATAGGGTGGAAACTAAAAATCTGGCAAATATTATAAGGTATATTCTGAGTCATCTGGTATATATATCAAATTTATTTTTCTAATTTTTGACTTGTCTTTCCATGAGCACTGATTTCCTCCTGTTAATACATACATCTACATAAGATGTCTGTAAACATTAGGTACTTTAGGAGTTTTAGAAGATCTTAATGCCAATATTCTCACAATGGTTTCTGTCAGTGCCTAAGTTAAAATAAATCTGAACCTGGGAAGATTACTTCCTTATAGGTCATTACTCCAGGGGTAACTGGCTGAATCAAAAAGGAAAATACCTGGTCAAGCTCATTTCTTATCACAATCTAATAATGTTAATTGACAGCCTCTGTGATAAGTCTAGGGAGAACCCCTCTGACATCTCTAATCAAGAGTCCACTCTTATTGATTATTTGATAAATACACTATTTTGTGCTTATTGCTGTACTTCAGATAGATATTCTAGTCCTGCTTGAGTGTGATTATTTCTCAATTTATTGTCCTTCAACATTGCTGATTTCAAGTGTAAACCTATACCTATCTAGAATTAAACGATTTTAATATAGCTTAAGAATTAAGATTCTACTCATATTGTATTTTAGAACAATTTGAGTTATAATATCACTCAAATGGAGGCTTTAGGATCAGAATCTTTTAAAATGCTACTACAATTTCTTTAATGTCTCTGAAATTTAAATAATGAATTACAGAAATGCAGAAGCATTATTTTCAGCATGGCTTTCAAAAGAGGATCAGGCACATGAATCTCTATCAACTCTATGGACAGGTTATTTTACTCAACTTCAGGGTTCCTCATTTTGTGAACTTTTGCATTCTCTCTGACTAGGTTTAAATACGATTTCAGTATTACAGATGATTCCTCCCACTATGCTAGGCAACAAACACATACCTAAAAGTTATCCAAAGCAGGAAATATATCTTCCTAAACATGTTTTCATAATGGTAATGTTTCCAAAAAGACCATAAAAGAGTAGACAGAAAAGCTAAACACAAAGAACGGGTTGAAAAAAACACAGATTTTAAAAAGGCTAAAATCCTCTGGGGTTCAGTTTCAAGGGCTGTTGACTCTCTAGGGTTGCAAAAATGAAAGATAAAGTCAAATGGAAGTAAATTTTGAGAGCAATGCATAAGGTGCACCTGGACTTCAATCAATTATGGAAAATATTAGAACTAGACAGAATCCCTTTGAAACAAAGTAGTAAGATTATTTTATAGTACTCATATTCTGCAGAGGATAAGTCACATGGGAAAAATCTCAAAATTACCAAATCTCAAAATTACCTTGGAAAATCTCTTAAGATGTCATTTTGGAGACTAACATATAAACTATCCCTCAGTAAGTTCAATACAACCCGTTCTTTAAGCAATGGTACAAATCACCATTTCTTTGGCTGGGTTCCAGATGAAGTAGATGGCTTATAGTGAGTGCCATACTGTATTGAAAATACACACTTTTATAAAGACAATCACATGCAGTCTAGCAAGATGCTCATCCTACAGAAATCTAAAGAAACAGCAGATGTGTTTCTCACCTCATGCTCATTTTGGGGCACATGTTCAAAATTAAAAAGGAGGGCAGAATCATCTGTACTACTGAGACCATTATTTCTCTGACTCTTTTTTTCAACCTGAATGCTTGCAGTTAATTTGCATAAATTATATCTGCATATGATGCTACTCCACTGGATTTGCTTTAAAAAACGAGCTTTTGGAACTCAACAGCCTCAATGAATAGCATAGGTTAAAAAATACATCCTCATTCAAGAGCAATTTATGAAATTTTATGATTGTTTAAAATGCTTTGTTAAATAGTGTCAGCAGCATATTTTGGTGCATATTTTCAAAAAGTCTTCCACGAAATGTTCTTTGATTCCTACTCTCAAGTATCTGAGCCAAATATGTCACAAGTATGACTTGACAAGACAGGTCACAGGACTGTGTTTCAATTCCCTACTAGATATCACTACTTTACTCAAAGGTATGAAATTCAACATACTAATAATTGAGCGTCTGATCCTCACCTCTAAATGTGTTCTTCTTCCAATTTTCTTTGACTTAAAAAGACAGGACTATCATTTTTCAAATTGTATAAGAAACCTTGGAGTCATCACTGATACTGAGAGCAATGGGAGTTATGCCCTCACTCCCCATTATCTAACCCATTCTCAAATCCTGTCAATTTTCTCTCTTAGATAACTCATGAACAAGTCCACTAAAACTGCCTTTGTGTAAGTCACTGCAAATTATTGCCTGAGCTACTAGATTAACCTACCCATTGGCCTCCCACATCCACTCTGGTCTCCTCTTTGTTCTCCATATTCTAGACACAGTCTTTCTAAAGGGCCCTTCTGATCACAACACTGTTTAAAAAACATCACAACTGAAACGGCCAAATAGCACAAGGTGCTTTCCATCTCTTAGCACTATGATCTACATGCCCCAGCCATGCTAGGCTTCTTTCAACTCCATCAAATCACTGACAACCAGACAGACATTTTTTGGCTTTGGTCAACTTTTCAACTGAAGTATTACGTACAAGCAAAAAAACAGATTTTTAGCTAATTCAAGAACCACTGGTTTTACATAGAACACACACACACACACACACACACACACACACACACACACAGAGAAGTGAGCAAATCATTGGGATACATCACAGTGAACTTTTTCAAGGTGAACACACTTGTATAACCACTACCCAGATCAAGATATGGACCAATCCTAGTACTCCAGAGACTTCTTTTATGCTCCTTTCCAGTCAAAGTCACCCCACAAATTGTAACCACTATTCTGATGTCCATGATCAGATGGATCTCGAACTCCTGGCTTCAAGCGATCCTTCCAAATGTTGGGATTATAGGTATAAACCACTGTGCCCAGCCTTCCCCCGCTTTTTAAATCAACTGTTTGTTCATGAAATTCATCCATGTCGGCAAGCTCATCTTTTTCAATGCTGTATTTTATTCCATAAATATACCACATTTATCCATCATACTTTCTAGCTTGGGGCTGAAGAAGGCTGCAATGGACATTCTTGAACATTTTTTTTTTTTTTGGTGAACATATCAACATATTTCTGTGTGTGTATCTGGACCCAGGAGGGAAATGTTTAAGACACAGGGTAAACATGTATTCAGCTTTGGTAACTACAGCAGGTGGCTGAGATGTACAGAAATATCTTTATCTCAGTGCAGTACTTATGCCTCATCACTCTTAGGCATTTCTTATTGTTATGAGATTCTTTAAAAAAAATACCCTACTATCACAAATTTCAAACATACACAATTACAGAACCTCTGACGAACTTATCACCTATATTCGGCACATATACTTCACCTATTCTCTTGAGCAAATACCCTATATTATGTCATTTCTTCCCTCCAAATTCAGTTTGCATCTGTAAAAAGATGGACATTTTCTTAGATAACTAGAATGCCCTTATCACATGTAACCAAATTTTCAATAATTCTTTAGTATTATCTAATATCCATAGGGTGAATTTTTTTTCCACTGAGGGGTGGCGTTGAAAATAGGGTGAATTTTATCATGTTTCCACTATTAATGTCTCCTGAATAGAGGAACTATCGGTTTTGGCTTGTTTTACTACATTCCCAATGCCTCTCAGCTCCTAGTGTGTGCTACTACTCAAAGAACATTTCCTGAGAATAAACGAAGACATGTAAATGTTCTCATCAGCATCTAAGCCCAGCCACAAAGGTTCAGATTTCAGAGAAGAGTAGAAAGTTCAGGACCATACTTTAGACCACATGGTCATTCACAAGGAGGAACCTAAAACCAACTGTAGAGGTGGGATCACATAATGAGAAATGTTCTCCCCAAAGACATAAAATTTACTTAATGAAGCCTATTAAAATATATACCAGATGTCCCATTAAAACCTATGATGCAAGTTTAAGACAAATCTTACTATTTCTAAGCAGCACAGATGTGTTTTAATAATTAGTTTCGTTAGCTGATTAGCTTTGCAAGGTCAAAATTAGGTCAACTTACAACAAAAAGTACTAAGAGCTAATTTAATACCTAGAAATGAGCTTAGAGTTAGTAGGATTCTGTTGTCAGAGATTTTTCAGAAGCATTATAAGATTTAAAGAACACAATTGCAAATAAATGGGCTAATCTCGAAGTTTTTTTCTTAAGCCATTAGAAAAATTTAAAGCTTAATTAAAAAGTAAAATGAAAACAGAGAGTATTATGACTAAGAGATCACTGATTTGAATTGTAAACATTTTAAAGTTTCTTTTAATAGCAATTGCATTAGCCTTAAAAAACTGAATAACTGAAAGACTTGTTTTGATTCCATCCAAAGCTAAATATTGGTTCCTCTTAAATATCTCTATCATTTATCAAGTAGTTTTTTTTTTTTCTCAGAGTCTCACTCTGGAGTGCAGTGGTACAATCATTGCTCGCTGCAGCCTTCAACTCCTATCAAGTAGATCATCAAACAAAAAGCAAAGCTGAAAGGTAACATAAAATTTACTTTTACTTCACCAACTTTTGTTTACTTTCATTTACCTTTCTAACTTTATTTCCAAACTTTCTAAAATCCTAAATATGTAGGCCCAGATTTATTTTCCAGTTTGGGCTTTAAAAAGCAATTTATCCAAGGATGACTTCTAATTAGGATGTAGAGGGTTGCAAAAGACCCTCACTCTGACATAACAAAAAGAAAATACTAGACTGACTAAACATTTCTCATTAAAACCACAGAGAAGTCTCACATGCAAATAGGTCTAAATATACTGTCTGCAGAGAGGAATAAATTCTTCCTAGCTGAGCAAAAACAGCAGCTTTCATACCTGAGGGCATTTGCCCAATGCTAGGGCTCATGCAGTGGGTAAAGTAGCAAAAATGCCATAGGCGCAAGAACTGTGCTGGGACAAAGAAATACTAGCCAGGCGCAGTGCACTGGTGCACTAATCTAGTGCCCTGGAATATGGAGAAAACCAAAAGGCAGAGCTGGTCCTGTCTTCAAACCAATTCTCCCTCATGTTACTTACTGGAGTGGAAGAAACTGGTGGTTGCGCTGCAAAGCAGGAAGAGACGGGGGTTTCTTCTAACCCAAAACCTTCTGTGGCCACACAGTTCACTATCTCTATTAATATGACATTACTATTCATTTATCTGCTATTCCAGAAGCTACTGCTTAGAAAGAAGAAGGTATTTGTTTCAAGTACCTCAAGAAAATCTATTTATTTGAACATCAGATTTATTAATGAACCCTCAGGAGAGTAAATACCCTCTTCTCAAGAACAGATGACTCACTACACTGTTTACTCTGCAAGACTCTACTTTTTTTGTTTTGTTTTTGTTTTGAGACAGTGTCTTGCCCTGTCACCCAGGCTGGAGTGCAGTGGTCCTACGTCGGCTTACTGCAACCTTCACCTCCCAGGTTCAAGTGATTCTCCTGCTTCAGCATCCCGAGTAGCTAGGACTATAGACATGCACCACCATGCCTGGCTAATTCTTGTATTTTTAGTAGAGACCGGGCTGGTTTTGAACTCCTGACCTAAGGTGATCTGCCCGCCTCAGCCTCCAAAACTGCTGGGATTACAGGCGTGAGCTGCCGCGCCCAGCCAAGACTCACTTTAAAACCCACCCCTAGATGTGTCTACCAATTCTCAACTCATGGCAAATCCTAATCAGGACCTTTTCCCTCCAATGCACACAATGAAAGACCTGCTGAGAATTTCATAAATATTTTCACATCCTTCCTCTGAGATGCTATTAAGACTGTCAATGTAGTGGTCATCCTTACTGTAGTAAACCATAAACTCGGCTTTAGTTTGATGGTCTTCCCAAGAACTTGGCCAGAGGGAAGGGCTTGATCCTGTGCTTAAGACACTGGAAATCAAAAGGGATCAACCCTTCCTCCTAGCTAGCTAGGAGATATTCTTCTAAGGGAAAATATTACCTACTCTAGTCTGTATTATTCTTTTACACAATGTCGAGCATAAAATACGAGAACAAACTGGAAAATGTGACCCTTAAAAGGGAAGAGAAGCAAAATCACAGATCACTTGGGGAATAAGCAAATTCATCTTAAAAGAATGATTATAAATGTCAAGGAATTCAGATAAAAAGATGGATCAAACTGGTTAAAGAGATAAAATGAAAATGGACATTGTACAACTAAAAAAAATCTGAAATAAAAATATTTATTGGCTAAAAATGAACAGCAGAAAGAATACAAAAAAGAAATAATGAATTAAAAAGTAGGTGAAAACAAATTATTCAAAAGGAATTTAAGAAGTGACTACCATACTTCAAGCTTTTCCTTTATTTTGGGAGGGGCAAAGTTTTTCACTGCTTCATGGAATGTTGGCTGTAAAATTTATTAACTACACTTTTCCTCCAGGAACCCAGTCCCATACCCAGTCTCGAACTCTTGGCCTCGGGTGATTCACTCACCTCGGCCTCCCAAAGTGCTAGGATTACAGGTGTGAGTCACAGTGCCCGGCCATGTTTTGTTTGTTTTTACGTGCCTGCTTTATAGACAAGTACTTGGCACATAGTCAGCATTTAATATTTGTTTAAATCTTTGAATGTAAAGATTTAAAAGGTTATTAAAAAGACATTAAATAGGCAGGCGCGGTGGCTCACGCCTGTAATCCCAGCACTTTGGGAGGCTGAGGTGGGCAGACCACCTGAATCTGGAGTTCGAGACCAGCCTGGCCAACATGGTGAAATCCCATCTCTACTAAAATACAAAAATTAGCCGGGCATGGTGGCATGTGCCTGTAATCTCAGCAACTGGGAGGCTGAGGCAGGAGAATTCCTTGAGCCTGGGAGGTGGAGGTAGCAGTGAGCAGAGATCGCACCTCTGCACTCCAGCCCAGGAGACAGAGCTAGACTTCGTCTCAAAAAAAATAGAGACATTAAATCTCTCTCATGACACTACTCAAATTTATGAAGTTTGATAGAATCCAAAATAAAGGACTTTAAGAGGTTTTTAAGTAAAAACAGAGTCATGTGCCACATATCAATGTTTCAGTCAATGACTGTATATACAATGGGGGTCCCATAAGATTATAGTACTAAGGGGGCCAAGATGGCCAATTAGAAGCAGCTGCAGTCTGCAGCACTCAGCAAATGAAAGCAGCAAATGAATTCAGCACCTTCAACTGAAGTATCCAGGTGGTCGTATTGGGACTGACTGGGCAAACAGCTCAACCCACAGAAACAGAAGAAAAGCAGGGTGGGGTGACGGCCCAACCGGGAGCAGCACTGTAGAAAGGAACATTTCCTCTTCAAGGTTTCCCTTCTTGTTAAAGGATAATAATAATCATAAATGTTAGAAATAATTTATTTTAAAGACTAACTTTGTTCAAACCTCCTTGCTTTGTGCTAATAACTTTGTTAAGCCCTATCCTAAGTAGCTCACAGGCAAGTAGTACATTCTATGTCCTTGTACCTTAACCAAGATAGTTGTGCTAGACGTGCTCACAGGTATGTCCCAGCTCGCAGCCTTAAGAATGTTACTACTTTTCTAAGTCCTTTAGTAAACAACTTCCTCTTTTCCTTTGTCCTTCCATTGCTTTCACCTATTTAGAAAAGTTTTAAATTATTATCCAGTTAGGTTTTAGTTTAGATTGTGAGGTCTGGCTCCAGCCAACGTAAACAAGACATAGCAGCAAAGACAAGCTGCGTAAAAGACATAAATTGCTTCCCTCCTTTGTTCAAGTGTGCTCTTGCCATTGTTCTATCCGTAAGGAGCACCCGTTTTGCAGAAAGTAAAATTGCCTTGCTGAGAGAACTTTTTGTCTAAATGCTGATTTTTTTCCTTGCAGGACTGAAGAACAAGCATTCTAACAGCACGAAGCCAAAGGAACACTCAGTCCCAGTCAAAGGAAGTGGTGAGTGATTGTGCAATCCTGCCCAGGAAACCACACCTCTCCCATGGATCTTTGCACGTAGGAGATCCCTTTGTAAGCCACACCACCAGGATCAACACACAGACCTGTATTGATCCTGGTCTCCACAGAAATACAAACAACCATCAAAGAATACTATAAAAACCTGTACATATACAGGTCCAATACACAGACCTGTACAGAGTCCTGGCAGAGCAGCTGCTGGGGCATACACAGAGACTCAGGAGTTTTGCATACTTGGCTCCAGGATTCCTGGCAAGGCCAGAGATCTGTCCCTACATCCTCTTAGGAGGGGAACTGAATCCAGGAAGCAAGTAGTGTCATTCTGTGGGCCCCACTGGCTTGGAATTCCAATCAAGTTTGCCTGAGAAGGACCAAATTCCCAGGGGGAGGGGTGGCTGCCATCTCTGCAGTTCTGTCAACTTGATTATTCCAGCCTGCCGGCTCTGTAGAGTCCAGATAGTCTGGATAAGGAATGGTCTCCCACAACACAGCGCAGCTGCACTACCAAAAAGGAGCCAGACTTCTTCTTTAAGCAGATCCCTGATCCCATTCCTTCTACCTGGGTGAGACCTCCCAACAGGGGTCTCTAGCCACCTCCTAGCAGGGGCAGTTCAGGCTGGGAACAGGTCAGTACGCTGCAGGGATGGGGCTTCCAGAGGAAGGAGCAGGCTGCCATCTTTGCTGTTTTGTAGCCTTCACTGGTCAAAGCCTGTATAACACTTGGTATGAGAGAAACTGAGGTAACTAGGGCCTGGAATGGACCCACAGCAGCCCTACTATTAAAAACAGAAAACATCATCAATGAAAAACCTGACAAAAACCCCATTCAAAGGTTAACAACCTCAAAGATGAGAAAGGATCAACACAAAAATGCTAAAAACTCAAAAAACCAGTGCCTCTTTTCCTCCAAATGACCGCAACGCCTCTCCAGCAAGGACACAGAACTGGGCTGAGGCTGAGATGGCTGAATTGACAGAAGTAGCCTTCAGAAGGTGGGTAATAACGAACTTTGCTGAGCTAAAGGAGCATGTTGTAACCCAATGTAAAGAAGCTAAGAATCATGATAAAACATTATAGGAGCTGTTAACCAGAAGTAAAACACTCCTCAGCAAATGCAAAAGAACTGATATAACAGTCTCTCAGACTTCAGCACAATTAAATTCACTTAAAACCACACAACTACATGGAAATTGAACAACCTGCTGCTTAATGACTCCTGGGTAAATAAGTGGAATTAAGGCAGAAAGCAAGGAGTTCTTTGAAACTAATGAGAACAAAGAGAATATACCAGAATCACTGCGATGCAGTGATTAAAAAAATGCAGTTTTAAGAGGGAAATACATAGCACTAAATGCCCACATCAAAAAGCTAGAAAGATCTTAAATCGACATCCTAACATCACAACTAAAAGCACTAGAGAACCAAAAGCAAACAAACCCCAAACCTAGCAGAAGGCAAGAAATAACCAAGATTAGAGCAGAACTGGAGACACAAAAAACTCTTCAAAACATCAATGAATCCAGGAGCTGGTTTTTTGAAAAAATTAATACAACAGACTGCTAGCTAGATAATAAAGAATAGAAGAATCTAATAAATACAATCAGGAATGGTAAAGGAATATTACCATGGTCTCCACAGAAATACAACCAACCATCAAAGAACACTATAAAAACCTGTACGTAAACTAGAAAACCTAGAAGAAATGGATAAATTCCCGGACATATACACCCTCCCAAGACTGAGCCAGGAAGAAATTGAATCCCTGAACAGACCAATAATGAGCTCTGAAATTGAGGTGGTGATAAATAGCCTATCAACGCCCTATCCTCCCACCAACAAAAAAAAGCCCAGGACCAGATAGATTCACAGCTGAATTCTAATTCTACCAGAGGTACAAAGAGGAGCTGGTACCACTTCTACTGAAACCATTCAAAATAATTGAAAATGGAAAAGGAGGGACTCCTCCCTAACTCGTTCTATGAGGCCAGCATCATCCTGATACCAAAACCTGGAAGAGCTACAACAAAAGAAAACTTCAGGCCAATATCCTTGATGAACATCAATGCAAAAATCCTCAACAAAATACTGGCAAACTGAATTCAGCAGCACATCAAAAAGCTTATCCACCACGAACAAGTTGGCTTCATCCTTGGGAGGCAAAGTTGGTTGAACATATGGAATCAATAAATGTGATTCATCATAAAAACAGAACCAATGACAAAAACCACACAATTATCTCAATAGATGCAGAAAAAGCCTTCAGTAAAATTCAACATCCCTTCATGTTAAACACTCTAAATAAACTAGGTATTGGTGGAACGTATCTCAAAATAATAAGAGCTATTTATGACAAACCCACAGCCAATATCATACTGAGTGGGCAACAGCTGGAAGCATTCCCCTTGAAAACAAGCACAAGACAAGGATGCCCTCTCTCACTACTCCTATTCAACACAGCATTGGAAGTCCTGGCCAGGGTAATCAGGCAAGAGAAAGAAATATAGCATATTTAAATAGGAAGAGAGGAAGTCAAATTATCTTTGTTTGCAGATGACATGATCCTGTATCTAGAAAACTCCATCTCAGCCCAAAAGCTTCTTCAGCTGATAAGCAACTTCAGCAAAGTCTCAGGATACAAAATCAATGAGCAAAAAATCACTAGCATTCCTATACACCAACAACAGGCAAGCAGAGAGCCAAATCATGAATGAGCTCCCATTCACAAGTGCTACAAAAAATACCTAGGAATATCACTAACAAGGAAACTGAAAGGCCTCTTCAAGGAGAACTGCAAACCACTGCACAAGGAAATAAGAGAGGTCACAAACAAATGGAAAAACATTCCATGCTCAGGGATAGGAAGAATCAATATTGTGAAAATGGCCATACTTCCCAAAGTAATGTACAGGTTCGATGCTATTCCCATTAAACTACCATTGACATTCTTCACAGAATTAGAAAAACTATTTTAAAATTCATGTGGAACCAAAAAGCCTGAATAGTGAAGATGATCCTAAGCAAAAAGAACAAAGCTGGAGGCATCATGCTACCCAACTGCAAACTATAGTTCATGGCTATCGTAACCAAAACAGCATGGTACTGGTACAAGGACAGACACATAGACCAATGGAATAGAATGGAGTGCTCAGAAATAAGACTTCACACTTACAATCATCTGATCTTCAAAAAACCTGATGAAAACATGTGAAGGGGAAAAGAGTCTCTATAAAGTGGTGCTGGAAGAACTGGCTAGCCATATGCAGAAAATTAAAACTGGAACTCTTCCTTACACCATATACAAAAATTAACTCAAAATGGATTAAAGACTTAAACCCAAAACTATAAAAACCCCAGAAGAAAATCTAGGTACTACTACTAAGGACATAGGCATGGGCAAAGATTTCATGATAAAAATGCTGAAAGCAATTGCAACAAAAGCAAAAATTGGCAAATGGGGTCTAATTAAAGAGCTTCTGCACAGCAAAAGAAACTATCATCAGAATGAACAGACAACCTACACAATGGGAGATTTTTGCAATCCATCTGACAATGGTCTAATATTCAAAATCTACTGGGAACTAACGCAAATATACAAGAAAAACCATTAAAAAGTGGGCAAAGGACAGGAATACTTCTTCACTTGTGGCCAACAAACATATGGAAAAAAAGTTCAATATTACTGATCATTAGAGAAACGCAAATCAAAACCACAAGGAAATACCATGTTATACCAGTCAGAATGGCGATTATTAAAAAGTAAAACAGATGCTGGTGAGGTTGTGGAGAAGGAGGAACACTTACATGGTTGGTGGAAATGTAAATTAACCATTGTGGAAGACAGTGGTGATTCCTCAAAGACCGACCTAGAGGCAGAACTACCATTTGACCTAGCAATCCCATTACTGGGTACATATCCAACGGAATACAAATAATTCTATTATAAAGATACATGCACATGTATGTTCACTGCAGCACTATTCATGATGGCAAAGACATGGAATCAACCTAAATGCCCATTAATGTGAGACTGGATAAAGAAAATGTAGTACATATACATATATACCACGGAATACTATGCAGCCCTAAAAAGGAACAAGATCATGTCCTTTGCAGGGCCGTGGATGGAGCTGGGACGCTGTTATCCTCAGCAAACAAATGCAGGAACAGAAAATCAAACACCACATGTTCTCACTTATAAGTGGGAGCTGAATAATGCCAACACATGGATACCTGGGGAGGCAACAACAAATACTGGGGCCTGTTTAGAGGGAGGAGATTGAGGAAGGGAGAGCATCAGGAAGAACAGCTAATGGACACTGGTCATACTACCTGGGTGAGGGGATGATCTGTACAGCAAACCACCATGGCACACGTTTACCTATGGAAAAAACCTGCACATCCTGCACATGAACCCCAGAATTGAAAAGTTGAAGAAAAAATCATACCATATTTTTACTGTACCTATTCTATGTTTAGATATATAAATACCATTGTGTTATAACTGCCTATAGTTGTAAATACAGTAATGTGCTGTACAGGTTTGTAACCTAGGAGCAACAGGCTATACCATATAGCCTAGGTGTATAGTAGGCTATATAATCTAGGTTTTCATAAGTATATTCTATAATATTTGCACAATGACAAGACTGCCTAATGATACATTCTTCACATATATCCCCCTCATTAAGTGATGTATGACTGTATAAAAAAAGTCTGCTTCTTTTTAAATTCACATGTTTAACAAAGAAAAATTCCTAGGAAAAACATTCTTAAATGACATTTATAAACATGTTAAGGAATGTTTGTGCAAACTGAAAATTGCTATACCAGTCATGCTAGTACATGCTAATAGAAAAGTAGAATAAAAGAAAAAAATGCTGAAATTAAGATATAAAAACTATTAAGAGATGATATATCAAATAAAAACCTTTACAGGTTGAATACCCATAATCTGAAAACCTGAAATGCTCCAAAATCTAAAACTTTGGGTGATGACATGACGCTCAAAGGAAATGCTTTTGGATTTCAGATTTTTGCATTAGGAATGCATAACTGGAAATGGAAATATTCCAAAATCCAAAAAATTTCTAAATCTGAAACACTTCTGGGCCCAAGCATTTTGCATAAGGGATACTCAATCTGTATTATTTGTGTGTGAGCATGTAATCTGATAAATCCATCTTACCTATTTTCATTTTTAAGGTAAACAACTCATTTGTTCTATAATAAGCATTACTAAAAATCATTTAATGTATACTTAGAATTATGAACGAACATACCTTTCTATACTTTTAAGTAGTTTATAGACACACAAATGCAAATATAAATGCCACTTGGCATACAGAGTAAAAATATTACACAAATGACATTATAAATAAACTAGAACTCACAAGATAAAACATGAGTTCTAAATTTTATAGTCTCACCGCTTTTGCTTTTGAACACCTATAAACTTTCCACAAAAATAATTGACCTTATTGTTCATTTTTGGCTAAGGAGGCTGATATGACAGATGAAATGTCAGGAGCCAACTAAACCTTCATCTCTATTGTAAAAACAATGACAATTTTATCTAAACTGTCAAAAATATCCTAGAATAAAGTAAGAAATGCTCAGAAAATTGCTATGTATGTGATACCAGTATTCATTGAAAAAGTATCCTCCAATCATTATAGGCAACCAAGATTCAAGACATTTACATATAAATATCACACATTAAATTCCCAAAATATAAAGTCTGTTAATGTAAAACATTAGAATGCCATGAAACTTCATCTGTGGCATATGGGGATGTGTGTATTTGGTGGTGGAGAAGACTGCAGAAGAAAATGTTTTTCATGAAAGGTTCTAATGATCAAGAAGCTATATAAAAGTATTATCAGTCTATAGGATACATGCTCTTAAAATACAAAAGGGGTGTTCTTAGCATCTTGTAACTTTGTAAAATCCAATTTCCTCTAACTTTTAAATTAGGCCACAAATTTAGAATCTCATTAATAAATAAATGGTTATGACCAGGCGCAGAGTGGCTCACGCCTGTAATCCCAGCACTTTGAGAGGCTGAGGCAGGCAGATCATCTGAGGACAGGAGCTCCAGACCAGCACAGCCAACACAGTGAAACCCTGTCTCTACTAAAAATACAAAAATTAGCCAGCTGTGGTAGTGCACGTCTGCAGTCCCAGCTACTAGGGAGGCTGAGCCAAGAGGATCGCTTGAACCCTGAAGATGGAGGTTGCAGTAGGCTGAGATTATGCCACTGCACTCCAGCCTGAGCAATAGAGTGAGACCCTGTCTCAAAAAAGAAAAAAAAAAGTGTTATACATATACATATATTTAAACTGGGCTAACTACAATAGAGAAATTCTCCACCTTAATTAGCAGCTGAGCATTCAAGTTTCAACACCAGAGCAGCATTTAATATATCTGAAGGTTTGTACTTAGCAGTACAAATTCAGATACTTTCTTCTTCCCTCTATCTAAAAAAGTCCAATCTCTTCCTCTTATTCCCCAAAGTAATTTATTCCTTTACTAGGCTTTTAAAAAACTTTCAATATCTTCACTAATTCTTCTAACTATAAAGGGGAAACAAGGTTCCAATTAGGCACTCATCATTTTTAATACTTTCGTTATAGATTATTCCCACAGAAGTTGGGCAACTAATCCATTCAAAGAGGCCATGCTTGCATAATAAGCTCCAGATGGATAGGTCCATAGGTGGGAGGGTAAGGAGTTGACACCACCTCAAAGAGCAAGAGAATCGAAGTAAATATGGGCGGATGGTTAAGATTCACAAATAATGAACACCTAATAAAAGCATTAGGCCACAAAATCTTATGTCAAGCTCACGTTAGAGTAAGCATGCTGGGAAGGAGGTTTCCAAGAAACGTAGATGCTTAACCAAACAAGTATAAGCTTACTCTGAGAGGATAAAGGGAAACTTCAAAGATCTACCTCCTATCTGCTACAAAGAGGATGAACTATGGTATTGATTTCATCACATGAATCTGTGAGGCCTGTCTCTAAGAAGAGTGAATTCTGATTATACATATTCTCTTTCCCTCTTCATACCAACTGCTGGATTATTTGCCAAAAATAAACACTGTTAAATCTGTTTCAAATGCAACACGAAGCCTGCTTTCTTCTACCCCTTGAGATCTTATTCAAAGGTTTCTCTATGTTCTTTTAATAGTTTCTACAATCCCACCAAGAAGGTTTTTCAGGTCAGAAAAGAGTAAGGAGATTTTATTTCACAAGTAAAACATAGCAATTTTTTCCTTCACCAGCAAGATGGGAATAATATGAGTACTCATCTCAAATGGTTATTACGAGAACTAAATAATGCTTTTAAAGTGATCAGCACATTATCTGACATTCAAGTGTTCAATGACTGTTGATATAAGTTATCTTCCTCTGATAATATTAACTAAATTTGAAAGGATAACATCAGAAGAGTTAACATTCAATGCCAACTACTAAAATATTTTATCTTCAGTACCTGGCACGCATCCAATAAATGGTTTGTAACAATACATTCTTCCTGAGGTGAATTATGGAACTAGGTTATTCAGCAGTGACTAGACACCTAAAACTCCACTCCAACCTGCCACCTTCTTCGCAAACCTCAGGCTCACCTAATTTCCAAACAAACTTTTTCATAAACACCATTCAGGCAAGGTGAGACTAAAAATGCAAATCTAAATAAAAGGTACTTTATAGAGATATAATGTAACAGTTTACTTAAAATTCACTTTTCTTATGGAACTTTGTACAGGGACAAATGCAGCAAGTAACTACTTGACCCTTTGATTCTTCAATATTAAAAGTTCAATTACAATCTCTGAATTAAATAGACTTTATCAGTTTTTTTTTGTTTCTTTTTACTCTAAGTATACAGAATAAAACTAAGATGACTGAAAGATACAGTTTCATTTAATACAAACCTTCTTGTACTCTATCCTAAATACTAGGAAATAGAAAACAATTCCATGTATGTGTTATGAAACTCCAGATCTGTAGTACAAAACTGTAGCTAAAACTAGTTTCCAAAACTTACTGACAGCTAGGGCCCAAAATGACCTAGATTCACCAAGCAGATATGCTGAATGAAGATTTGGAAGGAGGAAATGGACCTACATGGGTTGGGAGGACAGAAAACCAGGAACCAGGATGGTAGTAAAGAGTTTCATTCATGTGGGGTTGTCAGTGGTGGCTAACACGGAGTGGGCCAGGGGAATTAGGGTAAACAGAACCTACAGTGGTAGGTGATTTAAAACAGGCAGCTCTGTAGCAGGCCAGTTTAAAGGTGTGGTTCTAGAAGTTTCTAGAAGTTCAAAATACAGTCTGTTCCTTTTGCTCTCCCAATGTGTCTGGAAACTACTATATTCCCTCTAATAAATCTCTCAGTTTAAACAACTGATTTAAATTCAGTTGTCTAAAACTAAGAACCCTGACCAATAAACTAGAAAAAAAAGAACATTTCAATGAAAGTCAATAAACTTTTCTATCTATATAGAGTTCACAAATATGCACAACAGTTTTTGACATCTTCACTAGTTTCACATCTGCTCTATTTTGATTCATGTGATAGTCACTGAAAATAAATGCGAAATATATACTTAATACTGGTGATATGACAATTTATATCTAAGAATTCCTTTATACATGATTGATCAATTTTCATCAGTCAAGATGGTCTTTTTTCAACTCTCATGTATTACTAATATCAAAACAGAGGAAAGTCTAGGAGTTAGTCTTTAGCCTAATTTCAATTGACAAAAATAATTACTAAAAAGCAGAATTAGAAAATGCATGGGAAATACAAAGAATCAAATTTTGCTTTTTGTTAATTAAATAAATGATGAGTGCTCCAAAGTCACAAATCTGGAATCTGGATATTTAAACTTTAAAAAATTATAAAGCCAACTTCAACTAAAAGAAGAAGCCCTCAAAACATCAAAGTACGTTGTTAAACTTATTTGGATATAAAATAATCGCTGAATCAAAATGAACTGAAATAACTGTAAATAAGACATGAAGTCTTGTGTATATCAATCTGAACCAAATATTTAAAAGAATCAGGCAGAAGACTCAATGTTAACATGACTTATAATCTATTTTACAGATTCTGACAATACAATTTTCCATAAAAATGGTAACTTCTGAGGACATAGTTTTAAAAACCATATATTTTAAAAATAATATAAATATTCATGTTAATACCACCTATATAAACTCATACTATAAAGGAGCACATTTGATGAACAATTTGAGTCTCCTGACAGCAGTAAATGTTACCTTAATAAATATTTATAAATTGAGGGGAAAAATTTTTTACATTTTAATAATTAATGTTTCTGGCTATATTGTAGGTATTTCACATATATCTCATTAATCCATGTAATGAGTCATTGAAATAGAATTATCCCCATTTTTCTTAAAGCAATTAAATAGTCTGAAGTACAGATTACTTAGGTAACTTGAACAATGAAATAAGTGGTAGAACCACATATGAACCCAGATCTCCCTAACGTTTCCAAAGGATTTTTTTCTATTAGACCATTAAATTATTATTAGATTTATTATTAGATTTTTGAAAGAAAGGTAACTATGAGATTTTTGAAAGTTAACTCAATAGCAATTCTATAATTTTTTCATACATAAATATAAAATATTCTACCAAATAAACATATCTTCCATCTAAATTAAATGTTAAGAGTTAAAGGGAGGAATACGGTATGAACTTTGGTCTTTGAAGATAAAGTTGAGTACTCTTGACTAATCACGTGATAGGAAATGATGAAGACTCTATACAGAAAAATCAATATGTAAACAGGGTTTCCTAATACCTTTTCTACTGAATTAAACTTTTTTGAAGTTTACTGACCTATTAATTGGATCTGTTCAATGGCCTAGCAAAGGCAATGGTAGACTGTCAGAGGCAATAGTCGTTTTCATTTGTCACAAGCCTGGTAATTAAACTCATTAGCCTGCCAATCAACTGCACTGCTAGTGAAATTTGTAAAAGCAGAACAAAATAGCTTACCGTGCACATGGATGTCTTTGTGATTTTCAGAGTAAAATCTGATGAAAACTCCAAATCTGAGATAGATGTTGTATGGCAATCTATATGCTACCCATTAAAAAGGAGTGAAGAAAGAGCTTAGTAAAAATAGTCCAAAAGCCCAAAAACAACAACAACAACAAAAACAACCCAGACAAACACTACTTCTTTTATGCACAAATGATTATTAGAAACCAATGTTTTGCAAACTTTAACTACATGCTAGTTTTTGGAATTATTTATAAGTTTAAGGAGTACTAGTACTATCATTTTGTTAATTTTTGCTTAAATTCATTTAACTTAGACTCCTTGTAAACAACAGTATTTATCAAATCATAGCTCTAATGTGCTAAAGTTTTCCTGACACACTAAAATAAATACTTTCAAACCAAAAATGTTTTCCTGTGTTTCACCTAACATTTTGCCTATCGTGTATGGTACACCCAACACAATTGCTATAAATTATGTGTCAATACATTTATAGGAACTGCCAACTTGAAAACACAGGCTAATGAAAAGAAAGTTGTTTTAAAATTCATGTATATAATTGTATTTGAAGATAGGTTTTGATAGATATGAGGAGAAACCACACAATTCAAACAAAACAGCAAAACTATGGAGATTCAACCCGGAGAAAAAAATAGCGAATTATCTTTATTTTCCCATTCTGCCTTTTTCAAATCCTTCTCTATTATACTTTGGAGAAGGGATGGAATCACCTTTCAACTACAGGAGTCTAATCAGAAATGTGCTGTAAAGACCATCATCAGCTGACCAGTCAGGAGAAGATCATAACCCAGTGAATGCAATTAATGTAACCACACACCTGAGACACTATTGAAAACAATTTGAGAAAAAAATTTAACAGTACAATGTGTTTGTGGGAGGACTGGAGAATACAGAACAAACTATTTACTTAAATAAATGTAAATAAATGTTAAAAAAAGAAAGGAGTACCTACACTTTTTAACACCTTGTTTTCAGTTCTAAATTTTTCTATCTCAACTATTTATTGATAGTAGTTTTTGCATTAAGCAGAGATCACTAGAGAGAGAAATCAGCAACCTCCACCAACTCTCCTCTTTCTGCTCAACTTTAAGGCTTAGTTGGTCATAACTGTACACTCCTATCCTGAGCCAAAGAGCCCAAATAAACCCTTTACTATCAGTGTACCAGAGCACTGAACAGTCTTATAACCATCAAGCAAACTGTTTTTCTTAAAAGCTGAACGCACTTTTAATCAGCCTGCTCTTGTTAAGAAACTTCACGTTTATTACTCTATACTAACTTTTAATGCTGTATCCATTTAAGAAAACTAAATATGTACTAAATACTTTGTACAGAGAAGAAATATTGATGCTATATGAAAGTAACAGCATGATTAAAAAGAGAAGACAGCACTTTGGGAGGCCGAGGCAGGCAGATCACAAGGTCAGGAGATCGAGACCATCCTGGCCAACATGGTGAAACCCCGTCTCTACTAAAATACAAAAAATTAGCCAGGCATGGTGGTGCATGCCTATAGTCCTAACTACTCGGGAGGCTGAGGCAGGGGAACTGCTTGAACCCGGGAGGCAGAGAGATTGCAGTGAGCTGAGATGGCGCCACTGCACTCCAGCCTGGGTGCCAGCGAGACTCTGTCTCAAGAGACAAAAAAAAAAGACAATATCCTGAACCTAACACTGAACATATTGCTCTAGATTTGATTATCTAGTTGAAACAGACAAATTAAGGAGTTAAGCAGTATTATTTTTTGCTGCAAAGTTATTAGTGAACCCATGTAAATTCAACATAGAAAAATTCACAATAAAACCAGAGATTAACATGGCAAAAAATAAGTTGACAAAATACAAAAGTAATTAACTGAGAAATCTGAACCTAGTAGGGCTTTCGTTTCATGGGCAAATTCACTACATGTAATTCATCTGAAAACGCTGGAAGAAATCTGAATGAGAGAAGTTAAACTGTGTGGAATATATGACACAAATGAATAATCTGGCTATAAATGAGAAGCTAAAATAAGGCTAGGAGGGGGTGATGAAGCAGAACTAATAATACAGCAGGACTTTTTACCTTGATTAAGCCAAAGTAAATATAAATTGTTAACTGGTTCAGAGTTAGATTTGAAGGACTGTAAAACTGAGTGTAAGGAGTTTTAATATATAGAGAAGTGATTCCAAAGAGATGATATAGTCAACTGGTAAACATGACCTCAATTTGTTTTAGACTGATTACAATGGGAAAAGTACTGTTTTGAAAGCCCACATATAAAATCAATGTATTATTTTCAAATGCTGAACTAAGAAAAATAGCAATGCCATTATAAAAAATAAAGTTAGCAAAACACCTACCTTAATACCACAAGGTTCTGAAATAAGAGTCTTCGGATCTAAAACTTCCACAACAGCTTCTGGAATAACTGCTTTCTTCATGCAGGACATCTTGAAGCCATAGACATCATCCCAAAAAGCAATTCTATCAGCATGTTTATTCACATCACTCACTGCTACAAGGCTGATAGTGCAAATGTCAGGGTAGACTGTAACAAATAAAATGCCCGAAAATTAAGCATTATCTCCTTTTCTTATGGAATATATTTTTTTAAAGGCTAAATATAAATATCAAATCCATCAGTAAGGATTACTAGCAATGGGAGATTAATGAAGGTATAGATCAGGAAAAACAACCATGCTTCATCTTATAGCCTCTTTTAAAAACAGATACCCATTATTGGCCGGGCATGGTGGCTCACGCCTGTAATCCCAGCACTTTGGGAGGCCGAGGCGGGTGGATCATGAGGTCACGAGATTGAGACCATCCTGGCTAACACGGTGAAACCCTGTCTCTACTAAAAATACAAAAAAATTAGCTGGGTGTGGTGGCGGGTACCTCTAGTCCCAGCTATCTTGGGAGGCTGAGGCAGGAGAATGGCGTGAACCAGGGAGGCGGAGCTTGCAGTGAGCAGAGATCGCGCCACTGCACTCCAGTCTGGGAGACACAGCGAGACGCCATCTCAAAAGAAAAAAACAAAAAAAAAACCCAGATAGCCATTATCATGATGATAAGATTAAAACAGGGATTCCAATGATAGGGTCTGAATTAAAATAGGATCATATAATTAAACAATCCTGAAATAAACATATTTATTGATATTAAAACTTAAAGTGTGCTAACTTAAAAGGTACTAGATCTTTACTTATTCCTATATTCCTCTAAAAACATGCAGAAAAGGACAAATCATTTAAAAAGATATGTAGCATGTAAGAAAATCATGTAATGGGGTTTTATCGTTATACAGAAGACCACTTCATATTACTGTCATTTAATAGAAAAATATTTATAAGCATAAAGTATGTGCCAGACATATGTGCCAGTCTAATTTACAGACTATGGACACATATCACTACCCTCAATAAACTTATATTTAGACAATTTTTGAGGAAGAAATGCACAGTTATTTGTGAGGTAATAAATACTAAGAGTGAGAGCATACAAGGTACTAAGGGAGCTCATGGCAAAACTAGCTAATTCAGACTTGGCTGGGGCAGGGGAGAAGGGATAATATATAAGATAAGAACTGAAGCCCAGTGAGTTGGGAGTGGGGAGGGAAAGCGTATTCTAGGCAAAGTGAGCAGCAGTGTGGATAAAGGGTCACAATAGATGGGATGGCCCATATACAATCTAATTTAGAGAGAAATAGACAAAAGGCTAGAAAGTTAAGTAGAGACCAAAGACTACATGCTGAGTAAACCAAATGAGTAAATTGGACTTTATTCTAAGAATGATGATAATCCAGTAAAAAATTTTTACATAGGGTAGCAACATGACTAGATTTTGATTTTAGATGAACCACCTAGAATGCAATGTGGAGAATAATGGGAGAGTCTAAGATGAAAACTGAGACAAATTAAGAGATCGTTAAAATAAACCAGGTGATCTGAACTAGGATATTGCTGTGGGAAGGGAAAGGATGAGACGTATTCAAGGGATATTTATGAAGTAGAACTCAGAGGACTTTGAGACTGACTGGCTGTGGGAGAAAAGTCAAGGATGACAGCATTTAGCTTCAGTAACAGCACAGATTGTGACGGTATATATTATAATAGGACATAAATATGGGGAGATTCAAAAGGAACAGGAGCATTTAGTGCTTAAGAGACAAACAGATAAAAATGTCTGAAATGTAGCCGAATACAAAGGTCTGAAATTCAAAAGAGGTTATCTAAGTTGAAGACATAAATTTGGAGACCATAGGCATATAAATGAAAGATAAGTAACAGGAGTTCACGAGACCTAGGGAGAGTGGATGATGAATACTAGAATTCAAGGAACTTGACCAAGAAGCTGGGGCCACAAAAGTAAGAGAACCAAGAAGGCATGAGTTAAGGAAAGAGTGATTAAAGGAGAAACTCTCCACTAATAACAAGTAAAGAAATAACAAAATTAACTTTGTCTTTCCCATATCTCAAATATCAACTTTTAGGGTACTCATGAATTAAAAATATAAATCACATGTTCCCATATCAGCAAACTGAAACAAGTGTAAATGTACCAAAGAAATGCAGCACAAACAAACAAACAAAAAATGAGTATTAACTAGCTTTCAGGTGTAAACAGTAGAAAAATTACCCCCTCCTTCCTCCAAACATTTATTTCCACAGCCTTAGCAATTTTATTATTCACTAATAGCAGCACTAAATTATTCTCTAAATAAAGCCCATGATAAGATCTACTGGCATCAAAGCACCTGCTTCCAAATCTAACTTGTGAGATACTCAGAAAAAACTACCTAGTACTAAGTCACTGACAAGAAGTTTCTCAAGTCTTCCCTGATAGGCATGTGAGGGAGGTATGCCAGCTGCACCAGAACAGAGTCCATGGCCATGCAAACTCTCCCCTTCCTCCACAAACAGGTAAAGCCTCTGGATTGTGTTTAAATTCTTGACTTATAAAAATTCTTCAAAGTAACTGATTTGTTATTGAAAATGTTAACTCAGTAAGAGGATCAGCCATAAGGAAGTATATTTAGTTTCCTGAACCAGATCCTTAAGATGAGAAACACTGAATAAAAAAATAAGAATTTGGAAGCAACGTTAGGTATGTGGCTAACTTCCTGATACATCCTTTGTTGGACTGAATAATTATAGAAGCTTTCCCACATTATGCCCTGTCATTTCATCATTAAAGAGGAACATAGTAAGGGTATAGTCAGGTGGTCAGGAAACATTTTTTGTGAAGTTACCAGTTTAGGTTTTGTGGACAAAACTGAATTTTGTTGAAACTACTGCTTTCTGCTATTGTTGGTGTGAAAGAAGCCACAGACAATATGTAAACAAATAAGCATGGCTGTGTTTCAATAAAACTTTATCTACAAAACAGGCAGCAGGCTAGATACAGATACCCTTGACATAAATGAGCAGAAATGGAGGGAGGTTATTATCAGGGCCACCATATGGTCCGAGTGCCATTCACACTATATACTTCATGGGAACTGAATATCCTCCGGAGTTGTGCAGTGCACAGACATTCAAGATACTTAACATAGTTCATACAGTTCTGCTATTTTAGAATATCTTTTAAAATCTTACTGAAGTTTTAAAATGCCATCAGTCTCTCTTATCAGGGTCAGCAGGCTGTGGCCCATAGTCAAATCCAGGCTGCTGCCAGTTTTTGTATTAATATATGAAGTTTAGCTGTAACACTACCACATTCATTTGTTTACATGTTGTCTATGGCCACACTGCGCTACAGTGGCAGAGTTGAATAGCTGGGACAGGGGCTATATGGCCTATAAAACTGAAAAATATTTACTATATGGCCTTTTACTGAAAAATTTTACTTATCTCTGGTTCTATATTAATATATTAGTGACAGCATAAAAATAAAGATAACTTTTTCATAAGAAAAAATCATAACTTACTAAAAGTAATAAAACAATTTTGAATATGTTGGTAATTAGAAGAGAAACTAAAGAAGAACATGATTTTATTTTTGGGTGTTGTGTATTTTTCAAATTATTTGTCTTTCACAAACATACAGAAAAGCAGTTTTTATATTGCTAGAATTTGGAAATAAATTATTTTTAATCTTTCAGTTAGTAAGATCTATGAATATTCATAAGGATATATAATCAGTGTTATAGGTCAATTTGGTTCTATATCCACCTCCTCACAGCTGGCTAAAATCTTGGACCACCTGCCAGAATCCTGACTAACCCTTTACCTTCGCATTCTGACACATTTGTCATTTGATTTTTGTCAGATAGAAGCTATAATTGAATAATTATTTCTTCTTGTAGGTGAAATTAACAAAGCGCTGATTGGACAAAAGCACCCTCTTAACAGACCATTTATAAATTCATGGCTTTGACATCTGTGTCCTTCTCGATTCACTGCCCAGAATTCATTTGTCACTAGAACGGCTCACATGGTGAATAGATAAAAATGGGAAATCCTTTATCCCTTAGAAATGCCTCATAAACTTTTGGACACTAAAGGATAAGATAGAGGTGCATAAAGAAACAATTTCTAGTAAACACTAGGAATTTTGTATCACTGTTTGTATAAATAACCACAGAGTAAAAAGATTTAAAACAAAGGAGATAATAAATAAGTCAAAATAAACCACTTTTTTCCACAATATATATGAACAATATGAAGATTTTAGTGAAATAACAATGGTAGCAAAAATGCTTGGTATGCGTAAAAGAAAATGTACTAGAAAGTCACCAAATGGGAATTAAATGAGTTTTAAAAATTAGTTTCTAGTTTATATAATAAAGGTATCTTTAAAAAGTAATATTTACTTGGAAATTGGACTCATTTCCCCATCATTAATGTATAAATAATGAGTAGACCCACTAAAGCTTAGCTAAGGCTAACATATAGCTGTAATATGCTTTGAAAAATTACACGCTGAAAAATAGAAAATGATACTACCGCTCTATTACTGAACAAACTCAAACTAATAAATGTGAAAAAAGCAGATCTGAAGATGAGGAAGTAGACAGTTATGAAAATACTAAAGGAATCCTTTAAGCACTATGAACCAACGCCAGTGGCTGATTATATTGAGATAATCTATGTTAACGTGTAGAAAATGTGAAGTGCTGAATAAAAGGTAAGTGTTAATACCACAATGCTTAAATTCATTTCATTAACTTTTATAAAGTATAAACCTAATGCTAATCTCATGTGCACCAGTTGTAACTCAGACTGGGAATTAATATTTATTAAGCAACTACTTTGTGTCAAGCATCTCATTTAGACTTTTGAATAATTTTACAAAGTTGGATTATAATCTTCATTTTATAAATTAAAAAAACTTAAATTCAGAGAGTAACTTGGGCAGAGAGTAACCTGCCCAAATACCTGGTCTTCTTCAACTAACCAGATAACTAGTCAGCTGATATAGCAGAGATTCACCTTAAGGTCTAATTGTGAAATCCATACGCTTTCCATTACGCATGATGCCACATTTTAATGCTTTTCAAATGGAAGAAAAGGAAAGAGGAACCCCACGTTCCTAAGGTAAACGGTACTTGTTGGAAGAGAAGGAGAAAGGGGGTTGAAAAGAGTGGAGATAAATAAAATTTCAGGACAAAGTAAGGAAAATGGTAACATTTAAGCTTATTTTGCTCTGAGCAAAGGAATGAGATGACAAGGCAAAAACAGAACAAAAACACAAAAGGAAACCAAGCAAGCAAGGTGAAGAGATCAAGACCAGCCTGGCCACCATGTTGAAACCCCATCTTTACTAAAAATACAAAGAATTAGCTGGACATGGTGGCAGGCACCTGTAATTCCGGCTTCTCGAGAGGCTGAGGCAGGAGAATTGCTTGAACCCAGGAGGCAAAGGTTGCAGTGAGCCAAGATCGTGACACTGCACTCTAGCCTGGGTGACAGAGACAGACTCCATTAAAAAAAAAAAAATAAGACAACTTAAAAATGAAAAGATACATTATGCTCATGAACTAGACAACTCAATATTAAAATGTTGATCATTCCCAAATTGATATATTCATTCAATCCCTTCATAATTCTAGCAGTCTCTTTTTTTTAAGCAGAAATAGCCAGATTTTAACATTTATTTTAAACTCCCTCTTGCCACATGACCAAACTATCAAAGCAATTTTTAAAAAGGTCAAAATGGGGAGACTGTCCTTACCTGACCAAGACTCAGTATAAAGTTACAGTAATTAACAGTATGGTACTGGTGAAAAGACAGCCTTAAAGATCAAATGAAAAGAACACAGAAATAGACTTACATGAATACGGTCAATTAATTTTCAAGATATGCCAAGCAATTCATGGGAAAGAATAGCATTTCAATTAAGGGTGCTAGAAAATATTAATATCTAACTTTACCTCACACTATACACAAAAATTAATTTGAAATAAATCATAGACATAAATGTAAACACTGAAACTCCAAGAAGGAAACAGGAAAATTCTGTGTGACCTTGAGTAAAGCAAAGATTTCTTTTCTTTTTTTTTTTTTTTTGAGACAGAGTCTTGCTCTGTCACCCAGGCTGGAGTGCAGTGGCCAGATCTCAGCTCACTGCAAGCCCCGCCTCCCGGGTTCACGCCATTCTCCTGCCTCAGCCTCCCGAGTAGCTGGGACTACAGGCGCCCGCCACCTCGCCTGGCTAGTTTTTTTGTAGTTTTTAGTAGAGACGGGGTTTCACCGGGTTAGCCAGGATGGTCTCGATCTCCTGACCTCGTGATCCGCCCGTCTCGGCCTCCCAAAGTGCTGGGATTACAGGCTTGAGCCACCGCGCCTGGCCTAAATTTCTTAAGATATTTTTCTTAGTATGACGGAGACTGAACACATGTTAAGAGTCATCTGTATTTCCTTTTTTGTGAGCCACCGTTCAATTATTTGTCCAATTTTCTATTGGGTTTGTAGTCTATTTATTTATATAATCTACTTATATGTGGGAGAGATTAGCTTTTTGTTGTGACAGAAATTGAAAAATTATTTTCAGTATGTAGTTGTTCTTGTGACTTTGCTTATAGCATATTCTGCCATTTAGAAATTTATATAGATGCAATTAGATTTACAATGTTTCTTTCAGGG
This sequence comes from Macaca nemestrina, assembly GCF_043159975.1. Lineage (NCBI taxonomy): Eukaryota > Metazoa > Chordata > Mammalia > Primates > Cercopithecidae > Macaca > Macaca nemestrina. Next base: position 45,217,805 of record NC_092136.1, read on the forward strand.
TTTCTGAATTTAAGTTCTTATTTAGAAAGACTCCCTTCCCCCAAGTTTATAAACCTTATGTTTCCTTCTAGTATTTTTAGCATTTGACTTCTCTTGCATTTAATCTTTGATTTGAAATTCAGTGTACAATTTTATAGTGTGGATTAAACTTTTTTTTTTTTTACACAAGTGTCTCAATAGAATTTGCTACAGTAAATCATTTCTTCAATTACATGAGATGCCACATATAGTTAGGTCTATACCATTCTCTTCAACGCATCTCTCCATTCAAGAACCAATAATATATTGTTTTAATTATTAAGGCTTTATAATGTGTTTTAATATTTGGTAGCACTATTCTTTCTGCTACTCCCCATCCTGCACCCTTCTATTTCAGTCTTCCTTATCATTGTTTATTTTTCTATGTAAACTTAATTTTATCCTTTTTTTTTTTTTTTTTGTACACAGGGTCTCTGTCATCTAGGCTGGAGTACAGTGGTACAATCATAGCTCACTGTAATCTTGAATTCCTGGGCTCAAACGATCCTCCCACCTCAGCCTCCCAAGTAGCTAGGACTACAGGTGCATGCCACCACACCTGGCTATCTATGAAAGAGGGCCCATGATTTTGCTCTTTAGCCCTACTCCCATTAAAATGATTGGTTATATAATATTTTGGCCTTGATTCCCCCTTGTCTGGTATCAATATCATGACAGCTGTTTCCATTTTGTTTGCATTTACCTGAATGTCTTTATTCTTTATATTTTAACTTCTCTGAATTATTTTGTTTTAGGTGTGGCTCTACAAAGTGCACAGAATTGGGCTTTCTTTGGCGAGCCAATCTGAAATTCTTTTTCTTTTAATGGGTAAATTTAGCCTATTTACACTTATTGATATAAGAAACAGTTTTATGTTCCTGATGCTACCATTTTGTTATTTTTTCTGTATCTATAAATTTTTTAAAGAAATAGTTCACTACATGGTCTTTTGATTTTTTTCCCAAAGTATTAATCCTTATATTTAGAAAGATCTTTGTATTTTTGTTGTAGTAGCTAACTTTTATAAGTATAACCTTAGTATAATATCTTTAGTTCTCTCTTTTCAACACTATTTACTAAACTCCTACCTTAAGCAATAATAAAATTAGTATATTTCCCTTATCATTTCCCTTCCCTTTTCTTTTTCTCACACCCTCTTGGGCCTTCTCTTTTCTTCACACCAATTTTTTTCTGTATGTTAAAGAGTTGCACTGATAATACTAATAACAAGTACAGAGGTGGGCATAGAGTTAGTACACGGTTTTAAAGAAAAGTATTTTTCAGAAAAATTAGGAATCAAATCATGTAATAATTCATTTGACCCGAAGAAGGTGGGAATTGCTACTTCAGCTGTTTTTAAAAGTCGCTTTTCTGAAGTATAATTTATATGCAGCAAAACTCACTCTTTTTGGTATATATTTACATGTGCTTTGATAAAGTCACACAGTTATGCAATCACCACCATGGTCAAGAGACATAGACAGGATCTGCCACCACCAACCTCATCACTCAATTTAATGTTAACTTTGTAGTGCTAAATGTACTTAATAATTCTACTACTTGATCTGTCAGCTTTAAATAATATTCCTTAAGTTTCTATTATTAAAGATAAAGCAATTAAAATGTGAACACTTCTACCTGCTGTCTGCATTCCCTTTCCAATTTTTGTGAGATGGAGTATTTGACACTGTTAGCATATAAAACATTTATATTCTCTGTTGCCATCCTAAAATATACATTTATTTTAGTCTTAATTGTAGTTGTAAAAACACCCATTGGCCATAAACAATATTTTCCCACTTTTCCTCCTCATTTCTTGTTGGCTGCATGTAAAACATTACAATTCCTGACACACAATTAGTGCTTAGTAAATATTAGCTAGAAATAGTAGAAATCATTGCTAGTAAACCTGCTTTCATGAACTTTACAAAATTACTTTTCTTAGAAGTAAGGGTAGTAAATATATAACTCTAATACAGTGGAACTGCTTGATTGATAATGGGGTAGATGAACATCCAAGTTATTGACTGTGTTTTATAAAGCCTTTACTGCTCACTATAATATGTGTGGTGAGACATAAATTGAATTTAAACTCATGCAAAAATAAATTGTGGTCCCATCACATTTGTATGGGCCTTCAATATTCTCCCTCTCTCATAATGCATTCATTCTTTCTATAACCTTCATACTACTAATTACTTGGTAAATCTTTCCTTCAGAAAAACATAAAGGAAAACTTTGCTTTGCAATAAAACAATGAGCATTTAAATGACCGGTGATATTCATTAAAACGTACTCAAAAACACAAATAGACTAAACTATTGTGTGTTACTCTTTTCTGAATTTTCTTTCTTTCTCTTGATTCTGTTAACAAGTAACATTCAACAGCACTGCTTAAGGAGTTAAATGCTGACCTCTCTTAAATATACTTCTGTATTATCTTAACACTAATATTAGCTATATAAAAGTATAGAAAGAGCTAGATATATAAGCCTCCACTTTATCCTTCTGATAAGAAATAGCTCTGTCATTGTTCACATTGCTGTACGTTCTTAATGAATTTCAGTGAGAATTCAATTTAAATGTATTAAGTTGCTGTCAGTTCCTCAATAAGATCAAGTCAGGCAGGTCTGGAAACAGTTACTTGGATCTTCCCTAGAACATCAAGGCAATAATCACATTTTAAAAATACATTTTAGTAGGGAAACAAGGTTTAGTAAAAAGAACATGAATCTTGGAGGCTGGCAGATGTGAGTTTAAAAAAAAATCATGGTTTGGCCATTTAATATGTGTCATCCAGGACACTTTTAGGAGACTTTCTAAAATCTCAAAGGGCTATTGTGAGGATTATGTCTAGTAACGTAAATGAAGGTAGAGTATATTGTCTGGCAGCCACTAGATGGTCAACAAATGATGGATAATGTTGTTTTTAAGTCATTAAATGTTACAGTTTATGTATCCCTAATCTGAAACTCTGAAATCTGAAATGCTCCATGTTCTAAAACTTTTTGAGCACTGACATGAACCCAAAGGAAATGCTCATTGGAGCATTTCAGATTTCAGATTTTCAGATAAGGATGCTCAACCAGTAAGTATAATGCAAAGAACTGTACTCCAAAACCCCCCAAAACACAAAATCTGAAACACTGCAGGTCCCAACCATTTTAGATAAGGGATATTCAACCTGTAAGTACTCATTAAAAAAACAAAGCCGCTGCAATCATAGAAAGTTGCAGCCAATTGTTGCAGGGTAAAACATACCTAAAAATTCTAGTCAGGTTCATGACAGAGATTGGGAACATATCTTGAAATGGTTGCAGAAAATAAAGTGACAAAATGGGCACATTTTGAAAAAGAAAGGCAATCCATTTAAATGCTCTTATAAAAAGAACTCTCTTGTTCTGGAGAATTTTCTCTGTACTTATGTTTTAGCCTTACTTTTTTTTTTTTTTTTTTTTTTTTTTTAAGACAGAGTCTTGCTCTGTCACCCAGGCTGGAGTGCAGTGGCAAGATCTCCTCTCACTGCAACCTCCGCCTCCTGGGTTCAAGCAATTCTCCTGTCTCAGCCTCTCGAGTACCTGGGACTACAGGAACCCGCCACCACGCCCAGCTAATTTTTTGATTTTTTTTCTTTTTTTTTTTTTTTTTTTTTTTTAGTAGAGATGGGGTTTCACCATATTGGTCAGGCTGGTCTTGAACTCCTGACCTCAGGTGATTCGCCTACCTTGGCCTCCCAGAGTGCTGGGATTACAGGCGTGAGCCACTGCACTGGGCTGGTCTTACTGATTTTTCACTGTACCAGAACTGCCAAAGTAATTTCATAGAACATGGATGGTAGGAGGCATAACTATGGTCAAGTCCTTTGCATCACTAGTTTGAAATGCCTACCCCCCCTTTCGTGTGACAGTTTTACCAACTGTATTCTGACCATGGAAACCACTTGCTGATTCTGAAACTCTGAGAAAGGTAAGATGCAGGGAGGTAAGTGAAGGAGAAACATGCTGTTCAATTCAGTTTTAATGATTCTTTAAATGATTCAATTCAATAAACATGTATGATGTTCCATCTACATCCTAGAAGCTGTGGAGCTCATTTAAGAGTTTAAGCTAAACAAACATAATCCCTGTCCTGAAAGACAATTATTTTGTATGGACACAATTGCTCACAGCAGAAGGTCTGTAAAAACAGAATCTCACTCTGAGTATGCAGAGTTAATATGATTAAATGTTTTCCAGAGACATGAAAAGAAAGCCTTCCAAATTTATTAGGGTCCCTTTATATGTGGATTGGGTATGCTGTACTTTTAAAACGTATTAGAAACCAGTCACTACTTAAAATGTTCTCAGAAAATCACAGAGAAGTCGGGTTTTCATATTTAGTGAAGCCGTGAATAATCTCCAACTTAGACTGAAACATGCCATTGGGAAAAAAGGGAACTAAATGATATGAGGATTAAAAATAGAAAGGAGTTTGTTAGATTTGAGTTTGAATATCAAAAAGCTTCCAAAACCTAGTCTTCAGATATTTATTAAAAGGACCTTTTAATAAAAGCATTCTTGAGAATACCATTACCTTGGAGTCCTCCATATCTCATATAATATTCTACTTTCAACAATATAGTAAACAAATGTCTTAAAGCTTCTTGTAATGGAAACATCTTTCATCTCTATCAGGAACTTCCTCAGCCATGCATAGTTTATTTGAAATCCAAAGGTTCATTTGGTTCTGCTAGACTAAAATTAGATTATTAACCAGAATTTTCTACTCACCCGAGCCTCCTTTTGCCAAGTATTTGTTCTTTGCATAAAGGACAGAATCTAACATAGACTCAAACAGAAGAAAATAGCCCTGCATAAAAAGAGGGGGAAAAAAAGTTTAGAAATGTGCAATACTGTTATAAGCAGGTCAATTTAAACATAGGTGCTATTCTTTTAATTACAAAATAGTTTTTTGTTTCTGCCATAGATGTAATAATATTCTGCAAAATCTGAAACTTTTTTTTTGCAGTAAAAGTTATTGGAAAATCAGGCCAGCTTATAAAGTGAACTCAGAAAGTTTATTGTGGTAGAATATACTGCATGTTCTTTACCTATGATTCTACTTTCCAGACTACTCTTTCTTCCTCATTAAAAAATGTTCGGAAAGAAATTATTAACAAGCCCCATAACTCCCTGGAATGATGCAACATCCATCTAGAGCAGTGGTTCTCCACTTGATTTTGCCCGCTGGGGAACATGTGGCAATGTCTGAGTAATTTTTGATTGTTGCAACTAGGGGTGAGGGATGAAGGAGATGCTACTGGCATCTACTGGGTAGAGCCAAGGTACGTTGGTAAACATCCTACAATGCACAGGACAGCTTCTCACAAGAAAGAACGGCCTGGCCCAAAATGTCAATAGTGCTAAGGTTGAGAAACTCTAGTCTAGAAAACCATTTCCCAAATAATTTCCTGTATAGTGACTTTCTTTTAGGTATAAAAAATAAAATAAAATAAACAGACACAAGAAAGAAGAGGGATCCTTAGTCAAAAAGGTTTAAGAAATGCCAGCTGCCATATCCTCCTACTAGAGATTCATAATGCGCACAAGCACACTAAAAGTTCTGAGCAGTTGTTATGGTAAACAGAACTGCTGAACATATTTTAACCCAGTATTACCTACTTTCTGACTACAGACCTTTTTTTCTACTTAACATCTATCAACACCTTGCAGAACTAGTGTTTATGGAAATATAATTCATGAAACATGATCCTGGTATACTACCGATTTTACAGTATGATAATGAATCCTCTACCAAGAAAGGATAATGATACAGTACAAATGAAAAAAGAATTTGCCACTATTGGTGTCACACACTACATTCTAATACTGTGCTTCACAGTTTATTAAACAAATGACAAATAATCATGACTGAAAAACCACTCTCAGTTTCAGTCAGTCTTTCTCCTTCTAGGGTCCAACACCCCAACAGCCCTATGCAGCAGGGAAAGCCAAGTGCTCAGCACATAGCACACCTTATTGCTTAGGGTGAACCAACATTAATTTTACCTTTACTTTAGCATTCTATATCAAAACTATCCTCATTCACTCATTTGTTCTGTGCACAAATAAATGACCAGTGGGGTAACTATAAGTATTCTTTAACCACATTAACAAAAAATATTTTAAAGGTTTCTCTAGAATAAGAAAAACCTGCAAACCCAGAATGGATAATCTTCACAAGAGATTAACAGCAATTTTAATTTACAGAAAATACAGCTCTCATGCTTGAATCACTTATGAAGGAACTGGACTGAATGCCGGCAACTCTACATTGGTATTGACCTACTCCTCCCAACACACTAATTCATTGATACAAAAATAACTGCCTATTAAACAAAGGCTTAGGAACAAAGCTTGTTTATCAATATGTTACTTTAGGAAACTTACGGCTTTGACAGAAACTTGTTTTTCTGGATAGAGTACTTCAGTAACATGTAAAATTCTCACAAGTTAGTTCCCCATTAATATTATCTATGTATTCAAAGAACAAGGGACTTATGGGATTCAACTAAGAAATCTTTACCAATGTGACATATCCATGTAGATTACGCACACAAATGCTTATAAATAGGCATTCAACTGTTGCTTATAGTGAATTATAATTTATGCCAAGGAATTATTAAATGGAAGGCATCTATTTATCTTATGAGGAAAAGACTGGCTGGTAAAACACATTAATAGATTTGGTGAAAAAAATGGTCCCTATTTGCAAGATTGCTGTGTTTTAAAACTTAAAATAAATAAAATTAACACTTTAGTACAAATTAAGTATTAATTACAGTCCAATCCTTTTTAGACAAAAGCCCAAAAAAGTTTGTACTGATTTGTCATTGTCAAATTGTTTTCTAGTATTCTGGCTCTATCTTTCAGCTCTGCTGTTACCTCATCACAAAGAATTTCTCTGATGTTCCTATATAAAATATCCTTTCTTTTTCTTTCATCAAGCTCCATTTATTTATCCCGCTTTGTATTTCATCATAGCACGTATGAATTAAAATACTATTTATTTTTGTTAATATTTTGTCTCCTTACAAAACTAACAGCTCCAAGACTAAGGATTTTGTCATATTGTTTGAAGCTATATTCCTGAAGGCTGAAAATGTGTCTGGTAGATAGTAGGAACTCAATATATAACTTTAAAATGAATAAATGAATAAAAGTTATTAATACTATATGTAATATATTTGTTAAAAGGAAACTGCTTGCTTTTTGTTATTTTTTGTGGTACAAATTAAAATGTTATTTTAAAATGATATTTTGTTTTCTTTTCCTTTTTATTTTTATTTTTTGAGACGGAGTCTCGCTCTGTCTCCCAGGCTGGAGTGTAGTGGCACGATCTCGGCTCACTGCAAGCTCTGCCTCCCGGGTTTACGCCATTCTCCTGCCTCAGCCTCCCAAGTAGCTGGGGCTACAGGCGCCCGCCACCTCGCCCGGCTAGTTTTTTGTATTTTTTAGTAGAGACGGAGTTTCACCGTGTTAGCCAGGATGGTCTCGATCTCCTGACCTCGTGATGTGCCCGTCTCAGCCTCCCAAAGTGCTGGGATTATAGGCTTGAGCCACCACGCCCGGCCGATATTTTGTTTTCTAAAATTAAAACTGACAAATAATGGTGGTGATAATTGTTAAAATTCATTGTAATGCCTCTATAAAAATTATTTAATTCTTCCCCAAAGCACCATTTATTGTTATTCCAATTTAATTTATTTATGTTAAGTTGAGATCTAAAATAATAGTTCAGTCACATAAATTGGGGAGTGAATGAGACAGAATTTGAACCTTGATCTCACTACACAAGTTCTGAATTGCCCTTGTATGTTGCCTCTTAAATTGATTTGCCTAATTGAAACTAAGATTTAGTATGTGTATTATACTACATTTGTAATTAAGGATTCAAGCATTCCAAAAATGAAAAATTTTCCATAGACCATATTAAACAAGATTAGAATTTACAACAGGTGTGCGATCATTTCAGAGTAATATCTCAGTTGGCAACTGGCTCTTAGCCACCATTCATTGTGAAAATATTAGTTTGGAAAAATCAATGCACATACTAGAATATATATAGAATAAGACATTCGTGAGATAAAATATCCAGTTAAAAATATTAGCAGATGAAAAGATTCATATATGTATTGCTAATGGTCATTGTCCTTTCTCTCAACTTTCCCCTTTGCTAAACTTCATTTTACGATAGGCTCCCTATGTGATACAACAGCCTTTAAATTCCTGGGAATTGTCCTTGGTTCTGAACCAAGTCATTTATTACTGATACCAGAAGGCTTTGGTCCAAATGCCCCGCTCATCTGCAGTGTAATTCAGACTGTAATTTCACAGGCTGCTGCCTCACCTGTAGCGGTGCCATCTGGAAGGAGAATTACGCCTGATATTTTCTCCCATGATGCTCATGGGCATTCTTCTTTCAATAGTAACATTTACTTTTTAAAAAATTAAATATTGCATTTATACTTTAATGGTTACTGTAAAGGAACATATGGAATTAAATCAGGGACTAGAATATTAACCTCATTCATTGAAGTGGGAATCTTATTTTTAAAATGGCTGTTCATGATATTTTCTTGGATTAGATACATTAGTGATAAATGAAACTTTTGATACCTTCAGTATAAGGTGCCTTTCTAACTTTTTGTAGTTCAAATAACTGAATTACTGATACATCTTTAGGCAAATTTAACTATTAAAAAAAAAGTGAGGCAAGGGAGAGTTACAAATAAAATGGAAGAGTTAATCTGAAGGACGACAAAGAATCAATAATCTGAAATGTTTAAAGATAAAAGATTACCTGCAACAAATACACAAGCCTATATAATCTAATCATAATTTCTATGTAGTATATCTCTGAATCATAATAAGCGGTTGATAACATTTTTTCCAGTATTACTCTCAAATTCTGTAACATTCACTGTAGATAGAATTTTTTTTTTTTTATGTGATTGGAGCTGGCAGTCAGTTGTTAATGGGAAACAAGACATTTTAAGTAAAAACATACAGATTTGTTTGCCAGCATTCTTTGAGGACATACTCACTGACTGGAATCCTCATCATCTTCCCTATCTAAACCACATTCATAGATTTTAAGTAATTTCCAGGTTTGGTTAAATAGAAGAAAAAAAATCTATCAGCACTTGCCAAGTGGAGAATCCTCCTTGAATTCCATGATTTCCACCCTCCTACTCCTACTCTTCAAACTAGGAGGAGACAACGACAACCCAGGAAGGAGAAAACACCAAAACAAACAAACAAACAAACAAACAAAAAACCACTGTGGAATGGACTGAGTAAAACAATTTGTTTACAAACAATTTACAGTTGTTTATGAGTAAAACAATTTACTCACTCCATTCTACAGCTTTTTTTTTAGTGTTTTCTCCTTCCTGAGTTTTTCCAAAGCAGTCACTTTTGTTTGCATAGAAAAAAACCAACTGTATCCTTTATATAATCTTATCAATCGTTTGTGTTCATATTTAACTGATTTTACATAAATAAGCAGGCAAACAAACACAACAAGCTCTTGGTAAACAACACAACTGACAGAAGCAGAACAGTGGCAGCATGCTGAAGGTGGCTTTACGTGTTCAGAGAGAGCCACAGGAACCTAGCAATGTTGATAATAAGTTATTATCAACGCATAGAAACAATCATTCTAAAGCAGGGTTTCTCGATATTGACACTAATGACATTTTGGGCCAGATAAATTTGTAGGGGCTTTCCTGTCCACTGAAGGATGTTTAGCAGCATTCCTGGCCTCTACCCACTGGCACCATTGTCCCCACCCAACCCACAGTCCCAAATTATAACAATCTAAAATGTTTCCAGAGATTGCCCATGTCTCAAATATCCCCAGGAGTACGAAATTGTCCCCTCTTCCACTCCATTGAAAACCACTGTTCTAGAGGTATCCAAAATGCAAATAAATAAGCATTCTTTCCTAATCTACTGTGTTCTCTGCTTAAAAAAAAAGTACCAAACTTAAGGTCTTACAGAATTCAATACAATCTCTATTTATTTCACTGTTATAATAGCCTTAGATATTAAACATTTTTACCACAAAGGTTTTTCAATGGTTCTGCAGTCTATCACTTGACCCTTCCATCTTAAAATGTACTAATAATATCCACCTAATTTATAATAAATGTGATAATGAAATTACATGAGAGTTTTCAAAGTAATTATATAAAATCCGTTAGGGTAAGATACTTTCTTTACAGCTCCACAGTGACTGATAAAGATTATATTATACTGTTACGCACTTGGCAAAATACAGGCGGCTGATGATATCACTCAACAGGGATACCTTTACCCTTTGCACTTACTTGCCATAGAATGAGTAGGAAATGTTGTGTTGGCATCTACATATACACACATAGACATCTTTGTACAATGTTTAATGTATTTGGCCAAACTAAATTTCTTAAAGTAGAATTCTTGGATTAAAGGATATGCACATTCAAAATTTTGATATGTATTATCAAACTGCCCACAGAAAACTACGACAATTTTTATTCCCACAATTGTATGAGTGGAGTAAAGACCTAAATGTAAAAGGGAAAGGTATAGAGCTTATGGAGAATATTTTCATGTTCCTGTGAAAAAAGTACTGACCATAAAGACCAATACATTTGACTATGTTAAATCCCAGAACCTCTGCTCATAAAAACAATGAAGTTACAGAGTCTGAAAAGATATTGGCCACCCACACACATATATATACATTTGTATATTTTCCATCTCCAATGAAGAATACTAATTGTTAAAAAAAAAAAAAGTATGCAACCCAAAAGAAAAATGGGCAAAATAATTATATACAATTACTTCATAAGACAAAAAAATATTAATTCATTAGTAATTCAAACACAATGGAAAAATACTACATGACTACCAAATTAGCAGTCACACAATCCCCAGGGTTGAGAAGTCTATGGAGGCATGAAATAAAATTTTACTGCAGTACTTTGGAAAAGTACAGTACTTCGGAATTATCCATTAACATGTAAGAGCAGCATACCCTGTGATCTAGCAACTCTACTCCTAATTGTATACCTAGACACAAGTGCTTAAGTATAAGAGCACACACATACAAGCACACTATAGCACTATTATTTGCATGATAATAAACTGGAAATGATCCAGCGCCCACCAACAGTAAAATTTGAAAAACACTTTCCTACAATGTGTTTTCTTATGGTACATTCATACAATGACATCTATAGAAATGAAAATAAATTATCCTTATAGGCAATAAATGAATGTTATGAACATGACTGAGTGAAGAAAGCAAAAAAAAAACACATTTAAAAAAGAAAAAGATGTTTTGCTCCATTTATATAAATTTCAAAAACTGGTAAATATAAACTACACTGTTTAGGGATGTAAGTATAAGTGGTAACAGCAAAAAGAAAAGGTAGGAAATGATTATCATAAAGGACAGGAGAGTGGTTACCTCTCGGGTAAGGAGTTGTAACTGAGAAATGATATCTGGATGTCTTCTTTCTATATTTTCATCTGGCTGATGATCACACAGGTGTTCATTATATAACTATTTGTTATACTGTACCTGTAAGTTTATGTAATTTTCTGTGTATGGTACATTTCACAACTAAAAAAGTTATACAAAGAAGATTTATATAACTAGCATATATAATATACAATAATGTGGGTGAAAGCAAAAAGAACACATTCATATCTGCTGATAAATGGTTATAGCATGTGTGGAACAGTACACAAGTAGACAAAATCATTGCCTCTGTAGATGGAATATAATAGTAGGGGTATAGGAAGGGAAGGAGAGTAACCCTTCAATATAACCTCTTCATATCTTGTGAATTTTATATCATTGTTATACACTATTTGTATACAAAATTTTAAAAAAGAAAATGGCAAATAATCACAAGCTAAAAAGACAACAGTTTTTCATACTCTATTTTGAAAGAAAAAGTGAAACTGATTTTTTTTAAAAAGACATTAAGATTACAGGAAAAGATTGTTAGAGAGGATGAGAAAAGGAAAAATCAAGGAAGTGCTATGCAGAAGAAATCCACTTTTAACCTATCTATGTTTTTATATTTAAAGAAAAAGGGTGGGAAAACCCATAACATTTAAACATTAACCATAAGAAAATTACAATTATTAAAAACATTATCAGGGACAAAGAACAATACTTCATAATGATAAAGAAGCCAAACTATCAATAACACATTAAAAACCTAATGTGTATGCACCTAATAACCACATAAAAATACCTGAAGCAAAACCTGACAGAACTGGAGAGAGACAACCCTGAGCTACAGGTAGAAATTTCATTCTTCTTCTTTCAGTAATTGACAGAATTAACAGACAAAATAAATAAGGATTTAAAAGACCTGAACAATACAATCAACCAACTTGACTCAAATGGCAACTATGTAACACTCCAACAATAACAGAGTACTTCATTCTAAATCAGTGTGGAACATTCAGTAAGAGAGACCATATGCTGGGCCATAAAGCAAGTCTGAACAAATTTAAAGGAATGATAGCATATAGAGCGTGTTCTCTTATCACAACCAAATTAAATTAGAAATTAATAACAAAGATATTTTTAAAATTTCTTAACATTTAGAAATTAAACATGCTTCTAAATAATCCATGGACCAAAGCAGAAATCACAAGGGTGTATTTTGAATTGAATAAATTTGTGGGATGCAGCTATAGCAGTCATTAGAGGGAAACTTATTATTGATGAAAAAAGCAAGGTACAGAACAATATGTAGAATAGGCATACCTTACACTGAATATGAGATTCACTGCTTTATCCCACCTAGAAGAATGCCAGGTACGTAGTAGCCACACTATCTGTTAAGTGAATGAGTATGCCAAGGGGTAGAAATATACATACATGTTTATAATAGAGTGAAATATTTTAAGAAGGATATACTAGAAACTGGTAACAGATTTTGTTGGGGACGAGGGGTGGGTCCTGAGTAACAGGGTTAAAGACCAAAAAAAAAAAAAAAAAAAGGATAAAATTTATAATATCTATATATCACACAGTCAAAAAATGACAATAGAATCTTACATGTATTAATCACAAATATCTGTCAGAGAAGCTCCTAATTTACCTATTATTTAACTTGATCACCACCTTCCATGCAAGAAGAATCAGGGCAATAACTGCCACTTATCAGGTCCCTATTATATGCTTGCTACTGTTCTGCAAGACTACTATCTTCCACTTCTCTCACCTTCCAACATACAGTTCCCACTTTTTTAGTGCTGTGGACTTCTGGAGAACATAACTTAGCACAAGAAATAATTTCCACTGCATATTCTAGTTTAAAAAACTTGTATTAGTTTTTTCTCCCACTAGATGGCACTCTCACTTAATCCACAAAAGACTGACAGTCAAATTGGCCCTATTCCTCAGACTGCAGAAAACTGTCCAATAAGCAAGTCTATCAAAAGAAAAAGTGAATATCTAAAACTATTTCCAAAGGCATGTGTGGGTCTTATACCAGACCCACAAAAACAGTTTCTAAAACAATATTCACAATCCCCCATGGTGGGTGAAAAAATTCATTAATGATAATTGGATATTCCACTCTCAAAACTAATTAATGTTGGCCAGGCATGGTGGCTTATGCCTGTAATCTCAACACCTGCAAGGCTGAGGAGTGAGGATCCTGTGAACCCAGGAGTTTGAGACCACCCTGAGCAACACAGGGAGACCCCGTTCTACAAAAAATTGAAAGATTAGCTGGGCATTGTGGCTCATGCCAGTAGTTCCAGCTACTCCAGAGGCTGAGGAAGGAGGATAGCTTGAGCCCAGGAGGTCAAGGCCGCAGTGAGCCACGATTGTGCCACTGCACCCCAGCCTGGGCAACAGAGCAAGACCCTCTCTCCCAAAAAAGAAAAAGAAAAGTAACAATCTCTCCCTCTGTTGCCCAGGCTGGAGTGCAGTGGCGTGATCTTGGCTTACTACAACCTCAGCCTCTCCGGTTCAAGTCAGCCTCCTGCCTCAGCTTCCTGAGTAGCTGGGATTACAGGTGCACGCCATCATGCCTGGCTAATTTTTTTATTTAGCCAGGGTTTTACCAGGGTTTAGCCAGGGTTTTACCATGTCAGCCAGGCTAGTCTTGAACTCCCAACCTCAAGTGATCCACTCACCTCAGTCCCCCAAAGTGCTGGGATTACAGGCATGAGCCACTGTGCCCGGCCCCAAGCACTTTTATTAAAGACAATTATAGTATTACATAGTAACAGTGTGTGCTGTGGTCTGAGTGTGTTCCCCAAAATACGTTAAAACTTAATCACCAATGTGATAGTATTTAAAGGTGGAGTCTTCAGGAGGTGATTAAGTCATGAGGGCTTGGAAGGGATTGGGGTCCTTAAAAAAGAACTTGAGGTAGTAGGTTCATTCCCTTCTATTCTTTCCGCCATGTGAGGATACAGCAACAAGGCACCATCTCAGAAGCAGAGATTTAGCTCTCACTGGACATTCAACCTGCTAGAACTCTGACCTTGAACTTGCAGCCTCTAGAACTGTGAGAAATAAACTTCCTTTGTTTATAAATTACCCAGTCTCAGGTATTCTGTTATAGCAGCACAAATGGACTAAGACACAGTGATTCTAGAATACTTACAGACTTTTGAGGCTATAGGAAATAGTTACTGACAGTATGATTCAGTCTATAAAGAACAAGATCTCATTCTGTTTTCAGCAACAATGTATTTTAGGAGCTACTGACACTCTAAATACAACAAATATGCTAGGAGGAAAAAGAACATCTTATTAGACGCATCAGTAAGCTGGCTTTCGCCTTGAGAGCATTTGCTAAACCTAGTCAACGAACATGGAGGAAACAGGAGACAAAGCCTAAAGTTCAACCAAAGTGAGAACTCTAAGAAGAAATCATCCTAAATAACGGAGCTGGGACAAACAAATGTACCTACAGAGCAAATGTGAATTTACAATCCCATTTGCTGTCACCTGTTTCCCTAATTCAGTTTAGAACTTTGGTGTTGAGTACTCAAACACATACTTCCTCCCTAACTCCACCCCGTCTCCAATACGCATAAGACAGGCCCCAAACATACAACTCTGATTTACAATGCCTGGGTGGCAGGAAAAACCTAAACTCAATAATTTAAAAGTGACCCTTTGACACACTCTTTGGTAAGACTGCGGAAACATGGGTATTCTCATTCCACTGTTGGTAA
This sequence comes from Macaca nemestrina, assembly GCF_043159975.1. NCBI lineage: Eukaryota > Metazoa > Chordata > Mammalia > Primates > Cercopithecidae > Macaca > Macaca nemestrina. The sequence continues at coordinate 45,233,077 of NC_092136.1, forward strand.
AAAAGTCAAATGGTACACAGTATTGAGGAGAATTTGGCAATAACCAGTAACGTTGCCTTCTCCCTCCCTTTCTCCATCCCTCCAGAACTGGCCTCAAGCAATCTTCCTGCCTTGGCCTCCCAAAGTGCTGGGATTACAGGTATAAGCCACCATGCCCAGCCCTCATTAACCCTTTGATATATCAATCTCACTTCTAGCAATATAAAATGATATTACACATGTACAAGAATATTCAATATTATTTGTAATAGCAAAAGTATGGGTAAAATTCAAATGAGCATGATTATGTAGAATGTAATTATCTATACAATTTATTCTATACAAGAATAAAAACCTTATATTTGAAATATACTTGAATATTATTAGTTCAGGTCGGGGGCTGTGCAAAATTAATCAAATACATGTCTAGGAAAGTTGGTGTGCATGTGTGTACAGCCATAAAAAGGAATGAGAAATATTTCTATAGAATAATGAAGTGATTTCTGAGATAGAATTTTAGTTGAATAAAAGCAAAGTATAGAACAATATCTCGAATATGCCAACTTTTGCATAATGGTGAATATATACATACCTAATATTTTCAAAATAACCCCAAAGATAAAAAGAAAATGGTCATCTTTCCACAAAGGAAGATAACAGAAGAAGAAACAGAATCTCCTGTTATCTTAAAATGTACATAAAAATTACTAAAAAATCAGTAATTTTTTGCATAACTAAAACACAAAATTAAACTAAACAAGGGAAAAAGAAGCAATCCTCCCCAAAATTGAAAAAAAGAAAACACTGAAATCTGGTTGTGTATCAAGTTAGTAACATAAAAGGAGAAAATAGTGACAAGTGACTTTAAAAGAAAAACCAATATTTTGACTGTATATTTCTCATGAGATACATTCTATAAGAAAAAATATAAACAAATTTTAAGTTACATTTAGAAGTCTTATTGTTTAGTAGTAAAATTGGTGTTAAATCTCGGAAACTGGCCGGGCGCAGCGGCCCAAACCTGTAATCCCAGCACTTTGGGAGGCTGAGGCGGGCAGATCACCTGAGGTCAGGAGTTCAAGACCAGCCCCGCCAACATGGCGAAACTCCATCTTTACTGAAAATACAAAAATAAGCCGGGGCGTGGTGGCAGGTGCCTCTAATCCCAGCTACTAGGGAGGTTGAGGCAGAAGAATCACTGGAACCTGGGGGGCAGAGGTTGCAGTGAGCCAAGATCACGCCACTTCACTCTAGCCTCGGCAAAAGAGCAAAACTCCATCTCAAAGAAAAAAAAACAAAATCTGAAACTATTATAGGTAGGCTATATGATAAAGCAATTATTATCTTAGGAACCAAGGTTTTCTGCATAGAAGTAAAGAGATGCAAGTATAAAATCAAAGATTTCAAGTAAAAATTCCATAATCTTACACTGAAAATATGAGTGTAGATTTGTGACTTTTTATATTTAAAAAGTTAATAACATCTGGTCTGTAGGAACCTAGATGATGGTCTCTACATATCATTTTCCAATGAAAGACCAGGATTCTTTGATTCCAAATTTAGGCAGTAAAAAATGACCATAAAATATCTTCTAGTACCAGAAAGTAAAATTTGAATCATAAACATACTTATTTGATATTTTCTGTGTATTACTACAATATATCAACCTGTAATTCAGATATTATATTGAGGACTACTAGGGTTTGTTAAAGGAACACAAGAGACAAGAAAAAAAAGGGAGAGGTGAAACTACAGATTAAGAAATTTTAGACTTGATACCAAAGGCATGATCTATAAAAATAATTGATAAATTAGACTTTATCAATATTAAAAACTTTTGCTTTATGAAAGACTCTGTTAAAAGGACAAAAGGACCTGCCAGAGTGGGAGAAAATATTTGCAAACCACATATCCAATAAAGGATTAGTAAAAAGAACGGCCAAACACAACAGTAACCAGTGCTTGGGACATAGTAAGTACTCAGTGAATGCTTCAATATAATTTCAAATTTTTTCTTTGTAAAATTCAAGAAAAATTAATATTACTATTTTAATATATAGTACAATACTAACCATTTGGATAAAAGCATATCAATTTATTCATCATCGCTGTACATAAAAGACATCCAGAATGACTGTTATTGCTTTTCATGCTCTTAAATATGTATTTTTATGATAGAATCTCTTAATTTTGATGTAGTCCAATTTATTTTTTCTTTATCTCTCTCCCTTTCTCCTTTTTTTTGTATTTTTAGTACAGACAGGGTTTCACTGCATTAGCCAGGATGGTCTCGATCTCCTAACCTCATGATCCACCTGCCTCAACCTCCCAAAGTGCTGGGATTACAGGCGTGAGCCACCGCACCCGGCCTCTCTCTCTCTCTTTAAGAGTCAGCATCTTGCTCTGTTGCCCAGGATGGAGTGCAGTGGTGCAATCACAGCTCATGCAGTCTTGAACTTCTGGGCTTAAGCCATCCTCCTGCCTCAGCCAATTAAACTGCTGGGATTACAAAAGTGAGCCACTATCTTTTCTCTTAACATTAGTATTTTGGGGGTTTTGACTAAGAAATTTTCTCTATCCAAAGTCATAAATGTATTCCCCTTTTATTCTCTCCTAAGGCTCTTTTTCCATGTAGAACTTTACTCCATTTGGAACTGATTTCTTCGTTTTCTATGAAGTAGAAGTCTTATTTCTTTATATTTTCTCCAGTAAGGATATTCAGTTGTTTCAGCATCATCCTTTCCTCACTACTCTGTAATACCACCTTTACCATAAATCAAGTGACCTTATGAGTATGGGTTACACAGGTCTGTTTGTCAGTCTTTGCACAAGTCAAACACTGTTTTAATTGCTGTATTATACTTTATAGCTTGATATCTAGTACACCACGTCCTCCCACCTTATTCTCTTAAAAGTATACAGGCTGCTTTTGGGCTTCTTTTTCATTTACCTAAAAAGCTGATTTTTCAAACTCCACATAAACATGGTTGGGATTTTTACTGGATTACATTAAATCTACAGACTAATATGAAGAGAACTGACACCTTTACAATGTCTTCCAAACTTCAAACATGGTAATATGATCTCCACTTATTTACAGTATTTCATCAATTCTAAAATGGACACCTCCCCCAATACTACGATTTTTGAAACTGCAATGTATATTAATAAAATTGGTGGCTTTCGAGAGTGATATCAGTAAGGGCTGACCAGAAGCCACTAGCACTTGTCCCTTTCACAAAGACAGCAAGAACAATGAAATATACAACTATGTTAACGAAAATAACCCAGGGAGAGCTCTGGAGACATCATTGGAGTAACAGAAAGCCTGGTGAGCACAAAAACGCAGGATGGCCACAATAAAGAATGAAAGAAAACACCAGTCTCCTACCACCCCAAACCCCAACCAGGATTAAGTGGGAATCAGGAGGAACTTCTCCCTAAGGCAAAGAGGTAAGCAAGAGGATCCCAGCAACCTCCATCAACACACTGGACATCTACAGACCTCACCACTGGGGTCACCTGCGGTCCTGATAGGCAATATGCCAGCTGAGGGAGCTGCCTGGGGTCCAAAAAGCCGTGCTCTCCCAAGAGACACTGACACTGTGTCCTGCCCCCAGTGGCCTGTGTGGTTACTGCCATCTTGGAACTGAAACTATGGCTGAAGTGTACCTTGCTTCAGGGGCTAGTAGCCACAGCTCCCCTTCATCTCTAAGGCTAAGCTGCTGAACCACCCCAGTCTGGTGGTCCAACTTCCCCAGGCAGAGCTGTGAGCAGCTGTTACACCCTTACACGCAGGGTCAAGCAGAGGTGGAGGCACTCCACCTACCCCTCTCCCCACCCCCTCGAGCTGGAGCTGCAGCAGTATGCTGCCTCCTGGGAAGAGTACTAGGGCCACTCAGAGCAGTAACATTGCTCTGCCATTAGGGTTGAAGCAGTGCCCTGCATCCCAGGAAATGGTGCCTTGGCTGCCCAGAGAAGCCACAACCCCAGTACCTAAGCTGAAGTAGTACCCAGTATCATGAGAAATGGTGCCCAGGCCACCCGGAACAGTAATGCCCCACAGGCCTATGGTGAAGTGGCATATCATCCTCTGGCGAATCAGTGACCTGGCTAAGCTAAGTATCTGTGCATCCCAGGGCTGAGCTGATGCAGTATCCTGCATCCCAGGGAAACAAGAGCAGCGGCTGAGCTGAGACACCCTACCTTACACAACAACTCTAGTACCCTGCTTGCCTGAAGCTAGATTAACCTCCACGAGTCCGAGCTGCAGAAACACCCCTTTCCTTGGGAAGTAGAGTCATCACTGTGCCTTTAGGCCACCAGCTGCCCTTAGGGCCCAAATGACAGCTGAGCTCCACCATTCTGGGGTACCTGCTGCTGCTGCACCCAGCCTCACAGAGTCTGGGATACAGCTAACACCCACCATCCTAGTGTCTAGAGTCACTACTATACAGTGTACCCTGCTCCCCCAAGCCCAAACCTCCAGAACATCCCTGCTTCCCCAGGGTCAGGCCAGTGCTGTGGCTTGAACTCCAAGGGTAAAACCACAGTTACAACTGAGCCGTCTGGTTCCGAGCTGCTGGAGGGTGCCTCATTGTCACAGATCCTGGTTCTTGTGGGAAACTTACATCCAACCCTGCCACAGAGGGTGAATCGGCACTCCAAGACCCAGGTGCCACAACAGGTTCATGGGACTCTGATTGCAGTACTGTGGCCCCATTGCAGCTCCAAGCACCACTGCTGCTGCTTATAGACCATGTCAGACCTAACAGCAGGGTCAGCTAAGTCTTCCTATTGTAGGAAAAATGAAAACAGGAGGATCTCCCAAACTGTTGCAACTGCGTACCTTAAAAACTATGCTGCTGCCACCACTGCCACAGACTTCTACAGCCTATACCACTGAGTAACTCATATTATTGCTGATGTTGAACACAGGTCAAGAAGCTGCATAGAGGCTGTACCACTGCATCTATCTGGAAACAGAGTCACCACACCACTCCCAACTGGAACACTAAAACTCATCTACAGGTAGAAGTCTTTCCCTCTGGAACACTAGGAAGTCTGGAAACGGCCATTGCTCCACCAGATGTCTACATCAAAAAAAGTTGAATGATCTCAAATACAAAACCTAATGATGCATCTCAAAAAACTAGAAAAACAAAGTAGAAGGAAAGAAATAATAAAGGTCAGAGCAGAACTGAACAAAACTGAGACTTAGAAAATATCAATAAGAAAACTTGGTTTTCAAAAAAGATAAGCAAAATTGACAAACCATTAGACTAACCAAGAAGAGAGAAAACACCAAAATAAATAAAATCAGAAACAGACATTAAAACAGATACCAGAGAAATGCAAAGGTTTATTAGAGACTATGATGAACAACCATACGCTAACAAACTGGAAAACCTAGAGGAAATGGATACATTCCTGGACACATACAACCTACCAAGATTGAACCAGGAATAGAAAATCTGAACAGAACACAAGTAACTAGATTGAATCTGTAGTAAAAAGTCTATCAAAGAAAAATTCAGGACTGGATGCCTTCACTGTTAAATTGTACCAGACATTTAAAGAACTAACAGCGACTACTCTCAAACTCTTCCAGAAAATCAAGAGTGGTGATTTCTTCCAAACTCATTCTACGAGGTTAGCATTACACAGATCAGTTAAAGACACCAGCAAAAAGGAACTGCAGGCCAATATCCCAGATGAACACAGATGTTAAAGTCCTTAACAAAATACTAGCAAACTAAATCCTGCGGCACATCAGAAGATCACTTGCCATGATCAAGTGGGATTTATCCCAGAGATGCAAGGATGACAAAATGTACACAAATCAATAAACATGATACTTCAACAAAATGAAAGACAAAAGCCATATGATCATCTCAAAAGACACAGAAAAAGCATCTGATAAAATTCAACATCGCTTCATGATAAATACTCTCAACAAGTTAGGCATAGAAGGAACATACCTCAACACAACAAAGGCCATCAATGACAAAACCACAATCAACAACATACTGAATGGGGACAAGTTCAAACCATTTCCTCTAAGAAATGGAATAAGACAAGGATGTCCACTTTCACCACTTTTATTTAACATAACACTAGCCAGAGCAATCAGGCAAGAAAAATAAATAAAGGACATCCAAATTGGAAAGAAGGGTGACAAATTGTTCCTGTTGGAAGACGACATGATCTTACACAGAAAATCTAAAAACCTCTTGGAACTGACAGATTCAGTAAAGCTGCACGATACAAAATCAATATACAAAAATAGTAGCACTTCTATACCCAGGGGAAGTAATAAAGAAATCAAGAAAGCAATGCCATTTACATAACTACAGTAAAATAAAATACTTAGGAATAAGTTTAAACAAAGAGTTGAAAGATCTCTACAATGAAAACTACAAAATACTAATGAAAGAAATTGAAGAGAATGACCAAAAATGGAAACTCATCCCATGCTCATGAATTGGAAGAATTAATACTGTTGAAATAACCATACTGGCCAAAGTGATTTACAGATTCAGCGTAATTCCTCTCAAAATAACAATGACATTCTTCATAGAAATAAACAACCTTAAAACTTGTATGAAACCACAAAAGATCCTGAATAGCCAAAGTGATCCTGAGCAAAAAGAGCAAAGCTGGGGGTATCACAATACCTGATGTCAACAAGCTATAGTAACCAAAACAGCATGATATTGGCATAAAAGCAGACACATAGACCAAAAGAACATATTAGAGAACCCAGAAATAAATTCATACATTTATAGCCAACTGATTTTTGGCAAAGGTACCAAAAACATTCATTGGAGAAGGGACACCCTCTTCAATAGTTTGGGAGGCTGAGGTGGGTGGCTTGCTTAAGCCCAGGAGTTCAAGACCAGCCTGGGCAATATGGCAAAACGCCCTCTCTACTAAAAACACAAAAATTAGCTGGGTATAATGGTGCACACCTGTAGTCCCAGCTCCTCAGGAGACTGGGGTGGAAGGATTGCTTGAGCCCAGGAGGCAGAGGTTGCGGTGAGCTGAGACAGTGCCAGGGCACTTCAGCCTGGGTGACAGAAAATAAATAAATAAATAAATAAATAAATAAATAAATAAATAAATAAATAATAAATCAACTAAAAATGGATTAAAGATTTAAATGTAAGAACTGAAATTATTTATTTTTATTTTTATTTTTTTGAGACGGAGTTTTCCTCTGTCGCCCAGGCTGGAGTGCAGTGGCGCAATCTCGGCTCGCTGCAAGCTCCGCCTCCTGGGTTCACGCCATTCTCCTGCCTCAGTCTCCCGAGTAGCTGGGACTATAGGCACCTGCCACCATGCCCGGCTAATTTTTTGTAGTTTTAGTAGAGACAGGGTTTCACTGTGTTAGCCAGGATGGTCTCAATCTCCTGACCTCGTGATTGCCCCCCCTCGGCCTCCCAAAGTGCTGGGATTACAGGCGTGAGCTACTGCGCCCAGCCAAGATCTTAAATTATTAAACTAATAGAAGAAAACATCGGGAAATGCTTCAGGACATTGGTCTGGGCAAAGACTTTGTGGAGATGATCTCAAAAGCACAAACAACAAAAGCAAAAATAGACAAATGGGATTATACCAAATTAAATAGCTTCTACAAAAAAATCCCATGCTGATGAGTAGGATCAATATCATTAAAATGGTCACACTGCCCAAAGTCATGTATAGATTCAATGCTATTCCTATCAAACTACCAATGACATTCTACTTTAAAATTCACATGGAACCAAAAAACAGCTCAAATAACCAAGGCAATCCTAAGTAAAAAGAATAAAACTGGAGGTATCACATTTTCTGACTTCAAACTATACCACAGGGCTACAGTAATAAAAACAGCACAGTACTGGTACAAAAACAGACACATAGACCAATGGAACAGAACAGCAGGCCCAGAAATAAAGCCACACACCCACAACCTTCAATCAGATTGAAGATCAATTTCTAGTCTTCAACAAAGCTGACAAAAACAAGCAACAAGGAAAGGACTCTCTACTCACTAAATGGTGTTGGGATAACTGCCTAGCCATATGCAGAAGACTGAAATTAGACCCCTTCCTTATAACATATACAAAAATCAACTCAAGATGAATTGAAGACTTAAATTCATCAATTTAAGATGAATTTTAAATTCATCTTAAGATGAGATGGACAAAACTATAAAAACCCGGAAACAAAACCTAGGCAATACCATCCTGGACCCAGGAACAGGCAATGATTTCATGACAAAGATGCCAAAAGCAATTTCAGCAAAAGCAAAAATTGATAAATGGGGTTTAATTAAACTAAAGAGATTCTGCACAGCAAAAGAAACCATCAACAGAATAAACAGACAACCTATAGAATGTGAGAAAATACTTGCAAACTATGCATCTGACAAAGGTCTAATAAACAGCATCTATAAGGAATTTAAACAAATTTATAGAAAAAGTAGGCCGGGCGCGGTGGCTCAAGCCTGTAATCCCAGCACTTTGGGAGGCCGAGATGGGCGGATCACGAGGTCAGGAGATCGAGACCATCCTGGCTAACACGGTGAAACCCCGTCTCTACTAAAAAATACAAAAAATTAGCCGGGCGAGGTGGCGGGCGCCTGTAGTCCCAGCTACTCGGGAGGCTGAGGCAGGAGAATGGCGTAAACCCGGGAGGCGGAGCTTGCAGTGAGCTGAGATCCAGCCACTGCACCCCAGCCTGGGCGACAGAGCAAGACTCCGTCTCAAAAAAAAAAAAAAAAAAAAAAGAAAAAGCAAACAACCCCATTAAAAGGTGGGCAAAGGACATGAAGAGACACTTTTCTAAAGAGGATATGCATGTGGCCAACAAGCATATGAAGAAAAGCTCAGTATCACCACTGATCATTAGAGAAATGAACATCAAAATCACAATGAGATACCATCTCACACCAGTCAGAATGGCTATTATTAAAAAGTCAAAAAGTAGGCCAGGTGCGGTGGTTCACACCTGTAATCCCAGCACTTTGGGAGGCTGAGGCAGGCGGATCATGAGGTCAGGAGATCGAGACCATCCTGGCCAACACGGTGAAATAGAATAAATTACAAAAAATTAGCTGGGCGCGGTGGCAGGTGCCTGTAGTCCCAGCTACTCGGGAGGCTGAGGCAGGAGAATGGCGTGAATCCAGGAGGCGGAGTTTGCAGTGAGCCGAGACTGCTACTACACTCCAGACTGCGCTACTACACTCCAGCCTGGGCGACACAGCAAGACTCCATCTCAAAAAAAAAAAGTCAAAAAATAAGAGTGCTGGCAAGATCGAAGTGAAAAGGGAACACTTACACACTGTCTGAGTGTAAATTAGTTCAAACATTGTGGAAAGCAGTATGGTGATTCCTCAAAGAGCTAAAAACAGAACTACCAGGCCAGGTGCGGTGGTGCACACCTATAATCCCAGCACTTTGGGAAGCCGAGATGGACAGATCACTTGAGGTCAGCAGTTCGAGACCAGCCTAGCCAACATGGTGAAACCTCGTCTCTACCAAATATACAAAAATTAGCCAGCACGGTGGCGCACGTCTGTAGTCCCAGCTACTCGGGAGGCCAAGGTTGGAGAATTGCTTGAACCTGGGGGGCGGAGGTTGCAGTGAGACAAGATCGCGCCACTGCACTCCAGCTTTGGAGACAGAGGGAGACCCTATCTCAAAAACAAAACAAAACAAAAAAACAGAACTACCGTTTGATCCAACAATTCCATTACTGGGTATATACCCAGAGAAATAAAAATCATTCTACCATAAAAAGCAAGATGCATGTGAATGTTCATTGCAGCATTATTCACAACAGCAAAGATACGGAACTGGAACCAACCTAAACGCCCATCAGTGACAGAGTACGATAAAGAGAATGTGACACAGATACACCATGGAACACGATGCAGCCATAAAAAAGAATGAGATCATGTCTTTTGTGGGAACATGGATGGAGCTGGAGGCCATTATCTTTAGCAAACTAATGCAGGAACAGAAAACCAAATACCGCATGTTCTCACTTATAAGTGGGAGTTAAATGATGAGAACTCACGAATACAAGAAGGGAATAACAGACACTGGGGTCTACTTGAGGGTAGAGGTTGGGAGGAGGGAGAGGAGGAAAAAAAAAAAAAAAAACTACTGGGGGCCGGGCGCGGTGGCTCACGCCTGTAATCCCAGCACTTTGGGAGGCCGAGGTGGGAGGATCACAAGGTCAGGAGATTGAGACCATCCTGGCTAACATAGTGAAACCCCGTCTCTATGACAAATAGAAAAACTTAGCCGGGGATGGCGGCAAGTGCCTGTAGTACCAGCTACTTGGGAGGCTGAGGCAGGAGAATGGCTTGAACCCGGGAGGCGGAGCTTACAGTGAGCCGCGATCAGCACCACTGCACTCCAGCCTGGGCGACACAGCGAGACTGTCTGAAAAAAAATAAAAGAAAATAACTATTGGGTACTAGGCTTAGTACCTAGGTGATGAAATAATTTGTATAACAAACCCCCATGGCATGAGTTATTACCTAAATAACAAAGCTGTACATGTACCCCCAGATCTGAAAGTAAAAAAAAAAAAAAAAAAAAAGCCACTAAAAAATTAAAGTTTCTGCACAGCAAAGAAAACAATAAAGAGACAATCTGCAGAGTGGGAGAAAATATTTATAAGTTATTTATCCAGCAAGAGATTAATATCCAGAATATATAAAGAACTCAATAGCAAAAACTCAAATAATCTGATCAAAAATGAGCAAATAAACTGAATAGACATCTCTCAAAAGAAGACATATAAAAGGCCAGCAGGTACATTAAAAAAATGCTCAACATTACTAATCATCAGGGAAATGCAAACTGAAAATATAATGTGATATTATTTCATGCCAGTTAGAACAGCTGTTATCAAAAAGACAAAATAAGGATGCAAGGATGCAGAGAAAGGGAATTCATATACACTGTTGTTAAGAATATACATTAGTACAGCCATTATGAAAAAGAATATAGAGGTTCCTCAAAAAACTTAAAATAGAACTATTATATGATCCAGCAATCACACTACATATTCAAAGGAAAAGAAATCAGTATGCCAAAGAGGTGTCTGCACTCCCACGTTTATAACAGCACTATTCACAATAGCCAAGATATAGAACCAACCTAAGTGTCTATTAACAGTTGAATGGACAAAAAAAAAAAAAAAAAAAAGTGGCGTGTATACACAATATACAGTTTACAGAAGACAATTTGTATTTATCATAAATGCTTGTGTGTCTACAAATGCAAGCTGTAAATTTGAAGGGTTTACTTTTACTCCCAGGGAGAAGTAAATGGTATTACTGACAAAATATTTTTAAGTTGTTATAGAATTTTAGAGTTTAAAATCAAAATTAACAAACATTTTGTGTTCTCTGAGGGATTACCTGAAAAATGTTTATAAGGGCAATTGATTCGTGTTCCTGAATAACTTAACCTTTTAATATTCATGATTAGAATACTTTATAACTTATTGAAGATTGAATAAAAGAAAGGCTAGGAAGCGGTTAAGAGCATAGACAAAACAAACATATAGATTATAAGACCAAAATAATTACACACAAGGGACGTATTCTTAATTACATTTCTATTCTCTTTGTTTTCATTTTATTCTTGATTCAGATGTTAGCGTACTTATGAAAAAATACGAACCACAATTTTTCTTTCATTGTTCAAGTACTATAACTATCTCCCTGTTAACACTTAACAGTACTAGAAAATAGTACTGTGGAATGGGAATTTTATATTTTATCTAAAATTATTAGGCATTGTCAGTACTGCCTAAAAATTGTTTCCAAGGCAGCAAACTGAGAATTATGCTTGAAATATACATAAAATACATTTTGATTCAACTAACATTAAGAAAAATACCAAGAATACCCCAAATCCCAGTCACTCACATCCATCAGTTTACTTTCATACTTCTGCACACCAACCACAGACAGTCAATTAGTAAATGCTAGACATGGAAAGAGAAAGTCTTCTGCTTTTACAAAGGGCTGTAAGCAAGGGAGAAGCCCTAAGAATGTTCTTCCTCCAAGAATTAATATTCTTTATTTCATGTATATGATTATTTTCAACTTTTATTGAATTAGCTAGTATGGTAGCTCGCTCATGAGTTACAGAGTACTTAAAAGTTTGTATAACTTTCAAAACTGAATAGCTAAATTATTAAGATCTTATGTGCCAGAAACTGTTCTAAGAAATTTGCATGTAATGACTCATTTAATCCTCACAAAAAAACCTTATGAAGTAGGTAATACTGTTATTTTCATTTTATAGAGAAGGAAACTGAGGCATAGAGAGGTAACATGCCCAAAAATGGAGGTAGTTTGCCTATGGACCAACATTCTTAACCCTGTCATATACTAACTCCATGCCTTTAATGTGCTGTACATAAAATTATAAAAGTCTGAGGCCAGCGAATTTCTGTCTGGGAACATTCTCTTACAATTCACATTCCGTCATTTACTAATGCTAAGCCCTGTGGACTTACTCTATGTCCTTGCAAAGTCATGCTGAAAACAGAGGAAACACAGCAACACCAAATGAGTCAATTTGGCTTACTGGGTCAGAATTAGGGATGCTTATTTTGAACAGTTTTATTACGTAGTCAGAAATAAGAAGCAATAAAGAACAGCTCTCAAAACAAGAACTTCTATTGGTAGACTAAAATGTAAAAAATGGGGACACAGACACAAAAGGCAATACGAGTATTAACATCTTCAGGGGATTAAACTGTTTACATTTAACTGAAACAATTTTGTCAAACAGAAATTCCATCTGATGAAAATGAAAATGTAGAGCATGAGGACTCTAGTTAGTAATACTGTATTGTATATGAAACATTTCCTAAAAGAATATATTTTAGGTGCTCTTACTACATACATGAAGACAGGTAAGTATGTGAGATGATGGACATGTTAATGTGACAGCAGTAATAATTTCACTGTGTAAATAAAAACATCATATTGTACACCTTAAATATATAAAATAAAAACAAAACTTCTCTTAAATAAAAACAAAAACGAAAATATAAAATTAAAGGCAAGCCTAAAACTGGGAATTTGTTAATAAAAGACAAGTGATCGTTTATTAAATAACATGCTAACAGCAATAATTTAGCTTTTAAAATTAGTCTTATCTAGAAAAATCTTCCAAAATAAAGACAAAAATTCATGAACAGGTGCAGACTAAAAACATATTTAGATTCAGCCATGAAATAGTTAGTGGACCACAGAAGAAGAAAACAGATGTACATCTCTGCAATATATGATTTATACATTGCTATCCTGGATTACAAGTCCATTAAACATCTGTGCCCAATTCTGGAGGGTATATTCCATTTTTGTCTTTCCTTGTTGGAAACACTTGTAAAAAGAGAAAAAAAAAATGCTTAACCATGGTTCATTCTAGATTTTTGTATCCTTATTATGTTGTATGTAAAGAAAAAACAAAACAGGAGTCTGTGCAATTTAAGTTTAAAATGCTGGTTCATGAAAATGTGGCTACAGATTTAAAATAGTTGTTTACCATTTGCCTACTGTTTCAGCCAATGTGCCTGAAACATGGAGGATAAATTTTAGAAAGCACACCTGCCCTTTGTTTAATTATGTAATTAATGTTTTCCAGTTTCTCACATCAAAAATCCTAATGAAAGTACTAAATAAAGTTAGGGACTTGTAGGATTTAGAAGATACCATAAATGATATTTCCAATCCACAAAGATGACTGAAAATAATTTAGCACAAGCCTTCTTAATGCCTTAAATGCAAATTTCACTAGAGAAATAAGGCCATCCAGAGCTGATTGCCATAAGTTCAGTGTCCAATGCCCCACCTAGAGCACTTAAAACAGTTGTTAGACTTCAACTCGCTTAAAACAAGGAAAGCCAGACAGTGAGATAATGCAAATGCTTAAAAGTAACACCTTTGTGGCGAGGAAGAAGAAAAGTTCTTAGTTATCCCTTCCTGGACACACTGATTTGTTTTTCATTACTGGCTTCCAAGCATCTTGGCTTCCAAACAACTGGCTCCTTTCATCTCAGCCTCCAGTGACTCCAATGACTGCCTTCCTGAAGAAGGGAGAGGTCCTACCCAACCAATGCTCTAAAGTGAAAAATGTTCTTTATTTCAGTTAGAGCAAGAGTCCCCAACCCCCAGGCCATGGACGGGTACTGGTCCATGGCCTGTTAGGAACTGGACTGCGCAGCAAGAGGTGAGTAGCAGGCCAGCACTACCACCTGAGCTCTGCCTCCTGTCACATCAGCAGTGGCATTAGATTCTCATAGGAGCATGAACCCTATTGTGAACTGTGCATGTGAGGAATCGAGACTGTATGCTCCTTATGAGAATCTAATGATGTAAGATGGAACAGTTTTATCGTGAAACCATCCCATCCCTATCCCCCAATCCATGGGAAAACTGTCTTCCATGAAACTGGTCCCTGGTGCCAAGAAGTCTGGGGACTGCTGAGTTACAAGTACAAACTAGGAAAAGAGAAATCACAAAAGCTGTCTAAAATAGAGGAAAATTAATGTCAAAAGTCACTTATACAGAGGATAAAAGATATGAGAAGTCATCAAGAGAGTGAGACAACCAGACTTTATAATGCCCACAAGTTTATAATTCCTAGGCTACTGCTACAAGAACCCAGGGCTGGGGTTGCACAGTGGATGCTGGAATTACAGCATGCCTGTCTGGTGGGAAGTGGAACCACAAAAGAAACAGCTTTTGCCAGCAACACACTAGAGATAAAGAAGGGAAGAAATGCCCTGGCTTCTCCCTTTCTTAAATTTTGGGAGATTTAGTGTTTCTAGTGTTTCCCATTGGGTTCCCCAAACTCAGTAGAAGTCAGCCATCACTGGAGCTTCGGAAAGGCAGCCTGCAGGGTTAGCCCTCCTTAGTACAGAAGAAAGCAGAAGGGTACAAAATGGATTCCAGTACAACTTTCAACAGTACAACGTTCAAAGTTCACATCATAAAGACAATCTCATGAATTCATTCAATCCAGCTAACCGCAGTTATTAAACCAGCTGGTTCTAAGGTATCAATTGCATATTAATAATTCTAGATCATCTTTCAGATTTGGAAGTGAAAAATCCTAGAACATCAACATCCAGAAGTATAATTCTGCTAGGCAGAGAAAGAACTATCCCATTAGTTATTGTAATCAGATATATAATAATGTTCAACTGAGGTAACAGGAAGTTTGGACAAGTCTTTCTTTTGGTTTGCCTATAAAGTCTATTTTGGAGTGATTTAAAAGATGCATTTTCCAAGAAGAGTAAAATATACAGCATAAACTATTTAAAATTCTTGTCAAGTATATGCCTCAAATGTGCTTTCTCGGAAGCATCTTTTCATAGTCTAAAGAAATGTTACATTTTTAATTCATATCTACTTTTTCAATTCATGAGAAATTAGAGTGCTGATACAAATTCTTTGGTGTGAGAATATTAATATTGTGACTAAAGGTTGTTTAAGGCCAATCTTAGCATTAAAAAAAATCAACATACTGTTTCACATACAAAATCGTAACCGTCAACAACTATGACTGTCATCAGCTCTAGACTGGAACTCCCTACACTACTACATTAAATCTGAATATTCCAAAAGTTCCTTGAAATGTCTATTTCACCAGGATTATAACTATGTTTATTCAAAATTTATAAAAAAAATATAAAGCAAAACTCATTGTTTTAAAATTTTTTGATAAATTTATTTTATGAAAATATATCTACCAAATAGAACTTTAAGGAAAAAAGAATTTCAAAATAATTTTAAAATCTTTATTAGAAATACTATCCAGCTTATTTCTGTCAAATTGACATATCAGTAAGTATAATCAGCTGTCAAATACAATTTTTTTTTTTGAGGTGGAGTCTCGCTCTATTGCCCAGGTTGGAGTGCAGTGGTGTGATCTTGGCTCATAGCAAACTCTACCTCCTGGGTTCAAGCCATTCTCCTGCCTCAGCTTCCCAAGTAGCTGGGATTACAGATGCCTGCCACCATGCCTGGCTAATTTTTATATTTTTAGTAGAGATGGGGTTTCATCATGTTGGCCAGGCTGGTCTCAAACTCCTGACCTCAGGTGATCCACCTGCCTCAGCCTCCCAAAGTGCTGGGATTACAGTTGTGAGTTACCATACTCAGCCCCCATTAATTTTATTTTCCATATATTTAAAAATAAATATTCTGTCTTGACTCAAGATTTCAACAGCAAATTATGAAGCTATGTAACATGCCTTCCTTTTATTATTTCAATAATAGCAATAAATTCTATTTTACGTGATAATGGACATTGATTACTTGGCCTAACAGATTAGAAAGATAGGACATTCAGTATGATAATGGTGGCAGTATTATGTTAATTTTGATGAAACAGTCCTAATAAGTTCTTACTAGTCCCTGAAGGCTTTCAGGCAAACACTTAGATATCTAAAACTTAGAAAGTAGAAAAATAATTTATTAGGCTTTTTAAGATAAAAAAGATAATTTATCACTTTTTAAAGATTATGAATAGCCAATAAATAAGCGCCATTTCGGAATAAACTACTGTAAGAAGACTGTAGCTATTTTTTAAAATTACACATTATAGTATCTAATGTAGCTACTTAAAAAATAATGTCACCATTCTGCCATGTATCGAATAAAATTAAATTCAGGAAAACTATTATCTTATTCATTACTTTAAAAAAGTGTTTTCATTTTACCAATGAAAGTAGTTTTTTCCGTAAACACTCACCATCCACTCAGATATAATAACATCCACTTTTTCTACAGGAAGATGAACTTCTTCAATCTTTCCTTTAATTAGTGTAATAGTATCTTCAAGTTTATTTAGTCTGAAAATTATCATAATGAATTAGATTAGTAGATTAAACAGATTCTGAAAGCTAGTTAAATTACATAATTTTTTGCCAACAACTCGTTTTGTGAGACAAAAAAGTATTTCAATCAAAGTTTAGTTGTTCTTTGGACACTATAATTATTTTATGGTTATTCCATGAATGCCCAAAAATGTTTCTGGTTAATATGGCAATACAGTGAACCAATATTTAAAACTTGAGTTTGAAAAGAAATCCAAATTTTATCAAGAATAACATGTCAATGAAGTTACATGTCTTTAAAACAAAAAACAACACAGAGGTAAAGACAAACATATAAGACATACAAAAGTATGGTTTAAAGGGAAATAGTGTGTCTGTCATAGGGCTGAGAGAATTTGAAGCCCCAAGCCCCTAATTTAACCCCCAGATTCTCTGGCATTTGTCAGCTATGTGATCTTCACCAACATTTTAAGTAATTTCATTGAGCCTGTGCTGCTCAGGTGTAAAAGAGAATACTGACCCTATTTATTTCACAGGCTATTAAGAGGATCAAATACTTGTGAAAGCTATACATGTATCTATAAATAATAATGACACTATCAACAAAAAAACATTAAGTGTTATATAAAACCTGAAATCCTATCACTACCAAAAATTATTTAACCTTGACCAGTGGCAATCATTAGATGTTTTTATACACTTGCTAATAAGATTAGCAATATTTTCAACCTCCCCTTCTTTTGTAATATGAAACAACAGTTAATTTCACAAAGGTGAATGTAAGCTGCTGGTTAAGTTTATATCTGATTAATAAATTCTGAATTCTCAGAGGTTACATTTTAACTACAGAGGATTTTTTTCCTCCATCAAAGAAGAAATTGTCCCTCCTTAACTTCATTGGGTATTATTTACATACAATTCAATGCATTCATTTTAGGTTAATTTTGTTAAATTCTGAAAAACAGATACTTTGTTGACCACCACCATCAATATACGGAACGTTTCCTCTTCCCCTAAAGATTAGTGCCCATTCCGAGAAAATCTCCCCATCCACAAGCAACCACTGATTTTCTTTCTTTCATTATATATTAGAGTTGTATTTTACAGAGTTTCATGCTAACAGAATCGTATTGCTTCTTTTTGTGCCTGGCTTCCTTCGATAAGCATGACATATTTTCAGTTTCACGTATGCTTTGTGTATATTAGTTTGTTCCTTGCTACTGCTGGGTAGTATTCTACCACAGGGATAAATCACAATTTTGTTTATACATTCACCTGTGTATATAATTCTGGATTGCTTCTAGCTTTGGATCATAATGAATAAAGCTGCTATAAACATCTGTGTATAAGCAGAATTGCTCCATCAAATGGTAGTGTATATCTAACTTTTTAAACAAACTGCCAACTTGTTTTACAAAGCATATAAACTATTTGACATTTTAAGCAGTAATACATGTGCATTCCTGTTGCTTCACATCCTTGTTAATACTCACTATTGTTGATCTTCGAAACTTTCACTGTGTAGAAAGAATTCATTGTGGTTATAAACTGCATTTTCCTAATGATCAAGTATTTTTTCTAGGCTTGCTTGCCATATTCCCAAGTCTTCTTTTGTTTGAATCTTTTGCCCATTTAAAACATCAGGTCAGTTGAATTCTTTTTTTTTTTTTAAAGACAGGGTCTCACTCTGTTGTCCAGGTTAGAATGTGGTGGTACAATCACAGCTCACTACAGCCTCAACCTCTCCCAAGCTCAAGTGATCCTCTCACCTCAGACTCCTGAGTAGCTGGGACTACAGGTGTGTGACACCATGCCTGGCTAATATTTGTGGTTCTTTGTAGAGATGGGGTTTCTCTACATTGTGGCTGGTCTCAGACTCCTGGGCTCAAACAATCCACCTGCCTCAGCCTTCCAAAGTGCTGGGATTGCAGGCATGAGCCACCACGCTCAGCCCAGTTGTATTCTTATTACAGAATTGTAAGAGTTCTTTACATATTCTGGATACAAATTCTGTCAGATTTATGTACAGTGAATAATTCTGCCATACTGTGGCTTGGTTCTTAATTTTTTAAATGGTATGTTTTGAAGAGCTAAAGTTTTTAACTTTGATAAAGACCAACTTATGATTTTGTTCTTTTATGGTTCATGCTTTTGGTGACATATCTAAGCAATCTTTGCCTATACCAAATACTTCACCTATGTTTTCTCCTTAAATGCTTCTGCTTTCATTTCAGTTAATTTTCCCATATGTACCTTGTTCATTTTTCCCCCATATCAATAACTATTGATACAGAGTTGAAAAAACTTTGTTCGACAGACTATCAACAGAGATAGTTTCAACGTTGTTGGGAAAACTATCACTAACTTAGGAATTACTTTGGTATCTTTGTCAAAAACAACCATGTATGTAGAGATTTATTTCTGGGCTTTCAATTCTGCCCCCCAAATTTATGTGTATTCTTATGCCAATATAACACTTTCTTGATTACTATAGCTTTAAATTCAGCCAAGAAATTTGATAGTGTACATCCTTAAAGTTTATTCGTTTTAAAAATCCTTCTGGCTATTCTTGATCATTTGCACTCCCATATCAATTTTTTTTTTTTTTTTTTGAGATGGAGTCTTGTACTGTCACCCATGCTGGAGTGCAGTGGCGCGATCTTGACTCACTGCAAGCTCTGCCTCCTGGGTTCACGCCATTCTCCTGCCTCAGCCTCCTGAGTAGCTGGGATTACAGGCGCCCGCCACCATGCCCAGCTAATTTTTTGTATTTTTAGTAGAGATGGGGTTTCACCGTGTCAGCCAGAATGGTCTCGATCTCCTAACCTCGTGATCCACCTGCCTCGGCCTCCCAAAGTGCTGGGATTACAGGTGTGAGCCACCGCGCCTGGCCTTTTTTTTTTTTAAGAGAGTGTCTCACTCTGTCACTCAGGCTTGGGTGCAGTTGTATGATCATGGCTTACTGTAACCTCAAACTCCTGGGATCAAGAGAATTTTTTGGAATTGATAAAAAGCCTTAAGCCACAGACAAAAGTAATCCGATGAATCTCAAGACTAAATTTTTAAAAATCTTTAATACTTAAACAAATCAGAGGCAAAAAATCAACAAAGGCAAATTGTCTTCAATGGAATAACAATTGTTCTGATAAGTGACTTCTTAATAACAACAATGAAAGCCATAGATAGTAGAATATCACCAATGAACCAGGTAAACCTTTTCTTAAACTGCCGAAGTAAAAACAGTTTAGACTTGCAGCACATATGATCTCTGTTGCAACTATTCAACTGCTATTGCTGTGTGAAAGAGGCAATAGACAATATGTAAACAAAAAGGCCCAGCCGTGTTCCAGCTTTACTTACAAAAACAGGTAGCTGGTCCATGGACTGAGGTTTACCAACTCCTGTACTACAATATTACTGCCAATGTAGAATTCTGTATGTACAGAAAAATATCTCCCAAAATTATAGGCAAAATACATTTCAGACCAACAAACAACATTCTGTTTGGCTACTGACATAAATGTACAATGAAGGAAATACTAAAAAATTAGTTCAAGAAGAAAACTGGTCCTAGATGGTCAGGGAAAAAGGAAGAAATGAGAAAAGCAAATGGATATATGTAGTGAGTCAATACATAGATCAGAGTGTCAAATCTAACTCACATGAACCACAGATCTTACCCATATAATAGACGGAATCAGGAAGTCCAGACAAAGAGATTTGGGATATTAAAAGCAGCTGCTTTAGTCCTTCCTTCCCTATATGAGCTACACGATCTCTGGCCCGGAGTAGAAAAGGTCTGCAAATGGGGTGGATGGGTTATCAATTCACACAGTAAGAAGCCTTGCTCTATGTGCCAGATTAATCCCTACTTCTTCTGAGTCTCCTCATTGCCTGTACCTTTGAAATTATTAATAAAGTTTAAAACTGGGTAATCTCTCTCGGTAATATTGGGTAATTAGGTTCATGTGTGTCTGACTTGAAACTATGTTAGCTCAGAATGGTGCTGTGTGCAGGACTCTCTTGCAGACCCATGAGTCACAAAGGCTAAAGAATTTCTTTAGCCAGAAAAAGGAATTAAAAAAAAAAAACTGGCAGAGGATTGAATCCTAGGATGTTTGCCTACCTAACCTTGGTAGGAAATGGCAAGATTTTGATAACTAGCTAGTGGACTGATAGGGAATAGTATGCAGAGGGTAAGATAGTGAAAAATCCCATTGTCTGGCTGTTACTAGTTTCTAATAAATGTCAGTCCTTTCAAAGAGGAAATGGTGGCAAGAGAGAGAGTTTTTCCTTTCACTGAAAGACTTTCTTACGCTTTTACATCTACCTGGAAAGATGAAGTATTCACTAGGAAAGTAATGAACTTAAAACTATGAGTTGCCACAAAGACAATGCAAACAGCTAGAGGACAAGTTTCGGGGACTACTATGTTCTGAGAGTATTCAGTAAAAAAGAAAAGAAACTGTTTTACAGAGAAATACCAGAAAATCCTGGTGATTCACTATTGGCATAAACTCTCAACATTTACTACTGGCATAAATTCTCAGAATTAATAAACAGGGAAACACATCACTCACTTTATATACTGCTGAGTAGAAGGGGTAACTGGATTGATGATTGATCCCCAAGTGGCTGTGAAGAGATTCTTCCAGGTGGTATGACAACCAATCTGCTACAGTGAGTAAAAGCAGGATTGCAGCATACCTACCCCAAGAGAGGTAACTGCCATACTCTCTTCCCCACATATAAAGCAAACAGTCCTTCTGAAGGAGTAGGCATGCTAGGAGCACAACTGAACTTAGATTGGCTTTATAACAATAGAATTTAATGCTATGGACAGAGGTGACGATGTATGTAGAAATTAGCAACTCCCCATTCTCATATACTTTATGTAATCTTACGATTAGGAGGCCAAGAGAATATTCAGGAGGCACTATCTGATTGACTGGCTCAGTTAACAAGCATGAGGCCCACACGAAGTTTTTAACATAGAAAGGAAAAGGAAAATCAATGAGAGGAAAGAAAGGACAAGGGAAAAAAACCCCAGCTCACTGAGAAGGACTCAATGGTTTTTGAAAAATGATGTAAAAAAGAGAAATCAGATGGGAGTTCTACAAAGAAATTATTAACAAGCTTTATAGAGGACAGGTCAAATCCTGGTGGTCATTAAGGGTTTTTAGAGACTTATTCTTTGCATAAGTGATTGCAGAAAACAATAAAACAAAGACACCTGAGAAATATATGGAAAGGAGATAATGATCAAGGTCAGAAGGTGGTGGGGAGGAAGAAATTAAAACAGCTGACCCATGATTCACAGCCAACATTTATTGGGGGATGTTCATCCCCAGGGTGAATTTTCCATTTAAAGTGACTTAACGTCCTTGCATTGTCTGGGAGGAGGTTAAAAACATTAACAATAGGCCAGGCGTGGTGGCTCCTGCTTATAATACCGGCACCTTGAGAGGCCAAGATGGGAGGATTGCTTGAGCCCAGGAGTTCAAGACCAGCCTAGGCAACATAGGAAGAACTTGTCTCTACAAAAAATAAACAAACTAGGCAGGCATGGTGGCATGGGCCTGTGGTCCCAGCTACTTGAGAGGCAAGGTGGGAGGACCACTTGGGCCTGGGAGGTCAAGGCTGCAGTAAGACATGATTTTGCCACTGCACCCCAGCCTGGATGACAAAGTAAGACCCTGTCTCAAACAAACTAACAAACAAATAAACAAAAATAATAATAAACTCTGATTAATTATGTATTCAGCATCTTGATACTTTTATCATAATTTGTTTATAGATTCTTTCTAATGTCTGTATTCATAAACATACACAAACATCATAAAAACAGTTTTGTTTCTTCATACCCCATTCTTATACTTTTCTTTTGATCATATTAGTGCATTGGCTAGGATCTCCTTTATGGTGTTGGATAGAAGAGGTGATGAAAGGTATCCTTGTCCTATTCCTGAACTTAAAGAGAATGCTTTCACTGCTTCATCAAGATACTGGCTGTAGGTTTTGTTTTTATAGATACTCTGTATCGGCAGTCCCCAATCTTTTTGGCACCAGGGACCAGTTTCATGGAAGACAATCTTTCCATGGACCTGTGGATGGGAGATGGTTTTGGGATGAAACTGCCACCTCAGATCATCAGGTATTAGATTCTTGTAAGGAATGCACAACCTAGATCCCTCACATATGCAGTTCACAACAGCGTTAGCATTTGCACTCTGTGAAAATCTAATGTCCCCGTTGATCTGACAGGAGGTGGCACTCAGGCGATAATGTTCACTCACCCACTGCTCACCTCCTGCTCTGTGGCCTGGTTCCTAACAGGACACTGACAGGTACTCGTCCACAGTCTGGGGTTTGGGGACCCTGTTCTTTATCATATTGGGACACTGCTTTCTAACTCTAGTTTGCTAATGGTTTTAAATACATAGATACACTGAATGGATACTAAATTTTATCAGACTTTTATACTGCATCTCTTGAGACACACTCAATAGATTTTTCTGATTTTCTCATATTTAACCATTCCTAGAATAAACTTTACTTCCCAATTTATTGCTCAGTTTTCCTTTATTTTTGAGACACAAATTATTTTGAGACACTCTTGCTCTGTCACCCAGGCTAGAGTGCAGTGGCACGATCTCAGCTCACTGCAACCTCCGCTTCCAGGGTTCAAGTGATTCTCCTGCCTCAGCCTCCCAAGTAGCCGGGATTACAGGCATGTGCAACCATGCTGGGCTAACTTTTGTACTTTTAGTAGAGATAGGGTTTCGCCATGTTGCTCAGGCTGGTCTCCAACTCCTGGCCTAAAGTAATCCACCCACCTTGACCTACCAAAGTGTTGGAATTATAGGCGTGAGCCACTGTGCCTGGCCCAGTTTTCCAATATTTTTATTAGGATTCTTGCATTTGCATTCATGAATGAGTGACTTGTGAATTTTGGTCCTACTGCCTTAGTGGAGTTTTAGTGTAAAGGTTATACAGGCCTCATATAATAATGCTTGATTCTTGATAAAAATGATAATATAAGTACAAAGATTAATGAATGGGACCAGGACAACTGGGTCATCTAAATATAATACCAAGAAAAGGAACAAAACTGGACCACCACTTCATACCATATACAAAAATCAATGCCTAAGAGTAAAAAGCACAATTATAAAGCATTTACAAGAAAATATACCTCTATAACCTCAGTGAAGGTACAGATTCCTTACTCAACTCACAAACAGTGGCAACTACAAATCAGAATGTTGCCATATGAAAACCGAGAATTTCAATTCATTGAGAGATATTACAAAGAGGGTGAAAAGGCAAACGCGAATGAGAGAAAACTTTCGCATTACATAAAACCTATCAACAGTTCAAATCCAAAATATATATATAGATTGCCTACAAATACACAAACAAGACACAACTCAAAACAAACCTGAGCAAAAGGCATAAACAGATATTTCACAGAAAAAGGAAATCCAAATGGCTAACAATCACATGAAAAGGTGCTCAGTTTCATTAGCAATCAAAGAAACAAAAATTAAAATTGCAGTGAGATACTCCTACACAAATGACTGGAAACATTTTTTAAAGGTGGATAATACCAACCAGAACTGCTACATACTATATGTATAAGATACACTGGTATAACCACTTTGGAAAATAGTCTGGCAATATCTGGGAAATCTGAAGATATGTATACCCTAAGGACCACAGTTCTACTTGTAAGTATTCACCTCCCAGATGTGTGCACCAGGGTACATGTAAAACCAGATCATAATAAAATTGTTCATAGTAGCCCATCTGATCGAGAAAGAGCAGTGGAGGTGGGTGGGATTCTGAATTGGTGGCAAAGTTCTCTTGGCCTGGGTGATGGTTACTATATGTTTAATTTCATTTGTTATTTATGGATACTTATGCATATTAAACATGTTTATTGATGTTTTACATACTCATTTTACATGTTATATTTCATACAAAAAGTTTTAAAGAAATGCTTATGAGTTTTTTTTCAAAACAGTATTTAATAAAATTCTGATGAAATTGCTATAGTTGCTTGTTGCTTACCGAAATACTGATTAAGGCTTTAACAATGACAAACGCTTCAAAGAAAACTGAAGGCAAGCTTCTTTTAAGAGAAAAATGTTCCCATTGCTTAAAAATATCTTCAGAATGGTTATGCGGAAACAAGATCTGTGTTCTGTAAGAGACCATCTGCTAGGCCTGTTTACTGTCTGCTACAAGTCATAATCCTATTTGCATCAGTAATTATTTGTTGTTCAAATATGACTATAACAAGATTATGATTTAATCTTAAAAAGGAAACACAGGAAAAAAGACAAAGCCTTATAATTCCCATTAGTTTTGTATTAAAATAGATATCATCGACACAGATAACCTTTCATAAGACTTTTAATCACCACCTGATTTTTTCCATTTGTGAAAAAAATATACAGATTTTACTTAGTTCTCAAGTGGCTACTCACTAAACCCTACTTCAATATAAGCCAAATGAATCTTTATCTTTGGAAACACCTACTGAAAAACTACCATGATTCTAATGTAAAGAAATATGATGAGGTAATAAAAAGGATATCTTTAAGTAATTCTCTTAAATAATCCAATAAAAATGAAATTATCAACTTTTTCTGAGGGGAAATTTTGTTAGAACACATACGTTCCTATCTTATTTCCTATCTTAAAAGTAGCAATTTAACTTTCACTTCATGATACAGGGACATCATCATGATTAATTATCTTGTACGAAGCATACAGAGATAAAAGACACAGTCCATGCACTTAAGGGTATGGTCTAAGAAAGACAGAATGGTAAACAGGATTGGGGACTATGGAAGCTCATATGATAAATCTTTATATAAGTGACATCTGAGCTTAGCCAGGAAAGGACACAGCATACACAAAGATGTGTATGGGTATGGGTAGAGGACGGTTGTGTGTGTGCACAACTGCCTCGTGTGTGTGTGTGTGTGACAGAGACAGAGAAGTAAATTTAAAGAACTTTGAACAGTTTAGTATGACTAGAGCAACAAGAGATAGTATACAGTGACATAGTTGGGGGATATTTAGAGGTAATGCTAAGACTTATCTTTAAGTCTAGATTTTACTTAAAGATAATGAAGAGGCGGCCGGGCGCGGTGGCTCAAGCCTGTAATCCCAGCACTTTGGGAGGCCGAGACAGGCGGATCACGAGGTCAGGAGATCGAGACCATCCTGGCTGACACTGTGAAACCCCGTCTCTACTAAAAACTACAAAAAACTAGCTGGGCGAGGTGGCAGGCACCTGTAGTCCCAGCTACTCGGGAGGCTGAGGCAGGAGAATGGCGTGAACCCGGGAGGCGGAGCTTGCAGTGAGCTGAGATCCGGCCACTGCACTCCAGCCTGGGTGGCAGAGCGAGACTCCGTCTCAAAAAAAAAAAAAAAAAAAAAAAAAAAAGATAATGAAGAGTCATTTCAGGATCTTTGGAATAAGAAATATGGGACTAAATTTTCAATCTACGTTTTCCCTACGTGATTTAGGTAAAAGATATGGTCTATGTTCTAAGGAAGAAGATGGTCTAGTGGGGAGACAGACAAGCAAGCAACAGAAAGTACATGTGAGTTCATACAATGAATACCTAATCAAATGCATTTAAAGTTAGTGATAAAACACATGTAAAGTTCACCTAGAATATATGGATGATAGCTTATGGGGGAGAAGAAGGGAATATCCTAATAGATATAATAGATACAATATATACTATTCATTTACTTTCAGTTCAATATGTCATTGATGTATACATATTTATTTCTCTTTTGCTCCCTAAGCACAGTGAAATGACAATAATATAAAATGTAAGACACGGATAAATACATGGAGATTTTGGAAGGGAATACCAAAGAACCAAAGAATCTCATAATTTAGTTGAGAGAAAAAAGGGAATGAAATTATATTGGTAAATCTGTGAAGAAAGACCCAGTACTCAGTGCACACATCAGCGAGCATGATAGTGGATGTGGAGCCATTCTTCACAACACAAACCAGTGGAGTCAAGAGGTATACAATGTGGGAGTGATAAAGGGACTAAAACATTACTGGGGTAACTGTAAACTGACCAGTCTCCACCTTTTCCCCTCAGAGATAAAACCTATACCAGTTACCTTTATTAAAATATCTAGTCCTTCATTCATAAATGTCAACAAAAAGCAAGAATTCTTAAACATATGAAGCTGGAGGCAGATTTACACACATCCCACAAGGAATGAACTACCAAGAAGGTATGGGGCATAGACCTGGAACCATAACAAAGCTATTCTATGAGCTGCTCCCTCCCAAATGTATCATCTTTATTTACAAATGTGTAGCTGTGGAATTACTAACACTGAGGACATTTATTGTTTGAAATTAGCAATAACTCAGTTCTAATAAAGTGAAAAAAGATAAAAACAGTCATCTGGAATCTATCAGAAACAATGGGGTTGCAGGTTTTGGTGATAATGATTTACCTGGCTTTGAATATATAATGTCCTGAATCTTAAAAATTGATTAATTAATTCATTCATTGAATAAGTACTTACACTGAATGCCTAGGATGTGCTGGGTCCCCTTCCTGGTAATTCGGACACATCAATGAATGAAAAAAAGAAAAATTCCTGCCGCACCACAGGGAGCTGATATTTTGGTAAAGTTTACATTCCTATGGATTTCATCTTTGTGACCTAAGGCTTTTGAGAGTGGCAAGAAATATACCAAAATGTTGATAGTGGTCTCTGATAGTAGAATCATTGTAATTTATCCCTTTCATCTTCCCAATACAAAAATATCTTTTTCCCCCCCTTTCTTCCTTTTTATTTAAAGTAGAGGAGAATCAAGTGGGGAAATCAGTCTGGCTGCACTACAGAGAACAGAGGAGAGTGGTGGGAGGCAAAGACAAACAACTGGTCCAGTTAAGTGCAGATGCATTAATTCAGGTGAGAGATCTAAGAATGTAAAGTAACGCATGAGAAACATCATAGATAGACGAGAGACACATTTGAGAACCATTAAGGATACTCAACAGGACTCTATCTCCAACAGGTATGTTGGGTAAAGGGGAAGAAAATGTCAAGTATGAAGGCCAAGTTTACAACTTGGAAAAAATGAGTGAATGCAGCAGATCTGTTTTGTTTTACTCAGTTCTTGCTTAGATCTCTATAGCCATGGCAATGATTCTTGATCAAACTCTAAGAACAAGAACGCCTAGATCACTCATATGATTGCAGAATAATGATGATACTCCATTTACCTGAAGCAGTAGGTTTAGATGAAGCAAGTTGACGACATGTT
This sequence comes from Macaca nemestrina, assembly GCF_043159975.1. Classification (NCBI taxonomy): domain Eukaryota; kingdom Metazoa; phylum Chordata; class Mammalia; order Primates; family Cercopithecidae; genus Macaca; species Macaca nemestrina. The sequence goes on from NC_092136.1 coordinate 45,261,251, forward strand.
TAAAGTAAACATAAAGATTCATCATGCACACTTATTACCTGGTTTGGGTATATACCATGGCTGGTCACATGGTGGAAATATGCCTACTTGACCCGCTAGCTTTAAGAACTACAGTCTCTAAGACTCAAGCAAATTTCCCTAGGTAGAGACATCTCACATGTGCCTCTGAGGTATGAAGCTGGGGAGTAAATCTCTTGTGTAACTCTTGTGTAAAAAGAGAGAGATACCTTGGAAGTCTGCCTGTGACCTCTTTGCCTGTGGGTATCTTTTTCCTGCTGTTTCTGCCCTATAGCCTTTTCTGTAATCTTAGCTGTGAGTACAGCTTTATACTGAATTGTATGAGTTCTTCCAGTAAATCACTGAACTAGTGGGTGGTCATGGAATGTACCCCATAAAGACAGAACCACTGGGGTGAATTAGAAATTAAGGGGGCTTCGGGGTATACTAGGAAGGGAAATAAATTTAATTTCCCTGTAAGGTGTCTGATCACCTTCATGACCTTCACCAGAGTTCTATGGCTTTTGAAGAACAAATTTAAAAAAAAACTATTTTAGCCTCATCAGTGGTTCAAATTTCTCTTTGGCTTTAATTCACATTTCTGTTATTTCTATTAAATTTAGAAACAAAATACGAAGTAGCATCCCTTATTTCAAGAATTTTTGCTGGTGTATTTTGTAATCCTTTTCCAAAATACACACACACACACACACACACACAGACAGACACACACACACACACACACACACACACACACACACACACCCCACCATCACCACCACCATCTTTAAAATCATTACCTTAAGATACTTTACTTCTACTCAAAAACCTTAACTAAGCATCTACTATGTACATCAGACACTTTGTTAGGTGTTAGGGATAAAAAGATGAGGATAAAGCTCCTGTCCTCGTGTCTAGAGAAAGACACCTACATAAACATGACAATAAATCAAAATATTCTCTAGACTTTCCTTAATGTTTCCTTTCTAACAGTATTCTAGACACAGGCAATATAAAAGATTGCATCTTTAATGTCATACTGAGATTGAGTGTACTGCATTGTGGCCATATGATGGATCAACCTTCTAAAAACTCTTCTGCAGTAACATCTGAAAGTCTGAATAATGAGCTATTCCCTAGCTGTGTCAATGAGAAACCAAAGGCAGCCAAGATAATGCTAAAAATATTAAACAGAAGCTACCTGTGCTTCCCGAGGGTAATAAACACTTTCTGGCAACTGAATAGCTTTGCTATCCTTAGGTAAGTTTATGTTGCTGAAATGATCTTTCACTGCAGAGTCCAAAGTATGATAGCAAGAATAAGAAACAATTTCTCATTCTCTTCCATATCTTACTAACATAACATCTCAGAAAATCTATATTGTTTTATTCATGTCTGCAACCTCAGAAGAGCCAGCCTAATCCTTAAAGCCTGATACACTGTCAGTTTACAATAATAACCAAAAGGTATCCTATTCTAAACTCATTTCTTTAGAAATGCTAGATCACCTTTTTAAATAAAAAGGAGATAAAAATTGTTAGTAGTAGTATTTATTATTTTTTTGGTAAAGACAGTTCTTGCTATCTTGCCCAGGTTGGTCTTGAACTCCTGGTCTCAAGGGATCCTCCTACCTCAGCCTACCAAAGTGCTGGGATTACAAGTGTTTAAGCCACCACGCCTAGCCAAAAATTATTTTAAACATAATCCAAGGATTGTTAAGTTGCATGTGTTTGAAAGAATAAAAGACTGTATATTTTAAAAATATCTATCTTTTAGAATTTAAAGTGCCTTTTAGAGATGTAGGCTTGAGGAGTTTAACAGAAGATATTCTGCTGTATACAGACTTCTGACAGAGAAAAGGGCCTCAGAAGGGATAAGGATAACTTAGAGCCTGCTAACCAGAAGAGCTGTTTTCACTGACTGATGTTACAGAAAGCTTCAATAAACAAGAATAGACAAGTATCAGAGAAGTTGAGAACAGAGTTCAAGAGAGGTGAGTGAGTACAGAGTATGACTAAAGTTTGACGTTTTATGGTATAAGAGAATAGAGATTGTGAAATAGAAGACAAAAAAGTGAGTCACATTTTGACAAGATAGCTGCAATAAATGTCCTAAATGAAACATAACCACCCAAACATAAAATACTATTTGAGGCATTGATGCCAAGCCAAGCATATGATCACTACTAATAATTAACATGATTATCATTACTGCTAACATTTAGTAAGCAGTTACAGGGCCAGCCATTTTGCAAAGCACCATAATGGATACAATTCCTGTAACAATCTTATGAGACTCTATCAACCTCATTTTATAAACGAAGAAATCAGGGCTTAAAGGGGTTGTGTAATTTGCTCATTATTATAAAGCTAATTAGTGAAAGAAAAATTAGAACTCAAGTCATGTCTGGATGCTGAGATGAGCATGCTATGTGGCATCCTCAACTGGTTAGAATAATGAGTCAGTAAACTGTGGGGATATTAACAATTAACTTTCGTACATATTCTTTTAGAAGTACATTCACAGAGGAATAGAAGGTATTTCACTCCAAATTTTAAAATTTCAAAAGGAAGACAAAGGAGACACATATGAACACTATAAAAATAACACCTTTTCACAATATAAAAAAGGCAAAGAACATTTCTGAAGAAACAGTACAATGTTGGCTTATCCAAAACAAAAAGGCCTGCTTTTCAAACTATCTGTAGGTTTTAAGTAAAGCAAACTACTGAATATAACCAATACATACCTTGTAAGTAGTTCAATGGAGATAAGGAATTGCAAACTGGCTATGAGGATAAGCTATGGAGTCAGGCTGCCTGGGAACTAATTCTTACCCACTATAGAGACACAGTCTCACTATGTTGCCCAGGCTATAGTATGCTGGGTATTCACAGGTGCAATCCTAGCACACTAGTAGCTGCAAACTCCTAGTCTCAAGTGATTCTCCCGCCTCAGGCACACGCCACCATGCCCAGCCTCTTAATCTCTATAATAGGTATAATAATCTACATCAAAAGAGATTCAGTTATACCTGCACCAAAGGAGAGTCAATAGAAAAAACTAAATTAATGTTAGCAATTTTATTATTAAATTGGGGTATCTAAAGATTGAGTGCTAGTCATTTTCAATAAATGTTCTCATGCACTAACACTCAAATGTATTAGGACACATTTACTGATATAATATATAAGTTTTACTTCAAAATACTCCAACAAAAACAAAAACAAAATAAAAAGGTGGGAGGGAAATGGATAAAAAAAGATGGCAAAAAAATTGATAAATGTAGACACGAGTGATAGGCACACAGGAATTCATACCATTCTCTCTACTGTCATGTACAGCTGAAAATTTCAAAAATCCTTTTAAGGAATTCTCAGGAATAACTCTGATACTTCAAAGCAAAGGTGGGGGGGAGGTTCAGACTACATAACTGTTCAACAGTTTTGTGAACAGATTTTTAAAAGTTCATATTTTTGCAAAATGTATCTGGTGAACAAATGCTTCCCTCTGCTCTGATGACCATGACTCTGGTAATGATTGGCAAAACTAATGTCTATAATGAATCTTAAACATGGCCATCTAGCATGAGGTGAGACAAAGATCTACACAAATATCACTGCATCTTGATAATAACAACTACAGCCTTTGATAGTTTCCATCTGAAAAGAAAACTAGGAATTGAATGACAAGGTATTCAATAAGCAACTAGAGTACAATCCTGGTCATTAGTACTAAAAGCCGTGAGATAATAATAAGCCTGCTTCTTTAGTCCCTTAAATACATCTACTTGTTCAATTTCCACACTGTACAAAGGGAGAAAAGAACATATGCAGGACCTTTAAAGATAATTAGAAAAAAAAAAAAAAGTCTTATGTGGATACCATTTGTTTTGTTAAAAATCCATTACCACAAAGTCACAATACATGGCTGTTCCCTCTGAATCAACTGTGAACTTGTTGTATAATAAAACTTTTCCTCACTAAGCTTCTAGGTATATGCTCTCATGTGCAATGTTTTAAAATTATTTTTTAAAGTGTGATTATTTTTTGCAAAAGCTTATTTATAGTAAATATGTGCTCTATGCAAAATGTTCACTTAGCTAAATTGGTACTTTAATTGAATATAAACTTAAGGTTTAGTCATTTTATTACACTCTCCATGCTTGGTAGTAATCTTGGTCACAAATGCTACTTCTCTGACTGCTAACATTACAGCAAGAAAATAATTATTTGCAGTAGTGAAACTGATTTTGATTTCTTCATTGCACTTTTTATCTATGCTTCCTTCCTATAACTACATCTGACACTCAAGCAAAGATTTAGATATACTTTGGAGCTAGCAGGAAATCTTACAAAAATGACACTTTACAAGATTGAGAGGATAAACACTGGTAAGCATAAAATATTTGACACAGCAAAGAATAGTTTGACGTATTTGCTTCCTACTTCACTACATTAAAATTAGTGATCGAAATTCAAAAATTTGGTTGACAAAATGATCAAACTGTCCAAAAATACACACAGAAAAGACTAAAGACAAGTACTTTGACTCAATGATTAGACAGAGGATCCTTATTGAAGTAAGTCACATATCTCTACCTATTCCATCCTGAGAAACTGACAGAGCTCAAATTTTGGGTCTTAGATATCTTGAACCCTAGTAATTTTAATGAAAAGCTATTATGCTAGATTAGATTGCTGGGTTTTAATCTCATTATTACCATATAAACATCTTGTTAAAATACTTTTAGTTATGTGCTTACTTAGCTGAGTTAACTTCAAGTTAAATATCAAAAACACGTTTGTATCGAATCCTCTAAGTATGGCTAAAGAGACATTCTGTTAGCTCTGGCTTTATAAGTGAAAGACCTAAAGATGAGATGGGAGGAGCAATTTATTATTGTCTTTGAGTACATGGAAAAGCACTCCTTTGTGACTGCAGATGTCACTTGCTGAATCAGGGACATATTTCTTTCACATTTCTGCTTTTGCCCACTGATGTTGAAGACGCTATCTTAACAGAAAAAATACTAATAAATGCAAATTGACACCCATCCTTTGATTAAAAGTAAGTTGGTAGCTTTCCCGGAGACTTTAAAAACAAAGACTTAATCCCAAACCATTCTGGGCTCTGCACCGGTGACAAATATACTTTAGAAGGTCTTCTAACTAATAAAAATATTTAGGATTATGTGGGCAGAAAAAAAATTATTCTTAAATCTGGATAGAATTACTGTGAATATCTTTAAATAATATTTTAACATAGCTTCAAGGTTTTTAATACCGGTATTAAATTAAAAGAGTTACACAGACTAGTTTATCATTTATTTTGAAAAATCATAAAATATAATTTTTTTAAGCAATTGTTTTTGCTGGGAGCTCATCAATATACCAGAAACACGCTTAATTCCACTGTCTTGTTCCTCCAAAACTGTAACTCTAGATCAAAAGTAATATATCATGAAGTGTTTAGATGACTGCAAAGAAAAAAGGACTGAAAATTAATTTCCCTCTAGCAATAATTTGTCAGAAAACATTTTCCTCATTATTTTAAGTAATCGAATGTCAAACGTATATGTCAGAAACATTTTAAATATTTTACTAAGAAGCTTTGACACTGTATACTCTAGCACTAAATATTAATATTATAAACGATGAATTTTAGGTGTAATCATTATATAAACATGTTTCTACAAAGACAATGGGAATCAGGACTTCTGTAAAATAAAATGAAACAGTGTATTATAATTCCTTTCCATTTCTTTCATAGAGTTAAGAAATTAAAATGAGAGCACATCTAGTCCCATGCTATAGTAAAAAAACTGACTAATTCATAAATGTACTCGAAATTCTAATAGAAATAGCTTTCATAAGACTAGAAATTCTAGTAGAAATAGCTCATCATAATTTTACTATCGACAATAAAATTTTGAGAATTCTTCTAAAACAATCTCGTCTTTGGGACAGTGGTTCTCATATTTGTTTGGATGGCAATGAATAAGCAATTGAGGGTACTTTCTATGGAACCCCCAAAATGACTATGTTGTACTTAACGGTATCATAACAACTAGAAAAAGCTTGACTAGATATCTATTGATATATATGTATGTGCAATTCTATAATTGCAATTGCAACATATATGTGTGTGTGTGTGTGTGTATACATATTCCAATACAAAAATCACAACCACAAACCATTATCTATGAAAAACCTAACAAGTTCAGTGCAATTTTTCCATTAACACTGATTTGGTATTTGTTAATAATAACCATAGCTAATGCTCCAAATATTTAACATGTGGCAGGCAACAGGCCAAACTGATTTATATGTATATCTTTCTTATAACTTACGCATCTCAAAATATTTACTATGTGCTGGGCAATAGGCCAAACTGATTTATATATACGTATTACTTATAACTCATGCATCTTACTTACAACCACAAACGAAACTTACAAGTTTGTGAAACAACTGAGTGAAACAACTGAGATTTCTAACACGCCAGATGTACTTTAACCCAAGTTCCAAGTACTGGTTAAATGGTAGTGTGAGGACTCCATCCCAAGCTTGATTCAAACTTGTTCTTCTAACCACAACACTATCCTTCTAGTTACAAAATAAAATCTAAACAAATTTAAATATTTTATACAATCATATTTAAATGTTTTAACTAATCAGAAAAGATCAACACTAATCAAATTTTTAAAATTTTTTTTGGAGAAAGTGTCTTGCTCTGTTACCTAAGCTGAAGTGCAGTGGCATGATCACAGCTCACTGCAGCCTCCACCTCCCCAGGTCAATCAATCCTCCTGCCTCAGTCTCCCAAGTAAGTGGGATTACAGGCATGCACCACTATGTCTGGCTAATTTTAAAACATATTTTATAGAGGACAGAGTGAACTCCTGGGCTCAAGCAATCCTTTCACCTCAGCCTCCCAAAGTGCTGGGATTACAGACATGAGCCACCATGCCCGGCTAACATTAATCAATCTTAAGAGTGGAACAGCAGTGTAAGTTGAAGAATCACTTAAAAGTTGCTATGAGAAGCCTCCTATTGATTACGTATTCTGGAAATGACTCCTAAGTTCCAAATGTAAGGTGCTTTTGTTAAGCACATAGGGAAAGAAATTCAGTTGTGACAGCTGGATTTCAAATAAAGGCCTTCTTACTAGGTCATAAGCCAACTATAAAATCAACCCAACTAAATACTCAAAAGACAGAGAGTTTTAGAGAATAAAAGTTTTAGGGGGTAATAAACTAAATCCACTCTGCTTTGTTTTTAGCAACTTTGGAATTTACTTAATTTGAAGGAGGTACATGGACTAGTGTTGTCACAAAAGAAAAAGACAAATAACTCTTAGTCTTTATAATTGGTATTTGCTAAAGAAAATATTACTAACATATAATAAATATATTAGTAAGTAGGGAGTCCTGTCAGTATTACCCTAAGTTTCAAGTTTTTAATTTTACATTATTAGAATTAGCATATTTATAGCCATAGTCAGAAAGCCAGAGAACTACATAAAAATAATTCTCATCAATGTGAACTGTGAAAAGATTATTCAGCAGCATAGCTCAAATGTGTCTAGCTCAATTCAACTTAAAATATTATTATTCTGGAGTGAATTTTTACTAAAAGACAAATGTCATTAGTCTGCCTTAGATAGCTACTAAAGACAAGAAAATCTGTTAAAGAATCATTAAATTTTAAAATAAACTTAAATGAAGGCTTAAAATACATGTACCTTATAATATCCATTGCCTGGTAAAGTATTTCAGATTGATCAACTCCAAGAACCTTCTTTGCCCCAGCTTTAGCAGCAAACATAGAGAGAATTCCAGTTCCACATCCAACATCCAAAACTACCTGGGGTAATTAAAAAAAAAAAAAAAGAGATGTTATCAAAAAGGTCTCTATATTAAATTCTATTCATATATTATGATCTTTCTGGCTAGGAAAAATTCACAATAAAAACTTTAAACTGGCTAGGCATGGTGACTCATGCCTGTTATCCCAGCACTTTGGGAGGCCGGGGTGGGCAGATCACTTCAGGTCAGGAGTTTGAGTCCAGCCTGACCAACAAGGAGAAACCCTGTCTCTACTAAAAATACAAAATTAGCTGGGCATGGTGGCGCATGCCTGTAATCCCAGCTACTCGGAGGGCTGAGGCAGGAGAATCTCTTGAACCTGGGAGGTGGAGGTTGCGGTGAGCCAAGATCACGCCATTGCACTCCAGCCTGGGCAACAAGAGAGAAACTCCATCACAAAAAAAAAAAAAAAAAAAAAAAATTTTAAACTAAGCAAATACGGCAATTTCTATTTGGGAAAACTGAACATATCACTACTATGAGTTGTTTTAAATTAATAACAGTATAGTTGGCTATAGTCTATTGTAATCAGACCCAACAATGCTTAATTTAAGAGATTTTATATAAAAAAAATTATGTCTATAGATTTAAGAGAGAATCATTGTTTTTAATTTCCCTATTGTATGTATATTCTATCTTAGGCTCAGTAATTCTACATTTTAACAGAAATAAATTTCTTCAAGTTTGAGTGGCAGGAATTAATTTAAGCAGGATGGCTTGACCCAATACAATTTGAAAAGGGTTATACAGTAATCAAGGATACGGAATACCACTACATCTTTCCCACTCCTAAAATCAAATATTCAGCCCATTTTAATAAGAAAGTACAATGAAAACAAGTTAGCTGTCAAAATTCAGTAACTTGAGAGTTTAAGTTGCAAACTTAATTCTTGGTGAAAGAAAAGTATTTATTAGAACCAAAAGTTTTAAGATGCTATTGGGGGTAAGTGGGGAGCAATTATTTAAATCAAGAATTTAATATGGTTTTCCCTGGAATATAATGAAGCCTGCTTAGTTCATAGTAAAAACAAAAACAAGTCACCAAGGAAACACATTTAGCAAAATCTTTCTAGGTACACTACTCTGTGAAATTACTGAAAACTAGTGCTTTAAATCTTTCACTATCAATGGCCTAAAAAATCATATATATTTGTCCCAAAATAGGAAATTATTTCAATGCCCTCATACTGTAAGTATTCACTAAGCATTACTAAGTACCAGGAATTGATTTCAGTGACAGGGGTACAGCAACAAACAAGACCAAATCCCTGTCTTAATGGCACATACAATCTTGTGAGAGAGACAAAGAATATAAAATAAGGTCAGGTAGTAAGAAAAATCAAGTAGAGTAGAGTTAGAGCAGAGGAGAGAAGATACACTCTTTTACCATTCTAGTTAGGTCTGAGAATACCTCTCTGATACATGTGAGCAGAGAACTGAATAAAGGAGGGTGTCATGCAAAGATCTAGGAGAAGAGCATTTTAGTCAGGAGGATATTAAATATAAGACACAACATTCCAGGCAAAGCCAAGATGGCCAGTGTGGCTGAACTGGGTTCAGAAAGGTCACTTGGAGGTGAAGGCAGGGGTCAGATCACAGAGTGCCTTGGATTTTCCTCTGAGTAATGAGAAACTATCCTACGAAAAATAAAACTAGAATTAAGAATCGATGATACTGTACACCAATTTTTTTTTCTCACTAGGCAATAGAATTATGGTTTAACCATCAGGTACATTTCCTATGCTTTAAAAAAAATTTTATGCATATTACAATTCAATACATGTTTTTCCTTCTTTTACACAAATGATAGCATATTACACCCACTGTGCTACATATATATATTTTTTAACAATATAATTTAGAGATCTCTCCATATCAATTTCTAGAGCTCCTTTCTTTTATGTAGCTGTACAGGATTCCATACTATGGCTGTATCACAATCCAGTTCTCTGATGAACATTTTAGGTGTTCCCAAAACCTTACTAGGGGAATAAACGCTGAAAATAACCTCATATGGAAGCCCATTCCCATGAATTAGTAAATCTAAAGAATATATTCCTAAAAGTGAAAACACTGTGTCAAAGAGTACATATTTGTAATTCTGCTAGACATAACCAAATTGATCTCACAGGGCAATTCTGCTAATGAAGACTCCAATGAGCAATGTATTAGTACCAATTTCCTCATAGGTGAGACTAGCCTATGGGACATATAATCAAACTTTTGGATGTCTACCCATCTGGCAATCACAAAATAATGATATGTTGATCTAGTTTTAATATGCATTTCTCTTAGGAGATTTAGCATCATTCCATGTATTGTAGAGCCATCTGTAATTTTATGTGAACTACTGATTTACATCTTCTCTCCATTTTTCCCACTCAGTTGCTAGTCCTTTTCTTATCAATCTGTCTTAGCAGATAAGAGTTATTTGTAAATTAAGATTAGCCCTCTGTAATATGACATGCCATGTTTTCTCACAGCATGTATTTTTGTCTTTTGATTCTACTTACAGTGATTTTTGCTACACAGGAATTCTTAACCTACAATTAAACTTATTAATCTTTTCTAAAATATCTCCAGGACTTTGATCATAATTAGATAAGCCTTCCCCAGTCTTCCCATTTCATTGCATTTCATCTTTACCCATTTCCTTCTAGTACATTCACAGTTTCATTAACACAGTTTGTTTTTAAACCATGGTACACTCTATGAGGCATGGTTCCAACGCTTTGTTCAAATGGTTGGCCACTTGTCACAGTATCAGTTATTAAACAAGGTTTCCCCCACTGACTTGGTATGTGACCTTTAACAGTCATTTAAATATTTATGTATATTTGCATTTAGAAGTGGATTTTAAATCTGTTCTGTTAATCTATATATTCATGTGCCAGGAATTATTTTAGTTACTGAAGCTTTATAAAACGATTTAATATCAAGTAAGTCTGGTCCACACTCCCTGCAAATATTTTCCACAATGTTTCTGGAAGACTTTTTATATTTATTTTTCCATATAAACAAGATAATTGGTTTGTCTAGGTTTAAAAGTGTTAGCATTTTTATGAGAACTGAGCTAAAATTTAGGGAAAACAATTTTGAGTTTTCCTATTTAAGAACCTGGTATGACTTTCAATTTGCTTAAATTGTCTGTTAGGTACTTTAGTTGTTCTTTTACAAATCTTTTTTTATATAAGTCCTGCATATATTTCTAGTTTACTTCTCTGCATTTTATTTTCTGTATTACTATTATAAGTGGGGTTTTCCTTCCATTATATCTTTATTTCTTTCATTTTTGAGACAGAGTCTCGCACTGTTGCACAGGCTGGAGTGCAGTGGCACGATCTCAGCTCAATGCAACCTCCACCTTGCGGGTTTAAGTGATTCTCCTGCCTCAGCCTCCCAAGTAGCTGGGATTACAGGCGTCCTCCACCACATCTGGCTAATTTTTGTATTTTTAGTAGAAACAGGGTTTCACCATGTTGGCCAGGATGGTCTCAAACTCCTGACCTCAAGTGATCCACCCACCTTGGCCTCCCAAAGTGCTGGGATTACAGGCGGCAGCCACCATGACCGGCTGTTTCCATTATGTATTGAAAATATAATTTATTAGTATTGACTCCAGAAGACAGATAATCTAAACAGCTTGATATCCATTGAAGAAATAAAGTTGTTGAAAGGTTACTACTTTGTGCTTCCTACCCTACATCCAGATGGCTTCAGTGGGAATTTGACTGTTCTTGAACACATGGCCTGTCTGGGTGAGTCAGTACATTTTAACATAATTACTTTTATAAACATTAAGAATTTTATTTTAACATGCAATTGATATATATCACTGCAAACAAAAAGAATTTTTTTAAAAGTTCCAAATAAAACGTATTAACCAACATAGCAAGAAAACAGTATACTATATAGTATATATGTATCTAGTACAGTTATAGTACCTCAACTTGAAATACTGTATGGCAAAAATGAAAATATATACAATAGAACAGTGTGTAATAAGTTTCTAGAAACTCTCATTAAAATAAAACATTTACAAAACTAAAAAACAAAAGATTCGTGTGGAATTTAGAAGTTTGCTAAAAGTGCTTTGGTGACAGTGTCTGGGAAGATCAACGCTCCCTTGCTGTGTACCAAAGACAAGCTGGCAGCACAACTGGTAACACCATTCATGGTATATACCCTTTATGACCTAGGGGGTCCAGTGCTAAAAAATTACCTTATAATTGTACTCCCATATATATAAAAATATTTTTAATAGTTTATATGAAGTAGTTTCTAATATAAAAACTGAAACAACTTATGGACGTTCTTACATTAGATATATGAACCATTAAAAGAATATTAATGAAAACATGCTCGAAATCACTAATAATTAGAAAACTACAAATCAAAACAAATATCACCTCACACCAACCAGGACAGCTACTATCAAAAAACTAGAAAACAACAAGTACTGCTAAGGATATGGAGAAATTGGAAGCCTTGTGCACTGCTGGTGGGAATACAAAATGGTACACCCACTGTGAAAAACAGCACGGTGCTTCCTCAAGGAATTAAAAATGAAATTACTATGTGACTCAGGAACTTCATTTCTGGGTATATACCCAAAAGAATTAAAAGCAGGGCCTCTAAGAGATATCTGTTTACCTATGTTAATAGCAGCAATATTCACAGTAGCTTTAATATAGAAGTAACCCAAATATCCGGACAGATGAATGAATGAATAAGCAAAATGTTGTACATACATACAATGGATTATTGAGCCTTAAAGATGAAAAAAATTCTGACATTTGCTACAACAAGGTCAAACCTTGAAGACATTATGCTAAGTGCAATAAGCCGGTTACAAAAGGAAATACAGTCAGCCCTTTGTATCCCTGGATTCCCCATCCAGGGAGTCAAGCAACTGCTAATCGAAAACATTCTGGAAAAAAAAAATTGCATCTGTACTGAACACGAAGTCTTCTTTCTCTTGTCATTGTCCCCTAAACAATACAGTATAACAACTATTTATATAGCACTTACATTGTATTAGGTATTATAAGTAATCTGGAGATGATTTAAAGTATACAGGAAGATGTGCATGGGATATATGCAAACACTACACCATTTTATATCAGGTAAATGAGCATTTGTGGATGCTGGTATCCACAGAGTGTCCTGGAACCAACCCCTCACAGATACTGAGGGAACGACTGTACTGTAAGATTCCACATATATGATGTATATGAGTAGTCAAAAATCATAGAGACAGAAAGTAGAATAGCGATTGCCAAGGGCTGGGAAGAAGGGAGAACGGGGAATTAACGGTTTAATGAGAATAGTTCCAGTTTTACAAGATGAAGAGTTCTGGAGATGGAAGTGGTGATGGCTGCATGACATTATAAATGTATTTAATACCACTGATCTATACACTTAAGGATAGCTCAGATGGCAAATTTCATATCATGTTTATTTTACCAAAAGAAAAAACACGCGGGTAAAAAGATAATAAGGAATTTCTCCAAGAAAAGCTGCTGAGTGAAGAAAGTATACAAGGATATGTTTAGTATACTCCAATTAGAGTATGTGTTTTTTTGTAAGACTATCCATATACACATTCAGATATAATGTATATACAAATGCATATATGCGTATGTGTATGAAATCCTTATTTAATCCTCATTCTACAAATGATGAATGTGAGCTTCAGAGTGGCAAAGAAACAGGTCAAAGGTCACAGAGCTGGTAAACTGTAGGGCCTGCATTCAAACACAGGTTAACCTGCTTCTAAAGTCTGTATTTTTAATTGTATATTAGTTATTTATTACACTAGCTTAGAATTAAGTGATCAGGTAGATAAGCTAAAATTTGATAGAATCAAAGAGACAGAAATAAAATGAACATTATTTTATAAAATGATGAGAAAATATGATTCATTTTTTTCTTAAAAAACTGAATGAATTGTAACTGTAGATAACAACCACAAGCATAAAGAAGGCACCTAACTGGGAATTTCTGCAATAAACTACAAACAGAAATTAATTATGAGTGGGTGACAACAGGATTAAATACCACCCAAAGTTAAATTAATCTGAGAAACCATATGGCCTCCACAGGAGCTTTGTGAATTGAAACAATATTAAGAAAAGAAGGAAGAAAAGGAGGCTGGAAAGGGATGGAGAGAGAAGGGAAGGAAAAAAATTTTAATAACAATATTTAATACTTGATGATTAATCTTATGATTACTAATACTTGAGCTTTTTCAGTATTTACTTACCTATTACAAGACAACTCCATTCAGAAGCATACTGAAGGAACATTCTAATTTACTTTCTTAACAAGCTCCTCTGGTATTCCTTGTTAAGAGAAGATGGCTCAAAGAAAGGCAATGATGATGCTTTCACCGTAACGAAACCCACAGAATTTACCAGAAGGAATTTTTACAATCACCTTACAGGTTAGGCCCAAAGAGATTCACCACTTGCCCAAAATTATATAACTGGTTCCAGACTAGCCAGGATTAGTGATTCTCATATTTACATATTAAGGAAAAAATAAAATAAAAATCTGGGCATAATCTAACTAGAAATATAAAGCAACGTCGTTAACAGTAACATAATTTGCTTCACTGGAAACAAAGTGGTTTTTAGACAAACATTAAATAAATTTTCCAGCACTTGTTTTGCAAATATAAAAATTATGAAGGGCCGGGTGCGGTGGCTCACGCCTATAATCCCAGCACTTTGGGAGGCCAAGGCAGGCAGATCACAAGGTCAAGAGATCAAGACCATCCTAACCAACATGGTGAAACCCCATCTCTATTAAAAATACAAAAATTAGCTGGGCATGGTGTCGCGTGCCTGCAGTCCCAGCTACTGGGGAGGCTGACGCAGGAGAATCGCTTGAACTCGGGAGGCAGAGGTTGCAGTGAGCCGAAATCGCGCCACTGCACTCCAGCCTGGGTGACAGAGTAAGACTCTGTCTCAAAAAAAAAAAAAAAAAAAAAAAACTATGAAAAGTCTCCACTATAGTAACATATAAAAAGCATACAAAAAACTTAAATATAAAAAAATAAAAAACTGATCAACTATAATTTTTAAATGAAATCATTTATTTGTCTCTGGTGGGAATCAGCACAAACGAACAATTATAAACTTTTCGTGAGGTGTAATGCTTTGTCCAAAAAGATCAGAGCACCATATAAATTCTGTCCAATTCAGCCAACTCACAAGTGAAACACTGCTCTTAAAAAAGAGGTATGGAAAATGAAAAGTCAATCCAGATTATATTCCAAACAATACAAAAATCAGGAAAAAGGATTTTTAAAACATAAAGGTTGTTACTGCTGCCATATCATGTAAAGCCCATGAAATAATCTTAGAGAAATGAAAGCCGAATTATAAGAATCCGATACATTATCAACATACATGTTCTCAAAGTAAAAAGAGTGGGAAAAAATTCCCAAGGAAAGGTATGTAAACGGCAGAGATCATAATATTTCTCATTAAATTAGAGGATTAATTTCCCATCAGGAAGAACAAACAGAAAATCTGAACTTTTTTTTTTTTTTGAGACAGAGTCTCGCTCTGTCGCCCAGGCCGGAGTGCAGTGGCCGGATCTCAGCTCACTGCAAGCTCTGCCTCCCGGGTTTACGCCATTCTCCTGCCTCAGCCTCCCGAGTAGCTGGGACTACAGGCGCCCGCCACCTCGCCCGGCTAGTTTTTTGTATTTTTTTTAGTGGAGACGGGGTTTCACCGTGTTAGCCAGGATGGTCTCGATCTCCTGACCTCGTGATCCGCCCGTCTCGGCCTCCCAAAGTGCTGGGATTACAGGCTTGAGCCACTGCGCCTGGCCGAAAATCTGAACTTTTAAGTAACCATGCCAATGTAGAAAGGGAGGAAAAGGCAGAGGGGAAAAGACAGAGGGAAACAGAGTAAAGAAAAAATGAAAAAACAAAATGTGTAAGGAAGAAAAGCCAAAAAACACAAATTTCAAACACTCAGGCACATGCACACACAAGAGTATAAGATCATTTTTTAAATAACTTAAGCCAATATTAAAACTAATTGTAAAATACAAAGTATCTCTTAATGGGGTAAAGTATTAAAAGAAAGCATATAAAATAAGTACTATATTACAATAGTGAACCCTACTTCTTAATGTTCTTAAACTCATTAATTTTCCATTACTGAACACAAACTAGAGTAATAATTAAAAGTGTGCTATGACATGGTGCTTATCTGATACATTTAAAATTCATAGGAATAACTATAAACAAAAAATATGGTTTAAGCAAAATTATCTGAATAAGCAAAATTTAACTAAGCTATGTCATTATAACTAAGCTATGTCATTATAATTAATAACTTTCAATTTTTAAAAAGAGCATATTGAATGACAGCAGCAATCAGCATTTCTGTTATCAGTACTCTGCACCACAGAGCAGCATCATAAAAGTCTTCCATGAAATAAAGACAGAAGGTGTTAAATCAATTGCTATCACAATGATGACCCAACAGAGGATTTCTACTGCCCAAGAACAACATGAAATGTATAATTCTATAACCTATGCTACTTACCTTGTCTTTGAAGATATGTGGATTCTGGTATATGAAATCTCGGTAGCTTTCTGTTCGTATTTTGTCCTAGGGTAGAGAGATGAAAACGCTGTGTTTATAGGACAGTCTAAACAAATAAATTTTTTAAGGGTGATATTTGCCATTTTATCACACATTGCTAGTTTCCATAGCAGCTTTTATACCTGGGATACCAAGCTTATTTTTTTTTCCTAAGAAAACAAAAAAGAATAGAAATAGCAACAACACACAAAGAAAATATTTTACGAAGACTGAAACTCAAATAAGACCCAAGTTCTTAAAAATGTGTACATTTTTCTCTTTATGTGCATTATCACCATAAGACTTAGAGTGATAATTGAAGCTAATAAAAGATGAATATGTTTTCTCCTTTCAACAGGGCCTGGAAACTACAGCCTGATTCTCTGCACTACAGCTATATTAAAATAAGGGAGAAGCCAAGTGCAGTGGCTCACGCCTGGAATACTCACTTGAAGCTAGGAGTCTGAGACCAGGCTGGGCAACAAAGTAAGACCCTGTCTCCAAAAAAAACAGAAATAAAAGTAAGGGGCTGGGTTCAGAGGCTCACGCCTGTAATCCCAGCACTTTGGGAGGCTGAGGCGGGCAGATCACCTGAGGCCGGGAGTTTGAGACCAGCCTGACCAACATGGAGTAACCCTGTCTCTACCAAAAATACAAAATTAGCCAGGTATGGTGGCGCATGCCTGTAATCCCAGCTACTGAGGAGGCTGAGGCAGGAGAATTGCTTGAACCGGGAGGCGGAGGTTGCGGTGAGCTGAGATCGCACCATTGCACTCCAGCCTGGGCCACAAGAGCAAAAATTCCATCTCAAAAGCAAAACAAAAGAAGAAAGGAGATAAAAATAAATAAATGCAAACGTTGCAGCTACATACGAAAAATTACACTAAACTGGATACGTTTTTCAAAGAAAGTCATTGATCAGCACCTATCTGATTTACATTCCTGTTTTGTTTGTAAAAATTTCTGTAGTAGGAAATGATGTTTAAAAGCCTCTAAGCCTAAAAGTAAATCATTTGAGCCCTGCAGCCCACATTATAAGGCTCCTACACTCTGGAGTCTCATATAACCTTGTGACCAAGGCAAGCACGTAACTCTAACATTTATGCTGGTTCATGAATAGAGTTGATTCCCTAGGTTGAAACACATACTGACTGCAAATTAAGCATTCAGGGGCTCTGCTGTCATGTTAGTACAATATGACTGTGATAAAAATAAGTATCACAGAATGGGAATTCTAGTTTTAAGTTTCACATCAGGGTGAAAACAAAATATTACACCAATTGCTACAATATCAAAATTTTATACAAATCATACCCCCAAAATATTTTTATGCCAATTGAGACTTTTTTTAAAGCATAAAAGGAGATCTTAAAGGGCAAGTTGTTTTACTTAAGTACTAGACCTAAAAAGGGAATTGTCCACAATTAATTCCATGTTTTCTGATTACTTCTCACTGCTTTTCAAAAAAATTTTAAAATTAGGCTTATTAAATCTTCTCCCGAAGTTACTTTAAGAATTACTAAGATAAATAAATGTATATATAAACTAATTATCTAATTTTAAAACTTTTTTCAAAGCATACCATTTCATACATGTTTACAAATTTTATACTCCTCTGATACTATAACCAGTGATTTTTGCAGAAACAACAAAACTTACAGAGGGTGAACATCAGTCAGGAATGCAGTCACTCAGAAAGCTCTCACAAATCATACTGCCTCACCACTACTTCCATTTAATCAATAGAATTCCAACTGCTGTCCTAACGCCATGCACTGCTACTCAACTAAATTACAATCTTTCATTCTGGCTCTTTCAATATATTCATTTGTTTTTGTTTGTATGCTCATGCTGGTGTAATGAAATCCAAAGTATACAAAACATAGTGCCTTGTATATAGCAGAGCTTCAATTTAGTCACTGAATTTTTGAAAAAAAAAAAAAAAATCCAATAAATAAGAAAATGTAAGCAAACAAAAGAGTAGCCTTTATAACCATTTCTAAAAATTTATTCTAACAAAGGCAACATGTCAATACAAAACAACAATAAACAGAAATTAAAAAAATTTTTTATATCAACCTTGAAACTAAGAAAAATAAAATAAAAAAATTACTGCTCCAATACTTAGGAGCAAGATAATATTTTAAGACTAGTAAGGTATCAAGAAATTATTCCTGCAAATACGAAGAATGAAGGTAAAGAAAAAAGTTATATACTATAAATTTTACATATATAAGCAACAGTATGTTTTTAATTTACAAGCTCATTAGTGCTCACTTGGCAGTCCATAAGACAGGTGCAGATACAATAAAGAGAATGCAGCAAAGAAAAATTACTAAAATTTCACTTTACTAAAGGGCACTATGATCTGTGATAAATGTACAACAGAATGAATAATGTTGATCTTAAAACAAAGAAGAATGATGCATTTCGGATTTACAGTAGTAGTCAATGATGACTCTTCTTCAAAAAGATAAAGTGGCAAGGAATTTTGAAAGTTCATGTAATCTATCCCTCTATCAATTATATCTCTGTAATTCAAGAAAGGTAACTTCATCTCATCTAAAGAAATAAGATCACAAGCTATTTTTTTAAAAATTATAATCAAAACATGTACCAAAAATAGTGTCATGAAAAGACATGAAGCCAAGCAACAAAAAACCCGAATTATACTCTCTAAAAACAAGGCCGATTCCAACCACAAAAATATGTCCGGCAAATATGATTTCTCACTTTTAAATGAGTTACAAAAATTAGGTAACATTCTAGTGGTAATATACCTTGAACAGTTTATATGTGCTAAGAATCATTCTGATAAGAAACGAGAAATAAAGCTGTGATATAAGGCATGCTTCCCATTCATTCACAGCACATAACTTGGCAAAATGCAAATGTATAAACAGTTCTTTTTGAATCAACTATCCATATGTCCTATAGACATTTAATAGAATCATTTCCAAGGGGAGGATATTACACTGCACAAGAACTAAAGGAAGCTAGGGCACACAGAATGATATTTAAGTGATTCTCTCAAAGGGAAAAGGTGACACTGGAAACTTCAAGTTGGAACTTCTTAAATCTATATGTACATCAAAAGGAGTTAAAGGTACCAGACCAGGTGTGAAATCTTACGGTTACTGACACATAGATACAAGTGTCCAGGATAAAGATTTGTAAATGGTCAGTACTTAAACTAAATTTCCCTGATGATTGTACTCACAACGCTCAACACTCTACTGAAAGTTTCAGTAACCTTTAACCTGTCTGAAAAGCCCAACACAATTTCCATACCAAAGGAATGAAAGGTTTATGGTATTTAATGGGATGATTTAAAATGACAAACATGGCTCTAGATAAACTTCTTTAAAGAAAATATTCTAAACATAAAAAAATTAATAAAGAAAATGAAGCAAGTCAATTTCTTTTCAACGAATTCACTGAGACTCAAAATAATGTATTACTTATAATAACGTATCTATTATTTATAATGCTATGCCATTACCCAAGTGACAACGAAAAGCACAACCACGACATGTAATTAGTAATGACATGACAATGTTTTAAAAGACCCCACATAAGTACAATTATCAATTACCAAACTTCTATTCTGTGATCCGGCAAAACCGAATCAACAAAATATATACATGTTATCAAATATCCCTGGTTAGCTTAAATGCCTGTGCTTCAGGGAAACCATAAAATAAAACAATCTCTGGAGGAAGGATTTAGAAAGGGATATTTTGTTTGTTGGTTTTAAGAATAGGTAATGGTGGCATCTAAAATTCAGAGATAAACATCTAAACTTTCAATGTTTACGTTCCAACATTTATTTTACTCTACGTAGATATTCTAAATTTCACTGAACTCAAAATTACATCTTCCTATTTTACAATCTATAATACTTAATAAAATGTATAATTATCAAGTATAGCTAGAAATCAACTTTTATTTTACATGGATATTACCGTTATAAAAATTAAAACCAGCCAGATTTAAATACAGTCACATGTTGCTTAATGCTAGGGATACTTCTGAGAAATGTGTTGTGTGAACATCACAGAGCATACTTCACAAATGGAGATGGTATATAGCCTACTACACACCTAGGCTCTGTAAGATAGCCTATTACTCCTAGTCTACAAACCTGTACAGCATGTCACTGTACTGAATACTGTAGGCAACTATAACACAATGGTATTTTTGTATCTAAGCATATCTAAACATAGAAAAGGTACAGTAATAATATGGCATTATAGTCTCATGGCGGCACCATCACATCAGTCTGATTGACTGAAACATTAGTATGCAGTGCATGACTGTATCTAATTTGACCAATTCAGGAAATACTCCTGTATGTCAATGATTTCAATGGTAAAAAAGTTCCATAATAATTGTGAGATTTATAATTAAACTTTATATCAAAGAATTTATTATTGGCCCAAACAAAAGTCAGTATGGCTATTTAAAACACTGAAATTAATCATTTCCTATATACATTAAAAGGTAAATATATAATTTAATCCATCTAATTGTTCCTATTTAATAGTTGCCTTTGAGAAGACTAAAATTGCCAAGTTTTTCCAATATTTTAAGGAAAAAGTGATTTCATAAAAAGATTAATAATGATTTTAAATGGAATGTACAAATGACTGATGCCTCTGTAATCTTTTCGTCTTCTTTCCTTTTTTTTTTTTTTTTTTGGTAGACAGGGTCTCACTACATTGCCCAGGCTGGTCTCGAACTCCTGGGCTCAAGCAGTCCTCCTGCCTTGTGCTCCCAAAGTGCTGGTATTACAGGCATGTGCCACCGTGCCCAGTCTTGTAATATTTTCAACCCAAGATGAGCTATCAAGCACCAAAGAGGTGTTTAAAAAGCAGTTCTCCCCACCCAAAAAAAGGAGGTCTCCTACAGTGTACATATATATTAAGAAAGAACCTGTTCTATTTTTCCTTTAGTATGGATTTGGCACATTTGTGTTCTTTTCTAACCTTTAGCATTTCTTCATGTATCCCATAATGCCCGTATGAGCTGAAATAAACACCGTCCTCATCCTCCTGGAGGTCCGCAATGATACTAGTAGATGACGAGCAGGTTCTGACATCTGCGTTCATCACAAAATCCTGAGCAAATTGTCTGTAATCAATTTGAAATACACCCTTGAGACAGGTTTATTGGACCATGAATAAAGGAAAGGCTAGAGGTTGAAGAAGAGGAAAGAGGAGGCAGTATAGTGTGATGAGCCTTCTAAATCGCATTCTACCTTGAACAACTGAAAGCTCCCCCTGCTGGATCTGAAGCAACGGCAATATTCAAAAACAATTTTATGCACTCCTTCTACAAACCACAAAAACAATGTCAACTGCAAATTATCCTCTTTATGTCTTTCAACTGAACAAAATAAGCATATTACTTTTATTATCCTCTATTATTTCTATTGTTTTAAAATCCTTTTTTAGCAACTGGATCAATGTTGTGTATTTCAGCTCTATTAATATTCTTTAAAACCATATTATTTCTTGGGAGTGTTATATAAGCAGAAAGTAGACCCAAATAGATAATTATTTATATACACCAACACCACCCACTCCAGCTCTAAAACTCAGATCCCTCTCAGATCATGACATATTAGGAATCCATAAGGTATACAAAAGGGACAAGTCCAAAGGGGCAAAAGGTAAAGTTGGTGTTGGTTGCTTGGTTACCTAGCATAAAAATTCTGAAACAGAGAAGAGGAACTACAATTGGTTCTACTATCTTTCCCGCTGAACATACATTCTGGCAAATCATCAAATAGGTACTCAGGCAACAGCAAACAGCTTACAAATCCAACAGGAAGGCCTGTGAGGTATACTTGTTAGAAATGCAGAATCTCAGGCCCTGTTCTCAATCTCCTGAATCAGAATTTACATTTTAACAGGATCCCAATTGATTCCTATGCACATTAAACTTTGAAAAGTACTACACCAGTACAATGCTAATTTATTCACTGGAAAAAACTGTCATTGTGTATCTGGTTTTCTGGGTTCATACTATACCATAATTACGTTTTGATTCTTCCCACACCCACCCCGCACACACAAGACAAAGTCTTGCTCTGTTGCCCAGGTTGGAGTACAGTGGCATGATCTCGGCTCACTGTAACCTCCACTTCCCGGATTCAAGCAATTCTCCCGTCTCAGCCTCCCAAGTAGCTGGGATTATAGGCATGCACCACCACACCCCAGCTAATTTTTGTATTTTTAGTAGAGATGGGGTTTCACCATGTTGGCCAGATTGGTCTCAAACTCCTGACCTCATGATCCACCCACCTTGGCCTCCCAAAGTGCTGAGATTACAGATGTGAGCCACTGCAGCCTACATTTTGATTCTTTAAAAATAAAAACTTCAACCCTGTATTTTCCCCAAACCTCAAAAAGATTAATCCTTCCACTTTAAAAAACTAAGATAGAAAAAGTAAAATGGAGAAATCAACTGCAAACAGGAAAACTGAAAGGAAGGCAATAAAAAACAAAAATATTCATGAGGACAACATTTGTCAGAACATATCAGAATAGGTAAAACCATAAGACTTTATATTAATTAACGATATCCATAATGTATAAAAAATGCTACATATCTTTAACTGTATGAAGATAAAATATCTACATTGTACTTTCCAGTATATGAAATGTTCTATATTCTACTTTGCCATTGGTTGTATTATTTTGGAGATCTAAACAATTAATTTTGCAAGATTGATAAATTACTTCATTTTTTGCAGATCCTCACGTGCTCTAGCCAATTCGGCTTCAGCAGACAATGCCCTGGCTTCCATACATTTCAATTTTTCAACAACAGATGTATTTTCACTGAGTCCATTGGGGTATGAGAAGGGTACTGACACCGGTTCATAAAGATCTTCCACATCTAAAGAAATAAATGGACATTATCATCAGGCCATCTTATAACAACAAAACAAGTATAAATATGTTAGGAATAAATATGCCCTAAGCTTCTACTATGTGGCCAATTGAGAAAGATTAGTGAAAGTACTTTTAATTCAATATTAATCATCTTGGCTTTGCACAGTGGCTTACACTTATAATCCCAGCATTTTGCAAGGCCGAGGCAGGCAGATCACTTGAGGCCAACAGTGATCAAGACTAGCCTGGCCAATTTGGTGAAACCTTGTCTCTACTAAAAAAAAAAAAAAAAAAAATACAAAAAATTAGCCAGGCCTGGTGGTGCGGGCCTGTGGTCCCAGCTACTTGGGAGACTGAGGCAGAAGAATTGCTTGAACCTCAGAAGTGGAGGTTGCAGTGAGCTGAGATCGCACCACTGTACTCCAACCTGGAGAATACAGTGAGACTCGGTCTTAAAAATAATAATAATAAATATTTATCATCTAAACTATTTCAGTTTGAATTCAAAGAGCATGCTTTTAGTCTAAGTTTTTCATTAGCTGGCTCAACTGGACATATATTTAAATATTAATTATACTCAACCAAATCCAGGGAGAAAAAAGTAGAAAGAAAAAACCTAATATTTATTGATCAGCAGGTATCTTTCAAGTACATCATTACATCTCGTTTTATTCTCAAAACACAGTAAAGATGTATTTATCCCTATTTGAGGCATGGAAAAAATAAATTTCAGAGAAATTAAGTGACTATCCCAAAGTTATATATCTGTTTATGGAAGAACTAAGATTTAAACTCACACCTGCATTCCCAGCCCATGTTCTTGCCATTACACAAAGCCACCTCCTAGCCTGTGTCCTTATTGTAGCAGGTATTAAATTCAGATATTGCTTAAGGGAAATCCTGCCATATATGACAATATGAATGAACGTGGAGGACATTATGTGAAGCAAAATAAGACAGACACAAACAGACAAACACTGTGTGATCTCACTTTTGTGTGGAATTAAAAAAAAAACTCACAGAAGCAGAGAGTGAAATGGTGGTGGAAATGAGGAGATGTTGGTCAAAGTGTACACACTTTCAGCTACAATACGAGTAAGTTATGGGCATCTGCCTATGGTAAAGTGACTATAGTTAAAAATGCCGCACTGTATACTTGAAATTTGCAGACAGTAGATCTCAGCTGTTCTCAACACAAAAATAAAAAATGGAATGTGAGGTGATGATGTTAATCAGCTTGGTTACAGTAATCACTTCACAAAGTATATGCAAATCAAATCGTCATATTGTATACTTGAAATGTACAAAATTTTCACTTATCAATTATACCTGAATAAAACTGGAGGAAAAAAAAACATTCCTAAGGACAGTGTGCAAAGAATTCTACACACTAATTTTTCATCCTGGGCAAGGTGGAATGAAATCTATACACTAAAGTCTTATTGCTGATATTATTAAATATTCTAATTCCTAGTATTTTTAAATTATTGATTTAATTTTAATTTCACTATATTTAATTTTAATTTCACTTCTCTGCAAAGATAAGTTAATATATGTAGTTTGTGAATTTCACAAAATCCATGTCCATTTACTGGTCTAACTTTCAGATCAACTTAAGGCAGGAAGTAGTGCAAATATTACCTTTTCCCCTCAGGATAGCACTGGAAGAAATGTGACTTTGTAAACATTCCTATTCATTTTTCAGTTGTGAAGACACTTCTTCAGAGTTAGGACAAAACAGCTAAGCCTAACGAATGCCTAATACTGTAAGAGACTACAGCCTAAGTTGAATTCTTGTTATAAAAGCAGTGCAGGGTGTCACTAACTTCTAATCACTCTGGTAGAATATTGAGTCACTGAGGTTTAAAAACTGCATTCATTCACTATCTAATTCACCAAAAATTAATGAACACAACAAAATATTTCCAAATTATATAAGGCTGGTATACTGTGTTTTCTACTTCCTACTACAAACCTCATTTTGTATTTTGATTTCAAAATTCTTCAAACTGGTCAGTTTCTGTTTTGCTTTCTGCTACAATAAAAATTGTCATAATAAAAACTTTTTAATTTTAAGGATATGCAGATAATTATATATTAAAGATTAAACTTAGAGATTTGAAAAAGAGAAAGGATTTAGTTAATATTAAGATTCCTAACTACAATTTGCTAGAATTCAAAGGCCTAAACCATATTCAGAAAGACAAATTTCCACGTCTACCTTCTGTCTCAGGATGTTCAAATCACCTGGATACTTCTTTCAGGCAGAGAAGAATTACTGCAAAAGTTGGCCAATATTTCAGTAAAATATAACAATTATAAATGTGTATAAACCTCACATAAGAGCTCCAAAATAAATGAAGCAATTAAAGGCAAAAACAGACAATCCTTTGATCACAGAGTATTTGGTTTTTTTAGACAGAGTCTTGCTCTGTCACCTGTATCCCAGGTTCAAGAGATTCTCCTGCCTCAGCCTCCCAGTAGCTGGGACTACAGGTGCCCGCCACCATGCCCGGCTAACTTTTTGTATTTTTAGTAAAGATGGGGTCTCACTGTGTTAGCAAGGATGGTCTCGATCTCCTGACCTCATGATCTGCCTATAGCCTCCCAAAGTGCTGGGATTACAGGCATGAGCCACCGCGCCTGGCCGACTATTAGTTTTTAAGCAACTTAACTTTTCTATTGAAACCAACTACGTGATGAGGCATTTAGAGAATTTTAAAAAGCATGTCTTTTCCTAAAACACTTTACTTCCATTTTGCCATAACAAATGGCCTTATGTTAATTAAAGTAGATACACTTATGTTCATCTTACCAAATTGAAGTAAAAGGTCATCTTCTAATACTGGCTTCAAATATTCTTCTTTCTCCCAAGGCACTGGGTTGTATATGGAATTCATGTACTCAACTGTAGGATTCTGGATATAAAATTAATTTCATGTTTTTTTCATTAATCGCAAAATCTCCTTAGTAAAAACTACAGAATTAAACAAAGGAAATTATGTTTGCATTACACAAAATCAGTATGTCTCTAAAAAGTCTGTACATGCCTGTCATTTCATTAACTTGCTGGATAATTGCTTAATCAGTAGTTTCAATGCAGAGTTTTTTTTACTGTTTGGATTTGGGGAAAGTGTTGTCATGTCATTAAACATTCATTTAAGTAGGACAAAAAAAACACAAAGTATTTGAAAAAAACAGAAAAAAGAGCAATCAAAATACTTAAAATCACATTAGAAATTATTTCTGATTTTACAGATCCTGTCCATCAGTATTTCCCTTTATCTGACACTGAATTACTTTTTCACATACACGGATTCATCTCTTAGACGCAGTGAAAATAGTATTTGTTAGTTATGGTAGACACTTACATGGTGCTTTCTGCTGTGCTAGTTCCTAATGTCCATGATTCCCCAATATAATGAGTACTGAATTTAATGCAGTTCCTCATATTCTTTTAAATAATCAGTACACTGACAGTCACTGTAGCATTTCTTTAATTTCTAAACAAAATTGTAAATTAAGCTGTCAACTTACCTTAAGTCTAATAAAATTTATTAGCTTAATGTATCCATAAAATTCAAGTCCTAAAGGGGGAAAAAAGATAATTCACCTATTTTAACATAAGGAGTTTTGTTTAACTGACCCGTTCTATAAAGACTTCTCTGATTAAACAATAAAATACTTCTGACCTCTAAATTACTACTTATATTTTGAATTTTATTAAGAATTAGAAGTAGTAATACGACAATACTTCTGTATTGAGAAGCAGCCATAGAAGACAAATTAAAGTTTTTGTAGTATTTCTAAAAGGATGGGAAATTGATCTTTAAAATTCTGCTCCTCCTTTGTCAGAACAACACAAATCTGGAAAATTAGGTCCGACATTTTACCAAGTATTTGGCAATTGATATCAGAGCTGAAAGTTTTAAATCCCTAATTTTTATGGTGTGTATCAAATTATAATTTTGCCAGGACATGGTGTATACTAGCTTCTACATGAAGTTAAATGATGCAAACCCAATAAGGCTTGTTATCTGGTTCTCATATCTTTCCAGAAATTAAGCAGCATTTAAAACAAAGGAAAGCAGTAATATATCCAACCAACCAATTATTTGTCATAAAACTGTTGTTATGAGAAAGCTTTAATAGTATACAAACCCCCTATATTGGTAAGTGGAAAAAAAAAAAACAAAACATAATTCTATCTCAAGTATGATTCTAATACTTTAGAAATGCAACATTAAAAACGTTAAGGCTGGGCACAGTGGCTCATACCTGTAATCCCAGCACTTTGGGAGGCCAAGACGGGTGGATCACCTGAGGTTGGGAGTTTGAGACTAGCCTGACCAACATGGAGAAACCCTGTCTTTACTAAAAATACAAAATTAGCCAGTGTGGTGGAGCATGCCTATAATCCCAACTACACGGGAGGCTGAGGGAGGAGAATCACTTGAACCCAGGACGCGGAGGTTGCGGTGAGCCGAGATCACGCCATTGTACTCCAGCCTGGGCAACAAGAGCGAGACTCCGTCTCAGAAAAAACAAAAACAAAAACAAAAAGCATTAAAAAATGAGGTTGTCATTTATGCCTTACAAAAGTACTTGCACCTGAATTTATGATTTATGAACATGTGATACCACATATTTATTGACACTGAAACATCTGTTAGTATTTGCTAGTCTTCAATAATGTCCCTTCTTAGTTGTCAACAAATATAGGGACCAAAACACCTATTCTGTATTTTTTTTTTTTTTTTTGTGAGACGGAGTCTCAGTCTGTCGCCCAGGCTGGAGTGCAGTGGCATGATCTCAGCTCACTGCAACCTCTGCCTCCCGGGTTCAAGTGATTCTCCTGCCTCAGCCTCCCAAGTAGCTGGGACTACAGGCACGTGCCACCATGCCTGGCTAATTTTTTGAATTTTTAGTAGAGTAGGGGTTTCACTGGGTTAGCCAGGATGGTCTCGATCCCCTGACTTTGTGATCCACCCACCTCGGCCTCCCAAAGTGCTGGAATCACAGGCGTGAGCCACCGCACCTGGCCTATTTAATTTTATTGTAGTATAGCTCTTCTATATCCATTTAAAGAAGTGGAAGTCCTTAATTGTAAGTCAAGTGTGTTTAAATAAAAGTTTCAATAGAAACATCACCTGAGTACTTTGCATATTAACCTTAACTTCATCACTTTTTCCAGTCTCTACCAAACTTTGTATAAAACTCAGTCTCATAGGCTGTGAAGTTCATGTCATTCTTCAAGCTGATTGTCTTTTTTCAAATGAACTGCCTCCTTTTTCAAGTCCTACACCTACACTTGCTCTCCCTAAATCTAATATGTAATCACATAAAATGTAAAAATGTAATCACATGCCAAATCTGTTTTTGTTTTTAGTTGAAAAGCTAATATAAGCTTAAATATAGTGAATCTTGTCTAGAAGAGTGACTTATTCATCTTTTCTCAAGGACTGCTTGTCAAAAAAACTCCATTTCCACAAGATAAGATGTTGCTGTATGATTTGCCATATTAAACTCATACAGAAAAGGGTCTGAAAAACTATAAAACCTGAACTTATATTTCACAACCTTCTTTTTCTTTTTTTTTTTTTTTTTGAGAAGAGTCTCACTGTCACCCAGGCTGCAGTGCAGTGATGCCATCTCAGCTCACTGCTACCTCCACCTCCCGTGTTTAAGCAATTCACCTGCCTCAGTCTTCTGAGTAGCTGGGATTACAGGTGTGCATCACCACACCCAGATAACTTTTGTATTTTAGTAGAGATGGGGTTTCACCATGTTGGCCAGGCTGGTCTTGAACTCCTGACCTAAAGTGACCACCCACCTCAGCCTCCCAAAGTGCTGAGATGACAGGTGTGAGCCTCCATACCTGGCCAAATTTCACAACTTAAATTGCCTTTATTCTAAAAAACACTCACCATGTTTATGAACCATGCTGTCAATATTAAATTGATGTTCAGACTTACAGTGTGAAAATGTTTCTTCGGCAGATGTGAATAACCTGAAAAATTAAGCAATAGCTTCATGGAATAGTCCCCCAAGAAGTCTAAATACTGATTTCACGCTACATATACACTTTTTTTTTTTTTTTTTTTTTTTTACTCTGCTGGTTTCTAGTTTTATTTCCAATTAAGAAAAAACAGACTTGTATCTGAAAGGAAGGGAACCCAGCATTTCTAAAGGGAATTAGTACTTCTGAGTCCCATTTTACACCTAAAACCAATTATCGTTTAAACATCAAGGTGAATTTATTTGTCAAATAATGTCACTGATTTTATCAACAAGCTTTTAAGAGCGTTCCCTTTGATAGAGTCTGTTTCTCTCAAGTCACACAATTTCTCTACTTGAGATTCTTCTCTAAGTGTCAACTCTGCTTTCAGAGGCTTTGAACTGGCACAGCTCAAACTGCTTTTAGAAATAAAGCAAAAAATGTAATTTTACAGCTGGCATACTCCCAAAGTGTCTTATTTCAAAAGTGATCTTGTAGTGTTCCCGACGTGCTTGCATTATAGACACTGTGAGGATCAAGCCTCTTTATTATGTGACATGCAAATCTGAAGGACACTTAAACAGGAATACACAGCAGAGAAGCTGCATACCTTATCTATATTCCTAACACATGTGGAGCATTAGTTTTCAACAAATGTTTACCAAGATAGGTTATTTGAAGTATTTATGGAGGCTATCACAGCCACTGCACCACTGGTGCTCAATAAATACTGTATGACAACTAGAATATACACAGGCATTCTATCTACCCAATGGGGCTACAGATGAGAACACTAACACACCACCAATCAGCACCACGCCCAGATACAGGGAACACTGAAAAAAAGTATTAAAGTAACACTGGCCAATGCCAGCCGGGCCTCTTTCCTGCCTATTTGCCTAGGACAGCAGCCAAAGCTTCCCAAGACTAATAGGCAGAATTTCAAGTGGCAGGAATGTGAGTTTGGAAATAAGCACACCACAGCTTTGTGACCTTGAGCAAATTATTGATACTGCAGTCTCTTTTTCTCCAAGTGAAAAATCCTACTTAAGGAAGGTGAACTTCCTTCTTAGGCTATGTAAACCGCTCAAATGTAACAGAAATGTTTCACCTGAGAAGCTCCCTACTTGTCAAATAATTAGCATGGTAAAGCTGGAAGGCTCCGTAGGGATTATCTAGTTCAGTGTGGCTCCCAAATTTGTTACTCATTTAGTAACTCGTTAGTAACTTCACTGTTACTTCTGATCTTGTTCTCATAAAAGAGAATATTCCTAGACCCCATGCCTGATTTAGAAGGATTCAGGTGCAGAGTTCAGTATCATTTTGTTGTTGTTTTTTCAGCGTTTCAACCGACAAGATTAGGGAACCACAGATTCAATGCACTACTAGTCAAAAGCTGGCAGTACAACCGGCCTTCCAGTTCATGGTTCCCACTTTCTACTACTGACGGTCCTCCTTCTCCACAAGCCTTCACCCCAGACCAGTGTTCCAGAATTCAAAGACAGGCCACTCTGGCTCGCCTCTTGCCCGAAGTCGTTCCTGGGCACACACACCCACGCGCCTGGGCACACTAGGGCAGGGGCCAGGCGCTGAGGTGGACGAACCTGTTACAGAACAGGCAGGGGGTCTGTTGCTTGTGGTGGGGGAGATCAGCATCGTCCTCATCCTCCCAGGCAGCCTCGTCCCCGCTGTCCGACAGTTCTGGAGGGTCCTCCTCATCCTCCACAGCGCCCCGGCCGCCTAACACACGCACAACAATCAGATCGGCCTCGGACACCAGTGCGGCCCGGGGGCTCGAGGAGCAAGTGAGGATGGGCTCTTCCTCGCCCCGTCCACCCGCAGCCCTCACTCAGCACCTCCTCCGTGCTCCCTGCGAGCCCCCAACCCCGCCCGGGCCGGGCCCGTGTCCCGGAGGGTCTTCCACCGGCCCCACAGCGGCACGGCCTGGGGCTGGGCGAGCCGGGTGCTGAGGGGCCAGGGTACCCACCGGTAGCGCCTGACGCTAACGAGCACATGACTGTGGTACCCCGAGAGCCCGGCGTGCCTAGGGGCGGGGACCAGGATGGGCAACGAGCGCGCGCAATGGCCTTAGCGCAAGCACAAGCGCGAGCCCGCGGCGGGATCCGGTCTCCGGGAACTTCGCAGATAGCCAGGAACATCTGAGCGCGCGCGCTTCCGGCCTCGAGGCGCCGTGTGGGTCACGTGAGGTCGCAGGGTTGACGCAGTGCGCGATGAGGAGGCGCGCTGATGACGGTTAATGTTGCAGCCCAGGAGGTGCCTTTTCTCTCTTCCTTAGGTTGCGGCAGGCGTTAGTGGGAGGTCCCGGCCCGCTGCTCTGAGCCCTGAGGCAGAGAGACGTCGCAGCGGTTTTGCTGTTGGCATCCTGTCCTCTGTGCGCCCCTTTTTCCTGGGATGAGCGGTTAGCGGAGGGGCGATCGGCCCATGACGCCCTCTGGTGGCGGAGGAGGCCAAACGCTGACGGCTCGGCTGGTTTCTGGGCTCCCAAGTCCTGGAGGGGGTGCAGCTGGCGAGAGGGAACGAACTGCATGGGCCAGGGTGGGTCTACTGCAGGGACAGATAGGCGTCAAACCCCCCAAAACGGATTTTAATCTTTGGTTAAGTGAGAACGTGAACTCTAGAGGCAGCCTGCTGTGTTTGAATCCTACCCATGTAACTTTGTCATTATGATCTTGGGCAAGTTACTTCACCTCTCTCTGCCTCAGTTTCATCAAATACAAAACAAGGATAATAACCGCACTTGGGCTGGGCACGGTGGCTCATGTCTGTAGTCCCAGCACTTTGGGATGCTGAAGCAGGCAGATCACCTGAGGTCAGCAGTTCGAGACCAGCCTGGCCAACATGGTGAAACCTTGTTGCTACTAAAAATACAAAAATTAACCGGGTGTGGTGGCACGTGCCTGCAATCCCAGCTACTTGGGAGGGTGAGGCAGGAGAATTGCTTGACCCGGGAGGCCGACCTTGTAGTGAGCCGAGATTGTGTCATTGCACTCCAGCCTGGGCAACAGGGCAAGACTTCATCTTAAAAAAAAAAAAACCCTGCACTAACCTCAGGACTACAGTAAAGATAAAGCGAGATAATACATGTAAAGTGCTCAGACATAAGTGTTAGTTTGTCCTAAACAATGGAAAATGGTTGAAATGTTTAAGCCAGGGAGTGATGCTCTCAGATGTGTTGAGAAAGTAAAATTCTGGCTGCTGTGTAGGGAAGAATACAAATGTTCCCCTGCCTGTCTCATGCCACTTCCCTTTCTTCCTTTCTATTCAAACCATAGAATCTTTTATTTATTTATTTATTTATTTTTAAGATGGAGTTTCGCTCTTGTTGCCCAAAATGGAGTGCAATGGCGCGATCTCAGGGTTACCGCAACCTCCACCTCCCGGGTTCAAGCAATTCTCCTGTCTCAGCCTCCCCAGTAGCTGGAATTATAGGCATGTGCCGCCACGCCCGGCTGATTTCGAATTTTTAGTACAGACTGGGTTTCTCCATGTTGGTCAGGCTGGTCTCGAACTCCTGACCTCAGGTGATCACCTGCCCGTGAGCCACTGCCTGGCCCAGAATTCTTTCTTAGGAGGGACTGCCCTAGGCTCTAGCAGAGTTTATCTAATTGGCCTATCAGGCCCTGCATAATCCTGCCTCTTTCCAATGGAACCCTTCACCTTAGGTCCCACCCTTAAGCCTTTTGTTTACCGCTAATCATTGAATGCTCTACAGATGGGTTAAGTGCCTTTGGTCTCAACCAACAACACTTTCCTCAGGCCTTTTCTAAAATAGTTTCCACCAATATTTCAGGAGTATCTTGTTAGTTTCTTAGCACCCACCATTTGTTTACTTGATTTTTTTCTTTCTTTTTTGGTGATACCCCACAGCACTGCACAATAAGGGTAAGTAAGGGCCATGTCTCTTTACTTTCATTTCTCTGGCAAATAATATGTGGCCTGGCCCATAGTATTAATAGATACTGAATGTATTCACTGAGTAAAAATGATGCCTTATATTAATGCTAAATGCACTTCTAAATGTACTTCTCTCCCTTAATTGTAAATTCCTAGAAGACAGAATCCATTAAATACTAGTTTTTGTTTTTGTTTTTGTTTTCGTTTTTGAGACAGAGTCTTGCTCGGTCACCCAGGCTGGAGTGCAAAGGTGCGATCCTGTCCCACTGCAACCTCCACCTCCCAGGTTCAAGCGATTCTCCTGCCTCAGCCTCCTGAGTAGCTGGGATTACAGGTGCTCATCACCATGCCTGGCTAATTTTTATATTTTTAGTAGTGACAGGGTTTCAGCATGTTGGTCAGGCTGGTCTTGAACTCCTGACCTCAAGTGATCCACCTCAGCTTCCCAAAGTCCTGAAATTACAGGCGTGATCCACTGCGCCCAGCCCAAATATTAATTTTGAAGTTTTCTTACAATCTAGGACATTGCCAGAATAGCTGCTGGCTGTCTTGAGTTGGAGTCATTGCTCATGGATGCATCCCCAGTGCCTATGTGTTCAGTGGCACATAGGAGGCACTGAATAAGCATTTGCTGAATGAATTAATGAATTCAACACTTTTGATTACCTGGTCCCATCCAACTTTTCCCTTCATCCTTCCAACATAAATTTTTTCTGTGTCACATTTGGTGGAAAACTTCCTGAATCCCTTAGTACTAAATGGAACACCCAGTCCATTCAGTGCTGTCAATAAAACAAGTTAACACCCATTGTGGAGGAGCGATTGGGCCAGAGTCTTGTTCCTTAGTTCGTTATCTCACCACAATGCAGAGCTCGAGAGAGGGCTGCTTTTCTCTCTACTCCAAAGGTGAACACAGACCCTTCCTCATTATCCCACATCACTACTGAGACCAGAATAACATGTTCAATGAAACCTGCTCAAAGGTTTTTGAGTAAGGAAATAATGTAAGGAGAATAACTTAAAATAGGTCACCGGATTTAGCTGCTTTCGGAGCCCAGAGGCCTCAAAATATCCTCAGCTCATGCTTTCTCCCCACCAAAACAACACACTTGGGCTCTTCCAAGTTCGGCTCCCAGGGAACCCCACC
Source organism: Macaca nemestrina (assembly GCF_043159975.1). Classification (NCBI taxonomy): domain Eukaryota; kingdom Metazoa; phylum Chordata; class Mammalia; order Primates; family Cercopithecidae; genus Macaca; species Macaca nemestrina. The sequence goes on from NC_092136.1 coordinate 45,295,686, forward strand.
TGGCAGGAGGAAGATATTTCATTTCCTTCTAAAGCTCACATTTCAAGATTCCACCCTGCCCTAAAATATGCCTCTTTTTTGGGTGACTGACATTGGGAATGTCTACTCCCTTCTAAGGATATACACCACAAATTAAAGGGAATGGCCTTTATCCTCCAGTGTATACTGAAGCTTGAAATGTACTTGGCATACAGTGGGCCTTGGAAAAATTGACTGAATCACTCGAATCACTTTGCTTCCCTGGTGCAGATGTTACGTTACACTAACATCTTTCGTTCCATGATGGACATCAGCAATGTGTGCGCCTCTTGGCTTTGACTCTTCCTTCTGCATCTTCCTTTGCCTTAATTTTTAAAGTGCAGCAGCATGAGCGCACTTTAAAGTTTGGTGGCATAGAATTTTACTGGCTATGTGAACATTTAGTGATTAATCACTGGAACAAAGGAGAAACCGAACTATTTCAATTTAGTTCATCCACAACACGTAGTAACCATCAACTGGAACCACCTGGAAATACACAGGAACAGAGTGCTCTTGCAGGGTGCTTAAAAACACCATCTCTGGAATCTGTGGGATTGGGTTAGAATCCTGACTCTACCATTTCTTTGCTTCAGTTCTTCAGCTTTGGACTCTTGAGCAAGGCACTTAACCACCGTAATCTCATTTCCCCATCTAAGATATGAAGATCATGATAGTATCACTTTATAAGGATGGTTTATAAGGGGTTTATTTTTTTTTTTTTTTTTTTTTTTTTGAGACGGAGTCTCGCTCTGTCGCCCAGGCTGGAGTGCAGTGGCGCGATCTCGGCTCACTGCAAGCTCCGCCTCCCGGGTTCACGCCATTCTCCTGCCTCAGCCTCCCGAGTAGCTGGGACTACAGGCGCCCACAACCGCGCCCGGCTAATTTTTTGTATTTTTAGTAGAGACGGGGTTTCACCGTGGTCTCGATCTCCTGACCTTGTGATCCGCCCGCCTCGGCCTCCCAAAGTGCTGGGATTACAGGCGTGAGCCACCGCGCCCGGCCTATAAGGGGTTTATACATGTAAAGACTAGTACCTAGCAAGCATTTGGTAAATATTAGCTGCTGTTATATCACCCCATAGGCTGAAATGCTGCATATTACCACTACTACATGGGCACTTTCAAGCAATCTAAGAGGCACCCAGGAGTTGTCAATTTATTCCTTTATTTAATCCTCCCCATGTATTATATAAGCTTAGGTATATAATTTCTATTACATAAAGAAGTAGTAAAGGCACAATGTTTACTTACACAATTACATGTAGTGAATTAGCACTTTTGTAACTCAGAGACGTGAATGTCAACAATTTTAGAGCAGAGCTCATTTGCATGGTCACAAGGTTTTCCCGGCTGCTGTGACTCTGCAGACAAGCATTTCAAAGCAGGCCCCCCAACCAGTGGCATCAGAACCAGTGGCATCAGGGGCAGTATAAACAAAGAAAATTACAGATTATTCTGCCCACACCCCAGAAATTTTGATTCAAGTTTGAGATACGGCTAACATCTTTATTTTTCCAAAGCTCGCTGAGGATCTATATGTATAACCAGGCTCTGAACCACTGATTCAGAGCACCATCATTTCTTGATTGGAATGGATGCCTGAGGATAGTAAAACAACAAAGCTAAAATATGCGGACTTTTTTTAGACCCTGAAATTACTGATTTGGTGATGGGTGTTAAGACTGACAATAAAAACCATTTCTCCTGTGTGGTCATGGCTTGAGAGAGCCATGTGCTTTCCCCAGGTCATGGATGGCCTTGTTCTCCAGCAGTTCCATCTGCTTGTCGCTTGGTCTCACCACATTGTTCAGCATTGCTCTAACCACAGTCACCAAGGGCACAGATTGCCCACTAGCCCAAGATTCTGGTAAGGAGCCAAAGAACTTTCTAACCAACCATTCACCTGGGCGAGACTCTTGCCTATCACATAACAGAACTCTAAAATAAAAATAAAAAAAAAAAAGAAAGAAAAGCAGAGGAAGAGGTGGTAAATTGCACTGAGACCACAGTGGGCATTATGGACCAAACTATATCCCCTCAAAATTCTAATGTTGAAGCCCTAACCCCCAATGTGTCTCTATTTGAAGATAAGGCACTAAGGGAAGTAATTAAGGTTAAATGAGGTCTTAAGGATGGAACAGGACTAGTGTGATGGGACTGGGGTCCTCATAAGAGGAAGAGACATCAGAGGTCTCTCTCTCTGCATACATAAAGAAGAAAGGCCATGTGAGGACACTGCCAGAAGGTGGGCTGTCTGCCAGCCAGGAAAAGAGGCCTCACCAGACACCAACCCTGACGGCACCTTGATCTTGGACTTCCAATCTTCAGACTGTGTGAAAATACATTTCTGTTGTTTAAGCCACCCAACCTGTGTGGTATCCTGTTATAGCAACCCGAGCAGACTAATAGAGTAGATTTAATGTTTTATTTGGTGCATGAAGAGGATTTAAGAAGGCAGCAAATGCTGTCTAGGAAGTTCTGGACTATTCTGGAGCAGGCCCCAACATCTACCCTTTCTTTCTAAGCAAAAAGGTGTGTCCTTCAGAGAAGCAATACACCTCTAGCCAGTGTCTTTCATATCTTAGATATTTCAGTTGTCAGCCTTTCCAAATGAAAAATTAGCATCTAGGGATTAACCTACAGTGGCATACTCTCATTCAGTATAAATACTATACTTACCCAGGCCTAAATACAGAGTAACGATCAAATTTTAATTCTTCAATCTTGGCTTCCACTTCTCCCTATTAAGAAAAACCACATTTTTAATATTTAATCAAGACCAGCTCACCTGTGTGAAGTTTAAGACTAATTTGTGGTTTTGAAGGTAATGTGCTTTTGCAGGTCTCAATACTCAAAATATCCTTATCTAGAATTTTAGGTTCCAAGGAGTCTGGGAAATTAAGGAAGAGATCATTTAATCCTGATATGTAGTCTTGCATTTAAAAGATCCACTAAATGAGTGAATGGCTGTATAGTCAATCCTCTCACTTTATTAATATTAAAACAGATTCAGAAAGGGTAAGTAATATGTTAGTACAACCATAAAAGAATATCCTCTCTTTAGTCCAGAATTCATGTTGCATGCTGGCAGACACTAACCTTTTTTTGGTTTATAGGTAGTTCCAGTGGGTCAGAAAACCATAGACCCACTATATTACTCACTTCTTAAACCCCACAAAATTTCAAGACAGATTATATCTAGATGATGCTTTAAACCTAATTTGTTAAATAAAGCATGCATTTTCATGGCAGGCATCTCTGGAAACAAAGTGCCTGAGGAGCTCAGCCCACAGGCACTTCCAAAGGCCTGTGAACTACCACACAGTCATGCATGCCTCCTTCTTGGCCTATGTGTACCACCTAACTGGCACTTAACCTGTCTCATCGCAGACGTTTAAGTAGCTATTTTTAAATATCTTTTTCTTTTTTTTTAATTTTTAAATTAATTAATTAATTAATTAATGTATTTATTTTGTGATGGAGTCTCACCATGTTGCCCAGGCTGGAGTGCAAGGGTGTGATCTCGTCTCACTGCAACCTCCACCTCCCGCGTTCAAGCGATTCTCCTGCCTCAGCCTCCTGAGTAGCTGGGATTACAGGCATCCACCATTATGCCTGGCTAATTTTTGTATTTTTAGTAGTGATGGGGTTTCACCATGTTGGCCAGGCTGGTCTCGAACTCCAGACCTCAAGTGATCCACCCGCCTAAGCCTCCCAAAGTGCTGGAATTACAGGCGTAAGCCACCGCGCTTGGCCATTCTTTTTTTTTAATAGGTGGTTTTTAGTATATACACAGAACTGTGCAACCTTCATCACAATCTAAGTTTTAAAATATTTCATCACCCTGAAAAGAAATCCCATATCATTAGCAGTCACTCCCCATACCCTATTCTCTGGGGACCTAGTCAACCACTAGTCTACCTTCTATCTCCATGGATTTGCCTATTCTGGGCATTTCATATAAATGGAATCATGTAAGTTATGGCCTTTTGTGACTGTTTCCTCACACTTAGCATAATATTTTCAAGGTTCACCCATGTTGTAGTGTGTATCATTTCTTTTTATAGCTGAATAATATTCTATTGCATGAATATATCTCATTTTATTCATCTATTCATCAGTCGATGGCCATCTAGGTTGTTCCCATTCTTTGGCCATTGTAAATAATGCTGCTATGAACAGTCATACTCATACACAAGTTTTTATGTGGACACACATTTCTTAGCTTTTTAAAAGATTTGTTTTGTCTCTATTAGCAATGTGCCTAAAAGAGATACCATAGCAGGCTGAGACTGCTATCCTTAGAAAGGCCTGTTGCAAGGTTGGCCCCTGGCTTGTGCTTGCAAACTTGGATTTTGGGTGTGTTTCCACCATTCCCTATCTGATAAGGGTAATGTACTATGCCTAAACTGTCTGTACAAACAATGTGGTTTATGCTGAAAACTTGCCTTTCTTCTGGAGGGCTGCAATTTTGCTAGGCCAATGTGCCTATGTAACTGGCTCCCATAAAAACCCTGCATTCCTAGGTTCAGATGAGTTTCTCTGGCAGAAAACATTCATCGCTGGAGAAATTAAGCACATCCTGTGCAAGCTGTATGGGGAGGCCTCTTGGAAGCTCGTACCTCCTTTCCTCCAGACTTCACCCTACACACCTTTTCCCTTTGCAGATTTTGCTCTATATCCTTTCAATGCGATAAGTTTTAGCTGCGTGTATGACTATATCATGAGTCCTATGAAACTTTCTAGTGAATTACCAAACTTGGTGGTGTCTTTGGGAATCTCCCAGTATAAGCAGATTACAAACTCCTTGAGGTCAAGGATGATACCCAATAATAAAATGTCACATGTCTGGAAAGTGTACCTTCACCCTGAACAGATGAGGAAACCAAAGCTTATCAACCCTGAGAACAGAGGACATGAAACCCATCCAGTACTCTGGGCTCCACATCCTGACACGTCTCCCCACAGCACCAGCAGGGTGCCCATAAAGCACATGATTGATCCAGGCCCCCAGAGCTGGCCCACCATGAATGAATGCAATGGAAACGTCATTGAGTAGAATAAATGTTCCTAAAGAATAAAGGAGTTTCTAAAATTGGGTGGGAGCGGGAAGTTCATACACACATGGAGACTGAGAAAATAAGCAATAAATACTAGGAATGTTATACACAGTAGTTGAAGGATTATTTCGGAAAGATAATCTTTCCAAATTGTAAAAGCAATTACATATTGTTCAGCGTCATTCTGGGCCGGATCATTTGGTTGTCATTTCTGCCCTTTATTAATCTAATTCATAATCCCAGACTGCAGGTAATACAGGCCAACTGCAGTGAAATCAGAAGTGTCTTTCTGTTGTATTGGCCTTAATATTTGCTGAGGCTCTGTCATGGTCCAATCTCTGCTGGGTCCCTTTTGCATGTATTAGTGACAAAGGCTATTCATTACATAATGGCTAGCGGCATAGGCCTTGGAATCATACAGCCTCAGTTCAAACTCTAGCTTTGCCGCTTAACAGCTGGTGTTCTTTTTGTTGTTATTTTTGTTTTGTTTTGTTTTTGAGACAGAGTCTCACTCTGTCCCCATGCTGGAGTGCAGTGATGTGATCTCGGTTCACTGCAGCTTCTGCCTCCTGGGTTCACGCAATTCTCCTGCCTCAGCCTCCCGAGTAGCTGGGATTAAAGGCGTACGCCACTGTGCCCGTTAATTTTTGTATTTTTAGTACAGACAGGGTTTTGCCATGTTTCCCAGACTGGTTTCAAACTCTCAGCCTCAAGTGATCTTCCCATTTCGGCCTCCCAAAGTGTTGGAATTACAGGCGTGAGCCACCGTGCCCAGTCAACAGCTGGTGGTCTTAATATCACAGTACCTGTTTCCACACAAATGCACATAAAAGCCCTCAGAACACTGCCTGGATCATTTAATGTTAGCTATTTTTTAAAAAATCTGGTTGAATCATTATTATAACCCAATGAGTCAGTAGTAATGCCTTTATCTTTAACAACGAGGAAATATCTTACGTATATTTTCTTTTCTAAAAGGTATAAATGTTGATCTTGCTAATGAGAGCAAAAATCCTATTTGGTAACCTTTCTCAGAACCCACATGTGTCAGTATTTTGAAAAACAAGTTGGGCCTGGTGCCTCATGCCTGTAGTCCCAGCTACTCGGGAGGTTTAGACTGGAGATCACTTGAACCCAGGAATTTGAGGTTGTAGTGATCTGTGACCATGCCACTGAACTTCAACCTGGGTGACAGAGCAAGACTGATTCTAAAAAAAAGAAAACCAGACTTTTTTCCTTTTAAGAATTGTTCTAAACTCTGACAATTAAGTGGAAACTTTTCCATTCTTCATGTAATTTCATTGGTGGCTCACTGATCTTCATCTGGTTCAAAATACTATTTTAGGATAGGTGAGATATGGCTCAGCTATTAGCCATGTGAAAAAAATCTGGAAATTTTTATTATTACAGGCTGATCATGGGCCAACAACATAATAAGGATGTTTGGTAAAATAGTAACAATCTTATATCTTATTTTTAAAAACACATAGTGTCCAGAGCGTGAATAGTACTCCCACTGTAGTTCCAGTATAATATCACTGCAAAGTTCACCCTCAGCAAAGTGATGCAGTCATGAAGGAACTAGACACAGGAACCTATAAAGAATGGTGCAAGGACTTAAAGGTGTGATGCCTGGGAAACATACGATTAAGGAGGCCATAATCTCCAAACGTCTTAAAAACTACAATGCAAAAGAAAGACTGGACTTGTTTTGGTTATTTTAAAAGGCAGAACTGATAACAATTAGCATTTACATATCAATAAATTTCACTTCAAGGTAAAGACTTTTGGGCAAGTAGATCTGACCCAAAATAGAAAAAGTTGGCTAATAAGATAGTAATCTCTGTAGTGCTGGAGATATTTAAGCAGAAGCGAGATGAACTTCTGTAAAGGGACTTCACATAGGAAAAGTCTATGACTGAATGACCTCTGTGGCTCTGCCGCTTCAACTGTGGGCACCTGAGGTGCACTGGAGGCACGCAAAGACAAAGCCATGCCTATCTTCCAGCAGCATCAATTTAACTCAAAGGTAGGTTAATAGAAATCTTTTAAATTAAAATAAACAGGGATATGTATAGCACTAAGAATAGCAAAATGTGCATAAATTTTTAAAAGAGAAAACGTAAGACTTTTAAGAAAGTTGAGGCCAGACGCAGTGGCTCCCGCCTGTAATCCCAGCACTTTGGGAGGCTGAGATGGGCAGATTGCTTGAACTCAGGAGTTTAAGACCAGCCTGGGCAACATGGCGAAACCCCATCTCTACCAAAAATACAAAAATTAGCCAAGCAGGTGGCTCATGCCTGTAGTCCCAGCTACTTGGGGGGAAAGAGGCTGCAGTGAGCCAAGATCATGCCACTGCACTCCAGTCTTGTAACTAGAATACTGCTTCAGGATAGATGTCTCCAAATCTCTAGACAAATAAAAGCTCTTCTTTCCTCTCAATCATTGGAGAAACTGACAGAAAAGTTTAAGAATCACTGCCTCCAAGTCTCTTCCAATGCTAAGTTGCCATGCTGACAGTCAAGGCTGGAGACACCATATCTCATTCCATTTATTGCTGGATAATTAATAGAGAGGAAGACATTGGAAATTATTTTTCAAATCATTCCTGTTTACTAAATATATTCCTGCAGTCCCATAGCCATACAAATGCATAATATGATGTATTGATGTTTTTTGTATTATATAATATTTTATATTCTTTAGTACTGCCAAATAGGTAGGCTTCTCCAAAGTGTATGAAAGACAGAAACTTGCACAAACCTTAACTTGTAGATATAAAAAATTGCTTGATTTATCAGCTCCTTTAGAGGATACCAAGTTGAAATGTTTGCACCCTCCAGCTTTTGCCAGCTCTGCAGACTTCAGCACATAATCTCGGTCAACACGAACAAATCCCTCCTAAAGGGGAAAAGAACATGAGTTATTTCCAAAAAGCAGCAAGTTCATCTTCAAGATTACTACTTGGCTTGGGTAGCAGGCTGGGAGGCCTGGAGGGATAGAGATCTAAATAAAATGTGTCCAAGCAATACATGAAAGTCAGGCTTAGACCCTGGGAAAGGCTCCAGGTCTGGTCCTCCGGATAGACATACCAGCTTTAGCAGCAAGGCTGGACTGCAATAAGGAAACAAGGACAATGACACTGAAACATAGACACCAAACAAATCTGCAAAGAACAAAGGAAACAATAAGGTCAGGCTGAGAAACTACTTTTAAGCCAGACATTTTTTTTTTTTGTCTTAATAACTTTACAACTTTACACTCCTGTCTGTTTTCTGTGTCAATCTAATGTGGTAGGGTCTCTGACTATGGGTGAGGACACTCCCCAGGCAATAAGAGAACAAAGTCTATTTAATTCCCAATTTTCATGTATGCTTTACAATGTACCTCACATATTAGTAAGGTATGCATCCTCAAATTTTTTTATTAATGGGTCTCTGATCAAAAATGTTTGGAGACACCCAATCTAGCTAGATTCAGTCCAGTGAGAGCAGTGGCTGAGTCTTTTTCTTAATTCATCTCTCAGCATCAGCACATGTCCAGCATATGGTAGATGCTCTAAAAATGAATGAACAAAAATCCAATGAAAGCAGAGAAAAGGTAAATCCGGTCAGAAAAAAACAGAACTAAGTGGCAATAAAAGGGGAAGGGAAGAGAATGACACAAATAACAAAATATAGACTCACTTCCAGGGCCTAACTGAAAAACATGCACCTTTACCCAGAAAAGGGAATTCCATGGAGTCACAGTCTCTTGAGACCACTATAAATTCTGGCATCTTCAAACCCAAGACAGCTAAAGAGAAGTCTAAAGTCTGTTGAAGCTGAACTTCACAGGTAGTCACAATTACAGAATGAGGTCTTAGAGTAGTAGGAATTCCAAATCTGAAGACTGGACTACTGCCCCAGTGATTGATTGATTGATTGAGACAGAGTCTTGCTCTGTCGCCCAGGCTGGAGGGCAGTGGCGTGAGCTCCACTCACCACAACCTCTGCCTCCTGAGTTCAAGCAATTCTCCTGCTTCAGCTTCCCAAGTAGCTGGGATTATAGACACACGCCAGTGTGTCTGGCTAATTTTTGTATTTTAGTAGAAATAGGGTTTCATTGCGTTAGACAGGCTGGTCTTGAACTCCTGACCTCAGATGATCCGCCTGCCTCGGCCTTCCAAGGTGCTGGGATTATAGGTGTGAGCCACCACGCCCGGCCTGATTTCTTTTTTAATTAAAAATTTGCTCCGCAGTAGTTACTGATTCTAAATGTTGTATTTGGTAGGGCGATGTGTATCTTTCATAGAATGTTAAAAGGTACCTTAGGAAATATCACATCCAGTCCCTTCATGATGTAGAGGGGAACCAAGGTCCAGTGGGCGGGTGAACTGCTAGCTGGGAAGTGGGAGAGCTGAGAGCAGACTGCAGATTCCGGACTCTGAGCAGTGCTCTTTTCACTGTACCCATGTTCCTTTTCATCACCTACTCTCTTGCTGATGAAAATGACTAATCCATAATTATGGTAGGCAGAATAATGGTCCCTCAGAGATGCCCACGTCCTAATCTTTGTGAATACGTAAGGTTACATGACAAGGGGGAATTCCATTGCAAATGGTATTTAGGCAGAAGCAAGATGAATCTTGCTAAAACAACAACAACAACAACGAAAAACTGAATTTATTTCACTAGTCAACTGTGTAATTTTGTTGTAATGAACCCATTATTAAAATCAGAGTTCTAGTGAACTGGCATGAGGGGTAGAAATAGATGTGGAAGAGAAATTCAGTGTTTTAGAAATTCAGTGTTTAGAATTAGGGTGCTAATCAGCTGACCTTGAAACAGAGAGATTAGTCTGAATTATCCACGTGGGCCCAATGTAATCACAAGGGCCCTTAAAAGTAAAAGAGCGAGGCAGAAGAGGACGTTGGAGTGATGCAACGTAAGAAGGGCTCGGCTACCACGTTGCTGGCCTTGAGGATGGGTAGGGGACCACAGGCCAAGGAATGGGGGGCAGCCTCTAGAAGCTGAAAAAGGTATGGAAATGGTTTCTCTCCTACAGCCTCCCAGAAAGGAATGCAGCTCTGTCAACACCTTGATTTTATCTCAGGGAAACCCATGTCAGACTTCTAAGATGATAAATTTGTATTGTCTTAGGCTGCTAAATTTGAGGAATTTACTAAAGCAGCAATAAGAAACTAATATAGACTTCACTTTTAAAACAATAGGCCCATGCAGATTTTTTAACTTTGCATGGAAGTGTATCATAAAAGTAAACATAAGTATAGAGCTCAACAAATTTTCATTAACTGAACATGCTCTGCCACCAGTTCCCAGATCAAGAAATAGAACATTACCATTACTATAAAAGCCTTCCTCATCCTCCTTTCCCATCACTCACAAGTACATTTTTAACTATATCCACCACCTGGAGGACAGTGTTATTTTTCTGCCTTACTTTTTCTACCTTAGTTTATGGGTAAACTAGTTTATGGGTAAGTAAACTTACCTCTTTACTCACGAGTCATCACCATCTCCTTTTGTATACTTTTTGTTGTATACTTTGACATTCACTCCTAAACAACAGACTTGCCAAGCTGTCTATATACAGACTCAAATTCATGCTGTTGCTTTTAAAATCAGTGTAAAGCAAACCAATTTTAATACTCAGCACATCCTAAGAGAGGTGATTACCCTCAGAGCCATCTCCAAATTGAGACTTTAGATGTGCTGAAAGTGTTCCAAGAGAAACAGCCCAAAACTACATAGAAAAATGCTAAAACACTAAATTTTTCTTCCACATCTGTTTCTTCCCCTCATGCCAGTTCACCAGAACTCTGATTTTAATGACAGGTTAGTTATTCACAACATAATGACACAGTTGACTAGTGAAATAAATTCAGTTTTGTTGTTGTTGTTGTTGTTTTAGCAAGATTGATTGGAGGGATTATTATAGTCGTCTGTTAAAATACTTTTTCTTTCATCCGTCTCTTTAAAAATAAGGGAAAGATTCAGCCAATCACAAGTCTCCCGACCGACGCTGTCTCTCTCACTTAATCCAGAGCCAGTAAAAGGATAATTTGATTAAACTGAGACCCTAATTTATTTGGCTTTAGTTCTGGATCAACCTCTCCTTAATAGAGTGCTGTCGTCTCCAATTGTTTGATGAAAATTAAAGTGACATAAATACCATGGGACTTTTTCAATCTGATTAGTCAGCTAAGGCACATCAATACTACCCCAGCCATCAGACTCTGGCGTCCTTCCTTTCACCCGCCTCGCTAACAACGGACAACCGCTCCTTAAAGGACGAGCACCCACGCTGCTGCAGAGACCCCCACACTTAGCCCATCATCCCCGCTCAATGGGGCCTGTTGACAAGATGCCCATACCTTTCTCCATTGCTGTTCTCTGGACAAAGCTAAATATTGTTTTATTAGCAATCAATGGCTGTTAATCCAAAACGATTTCACAAATCCTCTGAGCCTTCAAGCTGATTATAAATACGCGTTTTTCCAAGCACACTAAATTTTGAATTTCACTTCCGTCACCCTGATGGCGTGGCCTTTTAGCTGGTGAATGAAACTCAAAAGCAAAAGGGTCAACAGCTTTCAAAGACTTAAAAATCAAACTGAAGCGTGGGTCCTGATGACTGACTAGGAGGTATCACACACCAGTTTTCTCTGGAGTGAGGAAGATTCTATTTACAGATGAAAGAAGCGATCTCTAAAAATCTTATTCATGCCCTTTGTTGTTTTCCAATAGCTTGATTTAAAAAACAACAGAAAAAATAACTAAAACAAGCTACTTCATATCTCAGAAACACAATTTTTAGAAAAATTGTACTTAGTTTCCCTAACCATGTGGACAGATGTCTCTTCTGAGAGTATTAAGTCCATATGTCATTCTGTCTTTATGATTCCATAGCCAGTGTGTCCTGCTCTAAGCTAGGAATCCGAGTCCCTTCTAGAAAAAGGAATTAATTAAATAAGTTGCCACTATAAAGTCCTTTCCCAGCACCCTCTCAAAAAGAATAAACACAGTATACTACACTCAGTAGAGATATCCTCATACGCTCCACAACATCAAAGGCAACAAATTCTCCGACGACTCTTAAGTCTTACTAAAATGCAAAGCTACTAAGTATTTCTTCTTTACCAGTGCCTAAAAACTAAAAACAACACTCTGGCTTCAGAACAACTCATCCTAACAAGGTATAGTATTTCAGTGCTGACTGACAGGACAAGTGAGCACACTTAAACGACTTAAGAAGGTCATGGGGCCAGGCACGATGGTCTGTGGTCCCAGCAACTCACCAGGCTGAGGCAGGAAGATCGCTTGATCCCAGGAATTTGAGTCTAGCCTTGGCAACACAGTGAGACCCTGTCTCTAAAAAATTAATTCATTTACTAAAAAAGTAAATCATGGGGATCTTTTTCTGAGAAGGGTGGGTCTATCATTCTGTAAAGGTCCCACTCAGCCATATTTCTGCTTCAGGTTCTTTCTCCTTCACTCCCTTTTCAATCCAACCCTGTAAATTAGATCAGAAAACAAAGATGCTGACAAACACTAAATGGTATAATCTGAGGCACCTTTTGTTTGTGTCCTGGCGTCTCTATATTTGATGTTCAATGGTAGGAGAAAGATCTTGCTTAGAGAAGGACCTCTGGATAAATAAAATCAAGCAGATAGTGAGGATTCCTGGGTCAATCTATATGTTCTTGAAAAAGTTTTCCAATTGGGGCATTCTTTCTTCTGTGTTTCATAGAGTCAAAGAATTTTGCAGGCCGGGTGCAATGGCTCATGGTAATCCCAGCACCTTGGGAGGCCGAGGCAAGCAGATCACTTGAACCCAGGAGTTCAAGACCACCCTGGGTGGGAAGCATGGCAAAACCCTGTCTCTACAGAAAAAAAAAAATGCAAAAATTAGCCAGTCATGGTGGCGCGTGCCTATGGTCCCAGCTGCTTTGGAGGCTGAGGTGGGAGGATTGCTTGAGCTGGGTAGGTCGAGGCTGCAGTGACCGAAATCGCACTGCTGCAGTGAGCTGAAATCATACAACTGCACTCCAGCCTGGGTGATGGAATGAGACTCTGTCTCAAAAAAAAAAGGAAAAATGTTTAAGAATTTTGTAGTAGGAAAGTGGGTTCACTGGTCACCTCCCTCTGACAGACAAGGAGGCAGTGGCCTCCAAAAGCTAACCAGCAAACTCCAGACTCCATAGCTACTTGGCATCCAAACAGGGCCTATGATCTAGGTCCCTTGAACCAGCTAGGGCCTCGTCACTTCACAAGCCCCCTCCTAGACATCAAATAAAACAACAGAGATTAGAACAAGGGTGGGCAAACTTTTCCTGTAAGGGATCAGACAGTAACTATTTTTAGCTTTGCAGGCCTCTGTTGCAACTATATAGCTCTGCCATTATATTAATAGCACAAAAGCAGCCACAGAGAATACATAAAGTAAGGAGCATGGCTGTGTCCCAACACTACTTTATGTATAAAGGCTAAAATTTGAAGTTTTTATATTTTCACATGGTATGACATTATTCTTTTGAATTTTTTAACCATTTAAAAATATAAAGACATTCTTAGCTTACAGGCTGTACAAAAACAGGTGGCAGGCTATATTTGGCCCACAGACTGTAGTGCAAACCTCTGAATTAGAAGAGCAGATCATTCGAATCAGAAGCCATGAGATTCTAATGAGATGGGCCATGAGATGCCTAATAAATGTCCCAGTAACCACATTAATCACATTAATGACATCATCCACTCAACAGAAAACAGGAACTTGGACTTCTGGAGCCTACTACTACCAGGTGAAGAGACAAATGAAAAGGTGAAACCACATCGAACCACCTTGAATTCACTAATCAAATCCTTCTTTTGATACAAATAAGGGGAAATGAACTATTCTCACTGGCATCTGTAAGTTTTTATGCTTCACTCCAGGATAATACAGATCTGGTTTTCAAAGACTATTTCAATCTTCACTAGCAAACAAGTTACTCAGTAAAGCAAGATGAAGGTTGTCTAGGACCACAGTACCCAGAAAACCAGCAAGTGAGGAGAATTAATACACCCCACTGCTTCTTGAAAGCAGGTTCAACAAGAAAGACAGGGTTGACTGCATCAGGATCTCCCAAGGAGCCTGCTAAAAAGACAGATTCCAAGCTTCCAAATTCAGAGATTCTAATCCAGTAGATCTGGATCAGGGCCAAGTCAGGGAGCCAGTACATTGATTGAACAACTATGTTCTGTTAATATGAAAAGGAAAATTAGCATCTACCCAGCTACTGCTAAAGGAAATAGTCTTCCAAACAGCTGAAGAAAGGTAATAGACCTTTTCCTAGACCCAGTGTCAATAGAAACCTGAGTAGACTGAATTTTGTGAGTTGGATTATATCCCCCCAAAATGCATATGTTGAACTCCTAACTCCCAGTACCTCAGAATATGACCTTATTTGGAAATAAGTTCGTTGCAGATGTAATTAGTTGAGATCATACTAAATAGGGTGGTCCCTAATCCAGTATGGCTAGTGTTCTTATAAAAAGGAGAAATGTGAACATAGACACAGGTATTCAGGGAAAACACCACATAAACAGACACAAAGAGAAGGCTACCAGCTACAAGACAAGGAGAGAGCCTTGAAACTCAAGGGCTCAGCCTCAGAGCACTGACCAGCCTGCTGAGACCTGGATCTCAGACTTCTAGCCTCCAGAACTGTGAGACAATATATTTCTGTTGTTTAAGCTACTTGGGTTATGGCAACCCTAGCAAACTAATACACTGAACATCACAGGGAAATAAGCCACCTACTCAGAGGATCTCAATACTGAGACAAAAACGCTGAATTTCTTGAAGTTTCTCTGCTGGAAACCCATATATTGCTAAGGCAATATATGGGGTTCCAGTTACAAAATCCCTAGTGAAGCGCACTAGGTTTGCTACTAGCTTTGTAGTACTTATACAATAAACCACCCAGCAAACTCTTTTCTACATAAAGAGCTGCTGACCCAGAACACCAGCTGGGATGAGCTTGGAAATCTACAACCCCCACTTAAAACACTATCATTACTTAGCCACTTACGAACTGTCACCTCTTTCATATTGGCTAAAGTTATCACAGCCTCCCAACTTTATATTGTACTAGTCCAAATTGTTTTTTTTTAAAGCCCCCCAAAACAAAAACAAAACACTTTTCTGGTATAAGTGCCAGCTTGTTTTCCACCACTAACCTCTTAAATCATTTAAGTCCTAATTCATTTCTAAGCTAGGTGAATAATCTAGGCTCATTAGTCTATTCTCGCTTACTAGTTAATTACTTTTATCTTTCCAAATTGATTTTAAAGGAGAACAAAAGGTATTGAATAGCCTGAGAGGTGGAGAACCAACCCCATTAAAACAGAAAATTCTGGATAGTAAAGACACACAATTCCTCTGATTAAAATTGCATTACCCAGTCTGAACACAGAAATCAGTTTAGACTTTTCCCTGGCACACCCTATAATGAAATTTGCCTTATGTCATGAAAATCAACACTTCTGTGCCTAATGCAGCATTTTGTTTTGCTGACTCACCACCAAAACCAGGTTGGCACTTGAGACAAACCTGCAGTGTCCTGGAACAAAAGTTTTTCAATGCTTTTGGAGGGCACACTGCTTGTGACTGTGCCTGGGACAGAAAAGACTGCACCCACTGTTAAGCAGGAACATGACCCTTTCTAGGAGAGATAATGTGCCATTTCCTGGGAAAGTCAAACTTCTCTGTAATCCATAGTTCCCATCACAGAGGTCAAATCCCAGCCATGTTCCAGGATAGATATGCAGAACTGCAGAAGATATGGAAATACATCTCGATTGAAAGCACACATAGAATTACTCTTTGCATCACAAGGAGGCCCAGAGAAATACATCTGAATCTAACTACTTAGTTGGTATAAATGAATAGTTCTTCACTATATGCTCCCTTAATGATTCAGGTGAAAGCGCCTGGTTTATAAACCTAAGGAGAGTTCCCACGGCAGAGTCATAGTCATATATATATATATTTTTTTGTTTTGTTTTTGTTTTTTCTGGGATTACAGGCATGAACCACTGCACCTGGGCTAACCGACTTTATTTATTTACTTTTTTCACTTCTATTTTATTTATGTATTTATTAATATGTATTTTTAAATTTTACTTTAAGTTCTGGGATACATATGCAGAATGTGCAAGTTTGTTCAGCTCCAGCATGTAAATTCTGCCAGAAGCATAAACTATAGTCAAAGTATAAATTAAATAAGATGTACCTGCGTTAACATTTGCCCAGAATCCATGTAGTCAGCTCTGACTTCTAACCATGCAGTAAACTATAACTTCTGGACAGGAGCTGACTCAATTTAGAACACCATTAAAAAGAAAATAAAATGTGTGTTAAAAGAGTTTTGCGTCAGTAAAGACTGAATCATCACTGGGGTTGAATCATCGCTGAAGGCTGAATCATCGCTGGAGGCTGGTTGAATCGTGCTTGTGTTCTGATGTTCTATTCCAGAAGTTTAAAGCTTGACATGAAAATAGGTTGGAGCAAATCACTCAAGTGAGAGAGAACATTTCAAATTTAAAACATTTGGTAATGGTAAAAAAAGCTGATTGTTAACAGCATAAACCAATTAGTTTTACTCAGACATCATGGTTTCCCTTAGTCAGGGGATGTAGTGATAACGATATTCACAATAGGCAAAATCATGTAAATATTTACAATGTCTCCAGCACTGGGGCCTGAACTCAATGATTACTTTGAAAGATGAACTTATCAGTATTATGAAAAGGATAGCAAGGTTAGTGCAGCATATAGAATCTTAAACAATAAGGGTTTATTCACATTTAAGCATTGCAACAGGCACAAAGAAGAAGAGCGAGCAAGAAAAGAATCCTTGATATCACTGGCCAGCAAAAAGGGAAAAGAGCATATGCCTTCCTTACCGCGCCGGCTTTCGCTCTGGTGGTACCCAGGCAACAGAATCCAACATCATGACCTTGAAAGGCAGAAGCGTAGTCCTCCAGCTTTTCAAAGTCCACCACTTCTTGGTTCTAGGCAAGGACACAGTTGTATGTAGTTTCGTGTTATTTAAACAACAGACCAAAAATCCCCCTAGATTTAAAGACTAAGTTACAGAACATTACTGATAGGCCTGTCCACTTAATATCAAATTTTACAAATTCCTTTTCTCCAACCAAAAAGCCATCAGCCTCAATTGAAAATCAACAACACACACATATGTCCACAGTCTCTATAAGAGGACTAGGGGTGATCCAGATTTCTGAAGTCAGGTTCGATTATAATCTCTCTCTGGAAAAATAAAAGAACTGTGTGTAGCTTTCCAGCAAGGAGACCACTGAGGTATGATGTGAGGGGAAGAGATGGCGTTTGGCATCTTAAAGAAGACCTACTTGCAAATCTTGGGCTTGCTACACACTAGGCATGCAATTGTGGGCAAGTTATTCATCAGACACTACAGCTTTTTTTTTTTTTTTTTTCCCCCAGCTGTAAAATGGGGGTGATAATCTTTCCTTCAATCCAATCCATGAACCATCTGCATTATAATTAGTCAGGGAGTGCTTGACAAAAAGGCATATTCCTACATCCCACACCAATAGCTCTGAATCAGAATGTGCACTTTTAACAAGCACCCACCTTAATTCTCATGCACACAGAAGTTTAAGAACCTCCATCTAACCTTATAAGTTTGCTGTATAACTTTAAAAAGAAAGCATGATAAATTCCTGTCATGCAGGAATTCAGATAAAATGGTTTCCATCCTTACCGTCAACTCTGAAAAGAATTTTTCTGGCACTGCCTATGACACTAAAGAAAAATAGGGTTTCATTGTAATCCCAGCACTTTGGGAGGCCGAGGCGGGCGGATGACGAGGTCAGGAGATCGAGACCATCCTGGCTAACACGGTGAAACCCCGTCTCTACTAAAAATACAAAAAAAAAAAAAAATTAGCCGGGTGTGGTGGTGGGTGCCTGTAGTCCCAGCTACTTGGGAGGCTGAGGCAGGAGAATCGCTTGAACCTAGGAGGCTGAGCTTGCGGTGAGCCGAGATCGCGCCACTGCACTCCAGCCTGGGCGACAGAGTGAGACTCTGTCTCAAAAAAAAAAAAAAAAAAAAAAAAAAGGTTTAACTTAGAGTGAAGGGAATATTCGATTTACAGACACAAGTCTGGGAAGTCAGGCAGGGCCAATTCTTGTAAGTGAATAACCCACCTTTCACTGCCATGGACCTTTCTCACTCTGCAAAGCAGTTTCAGAATCCCTGACAATATTAGTGTGAAGTGCGCAGGTTGACAAAATCAGCAAAGTGGCTGAGAAAATTCTCAAGGTCACCAGGGCTGCCTCTAGAAGCAAGCTTGTATGACCCTGAAAACAGTGCTCATCTGTCTCACCAGCCTCACCCCCATTACAACTCAGATCCAGCTTTATAGAGTTGCAGATGGAAAGGGCTTTGCCCAAGAACACACAATGAGCGGGAGGGAGGCACACCTGGGCTACAATCCAGGAGTCGGACTTCTGGGAGGGACCCTCACAGACCAATCTTGGCCAAGGTTTGATGGCCTCTCACTACCCCCACTACTGGCAGGGCAGTTTTTAGCCTTTAGGCGTGAAATATGTTCACCTCGCAGAATCACTGGGGGTCCGTTTGAGCCCCAGCTCAAATACCCACCACATTTTTATATGCTTCCTCGTTGAAGGTGAGCTTCCTCCGGCCAATGAGTGTGACTTTGGAAAATAGGCCCTGCTCCAGGATTTCCTTTAAGAGCGCTCTGCCGGTTTCTCCGCTGGCGCCCAAAATAAAGACGGATTTATTCTGCATCCTGAAGTCTTCTCGAAGCTTCGACAGTGCTTCTGTTTCGGCCATGCTGAGGAAATAACATCGACAGGTGCCGATCTTAGGGTGTCAGGGGACTGCCCGTCTTTACCCCAGGGAACAAGGGCTGTTTATCTGCTCGGGAAGAGGATATTGTTCTCCGCAGTCCAGGCCCTGGGGAAAGCGCTGACTCACGTGCGGGGCGCGGCTCCCAGGCCATCCCCCGTACCTGAGCCAGCAGACCCATCGGAAGGGGCCCGAGCTGGAGGGTGAGCCCAGGTGCCACAAGCTGCTGGCACCACTGGGCATCCCCCACGGTATCCCTGGCCCGGCCAGGAGACCGGACCAAGCTCGGTCCCATACGCGGAGGGGTTACCTGGGGCCAGCCCCCCGCCCCGGCTCCTCACGACGCAGCAGGAGCAGGGCGGCCACCAGAGCAGCCGCCGCCGCGCTCAGCGCCGCAGGCCCGGCCATCAGAGCATCCCACCTTCCCTTGTCGGCCCGGGGCGTTGGAGGCGACGGAGCCAGTGCCTACCCGGCTTGGTCTTCCGGGTGGCCTCGCGGCGACGCTGCCTCGCCCCGCCCATAGGGGCGGGACCTGGGGACAAACTCCCTGCAGCTTCACAGGCGCGGGTGACTGTGAGAGCACGTGCGCGGAGCCGCGACCCTTCCTGAGTCAGGAATCTGCAAGGACCCTCTCCCCGCGATTTCCCTCACCTGCTGCGCTCAGCTAATAGACTTGCCAGACTTGATCTTCAATGGCCCCCAAACTGGAATGTCAATTGTATATTGGCTATCATCTCAAATTCACCGTGTCAAAAACTTAACCCTGCCCACCCAACCACCCCAAACAGGAATAAAACAAACCTATTCCTAGCCTCTCTTGTGTGTCACCATCCCTACATACACATACACACACATATGCACACATACACACACCTCCTTCTGCCCTGTCAAGTCAGAAATCAGACTATCTCTTTTGATTCCTTTTTTTTCCTAGCCTTTCCACACTACAGACTCATCAAGTCCTGTTATCCCATCTGCCTTACAAATATTTCTCCCATGTAATTCAAGCTCTCATCATATCTCCCCAGTATAACTGGTCTCCCTGCCCAGGTCCTGGCCTAATTCGGTCTTCTAGATGGTGGAACCCGGGTGACCTTCCACACCTGTGATTCAGGCTTCCTAAACCAGATCAGTGGTTTGGAACACAGCTATCTACACTCGGCCTGTCCTGGATCTTGGAAGTCCTGAACAGAGGTTAGAATGACAAGCAGAAATCTGAATAATTTCAGATTGTTCAGGTTGTGCTGGGAACATTGGTCATTTGGGGCCCCATCTCCCATCTAGAAGACAATGAAACACATTTCCTCTTCCATCTCCATGGGAGTTTTTATATGTAGGCTTTGCTTAGGCTCAGCCAACCAGAGGCTCACACATAGGTTTTCAGTTTTCGAGGAGTAATGAAAAGATGCAGTGAAGGCCTGAGATATATGTTGGTTTGTTGGGGCAGGGGTACAGGATTATGGCATCATATGATCCACCTGCCATCTGATGGTCTGATCTTGTCTTAAATTCCTGCCTTAATTCCTGTCTGTTTTCAGAGACTGTTGTGAACACAGTACTTCTGTTACTCTTCTGATACATTCCTGTGCTGTGTAAGCTTACCAGATATATTCTGTTATTGGCAATAAAAAAGCTTGATTGATACAGAGCAGTGTGATTCATTCCCCACTGGTCTGTCACAGCACCTGGACTCTTCCCTTTGAGTTCCTAAAGCTTTTCTACAAGAATGCAATGTTAAACCTTGTCAGCAAACACTGTCCTAGTAATTCATTTATCAAATCTGTCACAGAAATTATTCATTGTACCCTACTGTCTATTCTTCCCCTTTTGTTTAAAATTGTGGCATAATTAATATACATTAAAATGTACAGATCCTAAAGGTTCTGTTCCACGATTTTAGAAGATTGTATATACACCTAAATAACCACCACCAAAAATAAGATATAGAGCATGTCTGCCATCCCTGAAAGTGCCTTCATTCCCTTCTTGACAATCTCTCCCCTCTCCAGAGGCAATCACTTTCTGGTCACTATCAACATAGTTTTGCCTGTTGTCGAATTCTATTTAAGAGTACAGCATGTACTCTTTCATTTCTCAGGTGTTTGGCTTAACACATGTTTTAATATTTATTCTTGTTTGTAGGGCTGCATTATGATTTCTGTGGGCCCTAAGCACTTCATGAGCCCCTTCATTTTATGCACACACACTATTTATATAATCAAAAATTATGTCTTATGACTATGTTGCTATAAAGATGAACATGACAATTTCTTCCACCTCAAACATTTTCTTCTACCTAAAAGTTTATTTTCACAGGCCCCAGAACTGTGCCTACTATGCCAAATGAGTAAATCAGCCCTGGTTGTTTCATGTATCAGGAATTCATTCCTTTTTATTGCTGAGTAGCCTTCCAGTATTCCAGTATGAATATCCCACAACATGTTTAAACATTATTCTGTTGATGGACATTTGGTTTGTTTCTACTTTTTGGCTAATTACGAATAAGGTTTCTATGAACATTATTGGACCAGTCTTTCTTCAGTAACATGTTTTCCTTACTCTTGGACATACACACACACACACACACATATATACACACACACATATATACATATATACACACACATACACACACCCCATATACACATATGTAATGTATATACATATGTGTACATATACATAATGTATACATATGTATATATACATATACATATGTGGATATATACATATATATATATACACGTGTGTGTGTATGTACACAACAGAGCAAGATAGAATCTTGCTCTGTTGCCCAGGCTGGAGTGCAATGGCACGATCTTGGCTCACCACAACCTCCACCTTCTGAGTTCAAACTTTTCTCTTGCCTCAGCCTCCTGAATAGCTGGGATTACAGGCACACACCAACATGCCTGGTTAATTTTGTATTTTTAGTAGAGTTGGGGTTTTGCCATGTTGGCCAGGCTAGTCTTGGACTCCTGATTTCAGGTGATCCGCCCACCTTGGCCTCCCAAAGTACTGGGATCACAGGCATGAGCCACCATGCCCAGCTACTTATGGACATATGTTTTTATTACTTTTCAGTAGATACCTAGGAGAAGAGTGATCAAAGAATTCTGTAAGATAGATGTACCATTTTACATTATATTTTCACCCACTTGGTATCATCAGTCTTTTAGTTTTGACCAGGGTCAAATAGCTCCTTATCTCTCATCTCTCTTTCTCTCTTTCTTTGTCACCCAGGCTGGAGTACAGTGGCACTATCATGCCTTGACCTCCTGGGCTCAAGTGATCCTCCTGCCTCAGACTCCTGAGTAGCCGGGACCACATGTGTGCACCACCATGCCCAACTAATTTTTAAAAATTTTCTGTAGAGACAAGATCTCTCCATGTTACTCAGGCAGGTCTTGAATTCCTGGCTTCAAGCCATGCTCCTGCCTCGGCCTCCCAAAGTACTGTGGTTACAGGTATGAGCCATCATGCCCATCCTTGCCTTTCTTTTAGCAATATGGTCCATAGGTTTATTAGAACATGTGGCTGCCCATTCAGATTTTATATTTCCTGGTATCACTTGCAAGCTAGCATGAGCACGTGACAGTGATATAGCCAATGAGAAGCAAGCAGAGGTAATATGTGCAAATTTGAATCACATCTTTATAAGGAAGTTACCTTCTTTCCCTTCACTTTCCCTTTCCCCCTTTCCTTAGGCCAGAATGTGAATGTACTGGTGAACCAGCTCTGACCATGAGTAGAAAGACACTCTCTAGAGGATAGCGGGGCAAGGTGTCCTTGGATGACTTTCATAGAACAGAGCTGCCTACCCACCCTGGACTGCCTGCACGCCTCTGGGCAGTGAGAGAAAAATAAACTTCTGTCATGTTGAAGCCACTGTAATTTTGTTACAGCAGCTTAGCCAGCGTTTTGCCTAATGTAAGATTCTTTTAGTCAATCTTGTCAGTGGATATTTACTGATTATCTAATGCGAGCCAGATACTGTGCTAGGTACTATAGATTTTTCCAAGATGAATCAGGGACACCAGCTAAACTCACTCTCATCTTGAAGGCAAGTCATAAATACTTGGGAAGCTAAATAAAGTTCAGCAACATTATAAAACATCCCCCAAACTTTCATAGAGTAGCACGTGCTGAATGCCAAATGAGCATACAGAAATGGAAGGAAACTCAGAAAAAAACAAGTCCATGCCTTTCCTTCTCTGACAGCTGGAACCTTCTCATGCAGGTGCTGAGATAATGTGACAAGACCTACCCTCCTAGAGCAACTGGACCACAAAAATTCAGGGCAAAGGGGAAGGGGAAAGCATAGGGAAAGAGGGAAAGGGGACATAAGGAAACAGAGGTAGCATGGAAAGATCCTTGGCCAGAGACCTGCCTGCCACATTCAGGTTTGCCTTTCATGAAGTCTCTTCATATATCTTGGCCTCCATTTCCCTATCTGTAAGATGGGAACTGTTTCATTACATTCACTTTGCTCCAAGGAACAGACTGACTCACATTAACTTGAGTAAAGATGGTGAATATTGTAAGGCTACACATCATGTATAAGAGAGACAGAATCTCAGAGAAATCTCAAAACAGGATCTGCTGCAGGATGGGGCCTTATGGAGACTGGAACTGTATTTAGGTCAGATTTAGAGTCCTCAGGATCAGAGATCCATGCATCTTCACTTCAGAGCTATATTTTTAGTTACACTTTCATTAAGACTGTTTCATGTGTTTGAAGCCCCAAACTCAAAATGTTTTGAGGAAAACAAAAAAAAAACAAAAAAAAAAAACAACAAAAAAAAGGAAATGTCCTGGCTCGTGTAACTAAAGAATCAATGTATATAATAGTCTTGGACGTGACCAGAATCAGCCAGTCAGCCAGTGGGGCCAGGACCCAGTCCCTCTCCCAACCATGGTTCTACTTTCCTTCATGTGAGTCTTACTCTGAGACCCTGCAAAGACGACCCAAAGGCTGTACTCTTGCTCCTACTCTTCACTGTCTAAACTCAACCAGAAGCTAGAGGGAACTTATACTGTGCAGACCAGTTTTCTTCAGGACATACAGTAAGGTGGAGAAATGGGGAGAATGGATGATTGAAGCTATCAAGTACATCCTCCTAGATTCACGTCTAGCAGAAAGAGCATAATTGTAAGCAGAAGTCCCCAGCTGTATCTCCTTAGTTCTAATTAAACCTCCTGACTGTCACTGTGACTCTGGGAATGAAGCTGGGTGGGGCTATCTCTTCCCACATGTCTGGGAGCAGGGAAGGAGGTAATGTTCCCAAGGAAAGTAGAGGTCACTATTATAGAAAGAAAAGAGAATGGATGTTAAATAGCATCTAAAGTGGTCATCCTTGTTACCCATTTATCTCATTTATTCGTAAATATGAATGCTGGATATATATATATATATATATATTTATATATATATATATATTTTTTTTTTTTACAAATGAGAGCTTTAAATAACTGTAGCATGACTAAGATATCTGGTTGGGCACATGAAAGGTCGGATTTGGTAAAGGTAGGTGTCTGAAAGAAAGTATTGTAATTTTCTGCTCTCACATAACAAATACAGCCATGAATTGCATTCAACAGTTGAGGTAGGTGATTTAGTATATCTATCATGTTCTTGATAGCTAATTGTTTTTAAAAATGGAGAAACTGAGTCACACATTTATTAAATATATCATCTAAGATCTTGGGATTCAACTTTGGTGCCAGGACAAGAACCTGGATATCCAGATCAATAACAAAATCGTGAATGCTACCTGTGTTATTCTAGAATGTATTCAGGAAAGCATAATTCTTCTTATTTTTAGCTGATAGCACTGTATTTGTTGAATTCTTCAGGATCCCTAGCACTCATGGGTATGTCCTCTTACTGATATATACCAAATGAATAACCTATGTAAAAGCACTGTGGTAGGTAGAAGTATAGCTGGTTTTGAAGGGCCAAAACCCAATATGCTTGAAATGGAGGGATGGAAGCATAGGGCAGAGGTAGGGCAGGGGAGGGGAGACTAGAGAAGCAGGTAGGGACCGGCCTGTGAAGGACATCATAAGATACATTATCATTTATAATTATTGTTAAATTTTAGGTTTTAAAATTTAGCAAACTTGATTTTATTAGATTTATTTTTTACAGCTTTCTTCTATTCAAGGTAGTGAAATATCACCTTAATTACTATTAATACATTTGTTAGTACCGGCTACTAGTAGTACATTTAACAAAGTTTAAACAAAGAGGAAATTTTCATAAAATATTAAGTACAGTTGAGTGTATAGTAAACATGGGATATGGTAAATTCATGAAAATAGTATCTGAAGGAGTAAAGTTTGGAAAACACTGGTATGTTGGGCATTTTTCTTTTTTCTTTCTTTTGTGAGATATGATCTTGCTCTGTCACCCAGGCTGGAGGGCAATGGCACAATCTCAGCTCTTTGCAACATCTGCCTCCCTGGTTCAAGCTCCCACAGCTTCCCATGTGGCTGAAACTACAGACACGCACCATCATGCCTGGCTTTTTTTTTTCTTCCAGAAACAGGGTTTTGTCATGTTTCCCAGGCTCGTCTTGAACTCCCGAGTTCAAGTGATCATTTGTGTCAGCCTCCCAAGTGCTGGGATTACAGGCACATTTTTCATTTGCCCCTCCAAATCCACTTTCCACTCTCTGTATCCTTTTTTGTGACTCCACAGCTGACCTCTAAAGCCTGCATCACCCAGTCTACCTTGTCCTCCTTAACCTATCAGCCACCTTGGTGATAAGAGTGAGTCACCAGCAGGAAATTGTAGCAGAGGAGGAGTATGGGGTTAGGGGCTTTATTCCACTGAATCCCTGCTGTGAGATTGCTGTTCCTCAACCCAAGAGCCTCACTCCTGTCTGACAGCCTCCCTGACAGCTACAGGCGCTCTGTCCAGGTGCCATTAACCACCTCCTTGCCTTAACCTTTTAGACTTAGGAGTAGAAATGATTCCCCGCTGTTGCTGGCATTGGGACACAGCACCATTTCTTGTTTTCTTTAACCCTTCCTGCATCCTTGTAAATAATCTTTCACTAAATTCTCCCTCAGTTACTCCGTTGGAACACATTCTCTGTTTCTTGCTGGGACTCAAACTGATACACATGATGTGGTAGAAAGCAACTTTGCAGTCATACGGAAGTAGATTTGAATCCTGGCCACCCACTTAGTAACTGTTTGACCTTAGTCAAGTCCAACTAGATAAGCATAGTATTTATCAAAACAGGAAGACTCTGCTCTGTGAGGTCAGCCACCACATCTATCTCACTGCTACAGCTCCAGCTTTGGGGCAGTGTTTGGCACTAAGTAGGTGCTTAAGAAAGATGTTTTCATGGGTAGATTTCACCACACCTTATGCATGAGACCTAGGAGAGTAACAGGTCAACTAGTCAAACATACTTTATGGATGACACCCAAGAATGTAGCAAGACTTGTGCAAGTAGTGGGTCTTAGACACACTCTTTAATGCAGGCAACAAAAGGAAGGGTTGAGGCCAGTAAAAAAAATTAGAAAACATGTCAAGGAACTGACTGGCAAAGAGCACCCTGCCTACCCCACCACCATGTCCCTAGAGATCATGTCCTCCCCCAATATCATGCCACCTCAAAAGCCAGTTCCCTTCTGAAGGGAGACTCTGTTGAGAGGGCGTGTCTTCTTTCTGATGAGGAGGCAACATGAGGGAAGGCACACAAGGAGACCTGAGGGTCCCAGGGAAGAGACAGTGAAGGAACAACCAGATGGGCAGAGGATTTATGCAAGACCAGGGCTGGATTAGCAGGGAAACCACAGATGTCATGGTCCCTGAAAGTCAAAAAGAGGTGATGAGCTGGTGTATTAGTTTCCTGAGGCTGCTGTAACAAATGACCACATACTGGGTGGCTTACAACAACAGAAACTTACTCTCTCAGAAGTCTGAAATTGAAGTATCAGCAGGACCATGTTCCCTCTGCAGGTTCTAGGAGAGAATGCTCCCTTACCTCTTCCTGCTTTTGATGGCTCCAGGCATTCCTCGGGTTGTGGCTGGAAAACTCCCATCTCTGCTTCTGTCTTCACATGGTCTTCTCTTCTGGTGTCTGTGTCTTTTGTCTCTTACAAGGACACTTGTCATTGGATTTAGGGCCTGCCCAGATGATCCAGAATGACCTCATGTGAATATCCTTAACTTAATTACATCTACAAAGACCCTTTTTCCAAATAAGTTCATGCTCATAGGTTGCAGAGGTTAGGATGAGGACATGTCTTTTTGGGGGCCACCATTCAACCCACTACAGTTGTTGACATGGTTTGGCTGTGTCCCCACCCAAATCTCATCTTGAATTGTAGTTCCCATAATTCCCACATAGAAGGTAATTGAATCATGGGGGCAGTTTCCCCCATGCTATTCTCATGACAGTGAGTAAGTTCTCACAAGGTCTCATGGTGTTATAAGGGGTTTCCCCCTTTGCTCAGCTCTCATTCTTCTCTCTCCTGCCACCGTGTGAAGAAGGATGTGTTTTCTTCCCCTTCCACCATGATTGTAAGTTTCCTGAGGCCTCCCCAGCCATGCTGAACTGTGAATCAATTAAACCTCTTTCCTTTATAAATTACCCAGTCTTGGGTATGTCTATTAGCAACATGATAATGGACTAATATAGTTGGTAAGCAGGTCGAATATTGGTCAGTTTTAAACAGAAGAGTTACTTGATGAACTCTGCACTTAATGGTTAATGATTAAGCTGAAGGTAGTGTTCAGGGAAGAGATAAAGATAGGAGAGGGCTTCTGGTGAAAGCTCTTGCCAAAGTAACCTATGGGATGAAAATATGGACCAAAGTAGTCACTGCAGGAAAGAGGAGGAAGTAATACATACGAAATACCTTGTTTTTTAAAAAAATTAATCTTGTTCTACAACAACATGGAAAGAGCATAAGTTTTTGAGTTATATGACCCAGGTATAAGCCCCAGTTTGTACACTGACTAGCTGTGTACATTTGATCAAGCCCTTAGTTTTAGTCTCCTTATCTATAAGTTGAAGGTAATGGCAGAACCTGCTTATTGCATAGGTTTATAGCAAAGTTCAAATTAGATACCACACGGCACTGGTAGTGTGCTGTGGCAGTATACCACATGGCCACATGGCAGCAATTTGCAATTCTGACTACACATGGACATCCCTTGAAGCTTCTGAAAAATAAAGATGCCTGAGTTTGCCCTAGACCTACTGAATCAAGAACAGCAGTTTTTGGGTTTTTTTTTTTTTTTTTTTTCCTTTGAGATGGAGTCCCGCTGTGTCACCCAGGCTGGAGTGCAGTGGTATAATCTCGGCTCACTGCAACCTCTGCTTCCCTGGTTCAAGTGATTCTTCTGCCTCAGCCTCCCGAGTAGCTGGGATTACAGGCACATGCCAACACGCCTGCCTAATTTTTTTGTATTTTTAGTAGAGATAGGGTTTCACCATGTGACCAGACTGGTCTCAAACTCCTGACCTCAGGAAATCCACCAGTCTCAGCTTCCCAATGTGCTGGGATTACAGGCATGAGCCACCAAACCCGGCAAGGAACAGCACTTTTTAAAGCTCCTTGAGTCATACTGCTGCCCAGTTAAAGGAGAAATTCACTGTGGAAGGATGTGGTATTAGGATACAATATCCATAAAGAGAATGAACACAGTCTTTACCTTAGAAAGACCATATAGAGTCCTGAAACGAACTGTGTTTCGACTCTCCTCCTTTAAAAAAAATAATTATGAACATCTATAAATCAGGAATTACGATTATTACAGATAAGGGAGCTGAGGCACCAAGAGGTGAAGCAGCTCACTGCAAGTCACTCAGTTAGAAAGTAGGAGAGCCAGCATTTGAATTGCAGTGCTCTGGCTTAAACAACCACACCAAACAGATTCTCTTAAAGCTATAGTGTCTCTCAAAGCAAGTAACCTCTCTAAACCTCAGTTTCCTTTTCTGTAACATGAGGATTATAACATTACTTACTTAGTAGGCGACTTGTGAAAATTAAGTGAGTCATGGGATGTGACGTGCTCAGTGTATTTAGTACATATCAAGCACTAAAAGAAAGTCAGCCATTATTATTATTAATTTTAATATTATCACTGGTTAGTCAGTTTCATGTAAATATAATACAAATTCCAGTTTAAGTCTAACTAAGAATTTGAAATATCCGAGCCTGTTTAGCCAGTCACTGGGACAGGACACCCAAAGTCTATTTGCTGGGGTCTGAGGAGCTTCTTGGGAAATAATGGCTCCAAAGAAAGGAAAGATCCAGGAACGAAGTTTCACCCCATAAGAAAGATTTAGCCATCAGAAAGAAAGGTGATTCCAAGACAATGTAGGACCTGTCACTTAACTACATTTACTTCCTGAGCCTCGGCTAGTTTCCCATGGCCTCGTGTAACAGTCCTGTGATAAACACACAGTGAACCTGAAAAACCAAAACGCTTGTTTTACTAAGAAATGAACAAACAGCTCTGCAAGACATTGAAGAACAAGCAGCACTGCTTGGAGGAAGGAAGTGGAAGGACAATGGCTATATTTTATTCTTCCAAAGGGAATTTCTGGCAGTTTTAAATCCCCAAGGAATTCAGAGCCTTGGCCTCAGAAAGGAGGAAGTGGGCAGATGGAGGAGGGGAGGGAGAGGGAAAGAGGGAGAGAGAGAGAGAATGCAGTGAGAACAGTCTTATCAAATAACACGGTCAGACAGGGAGGCATACTTCCAAAAATGCATTTCACAGATTGTGTGAGTCTTCAGGAGAAGGAGCTGAAGGGACTTCAAACGGATACAGAAAATTTCAGCCTAGGAAACCCAGGTCAACAGATATTTTACAATTCCTGACATAAGCACTGATTAGAGTAACATGCAGGGAAGAAAAACAAGTTTAGTCTACAAAGGTTTGTGCGTACAACGCAGAACATAAATCCAGATTCAGTTTCACAGTCCTGCACTCCTGGAAACATCAACAATCTTGACAGTTGCAGCTAGGAAGCACAAGAGGGAGCCAGAGAAGGTGGAAATGTTTTATTTTCCCGGGTACTATTCAGTGTTGGAAAATCCCTTTTGATCTATTTTTTTTCCTTTTTTATCATTAATTCTAGTTAACCCCTTTGATCTTTACTTATAAGGACGCTTACTATTAGTTCTCCTGACTTTTTTTTAAAAAATGGAATGACTATGAGAGTAAGTTTATTGGCTAATATTTTATTATGAGCATAAGTTTATTGGTATGTAAGTATAAGTATATTTTATTAGCCAATAAACTTGGCTGAGTTGGGGGGTGGGATAGTTCACAAGTGAAAAAGCTAAAACAAGTAAACAGTTTTGGAGAATGCAGGAGGGAAAGAAGTTGCTAGTGATGGATTAATTAAATAAATTAACATTTACTCGTTGGGTGCCCAGTCGTGTGTTCAACGCTATGGGTAGAAAGACAAAATGCACCCACAAATTTTCATTGAAACATCAGAAGTTAAAATTTCATAATACTTATTTTTCCCTATTTGAAACTCTCCTTATCCTCTTCACCTCTTCATCTATTAATCTCTTCAGAGGAAGTATCTGTAATAGTTAAGCACAAAGGCTTTGGAGTGAGACAGCTGAGTTCAGTTCCCAGTTATTTCACTTTCTGGCGATTAACTTCCTTGTGCCCTACTTTCCTCATTTGTAAAATGGGATGATAACAGTACCAACCTCACTGGGTGGTGTGAAGATTAAATTAGATAATCCATATAAAGTGCTTGGAATTGTGTGATATTTAAGAGTGCAGTCTCTATTATTATTACTTTTTTTTTTGAGACAGTCTCTCTCTGTCGCCCAGGCTGGAGTACAGTGGCTTGATCTCAGCTCACTGCAACCTCAGGCTCCCAGGTTCAAGCGATTCTCCTGCCTCAGCCTCCTGAGTAGCTGGGATTACAGGCATGAGCCACCATGCCTGGCTAGATTTTGTATTTTTAGTAGAGATGGGGTTTCACCATGTTGGCCAGGCTGGTGTTAAACTCCTGATCTCAGGTGATCCTCCCGCCTTGGCCTCCCAAAGTGCTGGGATTACAGGCATGTGCCATCACACACAGCTAATTTTTTGTATTTTTAGTACAGATGGGATTTCACCATGCTGGCCAGGCTGGTCTCGAACTCCTGACCTCAAGTGACCCCCCACCTCGGCCTCCCAAAGTGCTGTGATTACAGTCGTGAGCCACCGTGCCTGGACTTTTTTTTTTCCCTCGAGATAGGGTATTGCTCTACGACCCAGGCTGGAGTGCAGTGGTTTGATCATGGCTTACCACAACCTCAACTTCCCAGGTTCAAGGGACCCTCCCACCTTAGCCTCTGGCATAGCTGGGACCATAGGTGGCACTGTCATGCCCCGCTAATTTTTTTTTAAAATAGAGGCAAGGTCTCACTATGTTGCCCTGGCTGGTCTGGAACTCCTGGACTCAAGCAATCTTCCCACCTTGGCCCTCCCAAACTGCTGGGATTACAGGCATGAGCCACTGTGCCTGGCCTGCTATTAGTTCTTGTTCAGGTACTGCACATTTTTAGAATTACAACTGCAATCATAAATTCAAACTACCACAGAGCTGGAAAGGAAATAATACCTGATCTAACTCTCTCATCTTATAAATGAGAAAATGAAAGTTTGCCACTTGCTAGCTGTGTAAGATGGAAAAGTTCTTAATCTTTCCAATCCTGTAAAAGGGAATAATGAGCCTCAGCAGCCTCTTGATGCTGTTGAGAGAATTAAATGAGGTAATGTACATAAAACTATCAACATCACACAAAGTCAGTGCTCAGTTCTTCCATACTAGGGTGTGGTAAAAAAAAAAAAAAAAAAAAAAAAAAAAAAAAAAAAAAACCAATGAAACAAACAAAAAAACACAATACACTCCAGCCAGCTACAAACCCTAGGCTTTCAAGAAAAG
The DNA here is from genome assembly GCF_043159975.1 of Macaca nemestrina. NCBI lineage: Eukaryota > Metazoa > Chordata > Mammalia > Primates > Cercopithecidae > Macaca > Macaca nemestrina. The sequence continues at coordinate 45,327,597 of NC_092136.1, forward strand.
ATGGCCAAGTAGTTTCAGATTTTACAATCATCCTTTTTCACCAAACCAAACAAATGACACCCAGAAAGACTATGCAGGCTGTACTCACACAAAGGAAGGGCACCCCCTCATATCTCAAACTTTAAGGTGGCAGCTGGGGACCAAAGAGCCTAGAAATAAAAACACAGCCTAGACCCCTCCCTTCTAGGGAGGAAGAAGAGTCTAGAGACTGTAAGGCAGACAGCCAGGAGGAAAAGACATGGAACGTCCCTTGAGGCTAAAAGTCCCTCTCGGCAATGACAGAAGAAGAGCTGAGCTAAGAAACACATTTTTCTCCCAGTTTAACAGAAAGTCGGGGAAAAGGGCTGAGGAATGAATGCCCTATTCAATCATCTCAGATTGTGAGCAGAAGCCTGGGTGCGTGCGGGTGAACATCCCATTAGAAAGCAAACTCCATGAAGACAGGAGTTGTATCTGTTTGGTTCATTACTATATTCCTGCCACCTAGATTAGTGCCTGGCACTTAGTGGATGCTCAATAAATATTGAGTAAATATATTGAAACACTCCTTATAGTAGGGAAAAGTGCAAACATATTTTTGGAGCTTGGGGAATGCAAAAATAAATTTTTATGAAAATATATGTATTTTCTTAAAAATTCGTGCAAATTTTGTGCTGCGTCATCTATTAGTGTTTATTTTTACATAAATTAGTGACGACACTTGTAGTGGACAGTTATACTTTTTTACCCAGTATCGATTCATATTTCCTTCGTGACCCACCCCTTGCCATTCCCCATCCTGCAGGTGACTCTAGCAGCAATTCTACCTTCATCTCTAAGGCTGGGCCTATGATTCACTTTAGCCAGTCTGAACATTTCCTTCCCTGACAACAGTGACTGTTTTAGGGTTAGGCACATTACTCAATCAGACCTCATGTGACATAATTCCTATTTGACTGTGACTATGAAAAGAGATGCACTGTCTTCCCTACTGGAGCTGGAGCTCTGAGGATATTTGTCTATGTAGGGAGGAAAACCATCCTTTCCTTCTATCCTTCTAAGTTCTTAGCTGAAGCCCTTATAACCAATGACAGATTAACATGAGAACATCATGCGAATGTATATTATGTTTTATGTGACATGGAAGCCTTCATTAGGAAATAAAGACCCAAAAAGGTGGTTAAAGACAGTCCCAATAAAAATATGAGCAGTCAGGTTTTAGCCCTGAGTGGTGCCATTTTAGGAGGCTACAGAAAAATGTGAAACATTAATTTGAAGAGTTGTAGACAACTATTGGAGGAAATGAGAAGATTTAGGACTCAGTTTATAGGTAGATAACAAAACCTTGAAGAAATGAACAAGACTGAAAAAATGGAATACCCACAAAGCTGTGCTACAGATTTCCATTGAAACATAATTTTTCTCTCTAAAATCACCTCCATTTCTATAAAAGATAACCAAAGTAAAACTAATTTGTTTGCAAAAGAAGCCTAGTCTCATTAAACTTGGTCTGATTGTTGACATCACTGCAGCAAGAATAGTGATTGACCACATAAGTCCCTTTCTTTTAGTTCGCTTTGCTGAAACTTCGCGTAAAAAATCTCAGATTAGACTTTTAAAAGCCTCTTAAGGCTAGGAAACCATGCCAGGGACCTGCCACCAGACCTTGCCTGCAGTCTCTGTAGATTTAGGCAAATTCCTATTTTCTTAAGGTTTCCCAATATTATGAAGTTCCTGGGCCTGCAAGAACTGAAAAGACAACATGAAGCATGGGAAATTATTTTGATAAGACACAAATCTTTGTTTTCTAGGCAGGTTACTTAAAAGGTAAAGAAAAGCCATTTTACAATTTCATTTTAAGATCAGACCAATAATCCAAAAAACTGTCATTTTAATGTTGCATCATACATTTATGACACTAACATTCTTTTTCTTTTTCTTTCTTTCTTTTTTTTTTTTTTTGAGACAGGGTCTTGCTCTGTTGCCCAGTCTGGAGTACAATGGTACAATCACTGCTCACTGCAGCCTCAACCTTCTGGGCTCAAGCGATCCTCCCACCTCAGCTTCCTGAATAGCTCGGACTATTGGAATGCACGACCACATTTGGCTAATTTGTTTTATTTTTTATTTTGTAGAGACAGGGCCTTGCTATGTTGACCAGGCTGGTCTCAAACTCCTTGTCTCAAGTGATCCTCCCACCTCAGCCTCCCAAAATCCTGGGATTACAGGTGTGAGCCACCGTGCCAGCCTCATCTCACATTTCTTATAGGTATATGCTGTTTCCTCATAGTACAATTTCTCATATTTATTAGCAGACTCAAATATATTTAGATTCTCTATACTGCATAAAAACAAGATGCCAGAAGTATACAAACTTAAATCTATATTCAGCAATTAATGTTTCATTGTTTTATCTTATTTGGAAATGATCTAGATATTCAATGAATACTCATAATTTAACTTAACTTACTAAAGCTTTAACGTTTCAAATTACCAAAAAGAGTGGAAACTATTTTTAAGTGGACATATTATAAATCATAACTTATAAATCATAATTATTGCTGAAAAGTTCATTTACAAACTTTTATCCCACTTACATTAATTAACTTGTTCTTAGTAATTATGCTTGAATTGCTCATGAAAATTTCATGAGGTATTAGACAAAGCCAGCCACTACCTCAAATTATTTTTTGTTTTTGCTGACAAATCAGGCAAATATCAAAAATATCACAGGAGCAAAGAACCTAAAAAGTTAAACATATAGCTTTTTAAAATTTTACTGCTGTACTTGATATACATCAAGCAATTCATTTCTATTGTACATTTTGTTCTGAGGTTGGATTTATAGTCTTATAATCTTAACTAATCTAGTAAAGATAACTAAAGCTTGTTTGACTAGTAAAGCTAGGTAGAAAACATGTCTGCATTATATTTAATGCTGACAACTCTAAAGGCATATTTATTTTCTTTAACTAAACCAACAATATTTTTATTTACCAAAGATTACCCAAGGCACATGAACTTGAAAATCATTGAGTTAGTTCCTATATTTCTGAGAGAATACATAATTTACATGAGTGTTTTTTAAAGCCGATTAAATAGAGCTCTTTTACAAATTAATTTTGGAAATACCATTCAGAGCTAGAAAAATATCACACATACATAACATTACATGCCAGACACATACATACACATGTAAAACATGTACAGATTCAAAAAGATCTTATCGCTTTCATTCTAAATGTTAGCCATGAGCTGGATATAAACACGGAAACACAAAATTCGCTAATTTACCAAAGAGTTGATTCTCATTTTTGTCTTATTTTTGTAATGCAAATTATGTTTTCAGCAGATGGAACAAGTTAAGATTACCTACACAGTGATGGCTGAAGGAATTTATTTTAGTTTAAGTTCCAGGATGCATGTGCAGAACGTGCAGGTTTGTTACATAGGTATACATGTGCCATGGTGGTTTGCTGCACCTATCGACCTGTCCTCTATGTTCCCTCCCCTTGCCCGCCACCCCTCAAAAGGCCCTGGTGTGTGTCATTCCCCTCCCTGTGTCCATGTGTTCTCATTGTTCAGCTCCTACTTATGAGTGAGAACATGTGGTGCTGGTTTCTGTTTCTGTGTTAGATTGCTGAGGATGATAGCTTCCAGCTTCATGCTTCATCCACGTCCCTGCAAAGGACATGATCTCATTCCTTTCTATGGCTGCATAATATTCCATAGTATATATGTACCACATTTTCTTTATCCAGTCTATCATTGATGAGCATTTGGGTTGGTTCCATGCCTTTGCTATTGTAAATGGTGCTGCAATAAATATACATGTAGATGTGTCTTTACAGTAGAATGATTTATATTTCTTTGGGTATCTACCCAGTAATGGGACTACTGGGTGAAATGGTATTTCTGGTTCTAGGTCCTTGAGCAATTGCCACACTGTTTTCCACAATGGTTGAACTAATTTACATCCCACCAACAATGTAAAAGTTTTCCTATTTCTCCCCAGCCTCGCCAGCATCCATTGTTTCTTGACTTTTTAATAATTGCCATTCTGACTCATGTGAGATGGTATCTCACTATGGTTTTGATTTGCATTTCTCTAATGATCAATGATGTTGAGAATTTTTTCATATTTTTTTGACCGCATAAATGTTTTCTTTTGAGAAGTGTCTGTTCATATCCTTTACCTGCTTTTTGACGGGGTTGTTTCTTGTAAATTTGTTTAAGTTTCTTGTCGATTCTGGATATCAGACCTTTGTCAGATAGGTAGATTGCAAAAATGTTCTCCCATTCTGTAAGTTGCCTGTTCACTTTGATGATAGTTTCTTTTGCTGTGCAGAAGCTCTTTAGTTTAATTAGATCCCATTTGTCAATTTTGGCTTTTGTTGCAATGGCTTTTGGCATTTTCATCATGAAGTCTTTGCCTATGCCTATATGCTGAATGGTATTGCCTAGGTTTTCTTCTAGGGTTTTTATGGTTTTGTGTTTTACATGTGAGTCTTTAATCCATCCCAAGTTAATTTTTGTATAGAGTGTAAGAAAGGGGCCCAGTTTCAGTTTTCTGCATATGGCTAGCCAGTTTTCCCAGGACCATTTATCGAATAGGAAATCCTTTCCCTGTTGCTTGTTTTTGTCAGGTTTGTTGAAGATCAGATGGTTGTAGATGTGTGGTGTTATTTCTGAGGTCTCTGTTCTGTTCTATTAGTCTATATATCTGTTTTGGTACCAGTACCTGCTATTTTGGTTACTGTAGCCTTGTAGTATAGTTTGAAGTCAGGTAGCATGATGCCTCCAGCTTCATTGTTTTTGCTCAGGATTGTCTTGGCTATATGGGCTCTTCTTTAGTTCCATATGAACTTTAAAGTAGTTTTCTCTAATTCTGTGAAGAATGTCAATGGTGGTTTGATGGGAATAGCATTGAATCTATAAATTACTTTGGGCAGTATGGCCGTTTTCACAATATTTATTCTTCCTTTCCATAAGGATGGAATGTTTTTCCATTTGCTTGCATCCTCTTTTATTTCCTTAAGCGGTGGTTTGTAGTTCTCCTTGAAGAGGTCCTTCTCATCCTTTGTTAGCTGTATTCCTAGGTATTTTATTTTCTTTGTAGCAATTGTGAATGGGAATTCATTCATGATTTGGCTCTCTGCTTGTCTATTGTTGGTGTATAAGAATGCTTGTGATTTCTGCACATGGATTTTGAGACTGAGACTTTGCTGAAGTTGCTTATCAGCTTAAGGAGTTTTGGGGCTGAGACGATGGGGTTTTCTAAATATAGAATCATGTCATCTGCAAACAGAGACAATTTTACTGTCTCTCTTCCTACTTGAATACCCTTTATTTCTTTCTCTTGCCTGACTGCCCTTGCCAGAACTTCCAATACTATGTCGAATAGGAGTGGCGAGAGAAGGCATCCTTGTTTTGTACTGGTTTTCCAATGGAATGCTTCCAGCTTTTGCCCATTCAATATGATATTACCTGTGGTTTTGGCATAAGTAGCTCTTATTATTTTGAGATATGTTCCATCAATATGTAGTTTATTGAGAGTTTTTAACATGAAGGGATGTTGAATTTTATCAAAGGCCTTTTCTGCATCTATTGAGATAATTGTGTGGTTTTTGTCACTGGTTTTGTTATGTGATGGATTGCTTTTATTGATTTACATATGTTGAATCAGGCTTGCATCCCAGAGATGAAGTTGACTTGATTGTGGTGGATAAGGTTTTTGATGTACTGCTGGATTCAGTTTGCCAGTATTTTATTGAGGATTTTTGTATTGATGTTTCTCAGGGATATTGGCCTGAAGTTTTCTTTTCTTTTGTGTGTGTGTGTGTGTCTGCCAGGTTTAGATATCACGATGATGCTGACTTCATAAAATGAATTGGGGAGGAGTCCCTCCTTTTCAATTGTTTGGAATAGTTTCAGAAGGAATGGTACCAGCTCCTCTTTGTACCTCTGGTAGAATTCGGCTGTGAATCCGTCTGGTCCTGGGCTTTTCTTGGTTGGTAGACTATTAATTACTGCCTCAATTTCAGAACTTGTTATTGGTCTATTCAGGGATTCGACTTCATCATGGTTCATTGAGATGTTAATGTGTTGATTTGAGATCCTTCTCGCTTTCTGATGTGGGCATTTAGAGATATAAATTTCCCTCTTAACACTGCTTTAGCTGTGTCCCAGAGATTCTGGTATCTTGTCTCTTTGTTCTCATTGGTTTCAAAGAACTTCTTGATTTCTGCCTTAATTTCATTATGCACTCAGGAGTAATATTATTCAATTTCCATGTAATTGTGTGGTTTTGAGTGAGTTTCTTAATCCTAAATTCTAATTTGATTGCACTGTGGTCTGAGAGACTGTTATGGTTTCAGTTCTTTTGCTTTTGCTGCAGAGTGTTTTACTTCCAATTATGTGGTCAATTTTAGAATAAGTGCCATGTAGCACTGAGAAGAATGTATATTCTGTTGATTTGGGGTGGAAAGTTCTGCTGATGTCTATTAGGTCCATTTGTTTCAAAGCTGAGTTAAAGTCCTGAATATCCTTGTTAATTTCCTGTCTCATTGATCTAATATTGACAGGGGGGTGTTAAAGTTTCCCACTATTACTGTGTGGGAGTCTAAGTCTGTTTGTAGAGCTTGCTTTATGAATCTGGGTGCTCCTGTATTGGGTGGATATATATTTAGGATAGTTAGCTCTTCTTGTTGAATTGATCCCTTTACCATTATGTAATGCCTTTTTTTGTCTTTTTTGATCTTTGTTAGTTTAAAGTCTGTTTCGCCAGAGACTAGGATTTGCTTGGTAAATTTTCCTCCATCCCTTTATTTTGAGTCTATGTGTGTCTTTGCAAGTGAGATGGGTCTTCTCAGCATACCAACGGGTCTTGACTCATTATCCAATTTGCCAGTCTATGTCTTTTGACTGGGGCATTTAGCCCATTTACATTTAAGGTTAATATTGTTACGTGTGAATTTGATCCTGTCATCATGATGCTATCTGGTTATTTTGCACACTAGCTGATGTAGTTTCTTCATAGTGTCATTGGTCTTTATATTTTGCTGTGTTTTGCAGTGGTTGGTACTGGTTTTTCCTTTCCATATATAGTGCTTCCTTCAGGAGTTCCTGAAAGGCAGGACTGGTGGTGATGAAATTCTTCTGCATTTGCTTGTCTGGAAAGGATTTTGTTTCTCATTTGCTTATGAAGCTTAGTTTGGCTGGCTATAAATTCTGGGTTGAAAATTCTTATCTTTAAGAACGTTGAATACTGGCCCCTACTCTCTTCTGGCTTGTAGGGTTTCTGTTGAGACATCCACTGTTAGTCTGATGGGCTTCCTTTTGTAGATGACCTGGCCTTTCTCTCTGGCTACCCTTAACACTTTTTCCTTCATTTCGACTTTGGAGAATCTGCTGATTATGTCTTGGGGTTGATCTTCTCATGGAGTATCTGAATGGTGTTCTCTGTATTTCCTGAATTTGAATATTGGCCTGTCTTGCTAGATTGGGGAAGTTCTCCTGGATAATATCCTGAAGTGTGTTTTCCAGCTTGTTTTCATTCTCCTGTCTCCTTCAGATACTCCAATCAATTGTAGGTTCGGTCCTTTTATATAGTCCTATATTTCTCGGAGGCTTTGTTCGTTCCTTTTCATTTTTTTCTCTAATCTTGTCTGCATGCCTTATTTCAGCAAGGTGTTCTTCAAACTTTGATATCCTTTCTTCCACTGGGTTGATTTGGCTATTGATACTTGTGTATGCTTCATGAAGTTCTCATGCTGTGTTTTTCAGCTCCGTCAAGTCATTTGTGTTCCTCTCTAAACTGGTTATTCTAGTTAGAAGCTCCTCTAACTTTTTATCAAGGTTCTTAGCTTCTTTGCATTGGGTTAGAACATGCTTCTTTAGCTCATCAGTTTGTTATTACCCATCTTCTGAACCCTACTTCTGTCAATTCATCCATCTCATCCTCTGTCCAATTCTGCACCCTTGCTAGAGAGGTGTTGCAACCATTTGGAGAAAAGGCACTCTGGCCTTTTGGGTTTTCAGTGTTTTTTTGTTGATTCTTTCTTGTCTTCATGAGTTTGTCTAATTTTGATCTTTGAGGCTGCTGACCCTTGGATGGAGTTTTCGTGGGGACTTTTTTATGTTGTTGATGCTGTTATTGCTTTCTGTTTGTTTTCCTTTCAATGGTCAGTTCCCTCTTCTGTAGGGGTGCTGCAGTTTACTAGGGGTTCACTTCAGGTCCTATTCATCTGGTTTGCTCCCATGCCTGGAGATGTCACTCGATGAGACTGGAGAATAGCAAAGATGGGTGCTTGCTCCTTCCTCTGGGATCGCTGACCTCGAGAGGCACCAACCTGATGCCAGTAGGATTGCTCCCGTATAGGGTGTCTGACAACCCTTATTGGAGTGTCTCACCGAGTTGGGTGGCAAGGGGAACAGGACCCTTTTAATGAAGCACTTTGACTGTCCCTTGGTAGAGGGAGTGTGCTTCCCTGGGGAGAAACCCACTCACCTGGGCTGCCAGGATTCCTCGGAACTAGCAGGAGGAAAGGTTAAGTCTCCTGGTCTGCAGAAACTGTGGCCAAGCCTCCCCATAGGGGCTTAGGCCCAGGGAGATCAGAGTTCTGTCTCTGAGACCCTGGCTGGAGCTGCTGGAGTCCCTGCAGGGAGGCTCCGCCCAGTGAGGAGGAATGGGTCAGGGTCAGGCCTGAAAAGGCGGTCTAGCTATAGTCTGCCTCAGCCGGTGTGTTGCGTTGTGGGGGACACCTCTTGGGAGCAAGCCGTCCTGCCTCCCTGGTTCCAGCGGGAGCTGGGTGGGTGGGCGGTGGAGGGGAGGCGCAGCCTGGAGCTATAGAGATGGCTGCCGTCCTACTCCTGCCCAGGGAGCTTAGCGTGTTAGGCAGTTATCAGTCCCAATGCTGGCTGCTGCCCCTCCCTCAAGGAGCTCAAAGGGTTTAGATAGCAGGCAGCTGCAGCTGTGGTGCTGGTTGCCCCGCCCCGCAGGAACTCAGCAGGCTTAAGCAGATTCTAGCTTACTGGCTGTTGAGAATCTGCATGGCTCCATGGTTGGAACCCTAGGCCTCGGTGACATGGGTTCACGAGTGGGATCTTCCGATCCGTGGGTTGCACAGTTCTGTGGAAAAAGCACTGTTTCCCTGCTGGGTAGCACACTCGCTCACCACCTCCCTTGGCTGGGGGATGGCTGCTCTCCTGCCCCCTGTGGCTCTAAGGTGGGCTGCTGCATCACACTGCTCTTCCTTCCTCTCTGTGGGTCATGCTAGCCACCTAGTCAGTTCTAATGAGAGAACCTCGGTTGCTGGTGCAGGATTTGCAAGCTATTATGGTTCTTTTCAATGGGAACCTCCAATTGCCACTGCTTCTACTTGGCCGTCTTGGCTGCACCCCCAGGAATTTTTTTAGCCAATATTTGTGGAAAAATATTTTTAAATTCTCATTTTCCCTGACATGTAATCTTATGCAGGCTGTAAACTACATTCTAGGCAATGACTAGGAGACATCTAGCAGTTATCTGTGTGTGTGTGTGTGTGTGTGTGTGTGTGTGTGTTTCAAGAGATGGAATCTACTATGTTGCCCAAGCTGGTATTGAACTCCTAGCCTCAAGCCATCCTCCCACCTCAGCCTCCCAAGTAGCTGGGATTTCAGGTATGTGTCACTACTCCTAACTCTAATCTGGATATTTTCAAAGCAAATGTGAATGGATAAAATAGACATTTCCAATTAGGCTTTTTCCTTTTCAGCCTCAGATACTTGCTTTTGGGGGCTCTTGAGTCTCTTGAGAGTAGAGGAGCTAAAGGTTCAAGTGACTTAGGGGCTGGGGTAGAAAAAGGTCTGGCAGAGATGGACAGAAGAATGGAGGAGGTAGGAGCTTGAAGGAGGAAATATCAAAGGATTCAGGAAACTGAATGGAGGATTGAAAGTGGCAAAAGGATGAAGGAGGAGCACAAGCAAAGGGAAGGAAGAAATCTCAGAGGGGCCAGTTTTGAGAGATCTTAAGTTTCCCCAAGGAGCCAATGGAGTTCCAAATTATCTTCAGCAAAATTGTGCCAACAAGAAAGAGGTGGACATCTAGTCAGCAGGGGCTTGAGAAAGGGATTTCAGTGAACTGGGAAGTTCCCATGGGAAGAGCAGGATTAAATAGAGAAAACAGAGAAGACTTAAACAAAATTGGTTCCATTAGTCCCTGAATATCAGCTTCCAATTAGGCCAATTTCTGACCATAGATCTTTAAAAAAAAATTCTTTCAAATATCTTATTATCAAGCTTTAGCTGGGACAAACAGTAAATATCTCTGGCAATATTGAATTTCTTTTTAAAATATTTTTTTTTGAAAATGAAGGTATCTATTTCAAGTGACTGAAAACAAAAGCCAATAAGCCTTTTATGACTTTCAACCAATAAGACTTTTATAGCTTAACTGTGGACACAAGAGCCATCTTCAAAGAGAGTGCAAAAAAGGCAGCCTTTCAAGATCCAGACCACTCCCAAAGATAGCCACAAGAAAGACTTAGATGGCCCTTCTTGGGGCTGGCAACAGTCAGTAGAACATTAGCGGAGAATGAGGTGCAACCTGCATTTCCATCAGGCCATATTCTCAGGGCCAACAACCTGATGGTTGACTGTCTGCACATTTCCCTGGCAGGCAGAAAGCCAAGCCAAGCTCTCAGGATGCAAAATGAGATAACTAGGAAAGCAGTAGCTGTCTCTGGCATGGAAAGAATCAGTAAACAAGATGTACCCCAAAACCAAGTTAGTCAAATGTGCAAGAATCATAATCCAAAGAACTAACGTTTCCAAGTTTTTCTTCTGCAAATATGAATATGGAAAAGAAAAAGTCACAAGGAGAAATTTTTTACCTTCCTCTCTTAACTGGGTGCTACAAACAGATATCTGAGAAAGCTGACTCTGGGAGAATGCTTACCTTTTTCTGGCTTTTGTCAGTTTCCCAGGATCCCGTCAGTAGGATCTGAAGTGAGTGAGGTATCCAGCCGTCCCTTTCTGGTCACCAGAAACTGTAGGGGAGGAAAAATGTCTTTTCTTTCTACCCTTCTAAGTTCTCAGCTGGGGCCTCTGTAACAAAAGGCAGATTAAGAAGAGAAAAGCATACAAATTTATTTAATGTAAATTTTATGTGACAAGGGAGACTTTACAAGGAAATGAAGACCAGAAGTGGTTAAACCTGAGCATTTTTTGTTTTGTTTTGTTTTGTTTTAAGATGGAGTCAAGCTCTGTCGCTCAGGCTGGAGTGCAGTGGCGCAGTCTCGGTTCACTGTAACCTCTGCCTCCCACGTTCAAGTGATTTTCCTGCCTCAGCCCCCTGAGTAGCTGGGATTACAGGCACCTGCCACCATGCCCGGCTAATTTTTTTTTTTTTTTTTGTATTTTTAGTAGAGACGTGGTTTCACCATGTTGACCAATCTTGAACTCCTGACCTCAAGTGATCCACCCACCTCGACCTCCCAAAGTGCTGGATTATAGGAGTGAGCCACTGCACCTGACCAAACCTGAGCGTTTTTATGCTAGGTTTGAAAAGTCATGGAAAATTAGGAAAGTTGTGGAAAAATGTGATAGGTCAAAGGGTATGAGCTAAGAGTAACAAACTGGGGGAAACTTAGCAAGACCTGTTCATTCATATTTCTTTGGGTGTCCATCTTTAGGAATATGGATACTCCTTTCCTCCAAGTATAGAGGAAGGTACCTCTCATCTGAGGGTCTATAACCTGCTTCAGGATAGAAGGGCAAGGGAAAGTCAGAGAGTTCCTCCTTCTGTTTCTCAAATTATTTCAGCTTAAAAATATTCAGTATGCCAAGGTCCTATATTTTGGGGTAATGTGCCTTTGGGGTAGACATCCTGAACTCCATTATCTCACGTAAGCCATCATGCCACCTTGGGAAGATCTGTCAAGGAGTGAGGGCAGAGCTGAAGTAAAGCATAGTCAACTGACAGGGAGAGAAATTGGGTCCTAAGGCCTTGTTTGCTATGATTAGGCAGGCCAGTACATTCTTTTCTCATTGCGACCTCTTGCAACAGAAGTAATCCAACCTGACATGGCAGGTGTATTTATTAATTTCTTACTTTGTGTCTATTTCAGTGCTAAGTGCTTTTCATGTCATAGCTGTTTTATCTTTTAACTCTCATAATAGCTCTATTAAGTAGAAATGAGATAGGCACTACTATTTTGGGGAAACAGTGTAAAAACCATGAAATAACTCATCTGAGATCACATAATTTGTAAATGGAACAATCAGAATTTGAATCCAGTTTCAGGCTTTTCTTATAAAACTAGTATTCCCAGAAGTGACACAACTATTCCCTAATGTAATACATGCTTTAAGAAATATGACCTTGGTTGGTTGTTGCTCTATGTAAGAGTAGCACGTTTCTATCCATTCAAACTTTCATTGATGTCTCCTTTCTCTGAGTATTGGTCAGGGTCACCATAGTCGGAGCCACCAAAATTTATCACTCAGTTACATATTGTGCTATATTACTTGCCAGCTGTCTTACTAGAATGAACATTCTATGAAGACAGGAACTTTGTTTTGTTCACCATTGCATCCCTAACACCTAGAACAGTACCTAATCACCACAGGCATTAAATAATATTTGTTTCATGAGTGAATGAACAAATGTAGATTAGCTTTCCTTGACTATACTGGACAACTTGGAGAGCAAGAGAATACTTGAGAATGTTACACGCTTGATAATACTGGTCAAAATCCTTTTTATATCTTCCATATCTTCACATTGCAGAGGCTAAATGCACTTGGTCACACATACACACATGCAGGCAGGTATGCACGCATGTTAACAGATAGAAATATCAACTGCACTCTTAAAACTCGCTTGTTTCTCTCAGCTTCCATAGCAGGATCTGAGAGCATCTGGTTAGTGCCTTGAAACTGAATGTGAATGTTCCCAAACCCTGTTCTAGGCTCCTTTCCTAAGAGCAAAGCAGGGTCTACATTCTTGGCACTGTTGTGGTGGAAGTGGCCCCAGCAGAGGAGGCTGAGAGATCTGAGGTCTCATCCTAGCTTTGCCACTTACTAGCTCTGTGGCCTTAGGCAGAGCCTTTTACATCATCGTACCTCCATTTCCTTTGACATAAGACAGGAATAATAATTCAGACCCGTTTATCTCCCAGCTTTTTGTGAGAATCAAATTATATGGCTATGAGAAGACTGAAAAACCAAACAGGATATTTAAGAGAAGGTATAAATTAGATTCATACCATTTCTGGGTAAAAGAGGTTAAAAATCCAATTTTGATGCCTAAATCCCTTATATTTATTGACTTTGTGGGTAGCATAGGATATGACTGAATGCAAATTGAAAGCAATTTAACCAAATATGATTTGGAAGAAAGAAATCCGGTTGAAATTAGTTGGCTCATAGAACAGATTGGTCAAAATAACAGTTTGATAAAGAAAACTTGATTTTCTCAATTATTGGTTTTATAATAATTGGTTATTTGGTTTTACTTTGATGGGGAAGTCTTTTCCCATCTTTTGGTATTATTTTTTATCTTAAAGAATTTCTTAGAGTTTTAAAACATTTTACCTGTTTAAGTCATTTTAAGGACACTTTTGAGTGGGTCTTTCATCACTTCGGCCATGCATCAAATGTTCCTCTCAGGAGATCTTACTAACATCCGTTAATTATTTGTAACTGTGAATTCATAACTGAACAATTAAAAAAATGGATTGCCAGAACACAGTCAACTTCTCAGCTTGATAAATGTTGGAGCTTCCCTTTCAAACATATGGACTCTTGGCAACTGGCTGCTTTTGGGTCTTTTTTACCACTTTTATGCAATTTGCTGTTAAGAGAGAGCAATGAAGGGGAGCAAATCTTGAGTGCAGGGGAGGAAGCATTCAGGATTCCAGTGTGGACAAAGACACTATTATCTGCTAAGAGCCTTCTGAAACCTCCATTTAAATTTAAAACTAGCGGGCAAACTCAACTGTTGAAGTGGAAGAGGAAAGATTAGGTGGGAGGAAGGCAGTGAGGGGATTTGCATGAAGCCGTAAACTCCGTGGAAAGCACAAGAGGGCAGTGTAACGCTAAATATTTCAACCCCGACTGCTTGAAATCCTAACACTTGGACCTAAACATTACATTAAAATTCAAAACCTTGAGATAAGAACTATAGCAGCTATTTATGAGGCCATCAACAAAATACTTGCAAGTAGGTTTTTTTCAGTGCTTTTACTAGGAAAAATTGAAATATACACGAAAGTAGCAAGAATTGTATATTAAATTCTCATGCCCATCACCCAGACAAAATAATTAGCAAGAGTTCACCACCTGTGTTTCATCTCACCTTTCTTCTTTTCTCTAACTTTTTTTGGGAAGTATTTTAAAGCAGATCTCAGAAATCATGTTATTTTGCCCCTACCTAGTTCAGTTTGCATTCCTGAAAGGCATGGAGATTTTTCTATTTTACATAAATACAAGCCATTCTCACTCTCGATAAAATTTCTTGTTATCGAGAAATTTTAAAATATCCAATTCATATTCCAATAATTCCAGTTGTCTCCAAAATATCATTTTCTAGTTTTGTTTGAATCAGTAACCAAACAAGGTCCATAAATTGTATTTGGTTGTTTTATTTCTTTTCTGTTTTAATCTAGATAGAACAATAGTCACCCTGTCCATTGCCCTCATACTTTTTCTGATGCCACTGTACATTCAAGAAAGATCCAGATTCTGGATATGCCTGTTTGATTCTTCATAATGTTTAGAAGTAACTTTTTATATTTTTTAAAGCAAGAGTAAATAAATGTTGTATTCTTAATAGACCATTTAGGATTATTAGAGTATTTGGATTGTAGATCTTGGTTTTATGCTGTGTTACTCTTAAACTCAAGAGCACAAACTATGAAGGCAGATAGAACCACATTTAAATCCCAGCTTGGCTATTTAGTAGCTGAATATTGATGAATATTCATCAATATGAGCCTCAATTTCTTTATTTGTAAAGCGGATATCTTGGGACATATTATTCTTGGGAAGATTAAATGAGACAATTTATGGTAAGCTCTTGGGACATAATAGCTGTACCATAATTGGTAACTATAAGTGATAATTGTTAATTTGATAGTTAATAATTGATAACTATTTGATAATTGATTACTGTTATCACCAAACTATTTTCATAATGCTTGCCATTTCTGAACAAGACAGGTAATACACAATGTGATGACAATAGCAGACAGTTCATTTTCATCCTCAAGTGTGAAAAGTGTAATTAGTTTAGTTCTGCCACATTTATTCTCCTGCTGAAAATCATTTAATGACTATGGAAATCAGTATAACTCATTCAAATATAGAAATTAGTGTTCTGTGGAGCCATAGCAAATGAAAATGTCCTGTTAGTGTTAAGATGTTAAAGAAAGATTTATGAGTAGAGACTAGCAAGCCAAGAATTTATAAACCCATTTTTCTTGTCAAATCTCAGTACCTGATTCCATAACAACAGTAACCATAATAATAACAACCCTTATTTTTACAATTGACAAGACTGCCAAGGCTTAATTGAAAAGAATTCACCTGGTGATCCAACAGTCACCCTGCCATAATGTCAATCATAATAAATTGCAAGGCTGCAGATGAAGCACTCAGAAAATAAATATTGGCTGTTAAGGGTTTAAAGAAAAGAACATTGAGGACTGGAGAGTCACTGAAGCTCCCAACTCCACTGGAGGTGATTATGTGAGAATGTAACATTTAATACAAGTAGCAGTATTCTGCATGTTCAGAAAAATTTCGATCACCACTATTGGCATGGACTAATTCAGTCTAAAACAAAAATCTATTAGGGAATTGAAAGTTGAAGAACTTAAGTCTATCCTCAAATTGTATAAAAACAGAAAGAGGAGAGTGAAGTTAGCTGCTAACATTTTAAGTTTCTTTTGTTGACCTGGCATAGTCTATTAACATACATTTTAAATATAGCATTCTGCCTCCTATCCTTTTTTGGTACAAATCCAGCTACATGTAAATAAATAAAATAAAATGAAAATATACTAATTGCATATTAAAATAACTTGGCAACAGTTTGTTATTATGCTGATCCAATAAAAAATCACCCCCATAAATGCATGTTATGTTGGAGATGATGATTCACTCTTCCACAGTAACTTTGAAAGTATCTGCTTTAATTAGCACTGCTTATAACAAAAGCATCTTTCTTTTTTCTAATGCGCTGGATATCATAATTATAAAAATATCCATAATCCATATGATATGATAATCCATAAAATGGATATCAAAATTATTCTCTTTATTGTACTTTTGTAGTGAAATTCATACTGCGAGTATCTGAGATGCAAGAACTATAGCTAAAGGACTATAAAACAAAGAATAAAAATGTGTTCTTTCTAGGAAAGCTTGATTAGTTTCTACTTTTCTAACTAATGATTTGTATCAAATCTACTGCAATCCAAAGAGACAAATGGTAATCAGTTGGACAACTGTGGCCAGTGGCCACAAGAATGACTTCATCTGCAAACCAGATTCCTCAATTTAAAATTGGGTGGCTCTTTCCCTTGAAATTACAAGGAGGAGATCAGACCCTTCCAACAAGGTCAACATGAATTCCTTTGGTTGGTATTACTCTCTTTCTCCAGGCAACATAAACTGCCAGAGAATATTAGTCCTGTTTGTAGTCATGTTTTAAAAGCAGACCTAATGGTTGGCAAAACATGCTAGTTGTCAGAAACAGATGCTTAAAGATGGGTAAGTCATTTTTGACAATGTAATCAAAGATCTTGGAATGATTATCTGCCCTTCAATTATGGATTCCAGAGTTCTGGATTTCAGTGTTGGAGAGAACTTCAAGCCTTTTTTAGCTCTTCCTCTAGTGTCTGCCCAGATTAAGCTGGAGACTCTTCTGATCTTGTAAAACTCACCAGAGATGAAGACTCTATTTTTTTTTATTGTCTTTTTTTTAAGACGAATGTCTCACTTTGTCACCCAGGCTGGAGTGCAGTGACACGATCTTGGCTCTCTGTAACCTCCACCTCCCAGGTTCAAGCGACTCACCTGCCTCAGCCTCCTGAATAGCTGGGACTACAGGCATGTGCCATCACGTCTGACTAAGTTTTGTATTTTTAGTAGAGACAGGGGTTTCACTATGTTGGCCAGGCTGGTGAACTCTTGGCCTCCCAAAGTGCTGGGATCTCAGGCGTGAGCCACCGTGCCTGGCTGAAGACTCTATTCTTATCTTACTAATTGATTTCAAGAGTTTACTAACACAGATGTTTAAGTTCTTTCCCAGAGCCCACAGTGAATCTGATATTTTTGTAGTAGTCTCCACAAACTTCCAAATGTGTACACCGTGCTGTTGTAGAAAGAGCACTGAACTTGGAAGCAAAAGACCTGGATTTGACACTTCCTATTTGACCTTTGGCAACTCTTTAATCCTTTCTAGGGTTCAGGTTCCTTATTGGAACAGTGAAGCTAGTAATTCTTCACTAATATATCTCAGAGGAAGTCGTGAGAATCAAATGAACAAAGATATGTAAAAACATAATAACTGTAAAGATGCAGACTTTTATCTTAAATCTTATGATATTTAGGAAGCATAGAAATAAGTAAAACTTTAGGTCTTAAGTATTTATTTTGCTATGGATTTTGATTATGATTGTTTTCAGTTTACATTAGACATACCACTCACGCAGGGGTCTGATCCCCAGGCCTAACATCTAAAAAATTTCAACATCCATCCATCGCTTAGATTCTTTTTAAGCATATTGTGAACTGTTAAGTCGTATAAATTAAGCTGTTGCAAAAATAGTTAGTGCTATTCTATTAAGAGCCAGTGAACCACCTGTTTCAGAAAACCCTGAGGCTACATTGTTTTATGAGGGCTGGGCTGAGTAGTTTTTCTTGGAAACTATAAGGCATATCCTTTATAAATAAATCTAGTTTGCAAGGAACTTGACTACACAGAGAATCATCTGATCCTAACATGGTTGTCAGCCTCCCCAACTCAAAAGACTGTATTGAAATCAAAGAAGCAAGGAGAGTATCTGCCATTTGTATAGTGCAGTTTTCTAAGTTCTTCCATATATTACAAATGGAATGTGTAATGTGACTTACATGATTGGAATAATCTCAGTAATTTGAGAAGTGGCAACAAAAAGTAAGGAAGTAAATGTCGTAAGTTCAACCACTTAAATATCTTAAGGCAAAACTGTAAGGGAGATTAAAAACACAGTTGTAAAAAGTGTGTATCCAAACTCAGCTGTGATACTAACAATACAAAGCTGTACCATTTATGCAATGGAGTGGAGATTTGCACCTACTCCTCATTTGTTTCCTTTTTCTCATTCTAACTTTCCTTTGGAAAACCATCACTCATTGCCTAGCATCCATACACTTTGGGCATTACAGACATTATACTTTGGTCCTGGGGTGGGCTCTGATTGCTGTCAATTAAACTGGTTGATCCTTACTTCTTTGACATTATTCAGGATTGGTCTAAGCACAGTGAAACTCAGACCTGTGTTTGAAAGATGCGGAAAGCATCCTCTTTTCCAGGATGTGAAGGAGAAAGCCCAGTCTTCTGCTGCCAGCTCTCTTAAGACTATGCCTGAAGCCCACCTGATGATAAGTTCACCCACACTGAAGAGCAGGGTGGAGAGGTGTGTGGAGAAAAGAGGTGGAGCCTAAACCATCTCAGGGCTTATCAAGTATGAAAGCCAACACATTTTCTGCATATTTAAGCTACTTTGAAATGGATTTTCTCTTACTTGCAACCTAAATCACCCTAAATGATATATTTAACATACAAAGTACTTTTTGGTTTTGTTGTTTTGTTTTTTTGAGGCAGGGTCTCTCTCTGTGTTACCTAGGCTAAGCGTAGTGGTATATCACTGCTCACTGCAGCCTCAACCTGCTGGTCTCAAACAGTCTTCCCACCTCAGCCCCCCAAGCAGCTGGAACTACAGATGCATGCCACAAAGCCCAGCTAATTTTAAATTTTTTTGTAGAGATGGGGTCTCACTATGTTGCCCAGGTTGGTCTTGAACTCCTGGGCTCGAGTGATCCTTCTGCTTTGGCATCCCAAAGTGCTGGGATTACAGGCCCACCACCCCCAGCCATAAAATACTTTTACATCATATATTGTGTAATTGTACATTCACAATGACTCTGTGGAGTGGGTTTCACTGTTATTCCCACTTTACAGAAGAGGAAGGGAATCTCGAGGTTTATGACCTGCATAAAGGCCATACTAGGCAAGTGTTGGAGCCAGAAATTGAATCGGGTGTTCTAGCCTAAGAGCAATTGCTTTCTGCTCTACCATGTCATGTTGAAAAGCCAAATTAAAGGCAGATTTTTGGATTTTTATGACCTAGGAAGCATATAAGATTGTTTAATTATTAATATTAACAAATGGCAGGCACAAATTACAAAATTTAAAATCTGAATCTTTTGTTTGCAGCAGTGGTTGGATTCCTTAATTTAAAAAATCCTTTTGACATATGGGCCCTAACCTGTGTCTGAATATGCTGTAACTTTCATTGAATATACTGTAATTTTAGCTCTGTACTGTACCACAAGGCAGCAATGATGATCTTCAGTTACGTGAGTGTTGGGATTATCCACCTTTATGGCTAGTGCTACTGGCCCTGCAGTTAAGAATGTCCAGTAAAAATCTTTGAATTGTTACCAATTTCAAAACCATATTCTTTGAAGGCAAGATGAGCTGCTACATTATCCTCTTGTTTGTTTTTTAGTATTTCCTAAAAAGCCCATTTTCCAATGTCATGGGTATGGATTCTCATTGTATCAGAAAGGCTCAACTGATATTAATTTATTTGGCAAAAATGTACTGAGCACAAACTAAGTGTCAGAAACTACTGGAACCCAGTTATACATATGAATAAACCATAGTTTATTCTACCCCAGGTTTGCCTGTCCTTTTGTTTTAATTCAGTCAGCTATTATTATTATTATTAGCTATTATTGATTGAGTGCCTTCTAGAGGAATGTGAGAGAATCAAGATGTGGTGTTTGTCTTTGAGGAACTCACAGTAAAGTAGAGAAAAAATAAATGAAACATCAAGCTCTTCAAGAACAATTAAATTACACATTTGTGACACTAAATCTGTTTACACTCGGTAGCCACATAGGGAATATCAGGGTGGGCCCAGTTTTCAGTAAAGGCTTCGAGAAGGTAGTAGAACAGAAATCCAGTAAGAATAGGGGTATCCTATTTTCCTTAATGGAGGGTCACTCTACCATGACAAGACCTACCTCTACAGATCTGACTATAAATTATGCTTGTTTCAGGCAAAGGTCCTGCTTTTTCAGCTGGTGTCACCATCTGTAAAATGGGGACGCAACAAAAACTGTCTTCAGAGATTGGCTGTGATTATCTAATCATATGATGTATAAAATGAAGGCATTTTCCTATCAGTTATAAGCTTTCAGTTGTAAGTAACAGACAACCAATTTTAAGTTTGGCTTAAATAATACAAGGAATGTCTTCTCTTTGTAAATCCATAGAGGATCGGTCTTTAGACACAGGTTCATGAGAGCTCTGTATCTCTGTTTATGAATTTCTTTAGCTTTTCCTTCTTCTTTTTTTTTTTTTTTTTGTATAATGGCTTTATCCTCAGGCTGACTTCTAGTGTTTTTCAAAGCATTTATCACCCTTATCAGAATCTCCTCTTAAATCAGAATTTTGGAGTATGGGACTGGGGAGCGGGTGTCCAGGAATCTGTTGACAGGATTCCAGGTGACTGTTAGGCACGTTAAAGATGGGGAATCATTGGATAGCCCAGAAAGAGGAAGAAGCTGAGAGGACATCGTTTATTCCAGGTTTTCCAGTCACAAGCCAATGATTATAGGGCATTAGCTAACTACTTGGTAAAGCCCAAGTCCCTTCGTTCTTATACTGGAGGCACTCAAAGGGAAATTCAGGTCTGAGACTCTATAAACATAGTGTTTAGCTCAAGTCCCTCTTTCCTGTGTGCCTCCTTTCAGACACTTGACATGTACACCATTGTCTTCTCAGCAGAATCTATAGAGGGAGAGGCAGGTGGAAGGTGAACCATTAGGATTTTTTTATCACAGCAACAAAAACAGACTCCGGCTATATTAGGGAAAAAATTAATTTATTAGGGCTGGGCGCGGTGGCTCACACCTCTATTCCCAGCACTTTGGGAGGCCCAGGCGGGCAGATCACGAGGTCAGGAGATCAAGACCATCCTGGCTAACACGGTAAAACCCTATCTCTACTAAAAATACAAAAAATTAGCTGGGCGTGGTGGTGGGTGCCTGTAGACCCAGCTACTCAGGAGGCTGAGGTAGAAGAATTGCTTGAACCCGTGAGGTGGAGGTTGCAGTGAGCCAAAATCGCGCCACTGTACTCCAGCCTGGGTGACAGAGAGAGACTCTGTCTCAAAAAAGAGAAAAGAATTTATCAGATAAATATTAGGTGCTCACAGAATTGACAAGCAGCTGAGGAATAGCATTTGGAGACAGGGAAGGAAGCATGAAAGATCTGGAAGTTTAGGCAGCAGGAACCATGCAGAGGTATGGCCACACCTATAGTTTGGCCTCTAGAATTTACAGCCCCCAGAGGATTAAGGGCATAGGAACATGTGGTGGTTATAATTTCTTGGAGTCAGTCTTTATTGAATGTTCTTCCTGTAATAGGCCATGTGCTAGGGATACATGAATTAAAAAAAAAAAGAAATAACCACAAAAAACCATCCTTGCTTGGAGGACATAAGCAAATGCTGGGGCTCAGAAAACTACACCCCAAAATGAAGATCTCAGAAGCAGCTGTCTCTTACTTTCTCCTGCCCTGGCCTGTCATTCTACCCCAAGGCCAGCCATAGAAACTAGAATCCCTGCTCCCCAAGGCAGCTCATGGAAACCAGAACCCTTTTCCCCAGAGCCAGCCATAAAACCTAAAAATATGACTCTAATTTTCTCTCTCTTCTTCTGTGTAAAAACTGGCCATAAGGAAATCATCTGACCGACCTTACTTAAGCATAGGTCATAAGACTCCCATTCCACAGACAGTCCTGCCCCATACCTGGGAGGAAGGAAAGCTGCACAGAGAGGCCAAGAATAACCTAGAAAGACTCACCTTGCTGGTTTGCCTACTCGGTCCATTAGTATTCAATCATACCCTTTTTGCCTATCATATTTCTACAGGGCTATCTACACTTCATTGAACTTAAGAATAAAAATGGGCCATTCCTTTGTACCTTTGGGTCTTTATTCTGAAGGCTCCCATGTCATGTAAAACTATGATCAAATAAATTTCTATGCCTTTTCTCCTTTTAATCTGCCTTTGTCTGTGATTTTCAGTGAACTTTCAGAAGGTGATGAGGAAGTTTTCCTTTGGCCCCTACACAAGCAACTAGAATAACATGTTAAAATTGTTATTATCCAAGATAGCAATTTTTTTGTACCTTTAGAGCTACAGGACACAGATGAGGCTGCCATTGCTTTTAACTGGGGAGTAGCGGGGAGTCAAAGAAAGCCATAAGGAAACACTGACCTGGGCAGAGCTTGGAAGAACAGGGTGCAGTTCACCAGTGGATCTGTGAATGGTGGGTAAGATTTTATCCTTTTATCTAGCTTGACACTGGACCATTCAAAATACACAGTTTCAGGAAACAAACAGAAACTACTGCAGCAAAGTACATTTAGTCTTAACTTGGCTCATTTAGAAACACAATTGGATTAAAAATTAGTTTTCTTCTTGATTTTGTTAAAATGCCCTCCCATTGAGACCTTGTCATTAGTAACATATCACTCTGGGTATCAGGTGTTTGGGGTTTATAAGGTAGTGTGTGGTTAACACACAATTTTTTCATTTATTTTCGATGAATATTTTATCTTTTCTAGACATTGCTTACCAACCTGGACAATGACAAAGTGAAAAAAGAAAGAAGGAGAGAGAAGAAGGAGAGAAAGAAGAAGGAAGAGAAGAAGAGAAAGAGAAAGAAGGAAGGAAGCAAGAGAGAGAGAGAGGGGAAGGAAAACAAGGAGGAAGGAAGGAAGGAAGGAAGGAAGGGAGGGAGGGAAGGAGGGAGGGAAGGAGGGAGGGAGGGAGGGAGGAGAAGGAAAAAAAGAAGGAAGGAAGGAAGGAAGGAAGGAAGGAAGGAAAGAAGGAAGGAGATTGATCCTGGGTGCATATTCATTTGGAGATTAGAATCCAGTGCAAAAGAGACATCAGTTCTTAAAAGAAAGAGCATGACCTGGCACCAAATGAAGTATGAGACAAGCATGATGGGAGTTGAAAGAATAACAACCCAAGAAGACCCAACAGGAATAAGTCAGAGAAGAATGGTGGTGGAGTACACCCAGCAGAGATGACCTAATTCCAAAACAGACACAAAAGACTAGGCGGTTGGTCTACTTATGAGGAAAAATGATTAAAAGTGTGTAAAAATTTACCTCCTTGCACAAACAAAAACAAAAATTGCATCAGCAGAGGGAAAGTAGCTAAAATTGACAGTTTGTAGAAAAAGCAAATTAAAATTTCATATCCAGTGCAGAGTAGGCTGAAAACTGTCTCCCTAATGCCAGCAGGAACTGTGCTCTGAGGGTTGTTGGCTTTCAATGATATCAGGGTAGTTGCTGGTCCTTCTGTTGAGCCTTTGGCCCAGAACAATTTCCTGCTTTGATGATGATTCCTGTTTGTCCCTAGCTAGGCTTCCACTAAAAAATCCTTTTCAACTCTTTCACAAGTTGAAGTAAGCTTCTGGGGAAGATGACAAAGCCATCCTATTTCTGACTGCTATGACTGAGTCCTAGAAAGTTCCGTTCCTTGCAAATATCTGAATCCCAGGCAGCTGCACATGTCTTGATTTTCAAATAGAATCCAGGGACCGTCACTTCCCTGGGGATTTACCCTTTAAGCTGCAGAGCGACAGGCATCAAATGATACCCATCCTCTGCCACCGGGGAGCCCAGGGAGAATTTTTACGTTTCACAGCTGAACCAAACTTCACAATGTGCCAGGGAAGAATTGGTAAAAGGTTGAGCTAGAGCGACAGTCTTCAAATTGGAATACTAATGATGACCTTTAATGAAGCCTGACAGTACAATCTGTTTCTCATTGTTGCTTAAGTGCCGGCTCCCAAGCACACCCTGGCTTTCAAGGCAGGGGCAGACTGGGATAAATGGGCCCTGCTGGTGAGCAGGCCTGAGCACAGCTGATCTTTCAGCCAGGATTAAATTCATTAAAATGATTCTCTTGGCCAAAGAATTAGTCTTTTTATCTGTCATTATTGTATTGTTTATTAATCTCCACTGGAGGCTAATTGGTATCTGAGCTTTTGGAGGCAAGGGATCTTAGAGTGATAGGGATGAAATTGCTCTCATTTAGAATGGGGAGAAGAGGAAGGCTTGTCTTAGTTCGAGATGTAAAATGAGCTTGTTAATTTAAGACCTTCATCAAAAGACTACAACAGCCCAAGGCAAGAATAGTAAGGCAAAATGGACCTATATGGAGAAAGGTTTAACTGTGTTGGCTGACCCAGATTACCAATCAGTGGAATGGTCACTAAGAAACCTACTATATGCAGAGTCCTGTGCCGGGGAATTAGAGAACCCAATTCAGATGTCCTAGTTCCTCAAATAGGGGCACTTCTGTTAAAGAGATGCGCACGTTCCATACCCCAGAGGAATGTGGAAAAAAGTCGAACACTCGTCTAGTTCAAACCTTCATTTTAACAGATAATAATGAAAATGCCATCAGTGGTGATGAAGTTTATCAAAGCTAGAGTATTTCTTAGGGTGAGAGAAAGGTGCCAGGTCAAGCTCAGAGCACCAAGATGTCAGCTGAGTCCAAAGGAAATAAGGCCTCCCTTCTACTCTGCTTTCAATTCTTCCCTTCGGACTGGGGTAGATTTGGAAGGATGATCCATGGAGGGGATCTCCAGGTTGTGCAGGTATGGGCGGGGTATGTACTCAAGGCTTCTTGAAACAGCCTAGCCAGGAAAAGAGAGAACCCAAGTTCTGTTTGTATTAGTCAAGGTTTTTAAGTTGCAAATGACAGAAACCTCTTTGTCCTTTGCCTTCATGGTCATTCCTGGGAGGGATATCCTGGGGAAATTCTTATTCTGAAGGCTATGCTGCTTTCGCAGTTCTCCCTCTGTTGGTTTGAGTTCTGGTGTCTAGGGATGGCAAAAGAAGGTGATCAATTACAAGATGTTATTTTGCAAGCTTGGGGCTTCTCTGGCAATACCAACCCTTAAAACTTCAAATCAGATGCTAGACTGTTAGCATTATGTCAGGTGTCAGGGATGGTGGGCTAATGTCCAAAGCCAGACATCTTGGTTTATGATTCTTGAATGTAGAGTCCAGCCTTGGGGTTTCTGTCTCTTAGCAACAGTCTTGCCATGCTAACCTTTCCCCACTCTGATCATTAAGTGCTTCTTAGCCTCTGCTGAGCAAAACAATAGCCTGAGAGGTAAAACACAGCTGATATTTCTCTTGCCTCCAGGCTGCATCCCAGTGGAGGGCTGCCTACAATAGGGTCAGATAGGGAGTACATGGCATAGATGTTTGGGAAAATAAGGAGGGCCAGGCTTCCCTAGTTCCAAGATTATGCCCAAATTCTAAAAGTATTTGCTGCTCTGTATTCCATCTTTTTCCTTTGTTGGCACTATAGGGTGGGGTAAAGGATTCAGCCTTCTCAACTCAGGGACGACACAACCATCTCGAATCACTGACCACAGCAGAAAGGGTATCTCAACAATTCCCCTCTGTTGCTAATGCTCTCACCTGGAGCATGTAGGCGACTCAGAAGGACTCAGCCCTGAAATGGCCACCTCCACAATGCCTATGTTGGGGAAGGCATGCCCCTTGTGAAAGTTGTCAGAATAAAAATGGAGTCAATAACGTTAAGAAAACCCTGACAAATAGAGCCAGAGAAAGCCATGAAGAGCGGATTCTTACTTGTATGCCTGATAATGAAAAAAAACTACAAAAACCACAACCTTGCACAAAGGCCATCATAACCTTACACCAAAAAAATACTTCTACAAGGACATCTGCCCAGCAACTGCCTGTCCAACCTTGGATTGGACTCACCCTTGTTACTGATCTTCATAGCCAAGGATAATTATTTCCAAACAATTACGTAATCCTCCTCCTTTCTTTCCTTTAAAAACTTTTGTCTGCTTCTCAAAAGAAGACATTTATGAGGCCAAGAAACATATGAAAAAAAGCTCATCATCACTGGTCACTAGAGAAATGAAAATCAAAACCACAATGAGATACCATCTCACACCAGTTAGAATGGTGATCATTAAAAAGTCAGGAAACAACAGATGCTGGAGAGGATGTGGAGAAATAGGAACACTTTTACACTGTTGGTGGGAGTGTAAATTAGTTCAACCATTGTGGAAGACAGTGTAGCGATTCCTCAAGGATCTAGAACCAGAAATACCAGTTGACCCAGTGATCCCATTACTGGACATATACCCAGAGGATTATAAATCGTTCTACTATGGCGGGGCAAGGTGGTTCAAACCTGTAATCCCAGCACTCTGGGAGGCTGAGGCAGGCAGATCATGAGGTCAGGAGATCGAGACAATCCTGGCCAACACAGTGAAACCCCGTCTCTACTAAAAATACAAAAAATTAGCCGGGCATGGTGGCACGTGACTGTAATCCCAGCCACTCAGGAGACTGGGGCAGGAGAATTGTGTGAACCCGGGAGGCAGAGGTTGCAGTGAGCTGAGATTGTACCACTGCACTCCAGCCTGGGTGACAGAGCAAGACTCTGTCTCAAAAAATAATAATAAAAATAAAGACAAAATAATAAAATAAATCATTCTACTATAAAGACACATGCACACGTATGTTTATTGAAGCACTATTCACAATAGCAAAGACTTGGAACCAACCCAAATGCCCATCAATGATAGACTGGATAAAGAAAATGTGGTACATATACACCATGGAATACTATGCAGCCATAAAAAAGAATGAGTTCATGTCCTTTGCAGGGACATGGATGAAGCTGGAAACCATCATTCTCAGCAAACTAACACAGGAACAGAAAACCAAACACCGCATGTTCTCACTCATAAGTGGGAGTTGAACAATGAGAACACATGGACACAGGGAGGGGGACATCACACAGTGGGGTCTGTCAGGGGGTGGGGAGCTAGGGGAGGGGTAGCATTAGGAGAAATACCTAATGTAGATGACGGGTTGATGGGTGCAGCAAACCACCATGGCACATGTATATCTATGTAACAAACCTGCATGTTCTGCACATGTATCCCAGAACTTGAAGTATAATAAGAAATAAAAATAAAAAAATAAAAACTTTTGTCTGCTGGGCACGGGCTCATGTCTGTAATCCCAGCACTTTGGGAGGCCGAGATGGGTGGATCACCTGAGGTGAAGAGTTTGAGACTAGCCTGGCCAACATGGTGAAACCCCATTTCTACTAAAAATACAAAAATTAGCTGGGCCTGGTGGTGGGTGCCTGTAATCCCAGCTACTCAGGAGGCTGAGGCAGGAGAATTGCTTGAACTCAGGAGGCAGAGGTTGCAGTGAGCCGAGACTGCGCCACTGCACTCCAGCCTGAGCGACAGAGTGTCTCAAAAACAAACAAATAAAAACTTTTGTCTTCCTTTACCTCCCTGAATACGCACAGTTTACTATGGCATGTGTATTCCCATTGCAATGTTTTATTCTTAAATAAATACCTTTTCTCTTAGAGAGCCTCTCTCTGATATTTAGGTTGACACCTTTCATTGCTAGGGTTGGTTCTACCCAAGGCTTTTACCCAACAGAGGTCACTTTTTTCCCTCTCTCTTTCCATTTTTTCTTCTTTCCTTCTTTTCTTTCTCCTCTCCTCTCCTCTTTTCTCCTCTCCTCTTCTCTCTCTCTCTCTTTTTCTCCCTTTCTTTCTCTTTCCTTCCCTCCTTCCCTCCCTCCCTCCCTCTGTCCCTCCCTCCCTCTGTCCCTCCCTCCCTCTCTCCCTCCCTCCCTCCCTCCCTCCCTTCCTTCCTTCCTTCCTTCCTTCCTTCCTTCCTTCCTTCCTTCCTTCCTTCCTTCCTTCCTTCCTTCCTTCCTTCCTTCTTTTCCTTCCTTCCTTCCTTCCTTCCTTCCTTCCTTCCTTCCCTCATGCTTTGTCACCCAGGCTGCTGTGCAGTGGCCCAGTCATAATTCACTGCATTGGCAGGCGCAGTGGCTCACACCTGTAATCCCAGCACTTTGGGAGGCCGAGGCCAATGGATCACCTGAGGTTAGGAGTTTGAAACCAGCCCGACCAACACCGTGAAACTCCGTCTCTACTAAAAATATCAAATTAGCTGGGCGTGGTGGCGCATGCCTGTAATCCCAGCTACTTGGGAGGCTGAGGCAGGAGAATCACCTCTGGGAGGCAGAGGTTGCAGTGAACTGAGATCGCACCATCGCACTCCAGCGTGGGCAACAAGAGCGAAACTCTACCTCAAAAAGAGAGAAAGAGAGGCAGAGAGGCAGGCAGCCAGGCAGGCAGGCAGGCAGGAAGGAAGGAAGAAAGGAAGGAAACTCACTGCAGCTTTGAACTCCTGGGCTGAAGAGATCCTCCTGCCTCAGCTTCCCAAGTAGCTTAGATTGCAGGCACCCACCCCTGCACCTAGCTAATTTTTGTAGAGGTGACATCTTGCTATGATGGGCAGGCTGGTTTCGAATTCCTCACTTCAAGTGATCCTACCTCCTCAGCCTCTCAAAGTGCTGGGATCAGAGGTGTGAGCCACTGCGCCCAGCCCAAGGGTTACTTTCAGTGCTGCTGCTGCCACTGGTAGGGAGAACAGGTTTGCTGTTTCCTTGCTGACTCTTACCTGGAGTGGGCCAGAAAAAGTTAAAAGACCTTCATATTGCAGCACTCCCCTGCATCTTGCAGGTCCTCTGGCTAGAGAGCGTGGGCTTTTCTCAAGCTTTTTCCGTCCATAACCACTTGTAATTCTAGGTTTCAGTCTTCCCTGGAGCCTGAGACAGGAGGTACAGGAAGGAAAAGCAACCCAGGAAATTCACAACTGGTTTGTCGTTCAAGTACAGAGTTCTTTAGGCAGTGTACCTTCCAGAATCCTCTGAGAGCTGCTTTATGCATTTTGTCTAAGGTTTTAGTTGCAGTCAGTGGAAGCAACATTTTTATCATTGCAGTGCTGGTCTAGGTAATTTCAGCTACATGATGTCTTTATTATCCGTATTATTTTACATGTGAAAACAAAGCATAAAGCCAAGTCAAAATTCCTATAACATCTACCTATTAAATTAAATACACACTATTACCCATAAGAGGCATACATACAACCCAGGAAGTGCTTTTGAGCAAAAGGAAGATCAATGTTTTCAAACAATCAGATTGCTTTCCAGGCCAGCAGTTTATCTACGTAAGTCAGTTTTCACTCTCAAAAGAGAGTTGAGATTTTAACAAATAAATTTCTCAAGAATTCAGAGTCCAAGATGCAGTACCATCTGAAATAAGAAATTCTTCATTTTTATTCCGTTTGTATTTTTTCCCCTGAATCAATGAGGAAGGGCTACTAAGTAAACACATTGTTGATTATACAAGGCATATCCTAGCAGTACAATGCATAAAGTCCATCCTCTCTAGAGGACCACAGGATGGAGCCTTTGATGTTTTCACAAAAATCGTTGAAGAAGCTGACACAGTTCTCATTTTGTTAGCATTCTTACTAAAGTGTTACAAATCCAGGCCTGCTGACAATGACTGGCTAGAGAAAAAGAC
Organism: Macaca nemestrina; assembly: GCF_043159975.1. NCBI lineage: Eukaryota > Metazoa > Chordata > Mammalia > Primates > Cercopithecidae > Macaca > Macaca nemestrina. The sequence continues at coordinate 45,357,328 of NC_092136.1, forward strand.
AGAGGGAAAAAAATAATCTCAGAATTGTGTCCTATATTGTCTCAAATGTTATCCCATAGCTGGTGACACTGGTTTTTGAGAAAACGATTCAACAACAATTACCACCATTACAACAAACATCAAAATTTTCAAAAATTGAAGCTACGATGTCTTTAGCCTTATATTAAGAGGAGCATATAATCAGAAAATTTAAAACAGTAGTACATCCAGTTGTTATAGATATTCTATTCCCATACACTACTGGAATTCTTATTCTCTACCAACCAACTCTCACATTATTTAGTTGTTATTTCTTTATCCTTCACAGGAATACATTCTGTCTCTCTCATACACACACACACACACACACACACACACACACATATACACAGCTCCTTTAGAAGAACTTGACCGTTATGTTTATCTTTGTGAATTATTCTGACTCTTTGCACTTGAGACTTATAGCTCCTTGAGTGGCAATATGCCTGAAAGAAAAGAGAAGATCAGTTGAAAAACATGAGTGGAGTTTCTTAGAAAACTGCAAGCCTCCATCACAGGGCTGTTGTGAGGATCAAAGTGAGAATGTACGTGACACCGTTTTGAAAACTCTGAAGGCGTTTTCAAGGGATGGAAGGGATTGTTATTGTCATCATACTAAAAACAAAATACCACTTCTTCCTCCCAAAACAATTCCCCCAAACAGAGATCAGTGGAAAGGCAGAGCCTGTGCTTCATAGCCTTTCTTTTTATTGTCAGACCTCAGATATTTTGTAGGTTTTTTCGTTGTTGTTGCTGTTACTATTTGTTTCATTGGGTTGCATAAGACTTGCACAAGCTCATGAACACTGTGCAGTAAAGATTCATCTATGAATTGGTCCAACAGATGACACATTTTTTTCAGGGAAATTTGCATTTGTCATTGCAATAATTGATTCATGCTCAACACATGAGTAAATTTCTGAAAGACGTCTTTGGGTTGTGTTTGGGATTAAGAGTATTTTTTTCTGTCAAAGCAAAGCAAATTCTGCTTGAACTTAATTCCTTTTTAAGGCACAAAAAAGTAAGTTGGTAAAAAGATGCTAAGACAATCCTTTGGATGTGATGACATCAGCTGAGCCTTCTTGCCATGTGGCCTGAGTAAAACATCGTAAAACTTCTCCAGGTCACAGTTTTTCTACGTAGAAAAACTGGATGAATGGACTAGGACTCTGTAATCCATTCAGACACTCACATTTTATGATTTTATGATTCTTGCCTTCTGAGATGCTCAAATCATTAAATGTGGTGCACTTAGGCCTTTAAAATGGATAAAACCTAGTATCTTCTTCAATTAACAATGGTATTGCTATTTTTGGTTTTGGCCAATTTGATGGCATAAAATGGTACCACATCATTACTACATTTGGCATCTCCCTCACTACTGAGGTTAAGTCTCTTTTCATGTGTTTTAGGGCTTTTAGATTTCCTCTTATGTGAGTTTCTTGTTTATGTTATTTATCCAGTTCTATAGTTTGCCTTTTAAAATTTGTAGGAGCACCTAGCATAGTACAGATATTGTTTACATTTGTCATATATTTCATATATTTTTCTAGGCTACCACTTTGATTTTGTCATCGCATATTTTGCCATACTAAAACACACACACACACACACACACACACACTTCTATTCCTTCATGGCTTCTAGGTTTCCTGTCTAGATTAAGAAGGTCTCTCACATAAAATGTTTCTACAAATATTTTTCTACATTTTAAATTTTATCTTTAAAACACTGAAATACTTTATCAATCTGTAAGTTTTACATAGGATATGAGTTAGGGAATCTTTTTCTTCCAGGTGGAGAGCCAGCACCATTTCTATAATGCGCCATCTATTTGTATTGAGTTATAATGCCATAGCTCATATTTTAAGTTCTCACTTGCACGCAATCTTAGATTTTCTATTTGGCTCCATTGTTTTATTTACTTAAAAAATTTTTTTCTATGTTGTACCAATCCTGTACTGTGAGAACAGTAGACTTGTGATAAGTCTTTACTTGCCTTAGTTACTTGTCATGTTTTGATAAAAAAGAATTGAGTAAAAAGTCAAATTATTTAAATTAAAAAGCTTATTACTCAAATGGAAAAAAAATTAAAACAAGCAATAGGTTAGTTTTACCTAACTGAGCTTTTTGGAAATGTCCTTTACTTTTCTCAACTTCAGTCTTCTCATCTCTAAACTGGGTGTTGATAATTGACACCTACTCCCGGGGTTTGTTGTGACAAGCTAAAGAAACTGTAACACAGTTCATCTATCTAAAGGGTGTTACAGATGTCTGCTGTTGTTATTCACATATGTCATCATATGTGGGATACTATTTCTTTAGTATTCCACAATATGTGTGAATATGTAATATGTGTGAATATGTGTGAATATGTAAACATTCTTATGTGTGAATAAGAATGCTTATGTGTGAATAAGCAATATGTGTGAATATGTAAACGTGATGATGCCTTGTAAAATGTCATGAACCTGCTCTTGTTTCTCTCCACTGGGAACAGAGGAATGGACTACAAGGCATTAAAATCACATGGTTTTCAAAGCCTTGGCTAGTTAATTGGGAGGAACTACAGAAAACAAATGGCAGTGATGAACAATGTAGCGTGGAAAAGCTGCCTCCCCAAATCCCCAGGTTAAATAGACTTAAGCATCCCATGTTGTGGGCCTTGCCTGGAGAGGATACTAAGAGGATCACTTCCCCATGGCAGGCTGGGTAAAGGGTGAAAGGTTAACAGGCCAATCCCAGGACAAGGTGTTGGCCCAAATTAAGTATTTAGAACATTTGCTGAAGGACTTAGTCAGCTGAGTTCTTTATTTCCAACAGCAAAAGTATTTAGGGAACAAAAACAGACTTTTGTATGGAAGAATTTGAGAAATCCAGTTGGGTCCTCTCTTCTTCAAGGGAATCAAAAAAGTAAAAAAGTTTTCCTTCTATTTCAAGGAGACAGTTATAGATTGAAACCTATTTTGTGTTATGGGAACCAATATCACATGTAAGACTCTGTGCTCAATAACTTTCATTTGGAATTACTCTTCCAAAGACCAACCAGAACCACCAAGAAGTACATATGGTTGCCTGGCAATCTGGCATCTCAATACTTCGATAGATTGGTGCAAAAGTAACTGCGGTCTTTGCCATTACTTTCAACCTAATAATTTTTATTTTTTATTTTTTATTTTTCAGAGAAAATGAATTCTCCAGTAAAGCCTAGGCTGGGGCAAGGGCAAGAAGAGGGAGACGATTTTAGAGTTGGGGGAAAGAAGTGTAACTGGACACCTGCTCCCACGCACTCCAAGGTCAGAAAAAATTTCTCCCATCAAGTTGCAAGGTACACAAGCCCCGGCTTTTGGCTATGTTGTTATCCAAAGATGGAATTCCATAGCAACTAGATCACAGACCTGGAAAATGGCATTTTCGAAGAGAGAGAAAAGCATTTCTGTAGATGTTTATATAATACGCTCTGAAAAGACCTCTGCTGAATTTTATCTAGTACCAGAACTCTCATATCATCTTTCTAAATTCTGAGGATGTTGGCATAGATAGAATACAAAGGATCATATGAGCAAATCCCTAAGAAACAGATGCCAATCAATCAAATAAGGATTTACCTTCATTCTGCAATGACAGGCAAGATAATTTTAGAAAGCAAAGTCATTGTACGTGAGACTAAAGCCTATAAACTACAGAATTTAGAAAAATAGGTGTTTGGAACAGGATAAAAGGTAAGTTTGGGAGGGAGAGGGTAGCAATTATTCACTTTACTGAGAAATTACACATATAGCAAGATGCCTTAATGGATTTAAATGATATGGTATACAAAACAAAAATCTGAGTTTCATACACACCTTCTGCATAAAATAAAATGCCATGAAAGCAAGGATAAGCCTGAAACACCAGTCTTTTTTTTTTTTTTTTTTTTTTGAGACATGGTCTCGCTTTGTTGCCAAGGCAGGGGTGCAGTAGTGTGATCTCGGCTCACTGCAGCCTCAATCTCCTAGGCTCAAGCTATCTTTCCATCTCAGCCTCCCAAGTAGCTAAGACAACAGGTGCACACCACCATGCTCTGCAATTTTTAAATGTTTTTGTACAGATGAAGTCTCACTATATCACCCAGGCTGGTCTCAAACTCCTGGGCTCAAGGGATCCTCCCGCCTCAGCTTCCCAAATTGCCTGTGCTGGGATTATAGGCATGGGCTACCACACCCAGCTAAATTTTTCTGTGCTTTTAGTACAGATGGGGTTTTGCCATGTTGTCTGGACTGGTCTCAAACTCCTGGCCTCAAGTGATCTGCTCACCTCAGCTTCCCAAAGTGCTGGGATGGCAGGCGTGAGCCACCATGCCCAGCCTGAAACATCAATCTTCAGCTCTGTAAAATCCTTCTCATTTTAGGCCTCTTGTGACCAAGCACATATACTCAAAAGATGGCTAGCTAGGGTTTAGATGCTATCTGTAGAAGTTGGAACAAAGTCATTTTCTCCTGGAGAATCATCCCAGGTGACCCCACAGCCCGGGCCAGGCTAGCTGCTCCTCCCTGCACACAGATGCTTCCAAGCCCTTCCCTCCCGGTGTCCTGCCTGCCTCCTTGCTAGACCATGACCTCCTGCTGAGTTGCAGTAGGGGCTTTTTGTCTTTGTTTCCTCATACCTAGCCAAGGACACAACATGTAGTAGAAGTTGGATCAAATTTTGTCAAGTAAAGTAAGCAAGGATGAGAAGGAAGAAAAGCCAGGAGGAGGCCCTCCTTAGTCGTGAGCTTTTCAGGACATTGAAAAAAGGGCAGACGCAGGGGCTGTATCTATTCAACAAACACTCATTAAATATCTATGACTGCCAGACACTGTACTGGTTCTAGGGACAAGTAAGACCCAGTTCTTGTTTTCAGGAAGTTTGAAATGTACCAAAGTATTATGAAGCCAGACAGCTTATTGCAACGGAGGCAATGAAACAACATGGGGAAAATACAAGGGTAATAGGAAGGGATTTTGTTGCCAGAGAAAGCTGGTTTGACTCCTTCCTTGGTCCTTCATGAGCCGAATTACCTCGATAACCAATTAGTAATAGCCTAATCTCTTATTATGTCACTCAACTTCTCTGTAAAATTCTGTATAATGACCACTTTATTTGGTAATCATAAGAATTAATAAGACAAGCTATGTTACAACATTTAGCAGTCTCTGGTAGTCAGCAGGAACCCAGTTGTGTTTTTCTCCTTACCTTAATAAAAAGCAAGGGTAGAATAGAAAATGATTTATATGCTATGATGACAACATGTAACCATTATGTCTACTTGTGGGTCAAGACTGAAAGAGATCATTAAACACACAAACACCAAAAAACTGTGTGGGGGTGGGCTGGGGGATTAAAGGTAATTTTTTTCTTTCCTTTTATTTAAAAAGGCTTATTATGTTGCAATATTCCTTGGGAAGTAAATAAGAGTAACACTTTTTAAAAAGAATTTTTTTTTTTTTTTTTTTTTTTTTTTTTTTTTTTTTTTTTTGAGACAGAGTCTCACTCTGTCACCCAGGCTGGAGTGCAGTGGTGTGATCTTGGCTCACTGCAACCTTCACTCCCTGGGTTCAAGCAATTCTCTTGCCTCAGCCTCTCTAGTAGCTGGGATTACAGGTGTGTGCTACCATGCCTGGCGAATTTTTGTATTTTTAGTAGAGACGGGGTTTTGCCATGTTGGCCAGGCTGGTCTCGAATTCCTGACCTCAAGTGATCCACCCGCCTGGGCCTTGCAAAGTGTTTGCCTTACAGGCATGAGCCACCACGCCTGGCCAAGAGTTACACTTTTTAAAGTCTAACTCTTAAAGTCTAACTCATCATATGATTTTCCCCAGAAGATAATAGCTATCCCTTATGATAATGGGGGTGTAGATTTGCTATTTTCCAAAAGTGATAGTTTGTAGAAAGTCAGGTCAAAACATGTAGCAGTGTGTTTTCACTAAAAGTAAATGAAATCTAAAAATTAGAAAGATCTAAGATTCTCTAAGCCCGATTCTGCATCACACACACTTCTTTTCTTTCTGTTTGTGCCAAAGATCACCAACATTTCAAAGGCCCTCAGGCCAAAGAGGACCTCACAGAGGTGCTGATAAGTCCCCAGTTTTCCCTAATCAAGAGAGTACTCTCTGGTGAGGATCTCACCATTTTCTTTTGCAGTGTTTTCAAGTTTGCACCCTCATAAGGAGTAGGAAGGCAACATAAATGTGGGAATCAGGGGGAGTGTATGAATGGGGAGTAGTGGGACCTGGAACAATGAAAACTTTTCAAACAAAGTGCCAGGTAAACAAAACTCCTGGAGCTGGGCTCTGACACATCAGCCTTCAGTCCCAGGATACATATGCTCCAGACCCCAGCAGCCAGAGTCATCATTCTAAATTGCAGATCAGATCAGATCATGACCCTACTTAAAAACTTCCCGTGGCTTCCAGATGCCCACTAAATAAACAGAAACTCCTAGCCAGGCAAAGCAGACAAGGCATCCCCAGCTTCACAAGCTGTCCCTTACCCTTCTCCCTTGCTGCCCCACAGAATCGCAGGTCTAGCCAAGCTGACCTTCTTATGGTAACGAAAGCACATGCCCTCCTGGCTTACATACCCAGCCTGGCTTCCCCTTCACATCACCTTCATTAAGCAAACTCTTACTCATTCTTCAAGACAAAGTATAATATCCTACTAGATCAGTAGTTTCCAAACTTTTTGGTTTCAGAATCCCTGTACACTTTAAAATTATAAAGAACTCCAGAGGATTCTGCTTATGATAATTATATCTCTTGATATTTGCAGTATTACAAATTATAACTGAAGTTTAAAAAATATTTAATTCATTAAAAAGAATATAAATGCATTATATATTAACAAAGACAACATTTTTATGAAAAATAACCATTTTTCAAAATAAAACATATTAGGTAAGAAGAGTGGCATTATTTTACATTTTCGTAAATCCTATTAGTGCCTAGGTAGAAGACAGCTGGATTTTCATAGCTACCTCTGCATTCAGTTTGTTGGAATATGTGGTTTTGGCTGAAGTATATGAAGAAAATCATCCTCACAGATATGTAGTTGGGGAAAAATGTGTTTTAATAAACATTTCAGATAATTGGATTGTATTCTTTGCCATTATACTCTAGCTTGACAAGTGCTGATTTCTTAAAGGTTAGTCACAGTATGTAATTTGAAACCATTTCAATGAAATTTTCGTACTCTCTCATGTTAAAATTTGTTGCTCTATCTGGCATCTGAATGGATCTTTTACCTGTGCTTGATTTTGTACGACCATGCACCGGTCATTTGGAAAACACTGGTTCACTGAGTTACGCGGATCTTTCAAACGTTGACACATTTCATCATGCAACACCAAAACATCACTTTCTTTCATATCTCCACTAATCTAAAGAGAAAAGTCATTATATTGGGAGATGTCAAGCTCATGATGGAGGATACATACACTTCTAAGATTTTAATTTTTGCTGTGAAATTTAAAATTTTATTGTTGGCAACAAATATTCTCAGCTGTTTCCCCTGAAGTGACCAGATCCACTTCACTCATTTGCAGGAAAATGTCTGTCCAGTACCCAAGTCTGAATAAGCACAGTTTGCTCTTTGAAATAAAAAAGTTTCATGAAAAAGCAGCTAGTGCTACTTATCCCACAGTGCTTTATCTTGAGGTGATTATCATGTTTGAAGAAGTATGTTATATGCATTTCCCAAGTAATCACATAGAATATTAATAAAGACATGTATTCAAGGGTCAACATTTAATAAAATTAATATATTTTTTTGCTGTTTCATCAAAGCCATTCTCAAGATAATCTGGGATTTTTAATTTTCCTGCAACTGTGTGGTGGTGAAGAACACAAAGATTGTGCTAGGGGTGCCATGCCTTGATTCACGCTAAGGCTCCAGTGTCACCTGCCATTGCTTTTGCACTAACTGTGCAAATGTCAACACAGTGAAAAAAGGCAAAGAACACCTTAGTATAATGTGAAAGTAGTATTAACCTCACAGACACCCTATGAGAACTACTGCCCTAGACTGTAAGTGCTATGGAGGCAAGGCCTATGTCCAGTGGCATGCCAGAGTCAGCTCATACTGGCTTGCAAGAACTTGTTAATTTTTCAGTGATTTTTGCAAGGCTGTTGATGTCACATTGGCTGTCTGGCATCAGCCACGGTAGAAGTGTTTATGGAAATCAGCAGACATTAGACATCAGGGTTTTTTTTTTCTTTTTCTTCTGGAAAGCTTATTGTTAAACATCTACCAACATACCACTATCTATGTCTTTACTTCTTTGTGAATTAGCATCTTCCATTGTGTTTCTCACATATAGGCATTTACTAAATATTTGTTAAATAAACAAGAGAAAATGAGTAAGTCAACCTATTGATGTTACCCCCTCCAGGAGGGTTTCCCAGGCTCTCCAGGAAGAGTCAGTCTTGCCTTTGTGTTCTCAGTGTTCTAACATTCTAACATTGATTACATTGAGCCATAATTATTTTACAAGTCAGTTTTCCCCACCAGTGGGAGAACATCTCAAGAGACTATTTCTTGCGGAGTGGCAAGACAGCAAATTTCAGCATAGATACTTTGGCGTGAAATCACCTGAATTCTAATCTCAATTTTGCTACATGCTAGCTGTATCACCGGGCAATTGATGCCTCTTCTTTGGGCTTTACGATCAAAGTAGAGATCACATTAGCTTATCCTTCCAGGCATTTGGGGGAGAATTAAACAGATTAACACATGTCTATCAATGAGAACAGTAAATTAGTTCAACAAACTTTTTCTTTTTCTTTTTCTTTTTTTTTTTTTTTTAGACGGAGTCTTGCTCTGCCACCAGGCTGGAGTGCAGTGGCACTATCTTGGCTCACTGCAAATTCTACCTCTCGAGTTCAAGCGATCCTCCTGCCTCAGCCTCCCAAGTAGCTGGGACTACAGGCGCGTGCCACCACGTCAAGCTAATTTTTGTATTTTTAGTAGAGACGGGGTTTCACCACATTGGCCAGGATGGTCTCGATTTCTTCTACATCAACTATTTCTTCATGCATTCTATCTTCCTAGAATCTCATATATAGCAGATGTTCATTAAATATGTGGTGAATACATCCCATGTGTCAAGCCTTGTACTAGTTGCTTATGAGAATAAATTAAGTCTGGAATTCTAACCTCAAGATATTTTATAGAAAGGCACACATGTAATACAAATGAGAAAGGAAGAAGGTAGAGAGCTCCACAAGATGGTAAAGGTGAAATGATGAAGGCTCTATTCTCAAGAAGGTGAAGATAACAGAAAAGAAAACAGAAATAGGTAACTGACCCATTTGAGGAAATAGTGAGGCAAAATAACTTTCAGAAACGGAAGTTTCTGGTACTACTTGGCCAGTTTCTGCTACGTCATTTGAAGGGAAGAGGAAAAGTGAATGTGTTCTAGTTACTAGAATAAAGAATTCTATTCTGGGGTAGTTATAATTTATTACATCTTACTTAAGTGTGGATTAAATATCCCTCAAAATACTTTGAGAATAGTAGGCGGTTACCTCTTAGTCTTGGTTCCTTCGTTTATGAAATGGGAATTATGATAGTGCCGGCTTCAGAGGTTTTTGTGTGTGCTAAACAACTCAGTGTTTGCAAAACATGGCACATAGGAAATACTTTACGAATATTAGCTATTGTTATTGGTTGTTCAAAGTATTCTATGCTTACCTTTTAACTTCTGATTACTATTTTGCTTTTTAAGATAACTTGATGACTAGGAATAGTTAACCTGTACTGATTAGCAGTATGCTAGTCATCAGAAAATTATTTTGGTAGAGATAATAATGTAGTGTTTTGGTGAAATGTTCCTCTGGTGCTTGATTACCTTTGGGTTAACTGATTATTCAGTTTTCTAACTCCTTTCCTGAAAAACTTGGGCCAGATATGTTTTAGGATTCCGATTTTTAAAGCAAATTTTTAGAATAATATCAAGTATATACCATAATTTAGATAAAACTCTGTGTGTTTTATCTAGTGTATGGTATATATGGATATTATAAGCACCTCAAAATCAGACATATTAATAACATTCATGCAATAAAATACATAAATACTTACACTTAATGAGATAGGTTATAAGTAGTTTCATGTAAGGTTTTGCTGTTAAATGAGTTATGAAAAAAACAACCTCTTCGGCTTTTCTGATCTTTGAGGATTTCAGAATTGCAGAGAAGGGGAGTAGGCTGGTTTTGGGCTTTGGGCTGGTGGAGCTGGGAATCCGACCTGCCTGGTAGTGACCTCTCCAAAAACAATTGCTCATTTGCTGCCAGCCAGTCTCTCTCTGACCTTTCGCGGCACATTCCACAGATAGGAATCCTTTGTAGGTAAGTACTTGCCTCAGGCCACAAGAAAAAAAAAAGTTGAGGGGCTGGGTGCATCTCCCAGATAGCGTTCCTGGTGGAGGCTGCAGAGGCAGTAGCGAGTGGTGACTAATATTGGATACAATGCCCGCTTACTGCTCCACAGCAGTTTCTCAGGCCCTTCCCCATGTGGGCAGAGAAAGAAAGCCCCTACGGCGAGGCCACTCTCATGTTGCTGTGTATGCCTAAACACCCAATGGCCGGATTTATTACTTTGTATCTTTTAGCGAGGAGCTCATGTCAGACCTACCACAGGCCTAAAGATGGCTCCTGCTGGCCCCCAGGGTGAGGACAAATGTCCAGGCTAAGAGTGCAAGCGCAGCATGAATAGGCCTAAATTAGGCCGGGCCTAATAACCCGTTCGCTAACACCTGTATTAGTCCTCCATCACTAGGGGTGCACTGCTGTCCGACAAGCAATAATCCCATAAGCTTTTCATTTGCATGTCCCTCATTAGCTGATTAAAACTTGAAGAAGGCAGGTCTTTGCAGCTGGCGGGCCCATTCCTTCACACTGCCTGCCTGGGTGGCTTTGGTAATGAAGTCATGTGGGTGGATGTGAGGTTTATATGTATGGAAGGGATTAAGAGTATTAGAATTTGTGTGAGCTGATGTTGCCATATTCTCTCTACTGGAGCCCAGTAATTGGATGGGAGGAGAAATGGCAGACCCATTAGTTTTGTCTGTTTACTCAGGAGCAGGGTGCTAGAGATTCAATTTTGCTTTCTTTGGCTCCCTCGCCTTTGTGAAGCAGGCCTGCTTTGTCTCCTCTGGCCCTGAGCACCTCCGAACACCAGCCCCGCTAAGGCGATTCAGCCTCAAAGAAGAGACATCGGTGACTAGGGGCCCAGGGAGGAGAAAATGCAGCCCTGACTCAAGTACTACTTGAAGGCAACCTCATCCCGTCTAGTCCAGTCCTGGGATAGAAAGCAAAAGATAATTGAAATTTATAAACACTTCTGAGGCCCTTTTTGATTATTTTATTAGTTTTCCACATTTGGGATTAACAGTCCTCAGCATCAAACGCACCGCAGGCTCCTTATTTGAGAAATGAATGGTTAGACATTTCGGAGACTTAACAAAGCAATTGTTGTATTTGCCGGGTTTGCATAATTTTAATAGACAAAAAATAACACGAAGAAAAAATCCATTTCCTGTGTTGTTTGTACAGCTGGAGACAGAGCTCCTTGTGTTTGATGATGCAAGAGATGCACCATTGTCTCCTCCCTCACCCCGACAATGCAGTCCCACTAATGTTGTTAACAAAACCGGACTGGGCAATTCTGAAAACTTTGAAGCTGAACATTGTCTCCAAAGTGTATGGGGCGCCACAGACACAACGATGTTTATTCATCAGCAGGGCTGCATTTGCAAAGCCCGGAGATGAGTACTGGAACCAGCAAAGAGTGAAGGAAAACGTGGCCTAAGCTTGAAGCCAGGGAATATACAGGGAAAATGTGGATTTGGAAATTTTATTTTCCTTCCATAAGGATATTACGGAAGCATAGAATATTTCAGGTCACTTACATTCTGAGAAGATTTATTTTATGTTTTCAATTTGCTTCATTAAAAGCCACAGCTCCCTTTCTCCCTCCAAAAATTTCTGATGTGAAACTGTGCAAGTATTTTTATCACTTGCTGAAATATTTCATTTTAATTTGGTTTATGTTTTTAAATGTCTTTAGTGAAGAAACAAATTAAAACACCCACCACATGCAACTTTTGAGTTTCAGAGTTGGGTCATTTGTGGGGTTTGTAGTGAAATCATTGAGCAAGATTATAGAATTCTAATGAGACTCCCAGAGGGAATAGAAAGAAAAACAGCAATACTGGTCATTGTAAAAAGTTTCCCATAGTGAAACTGAGATGAAATGTTTAAAAACAAAACAAACAAAATCAAGCAAGCCAAAAAACAAACAAACAAATAAAAACACTGGCAATAATGCAACAATCTTATGAGAATATTTATGTGTGTTTTACCAATCATTAAAACAAAACTTTTCAATTTCTATCTCTCTCCGCCTTTTTTATTATAATGACTTTTTTCTGCTCCTGTTAATACTTTTAGTAAAAGCAATGGAATCCCCTGTGCTTATTGTTCAATTCAGCTAACATTTTTGATCCTCTACTCTGCTGTGCTTAAGTTGGGGTTAGAAAGAGGCCCACTAACAAAGCCTGCAAGATTTCAACCACAGCTCAGCATTACTAGTGGGCATGAAAGGCAATCTAGTTGTAAAGATAGTGAGGAAAAGAGAATAGGAGAAAGTTTTATCCCGGCTCATGTAATGATTCTTAGAGCTAGAGATTAATGGAATCTTAAGAACAGGTCCCCAACTCCATCCATGCAACCTGCATTCTATATCCCTTCTTAGTAAAAAAAATTCAATATATCTACTTACCTGTTCCAAGCATTTGTGACCTATCATGTTCCTAAATTTTTGTAATCCTGATCTGCAAACTGATCTTCCTGCCACTTTGCATTCCTCTCAAGCTTATCTTTAGGTAACATATTCTTCATAAAGAAGGAATTTCACATTTTTTGAGGACCTACTTACCATAGAGCAAGTAACATGCAGTATCCTGGGAAGTGGGAATAAATATTGTCATTCATAGATAATGCAATGGAGGCTCCAGAGGGCTAAGCAGCCTATCCATGGACACATAGCCCTGGGCAGATTGGCCCCTGATCTGATCTCTTGCTACATAACAAACCACTCCAAACTTTGTGTTTTAGAACAACAATCATTCTATTACTTTTCATAATCCTGTGGTTGAGCAGGGATGTTATGCTGTTCTGGACTGGCTTGGCTGGGTGATCTAGGAAGGCCCCACGCACAGGTCTGGGCCTCAGCAGGAATGGGTAGGACAGCTGGACCTCTCTTCATGTCATCTCAAGGAGGCTAATGAAGACGTGCTCATACGGTGGCAGTATTTCAAGAGAGCAGAAGCTGCAAGATTGCTGAGGTCTAGGCTCAGAACTCACAGTCATTCCCTTGCATTCTGTTGATGAAAGCAAGTCACAAGACAAACCCAAGCTCAAGAGGTGGGAAAACAGATTCTGCCTCTTGATAGCAGTAGTTGCAAAAAAAAAAAAAAAAAAAAAAAAAAGAAAATGGCCATTTGCAACTGAATACATTATCTGGGTTCTATTCACTTAACTCTGGAGCCAGATAGTATATGTTCAAATCTTGGTTTTGCTAGTTTTTAGCTGTGATGCCTTGGGAAAGTTAACAAACTCCTGTCTCTGTTTCTTTATTCGTAAAACAGGGATAATAATAGTACCTTAGTCAGAGGGTGGTTATGAGGGTTAAATGAATGGCTCTCCAGAAAGCACTTAGAATGCTGCCTGGCACAGAGTCTGCACACAGTGGAAAACAGTGTGTTTGTGACTGTTATTATTATCATCATTCACTCATATGTTGTACTGTCTTCCTCGATATTTACTAATGCTTAGCATGTGCTAAGACACGGGGACCCAAAACCAAAGAGTTAGGTGGGAAAGATTTAATACTTTTTTACCACCTATTTATGTGGGCACCATGCTGGGTGCTTCATAAGTATATTTTCTTAAGTTCTTAGAAGGATTCAGTAGGGTAGATATTATTCTCCCTGGTTACATGTAAATAGTGTCTCTTTTCTTGAAAAGTTCATAGAGTGTGGAAAACATTACAAATAACAGTTGTTTGGTAATTTTATAACACACTCATATACGTTATTAACTCACGGGAGCTTCATGTTTTTGTCATGCCTATGAAGCAGCTGAAGACACTGATGTGCAGAGAAGTGAAGCATCAGGAGGTCACACAGCTCGTACGAAGAGCCTGCACTAGGACCAATATCTCCAGCACTCCACTCTAGGCTTTTCCGTGATGCCCCAATGTCTCTCTTATTTATATCGGCATTTAACACATTAGGAGGGAAAAGATCTCCAGAAATTGCTGAAGATCTCCAGACATTGATTAGATGAAGGCAGAACTGCCAAACGAAGCATATGATGGCTGCCCCTGGTGCATTCCATGTCTTGCCATAACACTTCCAGTTGTTTGCTGAAATCATTTTGGATGTGGTATGCCTCTTAAGCTGATACAGCAACACTAATGTACCATGGCCTTCTCAGGACTAGATGTATAGTCCAGTTCATAAAAGGAAATCATTCGATAGCTGGCTTGATGAGTAATCAGCTCACAGATGCAAAGCGTTAATCAAGGACTAGGATGGTCACTATGAGAACAACTTTAGAAAAACTGGGGATCATCTCCGTAATTTAGGATTGTCACAGTTCCTGGTCAAGGTGAGATTGGCACATGGAGTCTCTTTTTGTACAGCGGAGGGGATCCAGTATCAGCCATCAGAAAAAGCAAGAGTTGGAGTCGGACAGACCTCAGTTTTGATGAACTGCCTCTTACTGGTTGTGTTACCTTGGGCAAGTCCTTCACCCTGTGAATCTCGATTTCCTCATCCATAATAATAGCAACTTCCTCAGATGGCTATTTTGAGAACTATGTGAGATTCTGCACATAAAGTGCTGAGCATAGTGCCTGGCACAGGGAGAATGCTTCTTTTTGGTGCAAGATGAATTGATAGTGTCAGAATGAGGAAAACCCAGGCATTCCCAAATCCTGCCCTGCAATCACCTTTCCTACTGAAGGAGCTAAACACATAGGAACATGAACAGAATGGAAATCCAGGTTCCATTTTGGCATTCAGCTGCTTGTACACCCTTTTCTAAGTTCTGGAAAAGCTGTGGGGGAACTCAGAGTTTCAACTTGAGGACAAAGCAGGGCCTTCATATTCTTCTTTGAAGTGGAAATCTCAGAATTGCCTCCTCTCTGATGGGTTCACGAAGGAAACTGGTCCAAGAGAAGAGGAAGGACAAGTGGGCATCTTGACCAGGTTTGGAGGGAGGAAGAGCGAGAGAGAGAGAGAGAAAAAAAAGACAAAGACAGGAGGAGGAGGTAGTGGTGGACAAGGAGGAGGAAGAAAAGGAGATGGTTGGCCCCTTCGATGTGCCAGGCTTTGTCTAGGTTTGCTCACCACACAGATGTAGGAAGAGATGGAAAGGTTGTTTAACACAGTGATACTGCCTTTTGGTAACCATAACTCACTCAGTGTTTTAGATTGTCATTATTCAGATTAGCAATTCTTCTTCCCTTGACAGGGATCATGGAAAAAGGTGGGTGGAGGTAGGCTTGGCATTGGGATACAAGGCTGAAGACTCGTGTCCACTATGGTACTCAATCTACCATACTGTTGTCATTGTTGTTGTTGTAATATGCCTGTACTTCAGTGTCCCCACTAACAGCTAGAGAGAAATTGAATAGGGAGGGCTAAAGTTCTTTTCAACCCGGAATAAATGACGGTAATATTTTAGAAAAACTGTAGGTAAGTAAAATTCATTATTTTCTAATGGTATATTGAGAGAAAGAGAGAATACCATAAAAATAGAGCACAAAGAGAAAATCATACTTGGGCAAATTATTTAACCCTTCTGAGTCTTAGTTTCCCCATCTGTAAATAAGAACTCATGATAACTATCTTCCAAATTTGGGAGAATTAACGAGTTAATATAGAATAAAGCCTTGTATATGGTCAAGGTTCAACAAGTCGTAGTTTACTATTATTCTTTTTCATTAATTCTGATCTTTATTATGTTACTCAATGTACTCCTACTTTTTCAGCTTGAAGTTTATCATTCCTTACCCACTCCCACCCCATAGCCCCACAGTGCCATGTCCAGGTGGAGCATCGTAATAGAAGTATCATTGAATTTGGATTTAGGAAGGACTAGAATTAAGCCCAGGTCAGTTTTCTAGTTTTGTGACTCATGACAAATTATTAAAATCTCTGAACTGCTTCCTTATTTACATAATAATTCTGTGGCCAAATTTCTAATTGTCCACACCCATATTCATTCTTTTCCTTTTTATCTGGGCATATTGCTGCTTGGTTAGAAGACTACATTTCTCAGCTTTCCACTGGTGACCACATGATTAAGTATTGGCCAGTGAGATACAACTGGGAATTTGTCATGGCCCTTCTTGAATTCTTTCCTGTTTCTCAGAACAAAGGTATGATGCCTGGAGCTTGGTCCCTGGGGATAATTGAATAGCTGGAAACAGGGCAAAACCCTGAGATAATGGGGTCCCCATACTAGCCCTGTAACAACTACCTTTTAACATCTTCTATGAATGATTAAAAATAATCAACCTTATTTAAACTAATATTTTAAGTTTTCTGTCACATAGAGCCAACTTTAAATAAAATAATGAATGTTCAACCGTTTGGTGTATTGTAGGCACTTTCAAAGAAAATTTTAGAGAAATTTTAGTTTCTCTCTTCTTCCCATCAAATCCATTCTTCTTGCTCTAGTCAAAGAACCTTTCTTAAATTCAAATATTAAACAACACATTCCACTGATGTGCTCACGTTATCCCCATTTCAAAGTCCTTGGTAGGATTATAATGAGGCTCAATGGAAATGATTCTGTAAAAGTACTCTGTACATTGTAAAGCCCTATCTAGGTAGGAAGTCTGGGGGCCCTTCCCATCCTGACTGTGGCCTTTCTGACCAGCCTTTTTCCCACTGTCTTTTCCTGCCCATCCCAACTCTGTCTTTATGTACCTTATTTTCCAGGTGTACCAAACTGGATATCTCATACACAAGTCTCAAATGTTTCTACCAATGGCAGAGAAGCAAAAGCACAAATCCTAGGAGGATCTAGGGACAGAATCTGAAGCAGCCCTAGACAAAAGCCCCAAATTTCTTGGATGTATTAGATTTTTATCTCAAAAAATTAATTTGAATTTTTACTCTCTTAATATCCTGTTTACATGAATAAAACTTTACTGTTTAAATAACTCACCCTTGGGTAGCCTGTAGCTTTGAGAACTCTGAGATCCAGATCTGGGAAAGAAAAGCAAATTTGCCACATCTCTGTTTTTCTATGCTGCTGCTTCTGCCAGAAATGTCTTTCATTGAACTTTGTCCTTGCTAGCCTCCTCTGTAAAAATGTTCTTGACTTCTTTTTTTTTTTTTTTTTTTTTTTTTTTTTAATGTTCTTGACTTCTTAAAGCAGACTTGGTCATTCTCTAGCATGTTGTATATCCGTACACTATGGGTATTTAAGACATTGTATCTAAAATGGTTTTGAGGCGGGGAGGTGTTGGGGTGGGATGGGCTCTTTATGAGTCTGCAATATCTTCCAGAAAAATTACTTCATTTTTGTACCATCACCATAGATAAAACCACCATACCCCCATCTCCCTTAGGGCCTAGTACTATGCCTATGTCCATAATAGACACTCATTAAAGATTAGATGGAATGAATAAATGAATTAATGTTCAGCAAATGAATGCCCCTCATAACATCAAAAGAAAGGTAGTTTTGTGGATCTTAGACGTTGGATTTCACCCACGTGCACTGTCTAGTTTGGCCTTGGGCAATGCCAGTGGCGACCTCCTCCACGTACATGGCTTACTACACTTCTGAGTTGGGCCCTGGACCCTTCTCTGAGTTCAATGGAAAGATGAAGGCAACCACCTACAACTCAAGTCAGCCCAGCTAGGAAAATCCACTGCCAAGGTCCCAGTGGTCTCTGAAATGTCAATACTATGAAGGTTGACGCTAAGCTTCGCACACCCCACATTATCAAATGCCCTTTTGCTTCATGTTTTGTCTGGTCTGTCAGCACCATTTACTGCTGAGCAGGTCCCTTATCTTTATTGATCACTTAATTTGTCTTTTCTTAACTTCTCTTGCACCGTCTGGTGCCGTGTGTCCGTCTGTTGAGGCTGTCATGACTGGTTTGCTCTTGAAATAATAGGGGCAGCAGGTGGTGTGACTAAGTCGACCCTGTGCAGAATGGGGGACCATTCCCAGTCCCTGTCTCAACCTGCCAGTGTGTCTACACCCTCCCAGCTGTTCCACATTAAAGCAGTCAACTGTGACTTTACAGTCCGAGTTTTACACAACTGTTTTACAAACTGGGAAGAAGGTCTTTTGTGACAAATCCTTTGTCAGGCAGTAGAATGGGGGGAGAGAAAGCCAGTTCAGAGACTTGGTGCATTTTAATGAATATGCAGATAGACATACAACCCTTTGCCTTGGTAAAGGGGGTGTGTAACAGAGATGGGCGGCTGGCTGGAAGGAGAGAGAGCAGGCTCACTTCTTGCTCTTGGGACAATTTAGTATGAGGAGCAACTGCTCTTTCAACACTAGTTTCTGCTTCAAACAGATCTCAACTCCATGAAAGCCTTCATTCCTCTTGTATGAAGGGCAGTTAGTTAAGAACCCTATGTCCTAGGGTCAATTCTCTGGGGGCAGGTATCATGCAATTGGAAAAACAGCAAGAAAAGTAAGCCTTTGGGAGGCAAAAGCAAGTCCCTTTATGATTTGAGGCTTGTACTCACATGTGAGAAGAAATGAGACAAAGTAAAAAGAGCACAGAGTTTTGAATCAGACAGACGTGGCTCCAAAGTTAACTGCCTTTGACGTAACTCACTATTAACAATATGTTACATTAAAATTTCTATTTCTTAAAACAGAAATCTTTGATATGACAACTATCTCTATTAACCAGAAGTTGATTAATCAAAAATGTTAAGTAATTAAAATCTACCTCTCTCTCTCTCTCTACACCCACACACATACACACACACACACAGCACACCACACCTCTATACTTTAGTTATAAGCTAAAAAGCAAGGGAGAAATGATTCCATCTTAACACTCTGGAAAGAGTACATTTGAGAAAGAGTCAGGTAACTTTCTGTGTTCTAATACTAACCAGCTGATTGAGTTTAGGCATATCGCTTAAGCATTGCGAGCCTTAGTTAGGAAATTGTAGTAAATTATTTTATCTCTAAGGTGTGTAAATTGGGAAAGGTGATGGTAACAGCCGAGCATGGTGGCTCACACCTGTAATTCCAACATTTTGGGAGGCTGAGAAGGGAGGATCACTTGAGCCCAGGAGTTTGAGACCAGCCTGGGCAAAATAGCGAGACCTCATCTCTACTAAAAACAAAAAAATCAGTCGGGCGTGGTGGCACATGATTGTAGTCCCAGCTACTTGGGAGGCTGAGGTGGGAGGATTGCTTAAGCCTCGGAGATTGAGGCTGTAGTGAGCTGTGACCATGCCACTGCACACCAGCCTAGGTAAGACAGCCAAAAAAAAAAAAAAAAAAAAAAAAGGAGAATGGAACCCTTGTTTTCTTTTCTCCTTATTCATGTTCAAGCAGGTTCGTGGAATGGCAATTCCTACTCTCTTTTTGGTATTAAAAAGGCACTTTATTTAACTCTTCCTTATCTTGACTCCTTTCTAAGGTGGGAGAGGACTAGAGCCCTATCCCATGAATCCACCTCTCTAACACACCATGTGGGGTGTTAAAGGTTGCAGTCTCTAAGGGCCTGCTCTTCTCTTTCTGGTTGGCTGCCTGAGTGGTCACAGATACAACATTCTCCCTCCAGCCTATACATCTTCATCCATATGATGAGCAAAGCTGGATCAAAACCCTGGTCCCATGGAGTCTCACTCTGTTGCCCAGGCTGAAGTGCAGTGGTGTGATCTTGGCTCACTGCGATCTCCACCTCCCAGGTTCAAGCGATTCTCCTGCCTCAGCCTCTCGAGTGGCTGAGATTACAGGTGTATGCCACCATGCCCTGCTAATTTTTGTATTTTTAGTAGAGACAGGGTTTCACCGTGTTGGTCAGGCTGCTATCGAACTCCTGACCTCAAGTGATCCACCAGCCTCAGCATCCCAAAGTGCTGGGATTATGGGCATGAGCCACTGCACCTGGACCCCTGGTCACATCTTCTAATGCAGAGATACTAAACATGTGATCTGTTGACCAAAATGTTTATTACTGATCCAAGACAAGTAATGCAGACACTGTCACTAAGCATTTAAAAATACGTCAATTCAACCCATGCTAGATAAATTAATCATAAAGCAAGCTTATTTTAAAACTCATGATGTAGCTTAGAGGAGAATGTATAGCATTATGTGTTCATATTAGAAAACAAGTAGGTCCTTTAATCAATAATCTAAGATTCCACCTTAAGGCAGGCAGATCATGAGGTCAGGAGATCAAGACCATCCTGGCTAACACGATGAAACCCCATCTCTACTAAAAATACAAAAAAAAAAAAACCAATTAACCTGGTGGGTGCCTGTAGTCCCAGCTACTCGGGAGGCTGAGGCAGGAGAATGACGTGAACTCAGGAGGCAGAGCTTGCAGTGAGCCAAGATTGCGTCACTGCACTCTAGCCTGGGTGACAGAGCAAGACTCCATCTCAAAAAAAAAAAAAAAAAAAAAAAGGAAAGAAAAGAAACTTAAAAAAAAAAAGAAGAATAAAAATCAAATGCAAACCAAAGCAAGAAGTCAAGCAAAAGGAAGGAAATAATAAAGAGAAAAAAAAAATCAATAAAATTTAAAATAGAAAATGAAGGAGAAAAATTTTTGAAGTTAAAAGTTGTTTCCTTGAAAAGGTCAATAACATTGATAAACTTCTAGACAGGCTGATCAAGGAAAAAAGAGGGAAGACAGAAGTTATCAAATCAGTAATGAAAGAGAATATTAATATACATACTACATAAATTAGAAGATAAAATAATATTGTGAATATCTTTATGCCAATGAATTTGCAATCTTAGGTAGATGTATAGACTTTTTTGAAAGACAAAAACTACTCAAGAAGAAATACAATCTGAATTGTCCTTTATTTATTACAGCAATTCAATTCATTACTAGAAACCTTCTCACAAAGAACACTTCAGGCCCGGAGGAGTTCACTGGTGAATTCTACCAAACATTTAAAAATAAATGATGCCAATCCTAAATAAACTCTTCCAGAAAATAGAAAAGAAACAAATATATCCTAAGTCATTTTATGAGGTCAGCATTACCCTGACAGCAAAACCACAGTAAAACATTATAAGAAAAGAAAACAGTGTAATATTTCTCATGAATAGTAAATAAAAATATTTAACAAAATATTTATTAAGTTGAATTCATCAATATATAAATGATGACATATCATGACCAAATAGAGTTTATCCTACGAAGCCAAAGTTGAGTCAACATATGAACATCAATCAATATAAATAATCATGTCAAAGGACCAAAAAAGAAAAATCCCATGCTCATCTCAATAGAAGCAGAAGGCCGGGTGCGGTGGCTCATGCCTGTAATCCCAGCACTTTGGGAGGCCAAGGCAGGTGGATCACTTGAGGTCAGGAGTTCAAGACCAGCCTGGCCAACATGGTGAAACCCTGTCTCTACCAAAAAATAAAAATAAATAAAAAAAAATAGATGCAGAAAAGCATTTGACAAAATCCAACATTAATTGATGCTAAAAATTTTCAGCAAGCTAGGAATAGAAAGGAACTTCCTTAACCTTATAAAGGACATCTATGAAAAACCTATACTGGTATCTTAGTTTGTGGTAAAAGACTGAATTCTTTCCCCTTTAAAATCAAGAGGAAGGCAAGGATGTTTGCTCTCACTACTACTATTTAACATTGCATTAAAGATTATAGCCAATGCAATAAGTCAAGAAAAAAAAGGCATACAATTGGAAAGGAAAAAATTAAACTCTCTTTATTAGAAGATTTATAATCACCTATATACAAAATTAAAAAAAACTATTTAAAATGCTACTAGAAATAATAAGTGAGTTTAAGATAATTTCAGGATAAAAACTCAAGATACCAAAATCAATTATACTTCTACATACTAACAGTGAACAGTCAGAAAGTTGAAGTTTTTAAATGCTATTTACAATAGCTTCCAAAACCATCAAATACATAGGAATAAATCTAACTGAATCTGTGCAAAATTTGTATAATGAAAATTATAAAACACTGAAGAGAGAAATTAAAGAGGACTTAATAAATAGAGAGATATACTATATTAATGGATTGATATTGGGAAGATGTCAATTCTGCCCAAATTGATCTATAGATTTCAATCAATTCCAACCAAAATACTGTGTAGAAATCACAAGCTTATTTTAAAATGTATGATTTATTTTAAATAAGTATTATTACTTGTAATAATACTTTATAAAAATTATATATAAATAATATAGAAATAGGTATATTTTAAAAATAATATTTTAAACAAAATGTATACTGTATTTTAAAATGTGTACAGAAAATCAAGGCCCCCAGATAGTTGGAACGACTTTAAAAAGAACAACACCAACAAATTTCAAGGCTTACTATAATGGTGCACTAATAAATACCATGTGGAATTAGAATAAAGACAGACCTATTGATCAATGAAACATAATATAGGGTATATAAATATACCCATAGATATATATTCAATAGATTTTTGACAACAATGTCAAGGTTATTCAATGAATAAAGTATAATCTTTTCAGCAAATGGTACTTAAAAGTTGAATATTCATGTAAAAAAAGAAAAAAAAGAAAGAAAGGAATTGCAACTCTTATTTACAACATAAACAAAAGTTAACTCAATTGAGTCAGAGACCTAAATGTGAAGCCTAAAACTAGAGAGCTCCTAGAATAAAACACTGGAGAGAATCTTTGTAATCTTGGATCAGGCAAATATTTCTTAGACAAAATGCCGAAAGCTTGAGTCATAAAAGAAAAACCTTGATAAAGTATATTTAAACAAAATGTAAAATTTCTGCTCTTTAAAAGACATTATTGAGAAAATGAAAAGTCAAACTGTAGACTGGGAGGAAACATTTGCAAACAAAACATTTGATAAAAGACTTGCAACCAGAATGTACAAAGAACTCTTACAACTCAAGAATAGTAAAATTTTAATGGGCAAAAGATTTAAATAGACATTATCAAAGAAGAGATTTGGATGGCCAATAAGCACTTGCAAACATGCTAACATTTTTAGTTGTTAGGGAAATACAAATTAAAACTACAGTGAGATATTGCTACACACTTATTAGAATGGTTAAAAGAAAAAAAGAAAAAACAAATAACTCCAAATACTAGTGAGGATGTAGAGCAATTTGAACTCTCATATAATGTTGGTGAAAATGTAAAATAGTCATTTAGAAAACAGTTTGACAATTTCTTATAAACTTAAAAATACCCTTACCATATGAACTAGCTATTCTACTTTTAGACATTTATCCAAGAGGAATGAAAATACATGTAGAGACAAAATCTGTTCATAAATGTTTATGGTAACTTTATTCATAATTGCCCAAGACTGAAAGTAACCCAAATGTCCATTAACTGGTGAACAGATAAATGAATTTTGCTACATCCATACAATGAAATACCACTCAATAATGAGAATAAACTACTGATACGTATAATAACATGTATGATTCTGAAAAGCATTGTGCTAAGTCAAAAGAGTCAGATACAAAAGACTGTGGAACCAAACTATGTGGCTCCATTTATATGACGTTACAAAAAAAGGAAAAACTACAGGAACAGGCTCAGAGTTACCAAGGGGTACCCTGAAATAACTCTTGGGGGAATATTGGATTATTTTATATTTAATTGGTTGGTGGCTACCTGACTGCATATATGTAGCAAAACTCATTGAAGTATATATGAAAAGAGGGTAAATTTCACTCTATTTAAATCATAACTCAATAAACCTGATTTTTTCCATTCCAAGTACTTGAATCAATAAATCTGATTTAAAAAAATATTTTGGCTGATATGTTTGTAAAAGTCTTGAAAGAAAACCAACATGTAGATGAGTGAAGCCCATCTTTTAAGCAACAAGTATGCTTATGCAGTTAAACTTTTCTAGACAATAGAAAAGGATGAAGAGTTTCCCAGTTCCTCAGCTAATAGCCCAAAATTGATAACACACCTTAACAATGATATCAATTAAACTCCAGAATTATAATTATAGATACAGATATATCAAATTAAATATTAGCAAACCTATTTGAGCATTATTTTAAAATAATTATGTAGTATAGCCAAATAGGGTTTATTCAGAATTTTGTTTGTTTGTTTGAGATGGAGTCTCGCTCTTGTTGCCCAGGCTGGAGTGCAATGGCACGATCTCGGCTTACCGCAAACTCCACCTCCCAGGTTCAAGTGATTCTCCTGCCTCAGCCTTCTGAGTAGCTGGGATTATAGGCATGCACCACCACGCCTGGCTAATTTTGTATTTTTAGTAGAGACTGTGTTTCTTCATATTGGTCAGGCTGGTCTTGAACTCCCAACCTCAGATGATCTGCCTGCCTCGGCCTCCCAAAGTGCTGGGATTGCAGGTGTGAGCCACCACACCTGGCCTTCAGAATTTTTTAAATGTTCAACATAAGGTAGTCTATTGGCATCTATTTCTGATTTTAAAATGCCTCAATAAACAAAAAAAGTAATAATGTAACTAAAATGTAATGTTATGAGGAAATGCCTAAAATTATCAACCAAAATCCTTCTAAATAATGAAATATCAAAGAAATAAGGTATAAAAGTCAGAAAAGTAGAGATAAAGTTATAATTATTTACAGATTATATAACTATATATTTTATAATTATTTACAGATTATATAACTATCTATTTGGAAATCCCCCCCCAAATAAGCTCAAATACTTTTGAAACTAATTAGAATACTTACTTTTCTAGTTTTAAATAAAAATCTATAAATATAATACCATGGAAAAATAGTAATCAGTTGGAAAATATAATGAAAAAACAGGTGCCAGCAGTAACAATAACAACAACAACAACATAATTATTTGCATAACCCAAAACATAGAGAACCTATTAAAGAGCTATAAAATTTGGCTGGGCACAGTGGCCCACACCTGTAATCCTAGTACTTTGGTAGGCCCAGGCAGGCAGATCACTTGAGGTCAGGAGATCACGAGTTTGAAACCACCTGGCCAACATGGTAAAAACCCGTCTCTACTAAAAACACAAAAATTAGCTGGACATGATGGTGCATGCCTGTAATCCCAGCTACTTGGGAGGCTGAGGCAGGAGAATTGCTTGAACCAGGAGGCAGAGGTTGCAGTGAGCAGAGATTGCACCACAGCACTCCAGCCTGGGCGACAAAGTGAGACTCTGTCTCAAAAAACAAAACAAAACAAAAAAACTTTACTGAAGAACATAAGTGAAAACATGAGTAAATGGTAAGACTCTGCTTGTCTCTCAATAAGGCTGATTGTTATGAAGATGTAAATTCTTCTCAGAGCTCACTCAAGAGCTACGAAAAAATTTGTCCACACAAAATTTGTGAATGTTTACAGCAGCTGTATTTGTAATTATCCAAAACTATAGACACAATAAACAGATTGTATTATACCCCATACAAATGACATATTTCTCAGCAATGAAAACTAATGAACTATGGATACATGCAACAACATGGCTAAATCTTAAAAGCATTATGGTAAATTAAAAAAGCCAGACACAAATAGCTTCATCGTATTTGGTTCCACTTCTATGTCATTTGGGGAAAGAAAATAATCATACTATCAGAAATTAGATCTGGTTGCCAGAGGCTAGGAGTAGTGAAAATGGTTTAATTGCAAGAGGGCACAATGGAAATTTCTGGGATGTTGAAATATCCTATATCTTGATTGGGTTACATGAGTTTACATATTCGTACTTGTCAAACTATGTACCTAAAAGGGGTGGATTTGCTGGCAAATTATAATATAAATTATAATAAACATAAGTTATACCTCCAAAAACCTGACTTATAAAAATAACATAGGATATACATAATGTTCATGCAAAGCATGCAATAGGTGTTAAATGTGGGGAATTGCTATTTTACTCATAATTTTAAATTTTGTTCTGATTTACAAGTGGCAAAAAGTTGTGAGTATAATAGTAATTTTACATTTTAATTGCCTATATGCACATTTACAATGAAATGTATATACAACTTTGTAATTCTTTGCTTTTATCTATGTGATTTGGTTTTTGTTTGTTTACTGATGGGAGTCTATGTGGCTCAGCTGGCCGCGAACTCCTAGGCTCATGTAATCCTCCCGCCTTAGCCGTCTGAGTCGCTGTGACCACAGGTGCATACCACTGCATGCAGCTCTTGTTTTATTATATTAATTGAAATATAATTTTATATGTGTTTAATAAACACTAACATTTGTGTTTTACATGTCTTTTCTTTCTTCATTTGTCTAGTAATTCACACTTACTGCATTTGGAAAATTTATAGGTATGCTATGGATTGGAAATTTTAAAAATCTAGTCCTTCAATATAGATAGCTTCTAGAAGTCTCTACAAGCATTATTCTAGAGACAAGTCTAAGGGTTCGTGTGAATGTGTATGTGTATGTGTGTGTGTGTGTGTGTGTGTGAGAGAGAGAGAGAGTTTGTGTGTTAGTTATTTCCCTTGCAATTGGATTGACTGTCCATTCCTCAGACCCAATCTCCTCTCTATAAGGTAACCATTTTAGAAATTCCACTGGTTTAAACTATAAGATAAATTCTTCAATATAGCTCTATTGGCAATTTGTAGCTAATTCTCAACTTTTTCTGAAACTGGAGGAAACAGAGTGTGATTGGCCACATCAAACTTCAACATGAAGTTCCTTCCAGTTTTAAAATCCTAACTTTTGTTCCTAAGAAACAAACAGTGCTCAAGGGTGGTTGCCAGGGCCAGTGCACAGAGAAGTCTCCTTCCACTAGTCATTTTTGCCAGTTTTGGGCACTTCCTTCTAAACTAGCAAACAGTTACAGGTGCCTGCCCAGCCCTATAGTAGAGAAGATGAACAAGGCCATCTGTGCCCACAAGGATTTATAGCTTACCTTATAATAAGAATTGCTCTCAAATGACGGTCCCAAGGTCAGAAAGATCTATAATTATCATGAAACATTCAATTGTGTTTTCCTTCTTGTGTAATAAAGTGGTGCCAGCAATGCTAGAGAGGTTTTATACCCACACCATGAAAATTAACAGCTTCTTCCTTAAATTTCAGAAAACTAAGCATTTATTTTATCCAAATATCCAAACCTCAAATTCCTCAAGATTTTTATTCCTATTAGGTAAGGATTTTTGTTTGTTTGTTTGTTTGTTTTAGATGGAGTTTTGCTCTTGTTGCCCAGGCTGGAGTGTGCAGTGGTGCTATCTTGGCTCACGGCAGCCTCCACCTCCCAAGTAGCTGGGATTACAGGCGTGTGCCACCACGCCCGACCAATATTTGTATTTTTTAGTACAAACAGGGTTTCACCATGTTGGCCAGGCTGGTCTCGAATTCCTGGCCTCAAGTGATCCACCCACCTTAGCCTCCCAAAGTGCTAGGATTATAGGCATGAGCCACCGTGCCCAACCCCTACTAGTTAAGGTTTTCACTGCCCACTTGAAACTGTTATCTGAGCAGGGTAGGACCTTCACTCCTAAAGGACTGAACCACTGTCTGCAAAACAGTCACAGTCAATCAGATAATTAGCTTGATTCTGATACACCTTCCTTTCTTCCATTGTCTTAGCTTTTTAACTTACAATTTTATGTATTCATACAACATAAAAATACTTATTTAGAGATTTTTTGAAGTAAGATAATAGACATGGCATTAATTTCCTGTAGCTTGTTGATATTTTCAAATATTGGAATGCAAGGTTTATGCAGAGATCTAATTTCCAGGCTTTTCTTTTGCTAAAATGTGAAACCCTGGACCTTAAGAAATAATGATCTGAAGGCTTTTCATTTCTGGAGCAAATAGTTTAAAATCCAACCATTTATCAAGAACATCCTTCTAGAATGTTTTTTCAGGAAAAGGTCTTACTTTCCTCTAAACCCATACAACTACATTTAACATAAAATGGGAGATATATGATTTATCACATATCCCCTTTTGGTTTAAGCTTTATCTGTCTTGTACCTTTGTGTAAGGTGCCTCTGAACTTCTGTGGAAGCGAGAAAGTATATAGCACTCAAAAATAAGCTGATTAACCTAATAATGGCAGTTTAAGAATGGGTTTTCTGTGAGGTCCTTCTCCTCCTTCACTATTATTTTGTTTAATTACTTAGATCTGGAAGTCTTTCAAGACCCTAAATTTCTTTCTTTTAATTAAATCCATGTAATGATATAATCAGGTAAAAATATTTATTAAAACTGGATATTATTCACTCTTTCTCACCGAATGAAATCAGAAATAACTTACTGGGTTTCTGGAAAAGATAATTTTTTAAAACAAAAATAAAAAATGTTGCAAGCAACTAAACTCAGATAGTGGGTAATGGTGTTCCTCAAGAAAGTACTAGAATAAGCATCTGAAATTAGTCTTTAAGAATAAAAATTCAGACCACGTGTGGTGACTCATGCCTGTAATTGCAGCTACTCAGGAGGCTGAGGCAGGATGATAGCTTGAACCTATTCAAAGCAATATGCAAGATATTTGATATTTGGATGACATATATAAAAGCAACATGTTTTCTTAAAGATAGCATAAAATATTTAACTTATAACCAAAATCTGGGGCTCAGGTTTACCCCTGAATACAAGTCTTATGAAGGATGACCTTATTTCAAACATCTCTTATACCCCTGTGTCAGTAATAAAACCATGTAAGCAAGCAACTTCAATGCCTGTCATCACATTCAGGAAGCTGGATTCTTTCTAAACTCCCTTCAGTTAAAAGTCCTCCAGTTGGTCTTATTTACTGTGGTCAGATGATCAAATGGCAGGGTCTCTCACCTCAGGGATCCAGGGTGTAAATTAGAGAGAAGGCACAAGCGAACTGAATTTGGTGGTTTGTTGAGACCCTGATAGACATTTGTCTACCTCACAAAAGCCTCTGTACAATTGGGTTCAATTTGTCACAATTGACAGTTTCTGCTCTAAAGAATCTGGAGTGGCACAGATGTTATAGTTTCTATCCTTCCTCAGTTTGGACCAGAAAGACTCAGGAGAGTTAATAATTCCAAGCAATCTGACCAACCCAAAATAGAAAGTGTTTTCTATTTTTTCTCCTATCCTTCTGATGTTATTTGAGATCAGATTCCTTAGCATGAGAGAAGTAGTTTCCCAGCCATTGCCAGACCCAACCAGGAGACCTGCAAAAATGCAGTCTTTTATAAACTCTTAAAAGAGCTCTAAAAGGCACAAGCTGAGAGAATATCCCAACAGAAGTGCCTGACCTATTACTGTATTCCCCCATAGTGTGCGAGTCAGTTGATACTGCAGTAGTCCCTCATCACTGGTAATAGATACTGCAATAGTCCTTCATCACTGGTAATAGATACTGCAACAGTCCCTCATCACTGGTAATAGAATTGACAGAGGAGCTCGACACATTGCCTTAAATGCCAATGAACTCATTTAACTCAAAACTCCCTTAGGAGTTTCAAAGAAAGCCCAATTTGTAATCAAACATCGACAGCAGGGCCATAAGACAGCACAATTACAATTGCTTTTGGGACAAAAGTCACCAAACTCATGTTTTTTTGTTGTTTCCAGGAAGATGACTGAGGAAAACAAAAATTGTTGTGTAGGCACCTTGCAGTGAGTACAGTTTCCATATAATTGTCTTAAGAGTAATTGAATCTGTCCTTTAACAACTCACAAATTATCTCCTGACAAGTCGAAATAATAGACCTTTTTGTTAAAAGGAGAAAGCTTGTGGAGACCAAAGGTTAAACAGGTCTTTTCATCATGATAAATCACTGGTTAATGAGGTTACTATTGTTGGGTATTATGACCATTCCCTTTAATGTCATTACCTCCTGTTTGTAAAGCTGACACTAGTAATGATCTACATTCTTTGAACTTTTCCACAATATTGACTGGCTTCTCTGAGCAGATGTTCCTTGGATGCAATTGCAATAGGGACTACAATTCTTAGTCATGGAAAGAGCTTCAAGAAAGTTTATGAAATCCAGACGGTCTAGGCATTTGCAGAGAGGCAGGAGGAGGTAGTAGAAAACAGAAGAACACAACATTTTAATTCAGTGATAACAATATCAATTTGCTGTAAGGACTGGAATGAATGGCCCTTAATTGGAAGGTCACACTGCCATTGTCACCAGGAGAAGAAATTAACCAATTACTGCAGTAGACTCTGTAGTATCAAATGTCAAAATTAAGATTTTTCCCTTACAAATGCAGTTCCACAATAAAGTAGTTCTTCATTTGAACTTGACAATTGAACAGAAATAGAACTATATAATTTTCACAATGGAAGGATTTTAAAGATCAATTACATAGGGAACAGATACCCAGAGGCAGGCATTTTAGCAACATTGGAAACCACATAATGAATATATCATCAATATCACATTTGTAGCAGCGTTCTTAGGGCAGAATGGCTTCCAGGGCACATTACAATTTTTGAATCACAAAATCGCCCTTCTTTTGTTGTTTATTTTTGTTATTGTTTTGTCTTACTTTTTGTTTTGCTTATCTGATTCAAAAAAGAAACAAATCAATAATCCAGACATACTGCCAATATGAATTAAATTATGTGCAATGCCTTCCAAATATACATATGATTACTGTTGTGTAGGCTGGATATCCAGGTATGTTGGCATGAACTATATGTGTTATTCATCACTCAATGTCCACTGCCTTTGTGAAAGAAGAAAACAATAAAACCATGCAATTGTAATCACTCAAGAGCTAGTAGGCACTCGATAAATATCAGTTGAGTTAAACAGAAAAACATTTGTATGAATTTATGCCATTAATATTTGATACACTGAGATATTATACATGTTTTCATCTTTGCATTGCTGGGAAAGAACTTTTCTTATAGATGAATGAATCTAGAAACACCAATGCTTGTTACTTTTTCTCCCTCACAGTAAGTAATCACGTCAGCAGGTTAGCTAATCTTTGGTACTTCAGTCTTGAGCCCAGCTAACACAGGCTGGGTTTGTTTCACTTTTGAGACGACACTGATGAGATTCAGAGAGAAAAAATGAAGCAGTTAAAAAAAAAAAAAAAAAAAAAGAGTGGGGAAGAAAGAGAACAGTCTGTATTCAGCAAGTAAAAACTCTCCTTAATGGTAAGGACTATATTTTATTCACTTAGTACCTGTCAGATGGAAAGTTTTCAATACATGTTTGTTGACTTAATTTCACAAATACATAAAGATACAAATTCACAAATGAAAACTTCATGTATACATTACAGTTTATGGCTTAACTATTTTAGAATTCCTTTTCCAAAGCTGGCTCACTTCAAATACTTAATCTGTTATTACAAATTCCATGAGTCAATTGAGTGGGGAATCACTTTGTCTATTTTGATAGATTAAGGACATGGATCCACTGAGCAAGTAACAAACTGCATGAAAAGGAAATATCAATTTCAAAAGGACTTTGTTCTACTTTTAAAAATTGCAAAAAGGAGACTGTCCAAAATAAAATTGATCAAATTAATGCAATAAGAGGTGGTCTTGGTTGAGTGCCTTTCCTGAGGAAAGAGGTTTCCATCCTTGGTAAAAGAATCAAAACCTTCCCTTTTGCACAACAAAGGGTGAAACATGGTATTGAAACATTAATCTCTTAAGTGCTTTGTCTCTGCACCACCAAAGATTCTGAGATGGGGGAAAACTCTGGATGTCTGGAATCTCATATCAAAGCACTATTAATTAGCTGTTTTTCACTTTTTTTGAAAACACAACCCTGGAACCACAGGGGGGATTAGGCAAATGTTAATTAGTAGGGCTTAATTTCCAAACCAAAGCTCAGACCAGGCCTATTCAGCATTCAGCTGAAATCTGGGGAGAAAAAAATCAAAAACACATCAGGATGTTTTGAAATATATGAGTATCAAGTCCCACATGAGCAAAACAGATACTCCACTTAATTTCATTTTTCACCACATTTAGGTGTCATAGAGAGTCTAAATTGGAGATTAAGCCTATTTTCTCATTTTCAGGGTTTATAGAGCTTCAATCATCAATTAACTTGTGATTCTGAGAATCTAGAGACACTTGGTAGACAGACAGAGACATGATGAGAAAATGACAATTTACATTTCACTTGAGCCTCATAATAATTTTACATTGTGTTAGCTTTGGCTGGTATTATTATTCCTGTTTTAGATGAGAAAACCGAAGTTCTAAGAGGTAAAATGAGAGGCTAGATAAAGCTCAGGGATATACGACTACTAGGGAAAGACGCTCATGTAAGCTAAAAATAAAATCCTAAGCCCCCTACAGATTGATGGGATCCCTTCTTAGCCAAGGGCACCCGATAAAAAAATAAAAACTGAATTCCTGGCCATGACTGGAAGAGAGGTTGAACACGCCTCATTATACCCCCTTCCTTTTGGAGTTTAGACACACTGACCAGCATTAATATTAAAATAGAGATCATAAGACTGACAGAACAGATTCTTTGTGGCAATAAGATACCAAAGTATACATGACCTGAGGCCATACGAGGCAAGGGTTAAATTGATGCCTGTAGGTCATCAATTTTCTTTTTTTTTTTTTTAATTTTTTTCTTTTTTCTTTTTTCTTTTTTTTTATTATTATACTTTAAGTTCTAGGGTACATGTGCATAACATGCAGGTTTGTTACATATGTATACTTGTGCCATGTTGGTGTGCTGCCCCCATCAACTCGTCAGCACCCATCAACTCGTCATTGACATCAGGTATAACTCCCAATGCAATCCCTCCCCCCGCCCTCCCCATGATAGGCCCCGGTGTGTGATGTTCCCCTTCCCGAGTCCAAGTGATCTCATTGTTCAGTTCCCACCTATGAGTGAGAACATGTGGTGTTTGGTTTTCTGTTCTTGTGATAGTTTGCTAAGAATGATGGTTTCCAGCTGCATCCACGTCCCTACAAAGGACACAAACTCATCCTTTTTTATAGCTGCATAGTATTCCATGGTGTATATGTGCCATATTTTCTTAATCCAGTCTGTCACTGATGGACATTTGGGTTGATTCCAAGTCTTTGCTATTGTGAATAGTGCTGCAATAAACATACGTGTGCATGTGTCTTTATAGCAGCATGATTTATAATCCTTTGGGTATATACCCAGTAATGGGATGGCTGGGTCATATGGTACCTCTAGTTCTAGATCCTTGAGGAATCGCCATACTGTTTTCCATAATGGTTGAACTAGTTTACAATCCCACCAACAGAGTAAAAGTGTTCCTATTTCTCTACATCCTCTCCAGCACCTGTTGTTTCCTGACTTTGTAATGATTGCCATTCTAACTGGTGTGAGATGGTATCTCATTGTGGTTTTGATTTGCATTTCTCTGATGGTCAGTGATGATGAGCATTTTTTCATGTGTCTGTTGGCTGTATGAATGTCTTCTTTTGAGAAATGTCTGTTCATATCCTTTGCCCACTTTTTGATGGGGTTGTTTGTTTTTTTCTTGTAAATTTGTTGGAGTTCTTTATAGGTTCTGGATATTAGCCCTTTGTCAGATGAGTAGATTGCAAAAATTTTCTCCCATTCTGTAGGTTGCCTGTTCACTCTGATGGTAGTTTCTTTTGCTGTGCAGAAACTCTTTAGTTTAATGAGATCCCATTTGTCAATTTTGGCTTTTGCTGCCATTGCTTTTGGTGTTTTAGACATGAAGTCTTTGCCCATGCCTATGTCCTGAATGGTACTACCTAGGTTTTCCTCTAGGGTTTTCATGGTATTAGGTCTAACATTTAAGTCTCTAATCCATCTTGAATTAATTTTCGTATAAGGAGTAAGGAAAGGATCCAGTTTCAGCTTTCTACTTATGGCTAGCCAATTTTCCCAGCACCATTTATTAAATAGGGAATCCTTTCCCCATTTCTTGTTTCTCTCAGGTTTGTCAAAGATCAGATGGCTGTAGATGTGTGGTATTATTTCTGAGGACTCTGTTCTGTTCCATTGGTCTATATCTCTGTTTTGGTACCAGTACCACGCTGTTTTGGTTACTGTAGCCTTGTAGTATAGTTTGAAGTCAGGTAGCGTGATGCCTCTGGCTTTGTTCTTTTGACTTAGGATTGTCTTGGAGATGCGGGCTCTTTTTTGGTTCCATATGAACTTTAAAGCAGTTTTTTCAAATTCTGTGAAAAAACTCATTGGTAGCTTGATGGGGATGGCATTGAATCTATAAATAACCTTAGGCAGTATGGCCATTTTCACGATATTGATTCTTCCTATCCATGAGCATGGTATGTTCTCCCATTTGTTTGTGTCCTCTTTTATTTCACTGAGCAGTGGTTTGTAGTTCTCCTTGAAGAGGTCCTTTACATCCCTTGTAATTTGGATTCCTAGGTATTTTATTCTCTTTGAAGCAATTGTGAATGGAAGTTCATTCATGATTTGGCTCTCTGTTTGTCTGTTACTGGTGTATACGAATGCTTGTGATTTTTGCACATTAATTTTGTATCGTGAGACTTTGCTGAAGTTGCTTATCAGCTTAAGGAGATTTTGGGCTGAGACGATGGGGTTTTCTAAATATACAATCATGTCATCTGCAAACAGGGACAATTTGACTTCTTCTTTTCCTAACTGAATACCCTTGATTTCTTTCTCTTGCCTGATTGCCCTAGCCGGAACTTCCAACACTATGTTGAATAGGAGTGGTGAGAGAGGGCATCCCTGTCTTGTGCCAGTTTTCAAAGGGAATTTTTCCAGTTTTTGCCCATTCAGTATGATATTGGCTGTGGGTTTGTCATAAATAGCTCTTATTATTTTGAGGTACGTTCCATCAATACCGAATTTATTGAGTGTTTTTAGCATGAAGGGCTGTTGAATTTTGTCAAAAGCCTTTTCTGCATCTATTGAGATAATCATGTGGTTCTTGTCTTTGGTTCTGTTTATATGCTGGATTATGTTTATTGATTTGCGAATGTTGAACCAGCCTTGCATCCCAGGGATGAAGCCCACTTGATCATAGTCGATAAGCTTTTTGATGTGTTGCTGAATCCGGTTTGCCAGTATTTTATTGAGGATTTTTGCATCGATGTTCATCAGGGATATTGGTCTAAAATTCTCTTTTTTTGTTGTGTCTTTGCCAGGCTTTGATATCAGGATGATGTTGGCCTCATAAAATGAGTTAGGGAGGATTCCCTCTTTTTCTATTGATTGGAATAGTTTCAGAAGGAATGGTACCAGCTCCTCCTTGTACCTCTGGTAGAATTCAGCTGTGAATCCATCTGGTCCTGGATTTTTTTGGTTGGTAGGCTATTAATTATTGCCTCAATTTCAGAGCCTGCTATTGGTCTATTCAGGGATTCAACTTCTTCCTGGTTTAGTCTTGGAAGAGTGTAAGTGTCCAGGAAATTATCCATTTCTTCTAGATTTTCCAGTTTATTTGTGTAGAGGTGTTTATAGTATTCTCTGATGGTAGTTTGTATTTCTGTGGGGTCGGTGGTGATATCCCCTTTATCATTTTTAATT
The DNA here is from genome assembly GCF_043159975.1 of Macaca nemestrina. NCBI lineage: Eukaryota > Metazoa > Chordata > Mammalia > Primates > Cercopithecidae > Macaca > Macaca nemestrina. Next base: position 45,393,031 of record NC_092136.1, read on the forward strand.
GCGTCGATTTGATTCTTCTCTCTTTTCTTCTTTATTAGTCTTGCTAGTGGTCTGTCAATTTTGTTGATCTTTTCAAAAAACCAACTCCTGGATTCATCGATTTTTTGGAGGGTTTTTTGTGTTTCTATCTCCTTCAGTTCTGCTCTGATCTTAGTTATTTCTTGCCTTCTGCTAGCTTTCGAATGTGTTTGCTCTTGCTTCTCTAATTCTTTTAATTGTGATGTTAGACTGTCAATTTAAGATCTTTCCTGCTTTCTTTTGTGGGCATTTAGTGCTATAAATTTCCCTCTACACACTGCTTTAAATGTGTCCCAGAGATGCTGGTATGTTGTATCTTTGTTCTCATTGGTTTCAAAGAACATCTTTATTTCTGCCTTCATTTCGTTATGTACCCAGTAGTCATTCAGGAGCAGGTTGTTCAGTTTCCATGTAGTTGAGCGGTTTTAATTGAGTTTCTTAGTCCTGAGTTCTAGTTTGATTGCACTGTGGTCTGAGAGACAGTTTGTTATAATTTCTGTTCTTGTACATTTGCTGAGGAGTGCTTTACTTCCAATTTTGTGGTCAATTTTGGAGTAAGTATGATGTGGTGCTGAGAAGAATGTATATTCTGTTGATTTGGGGTGGAGAGTTCTATAGATATCTATTAGGTCTGCTTGCTGCAGAGATGAGTTCAATTCCTGGATATCCTTGTTAACTTTCTGTCTTGTTGATCTGTTTAATGTTGACAGTGGAGTGTTGAAGTCTCCCATTATTATTGTATGGGAGTCTAAGTCTCTTTGTAAGTCTCTAAGGACTTGCTTTATGAATCTGGGTGCTCCTGTATTGGGTGCATATATATTTAGGATAGTTAGCTCTTCCTGTTGAATTGATCCCTTTACCATTATGTAATGGCCCTCTTTGTCTCTTTTGATCTTTGATGGTTTAAAGTCTGTTTTATTAGAGACTAGTATTGCAACCCCTGCTTTTTTTTGTTCTCCATTTGCTTGGTAAATCTTCCTCCATCCCTTTATTTTGAGCCTATGTATGTCTCTGCATGTGAGATGGGTCTCCTGAATACAGCAGACTGATGGGTCTTGACTCTTTATCCAGTTTGCCAGTCTGTGTCTTTTAATTGGAACATTTAGTCCATTTACATTTAAGGTTAATATTGTTATGTGTGAACTTCATCCTGCCATTATGATATTAACTGGTTATTTTGCTTGCTAGTTGATGCAGTTTCTTCCTAGCTTCGATGGTCTTTACATTTTGGCATGTTTTTGCAATGGCTGGTACCGGTTGTTCCTCTCCATGTTTAGTGCTTCCTTCAGGGTCTCTTGTAAGGCAGGCCTAGTGGTGACAAAATCTCTAAGCATTTGCTTATCTGTAAAGGATTTTATTTCTCCTTCACTTATGAAACTTAGTTTGGCTGGATATGAAATTCTGGGTTTAAAATTCTTTTCTTTAAGAATGTTGAATATTGGCCCCCACTCTCTTCTGGCTTGTAGAGTTTCTGCCGAGAGATCTGCTGTTAGTCTGATGGGCTTCCCTTTGTGGGTAACCCGACCTTTCTCTCTGGCTGCCCTTAAGATTTTTTCCTTCATTTCAACTTTGGTGAATCTGGCAATTATGTGTCTTGGAGTTGCTCTTCTCGAGGAGTATCTTTGTGGCGTTCTCTGTATTTCCTGGATTTGAATGTTGGCCTGCCCTACTAGGTTGGGGAAGTTCTCCTGGATGATATCCTGAAGAGTGTTTTCCAACTTGGTTCCATTTTCCCCCTCACTTTCAGGCACCCCAATCAGATGTAGATTTGGTCTTTTTACATAATCCCATACTTCTTGCAGGCTTTGTTCATTTCTTTTTCTTCTTTTTTCTTTTGGTTTCTCTTCTCGCTTCATTTCATTCATTTGATCCTCAATCGCTGATACTCTTTCTTCCAGTTGATTGAGTCGGTTACTGAAGCTTGTGCATTTGTCACGTATTTCTCATGTCATGGTTTTCATCTCTTTCATTTCGTTTATGACCTTCTCTGCATAAATTACTCTAGCCATCAATTCTTCCACTTTTTTTTTCAAGATTTTTAGTTTCTTTGCACTGGGTACGTAATTCCTCCTTTAGTTCTGAGAAGTTTGATGGACTGAAGCCTTCTTCTCTCATCTCGTCAAAGTCATTCTCCGTCCAGCTTTGATCCGTTGCTGGCAATGAGCTGCGCTCCTTTGCCAGGGGAGATGTGCTCTTATTTTTTGAATTTCCAGCTTTTCTGCCCTGCTTTTTCCCCATCTTTGTGGTTTTATCTGCCTCTGGTCTTTGATGATGGTGACGTACTGATGGGGTTTTGGTGTAGGTGTCCTTCCTGTTTGATAGTTTTCCTTCTAACAGTCAGGTCCCTCAGCTGTAGGTCTGTTGGAGATTGCTTGAGGTCCACTCCAGACCCTGTTTGCCTGGGTATCAGCAGCAGAGGCTGCAGAAGATAGAATATTTCTGAACAGCGAGTGTACCTGTCTGATTCTTGCTTTGGAAGCTTCCTCTCAGGGGTGTACTCCACCCTGTGAGGTGTGGGGTGTCAGACTGCCCCTAGTGGGGGATGTCTCCCAGTTAGGCTACTCAGGGGTCAGGGACCCACTTGAGCAGGCAGTCTGTCCCTTCTCAGATCTCAACCTCCGTGTTGGGAGATCCACTGCTCTCTTCAAAGCTGTCAGACAGAGTCGTTTGCGTCTGCAGAGGTTTCTGCTGCTTTTGTTATTGTTTACTGTGCCCTGTCCCCAGAGGTGGAGTCTACAGAGACAGGCAGGTTTCCTTGAGCTGCTGTGAGCTCCACCCAGTTCGAGCTTCCCAGCAGCTTTGTTTACCTACTTAAGCCTCAGTAATGGTGGGTGCCCCTCCCCCAGCCTCGCTGCTGCCTTGCCGGTAGATCACAGACTGCTGTGCTAGCAATGAGGGAGGCTCCGTGGGCGTGGGACCCCCCCCGCCAGGTGTGGGATATAATCTCCTGGTGTGCCTTTTTGCTTAAAGCGCAGTATTGGGGTGGGAGTTACCCGATTTTCCAGGTGGTGTGTGTCTCAGTTCCCCTGGCTAGGAAAAGGGATTCCCTTCCCCCTTGCGCTTCCCAGGTGAGGCAATGCCTTGCCCTGCTTCAGCTCTCGCTGGTCGGGCTGCAACAGCTGACCAGCACCGATTGTCCGGCACTCCCTAGTGAGATGAACCCAGTACCTCAGTCGAAAATGCAGAAACCACCGGTCTTCTGTGTCGCTCGCACTGGGAGTTGGAGACTGGAGCTGTTCCTATTCAGCCATCTTGCTCCGCCCCTCCGGTCATCAATTTTCTTACATAGGATCCTTATCTTTACTTAAAACAACCCTTTCTGCTGACTCCAAGTTTTAGACAGAGGCTTACTCCTTCAACTAATTGTAAATTAAAGAATGTCTGAATCTACCTTAATCTGTAAGCCCTCACTTCAAGATATCCTGCCTTTTGGGGCCACACCAATATATACCATCCATGTACTGATTTGTCTTTGCCTGTAACTCTTGCCTCCCTAAAGTGTATAAAAGCAACTATAATCCAACCACCTTGGGACTGCTTACATGAGGCTTCTTGGATTTGTGTTTTCCCTGGGCTGTGGTCACTCATATTTGTTCAGAATAAACTTCTTTAAAATATGTTAGAGTTCATTTTTTTCTGTTAACACTTGCCTCTCTCCTGCTATGACTATGAGAATTTTCTTGTTGCACATAGGTAACGAGACCCCTTTCTGTCACAATATACAAAATTCAAATCCAAATAGATTAAAGACTTAAATCTAAGACCTCAGACTATAAAACTACTAGTAAAAAAACTTTGGTGAACTCTCCAGGACTTTGGAGTGGGCAATAATTTCTTGAGTAGTAACCCACAAACACAGGTATCCACAGCAAAAATGGACAAATGGGATCACATCAAGTTAAAAAGCTTCTGCACAGCAAAGGAAACAATCAACAAAGTGAAGAGATGACCCACAGAATAGAAGAAAATATCTGCAAACTACCCATCTGGCAAGAGATTAATAATCAGAATAAAGAAGGAGGTCAAACAACTCTATACGAAAAAAAAAATGTAATAATCCAATTAGAAAATGGGCAAAACATCTGAATAGACATTTCTCTAAAGAAGACATACAAACAGCAAACAGATATATGAAAAGGTGCTCAACATCACTGATTATCAGAGAAATGCAAATCAAAACTACAATGAGATATCTTCACATCCCAGTTAAAATGGCTTTTATCCAAAAGACACGCAATAACAAATGCTGGTGTGGATGAGGAGAAAAGGGAACCCTTGTACACTGTTGGTGGGAGTGTAAATTAGTGCAATTGCTACAGAGAACAAAAAACTAAGAATAGAGCTATATATAAAAATGTATAAACATTAATGTAAAAATATTACATAAAAAGTGTATAAACATAACTGTAAAAACAAAAATGTATAAACATTAAGTATGCTCTTTATTATTTTAAGAAAGTTATAAAAATTGTTCTGTGTTCAGCTGGTGAACTGTACTTCTAAGGGTCTACATCTTTATCTGTCCTCCTAGTGTCTCACCTAGCTGGGGTTCCATTTCCCCGATGTAGTCCTTTGCAGGCCATGGGGTTATTGCAACTATTGGGAAATTCTAAACTCTATAAATGAAGTGGCACAAAATGACCATAGCATAAGGCATAGTGAAAAAAACAAATTCTAAGATAGTGCTGTAGGAGTTGAAAGAAGGGAAACATCACATTAATGAATGAAAAGGCCAAACACAGTGATAGCAAAGTCAACAGCATGGAATCTAGTGAGCTCATAGCCTGCTTGGCAGGAGCACAGGGCCTAGGAGGCTTGTAGGAAACCTAAGGAGGTTGGGGATACCTTGTGAAGGACTGATAATGCTCACCAGAGTATGTGTGTTTTGCCTTATTCTGGAAGCATTCACCTATAGTTGCATTGGGTAGGTCTGGTTAATGAAGGCTCTTTTATTTGCCTTTGCCCCTGATTCTGGAGTCAATTTTCCCTGTACCCTCCATATGGATCATCCTGTCCTCAAATAGGTAAGTATTGGTGGGTTCAAGACACACCACCCCAGAATTTGACTATAGAAGACCAGAATATGCCACCCCAAAATATACTTCTGTTAAAAGACAAAATTACAACAAATCTATCATTAAATTAAGTTTAGCCTAAAGCTGCCTCCTTACATGTTTTAAGTTTCACCTAGAGATTTACCCATATATAGTGAACTGTAACCTAACTGGATGTGTAAACAGTGTCACCTATACTTGCACCAATCACCAAGTTTTGGGCAGTCACAGGTGGCCAACTGTTCAAGCTGTGTTCAAATAAGGGAGATGCTGAGCTGTAACCAATGTGGCTGTTTCTGTAAGTAAGATGTGTGCAAGGCTTTAGGAGAGCCTAGCAGCCACCTGTTTGTTTGTTTGTTTTGGAGACGGAGTCTCACTCTGGGGCCCAAGCTGGTGTGCAGTGGCACGATCTTGGCTCACTGCAACACACGCCACCTAGGTTCAAGCGATTCTCCTGCCTCAGCCTCCCAAGTAGCTGGGACTACAGACGTGAGCCACCACGCCTGGCTAATTTTTGTATTTTTAGTAGAGATGGTGTTTACCATGTTGGCCAAGTTGGTTTTGAACTCCTGACCTCAGGTGATCTGCCCACCTTGGTCTCCTAAAGTGCTGGGATTACAGGAGTGAGCCACCGCACCCAGCCTGTATCTCACTTCTGTTTTCTGTATGTCACTTTCCTTTTTCTGGCCACAAATCCTTTCCAACCACATGGCAGTGCAAGAGTCACTCTGATTCAGGGAGACAGGCTACCCAATTCATGAATCCTTTGCTCAATGAAACTGTTAAATTCAATTTAAGTTTGTTTTTTAACAGATGATGTCAGAAGTGCTGTTAGAAGTAGAGCTTTCAGTGACCCCCAAAAGTATCAAGTGGCCAAATGAGGTACATGCCAGGCCTATTGTGTCCACTGCTCTCTCATGGCAACTGGAGATCATGGATAAGTTCTCTCTTGGATTCTGAAGCTCCATGGCTTTGTATTTTGGGCTATCCAAGTTTGTTTGAGCAAATTTTTCATCCAAACTTGGTTCAGAAGTCAAGACTGAAACTGGACTGGGTCCAGGATTTGATCGAATCTGATAATTAACTGGCCTGGATCCAGATAGAGGGTTTAGATATCTGACTGGGTTAGAGACAGAAACTGGCAGCAAATGTCAGTATTGCAGGAGGTGTGGACTTCAGCTTTCAAAAATTTTCAGAGATGTTTGTGTTCTATCCCCTTTTTTTCCTTTTGTTGCATGCTTTAGGTAGGGAAAAAAATCATTGACTAAGTTGATCAAAAGGGGATCCAAGAGCCAAAGCCAAGATTCAATGTAAAAATGGGATTTTTAGTTTCTGAAAAACTGAGTACTCCATCTTCTGGCTACATCTACCTATACGCATATAAGTATTAGACCCTGAAAGTAGCAAATGCTTATAAAATGGCAAAATCTTACTAAAGCTAATTTAAAATTATAGTGGAATGTTCCAAATGAGCAACACTGTACTTTAAGAAATCCATTCAAAAATCATTGTTGTTGTGTCTGTATATCTATACATCTACATATGTTATATGTATGTGATAATCTTTGGTAAATGAAGCTAGTTTTCAAATTGTTAGCAAAATAAAATATAAAAGGCTTCAAAATCATCAGTTAAGCATAACTGAGACATTTTTGCCTGAGTCTACTGGTCAGACAGGTTTATTCTGTCTCAGATATATGTTTTGAGGTCATAAAACTGATATTTCTGTAATATTTGTGACACTTGTTTGACTTGTCTGTGAGCTAAAGCTGTAAGAGTTGGGCTAGGCTCTCCTAAAGCCTTGCACACATCTTACTGTGAGCTTGTCTTAGGTTTGAGCCTCTAGATTTTTGAGGTCTGGACAGGTGACTATGCAGAGGCCTAGGGAGATAGTCTCAACAGTTGGATCACCAGCTTCAAGGCAGAACCAAGCCCCATATGGCCCTATCCCCCCTGGTCCAGCTTTGCCTCCTGGCCATTTTGGGATTGGTTGGATCGTCCAAGCATCCTCTTCACCACTGTGTTCTCTGTCCTGAGCTCTATATCTGGAGTGTAAATTCAGGACATAGAAGGGCCCCGCCCTTCATAGCTCTTCTGGGTGCCATGTGGTTACTTGGGACCCAGGAAAACTGAGAAAGACATTAGGGAGGTTATCTATGTCATAGTTTCAAAACCCTTTAGTAATTTAAAATCTTAGTCATATTAAATTAATAATTTAATAAATTAAATTAAGTAATAATCATATAGTGTTTGAGTCATTTCTAAGTTAAAATACTGAAACATTAATTATTTTATTATTTTTTGAGACAGAGTTTCACTCTGTTGCCCAGGCTGGAGTGCAGTGGTGCAACCTTGGCTCTGTGCAACCTTAGTCTCCCAGGTTCAAGCGATTCTCCTGCCTCAGCTTTCAGAGTAGCTGAGATTACAGGCACATACCACCACATCTGGCTAATTTAATTTGGATTTAGTAGAGATGGGACTTCACCATGTTGATCAGGCTGGTCTCAAACTCCTCACCTCAAATGATCCACCTGCCTCTGCCTCCCAAAATGTGGGATTACAGGCATAAGCCACCGTGCCCGGCTGAAACATTATTAAACATACGTTTAAGTATATATACTTTGGCATTTTATTTTTATTAGTATACAAAAGCTAAATATATTTATATCTGTTAATGAAAAAATTGAGAAAGCATGTCTTTTTAAAAATATGTAACATGGTTTTTATCTATAAATAATAATATAAAACAATTCAAACTTAAATCCTAGGTTTTCACTAGAAATTTGGGTTTCTAGAGTTAAACTTGCAGTTAATATATGTAATTCAAACTACTAGATACTTTAAAATTCTGTACCCAAAGTACATAAAAATAAAATATGTTTTTGGTGAGGAAAGTTGTAAAGGAATAAAAATGTGCGTTTGTTAAAAAAATAATTTTGTCCAGTTTAAAAGTTAAAGGTAATTTTTAATTTCAAAAATAAAAAACATGTAAATAAAACTAAAATATAAAAAGCTTAAAGAAGAAAAATCTTGTAAGAAATTAAAACAGGTTTATGAAAATCTTAGGTGGTTAAAAGCTGACTGATGGGATCTAATTAAACTAAAGAGCTTCTGCACAGTAAAAGAAACTACCATCAGAGTGAGCAGGCAACCTACAGAATGGGAGAAAATTTTTGCAATCTACTCATCTGACAAAGAGCTGATATCCAGAACCTACAAAGAACTCAAACAAATTTACAAGAATAAAACAAACAACCCCATCAAAAAGTGGGCAAAGGATATGAACAGACATTTCTCAAAAGAAGACACTCATACAGCCAACAGACACATGAATAAATGCTCATCATCACTTGCCATCAGAGAAATGCAAATCAAAACCACAATGAGATACCATCTCACACCAGTTAGAATGGCAATCATTACAAAGTCAGGAAACAACAGGTGCTGGAGAGGATGTGGAGAAATAGGAACACTTTTACACTGTTGGTGGGACTGTAAACTAGTTCAACCATTGTGGAAAACAGTTGGTGATTCCTCAAGGATCTAGAACTAGAAGTACCATTTGACCCAGCCATCTCATTACTGGGTATATACCCTAAGGATTATAAATCATGCTGCTATAAAGACACATGCACACGTATGTTTATTGCAGCACTATTCACAATAGCAAAGACTTGGAATCAACCCAAATGTCCATCAGTGACAGACTGGATTAAGAAAATGTGGCACATATACACCATGGAATACTATGCAGCCTTTAAAAAGGACATGAGTTCATGTCCTTTGTGGGGACATGGATGCAGCTGGAAACCATCATTCTCAGCAAACTATCACAAGAACAGAAAACCAAACACCGCATGTTCTCACTCATAGGTGGGAACTGAACAATGAGATCACTTGGACACAGGAAGGGGAATATCACGCACTGCGGCCTATTGTGGGGAGGGGGGAAAGGGAAGGGATAGCATTAGGAGATATACCTAATGTAAATGACGAGTTAATGGGTGCAACACACCAACATGGCACATGTATACATATGTAACAAACCTGCACGTTGTGCACATGTACCCTAGAACTTAAAGTATAATTTAAAAAAAAAAAAAGAAGAAGAAGTGCAGGATTTATTCAGTCCTGAAGTTGAGTTACAATTCAGCCAGAGTACAATTGGGACAATAAACAATTACCTAAACTCTCTGGGAAAAAAAAAAAAAAAAAGCTGACTGAGATTGGATGATATATTTATAAGGTTTTATTAAAATTAGCTTTAGTATTAATAACACATTAATACAAAAGTAAAATTTGGTTTTTACTTTTAAAAAACTTTATGCAGTATTAAGAAGAGACAGTGAAATACTTTCAATCACATTTGTATAAACCACAAAAAAGGGGGGAACGGGGAGATTCCATCTCATACTGTTTTTATTAAGTCTTTTGATTTTTTTGGAAAACTGAGTCTCCTCTTTATCAAAGAATAAAAGTTTTTGCTTTTTTTTTTTTTTTAAAAAAATCATTGATTATGTCTTTGGCTAAGTGAATGACTTTTATTTTACAGCAACCTGTGATTCTTTTTTTTGAGAAAGGGTTTCACTCCTGTCACCCAGGCTGGAGTATAGTGGTGCAATCTCAGCTCACTACAATCTCCACCTTCTGGGCTCAAGTGGTTCTCCTGCCTCAGCCTCCTGAGTAGCTGGGACTACAGGTGTGCACCATGCCCAGCTAATTTTTCTATTTTTAGTAGAGACAAGGTTTCACAGTGTGGGTCAGGCTGGTCTCCAACTCCTGACCTCAAGTGATCCACCTGCTTCGGCCTCCCAAAGTGCCGGGATTACAGGCGTGAGCCACCACCCCTGGCCTCTGTTTTGATTAAGTGTTTTAAGCTTTTGATATATTTGACAGGCTTCCAAAAATCAAATTTCAAAATCAGAATTAAGGCTTTTCACCTCAAACTAACTAACGGAGGGCCCCGGCAGCATCTAAAAGGGGTAATAAATAGGCTTATTAGATATGTTAAATTATATGGGAAACCTTGTCAAATAACAAATGATATTTAACCTTCTTCAAGTTACATTTTTATGAATATGTTATTAACATATGTTTCAAAATTGCATGACATTCCTAAAATTCTAGTAGGTCTTTATATGTTACCAGTCATAACTATGGTTATTATGTTAAATTATTGTAGGCCACAGAAATAACCAAATTTTCTTGTCAACTGTGTCTTTAACCATGACCATTCTAAGACATTTCCACAGTTAATTGCCGAATTCTGATGCATTTCCTGAAAGTTTTTTGCAAGCAAGTAAAATTCTAGAGTGTTGTGTCTTCAAGGAAGTTCATGGAAAGGATGGAAAGGACCCTGAGAAGCACTGCTGAATAGAGGTTTTCGATAACTTTAGGATCATATCATTTGGACTGGGTAAGAATTCCTGGAACTCTAATAAAGAAACTGCCTGGTTTATAAAACTGCTAACCCAAGCAGAACAATGATTAGTTATATACCAAGGAAATACTTTGCCAGATTTTCATGCTAAATCAGCCAGTACTGAAATTAAGATAGACAATTTGAGTAAATTCCATATCCAAGTTAAATTACCTATGATAACCCATTTAATAAACAGTGTTATGCACCTGAATTGGAGAAACAAAATTGATATTTAAGAGGATATTTAAATATCAATTTAAGAGGACTTATATCCTTTTAAGTATCAATATAGAAGCTTTCCCATGGAAGAAGGCTGGTGCTATAATAGTAGCTAATAGATTATTAGAAAGTGTGATTCCCTCATAGGACATTCCTGGAAAAATCTCTAACAATAAAGGTACTTGTTTCACTGGACAAATTGCAGGACAGTTAAATGAGATATTATAGATACAATGGCATTAGGTAAAGCTAATTGAATCAACTGGATTGCCTTGGTCAAAGGTATTGCAGACTGATGACAATCAGAACTACTTCCAGTGGAAACTAAAAGTTAATCTTTTATAAGTAGTCACTGGTAGGCTTATGCCCCTGATAATAGAACCTCATGTATCTCCTGCTCTTAAACTACCATATGACTAAATGCCGCAAGTTTTAATGCATTATGCCAAAGTGTATTGTTACAAGGTAAAGAAAGCTTTTCATGATCCACCAGCAGAGGACCATCATGATCTAGAACCCCGCGATTGGGTCTTCTGGAAATGACCTCAGAGAAAGATCACCCTTGCCACTCACACTGCAGCAGCAGTCAACTGTTTAAACTATGTTTAAATAAGGCAAAGACTGAGCTGTAACCAATCTGGCTATTTCTGTACCTCACTTCTGTTTCCTTTATGTCACTTTCCTTTTCCCATACATAAATCCTCTCTAACCACACAGCAGCACCAGAGTTGCTCTGAACCTGTTCTGGTTTGGGGGGCTGCTCATTCAAGGATTCTTTGCTCAATTAAACTCTGGTAAATTTAATTTGTTTAAAGTTTTTCTTTTCACACTAGTTTTGCAGATCTTAATTGGCTTCTATTTGCAATTCTAGAGTTGGGCAACATTTTACATCAAAAATGGTTCAGAAGCCAAGTATGGTGTGTGCACCTGTAGTCCCAGCTACTCAGGAGACTGAGGTGGGAGCATCACTTGTGCCCAGGAGTTCAAGGGTGCAGTGCGCTATGATTGTGGCTGTGAATAGCAACTGCTTTCCAGCCTGGGCAACACAGCAAGACCCCCATCTCTAAAACAAACAGAAAAATGGCTCAGAATGCTTCACCCCACCACATGTGCAGGTTATATTTATAGTCAGAGGAAATGAAATGGCATACAGAAAACAAAAATGAGGTATAGAGACAGTCAGTTGGTTAAATCTCTGCATTTAACTGAACCTAGTTTGAACAGTTGGTCACCTGCCCCAGGCTCAAATTCGGCTGCTATAATTGGCTGAGGTTCAGTTGTTACAAAGGCAAATTCCTAAGTTAGGTTTTCTGTTGGTTTACATGCTAAGTTAGGTTGCAGTTAGTTACACAGGACTTGTACACAGGCTTCTAAAGCCCAAATGTAGTTTGATTTAGCAATTCTTTGGCATATTCTGAACTGGTTATTCTAAGAAACTGCACACACAGGAGTAGCTCTAAAACGTTATCCTTCTGTAAAGGAAATTTACATCTAGAACGGAAATCTACATTATTGAAGTATCTGTACCAGGAAGAGGGCTGCTGGGAGATAACGTATATTACCTGAGAGAGACTTCAGCTGCATAACAAGACAACTTTTATTCACTGTACAATTCCTCCCCTCACCTTCCCATAACTTGTGCTGTCTGCTACTCTCCGAACCCACAAACCCAAAGCCTCTATTTCTTTCTGTAACTCAGGATGCTACAGAAACTTCAATCATCTGACCCTTCTTTGAGTCTCATATTTTGTGGGACTCCCATGGTTATGCATGTAATTAAAATGATTTTTTCCTGTTAATCTATCTACTTTCAGTTTATTTCATAGACTCAGTTCTCAAACCTTCAGAGGGTAGAGAGAAAGTTTTTCTCTCCCCTGCAATACATTAGTTTCATTTCCTCAAACACAGTCCACTCCAACACTGCCCACAAATGTGCAGGGCTTCACATTGAAGAGATGGGCAGGTCCGACAGGCTCTGTCCAGTTCTCCACTGCTGCACACTTTCCTGTGTGCCTCAGCCGAGGAATGTGGCTGTATAGACGCCCCTCATTTATCGTGTCTCCAAGCGAAAGAAGTAGAATTTGTAGAAAGAAAAAAATAAAAAAGCTGATTTCATGTACACTGATTAGCATAAAATTGCTCCTTTGTCTCAGTTTCAAGGGAGGACAATGGTGCTGAGACTCCTGGCTGGGGGGATTATTACTCCTGCTCCCTTCCTCCACCCTGAGCTCAGCAAGCCACCCCACACACACCCCATCCGCAGAGCAAACCAGCATCAGCCACACTTTCTACTGTAACACCTAAAGGGGGGCCACCTGGCCAGACCTCTGTCACCCCAAGGTGAGAGTATCAACGTGTATAAACAAGTATAGACATGACCTAGAGATCTGGACAGGAGAGAAAATATTCTTCCATAAAGTAAAGCTTCTGCTTTCCTTCAGGAAAGACGTCAGAAACTTCATTCATCTAGTCTTTCAATACTTATTCAGTGGCTACTATGTCCCAGCTACTTGCTAAGTACTGATTTGCCCAGACCCCTGGGACTTGAGAAAGAAATGAGAAACAGCAAACAAAGCCATTGCTTTTTCCAAGAACCTGGAAAAATACAGCAGCCCTATGATGCTGAGATCCAGGTACATATATTTGATTCTAAAATATACAACTTTCTACATTGTAATACCTCTCAAATAGGGATAATCCTATAATTAGTAGCACTCTGAAATCAGTAGCACATAAAATAAAGGCATGTCTAATAATGGAGGGTATCTTGGATTGGATAAAAATCTTACAGTGAAAGGCAATAACAGAATGGTGGAAACTGAGAAACTAGCAAAAAAGCCTCATAGTTTTAAAGCTCTGCCCATCTCATAGAAATTTTCCTTCCCATTCCGACCCTTTAAAGATATGTCTTCCAAAAGACAGAATTATACCTTATCAATCTGAATATGAGATTGTGTATTTAAAATGATCTAAGAGTATTTTGTTCCTGACAAAATTGCATGGAACAACAGAGCCAACAAGCCAGTAGACAGACTTCGTTCTAACTTTCAT